>NC_058371.1:172567253-173200467 GCF_018350175.1 Felis catus
TTCATCTATAAAATTAGAATGGTAACAGTGGCTATCTCAGAAATTTGTTGTGAAGACCAAATGACTTAATACTAAAATGCATAAACCAGTGCCTCACAGATACTAAGCAGCCAGTCAGTATTAGCTATTATTAGTTTTGAATATTTGTAAAGTACAGTAATATTTTATGCATATTGCCTAAAGTATGATATCGAGATCTGACATGTAAAATATTAAGGTCTAACTTTATGAACAAAGCTGGAAATAATGAAATTTCCCCCAATATGTCAAAAATGACATAATTTCAAAGCTGGCAAATCAAGTGAAGTATAAACTGTGTTAGTATTAATCTATGGTCACAAGGTAGGTCAAAATGTAAACTTTGCTGGCCCTGGTAAGAATTCATCCTGCATTAAGGGCTTAGGAACCTAGTACTCACATAAAAGGTGGCAACTCTCACTTAGGATCTAAAATTCTTCACGGTATAAAAAATAAGTGTTGTATTTTAATGTCAATGTAATGACTTAGATGATTCCCACGGAGAAAATGCTGGCTAGGTTACAGACCCAAGATCAAAGTCAAAAGATAAAAACTTTTAAATCACTTAGATGTGTGGCAGGAGAAATGAGCGGAAGTCTAAGGGCTGAGACAGACATTTCTTCTTGTTAGAATACAACTAATCAAACACAGGGAACCTACGATGCTTTTAACTACTACCTTGAATTGCGCAGACCCACTGTAAGTGCTGGCATTTTTGTGCAGGTAAGACCACTCAGCTGTTTTCCCTTTCTTTCTAATAACTCAAAATTTCAATCTAAGTTCTCAGATTTACCTATGTAAGTAACACGAATGCTTAAAAAAGAAATTCTCTCTTTACCGTTAAGTATCTCCCTGTTATGTCTTTGACATTTTAAAATACCAATCTATAATATACTCAAATAAAATGTTTACTATGTTTTCTTTTTTGTAAATATTATGTAAGAAAAAGAATTATTCCCAGTTATGTACAAAAATGTGATGAATGTCAGCATAGCTTCTTATGACATTAACAGTGACAGCTTTTGATTTGTTTACAGTAGAAGGGCAACCACCCAGAGACTGCTCACTTAATCACAAAGCTGGGGGCAAATACATATATCCTTATGACAAAGATCAAAGACTCAGAGCTGAAGGACTGAAGGAAGATGTGAGAATCAGATATATTTAATCTAGTATAAAACAGGGGAGTAATAGCGACACACAAATGTCAATTCTAAATCCAGAATGGTGGGATTTTTTCCCTTTTTGCAATAATATGTTAGGACAGAGATTTCAAAACCTTTGGGAATATTAAGATGCTTTGACACATTTGTTTCCCTTCTTATATCTAAAAATCAGAGACTTTTTAAAAGTATATTTTATTTTTGAAATTATAATGTTAGGATTAGTTTGGTCACTGCAAATCTAAATTATTTACTCCCATCTTATTATTTACTTTCTCAACCTTCTTGATTAGCATTTTTAAAGCAACTACATTTAGATTTTTTAAAATACCATTTTCTTACTTTTATATCCCCTGTAAGTAAAAATGTCAATTTTATATTCTTGAATTATGCATAATCTCTCACTAAAAAAAAAAGGCAACCTTTTTCTTTCATAATGAATATCCCACTAAGATGATATTTTGATATGGATACTAAAGAATACATTAACTTAATTTTAATAATCATTAGTTATGCATACAACCTTTTTTGTAAGAAAGTAAATTACAGCAACCAAGGTGTGTATAACCTTTCCAACTTTATATATTGTATATGTTCACATATGTATAATCTCTCCAGATAGTAGTTACAGGTTAAGATTTTTTAAATTTATGGTGATAAATAAATGCTTTGCTTTTCTGATTTTGTTAAAATATTCTTGATACAGTGTATTGATTTTCAAATGGAAAGATGATTTTTTTTTGGTTTTCCACAAAAATGATACACCATGGACCTTTTACTATATACATTATTATTCTCTTTATGGCAACAAGTCTCCAAAGAAAATACAAAGCATGAAACCACACTAACTCAACTGCTCTCCATATTAAAATTATTTGTGTCTCCTATTCACTTAAGACAATGCCAAATCACAAACTAATTACATTGTTTAAAAATTAAATACACTAGTTACCTATGTAAAGATATGCCCCTCTCTCCAGTATACAAATGATTATAGATGACTGGTCTATATTTATTATTATTCCAACACCACAGTTCAGAATTCCATGTTCTGAAGGTTAGAAGAGAAGGCAGTAAATATCCCCAAGTAATAGATACTTGAATATATGAACTCATTTTGTCTCCATCTCTTATGATGCCTATAATTGACAATAATCACCACACAAATTACAAGTGTTATCAAAACCTGAAAGAAATTTTAAAAGAAGAATCCAGTAATCAAATTAGACAAACAATAGCCTTTAAATATTTAGAAATATTCCTGAATGAAGCTGAATCAGAAAGATGATTTTCATGCTATAACTTATTACATAATATAGTGTAGTAGTTTAAACTGATTAATGAGAAAATTCATTTCAAAGATAAAGCCAGGTTCCAAAGGTGAAGATGAATGAAGTCATTGTGAAATCACCAATTTATTCTTTATGTTCTCTCCTCAAACTCACTTCCCCTTCTTGCTCTGCCTTCACCCATTAACCACATCTAGCTCCTCTATGTTCCCTTATACTCTCCTGAAGGAATGCCCTTCACTTCCCTAAACAGCACAATTTTCAGTGAAGTGAAGGTAACAGGAATTAGTAGCTGTCATCTTAGAAAGAGACATGTTACTGTATTTTCTGTATTAGTCTGGAGAGCTACAACATAGACAGGACAAAGAGAAATAACCATAAGAAAAATATTATTGTAACTACAATGCTGTAAAAAAATTATTGACAACTACAATGTGCATCTCCTTGTAAATCCTTTCATTTTCATTAAAATTAAAACATGACTCACTAATCTGCTGCAAACTAAAGTGTCATGTCTCCTACAGTTTTCATATGACTATAGAAGGTAAATGAATGAAGCAAACTGCAAGGCAATGATGCATAAAATTGCTACTATATATTACTTTCCAGGCAGAACGATATCTATATATGGAACACAAGATATTTCAAAATGAATGCTACTTGTTGTCTTTATAATTTACAGAATTGAAATTAGTATTAGAACATGTTAATAAACCCTAGCAAAAGTACCATATATGCATACCAAGGTATTATGTGTATACATGCAGTGCTATAGATTTCATACATAAATAATAACACTAAATTATTAACACTATAGAGAATATACCCCCATACCCCATTTCTAACAGTAAGAAAATAATCAACCTGCATGAACTGGAATCAGATTCATTTTCTTCTTCACTAGTGCCATCATCCACTTCTGGTCTATCCAGCCAGTGTGCACCGCCACAATCTTCTGCTGTAAACTCAAATGCAGGGACTTCAGAGGTGGATGCCATTGGCCAAGAAGGTGAATTCTGAAAATCCAGTTGGCTGGACCTTCGGTAACCAATTGAAGCCAAAGGCAATTGTAGGCTACATGGATCTAAAAACTTTCTCCCACCGTTTGCTCCAGTCTGTCCTCGATTCCAAAATTCTCCCTGCTGGCTGTCAACTGTAGAATTAGATGATGCTTGATGGCTAAACCACCTCCATCTGATTTTCAAAATCTGCTTCACATCAAACTCTTTACGAGAACCAGACATCCTCAGAGAAACCAAGTGATCGTCTAGGCAACGGGCAAAAAGCACTGCACACAGATTTGTGCATCCAACCAAGACAAGAGAAGTCTATGCCCTGCTGTGCACAATAAACAGATTGAAAGGAAATAAATCACATTCACATATATATCTACATTAACTTTTATACGACTATAGCGGAATATAAAGAACAAAGGAGAATGAATAACGATGAAACACGGTGGAACATTCCATTCAATCAGAGCAAACTCTCATCCACCTATCCTGAAGCAGCTAGAGCACTTTCCCCCTTTCTCCTTTCCCATACTGACCATTAGCTCTCACAAACACTGACAGCATTCATTAAAGTCCTTTCAAATGCAGAACACCCCCCTCTTTTCTTAAACCACAAGTGACAGAAACTGAAAGCACTATCCCGTTGCAATATCTCAGTCTCTGCTGCTTAGTGTATTAACTCTTTCATTGCTACAACAAGGAATTTATTCCAGAGCATTTTCCTTTGTACATAAAAATCACTGTAAACCTAAAATGTTTCTATTTTTATACTAAATTCCTAAATGAGATATCACAAAATAATCATTTTTAAAAAGCATGTTTAATTAGATGAATAATAATGACTTTTAAGCTGTGCTTTTGGGGGGGGGAGGAATAAAAAGGTGGGGCTCCAGTTTGTGGCTTTCAGTTTCTATCTTCTTCCTTCAGGAAAGGAGTGTATTTAATTAATACAGTAAGATCTGGGATAGGATTTCATTTGAGCAAAGAATAGGAAAAAGGAGAAAGAAAAAGTCTGAAAACTACACAGGATCAAAATATGACAGTACTTACTCTTTTCTTCAAATAAACAACTTGAAGCCAGTATTGCCCTATAGTTGGGATTGGGCTGCTTTAATTTAGTATAGTTTCCAAATTTCTATGACACCACTTAGAAGGAGGAAAGTGTAGTTCAAGAAAGCTACCCAGGACTGGGACAGGATTACTTCTTGGCTGTACAAGTACCCTAATGGTGCCCTCTGTTGTTAGCAAAACAGAAAAATAGTCTGAAGATGGTGACAGTTAAGGCAAGCTGATAAAGCAAATAAAAAAATCAAAATTTAAAATACTGAATAGTTACCGTGAGCCAGACACCCTACTAAGCGTTGTGAGGGACACAGTTGCATAACATCTTGGTTCCTACCTTCAAAAAGAACTCAATCAAGTTACTGACACAAAAAGCATTTGATAATTTAAATATAAAAAACATTACAATGTTGCAATATTAATATACTGTGATCTACAAATAGAGAATTTGAGTTTTCAAGGTGCTCAGCATCTAATGCTATTCACTCGAAAGACAATGCCTATTATCAACTGACCAGAAAAAAAAAAAGTCTGCTTTGGAGGCTTACAACAATACTGGGAGGTATAGATCTTAACCTCACACAGCTCTCGAGAAGAATAAAAATTATTCAGAGAAACAAGAATGGAGGCATGAAAAGCTATCTACAGTTTTGTGCTCAATATGGTAGAACAAACCATAAATACTGTCAGAAACAGAAAGGAGGTATCGGGATGGTGTGGAGTGGCATGGGCCAGTTTCATTAGGGAGAAAGCCTCTAGGGATAGTAAGCTATAAAGACAGAATGGGGATAGATTTTATTAAAGAAGGAAGATATTAATAAAAACATGAAGTGAGCATATTGACAAAGAAAGGGGGAAAAACAGCAATGGACCAGCCAGCCAGACATACCTAATTAATTTTAAGGAGCAAAAAGACATAAATTGGAATGAATACGATGAGATAAAACGCCTTGAGCACAAAGCAAAGGTGTAAAGGCGCATAGGCAATAACAAGTGGACCGTTGAGCGGGGCACTGTTTTAAAAAATTAATTTGGCAGTAGCATGAAGGATGCATTCAAGAGTAAAATGACTTTCTCTGTCTGCTCACCTGTCATAACTCCACTCTATCCACCTTTATTTCTAACCATTTTCCAACAAGGACACATTGCTTCTTTGGTTGAGATAGAGTCTACATTATGTTGCTCCCTCTTCTATATGCTGTTTGTGTCCCAAGGTCTCTGGTTTTAAGATATTACTCATCCTGGGGTGTCTGGGTGGGTCAGTTGGTTAAGCAACTGACTCTTAATTTTGGCTCAGGTCATGATCTCAAAGCTCATGAGTTCGAGCCCCACGTCGGGCTCCATGCTGCCAGCACGGGGCTTGCCTGGGATTCTCTCTCTGCCCCTACCTTGCTCTCATTCTCTCTCTCAAAATAAATACATAAACATTAAGATCTTACTCATCTTTTGAGGTTAGCACGGGCACTACTGCCCCAAGAGGCTCCTCCAATTACTCTAGCTTTGTGGTTCTCGACAGAGGTAGCACCAACCCTCCACTCCTACACCCCCAAAAAGGGATTCTGGAAGTCGTGGGGGCAGGGGGAAATTTGTAGTTGTTTGATGACCAGAGTGCTACAGACATGAAATGGGTGAAAATGGCAAACATCTTGCAGTTCATGGTACAGACCCTCATAATGGAGAAATGCCACTGCAGTAGTGCATAAGGATCTTGCCATCATCTCCATTCAGCTTTACATAAAAGAATTCTTTTCTCTCCATTGTTTTGAAATTCATCTGTGTTGCTGCCTGTAGCAGCTGATAGTTGGTTTTTATAGCTATACAGTATTTCACTATATAAACATACAACCAAAAAAATGCATTCTATTGCTCATTTTAGTTGTTTCTAGTTTTAGAGTTTTAGAAGTAATCCTGCTATGAACACTCCTGTCCATGTTATCTGGTGCACATGTATATGCATTCCTATTGAGTATATATATACAGAAACAAAACTGCTACATCATAAGGTATGCGTATGTTCAACTTTGATTATTATTGATTTACACTCCTACAACCATATGAGGATTCCAGTTACTCCATAAACACTGGGATTGTCAGTCTTTAATGTTAGTCATACTGATGGGTGTGTAGTGAAATCCCATTTGATTTTACTTTACATTTCTCGTTATTAATGTTATTGGGTAACTTTTTGTATTTACTGGACATTTGGACATCCTTTTGTGAAAGGGCCTTTGTCTCTTGACCTTTTTGATTTATTGGCGCTCTTTATTTCTAATATGAGTCTTCTACTATCCATATAATTTTAATGTAAACCACCCTTTTCCACTGAATTGAGGTATTACTTTTGTTATTAATTAGCATCTCACATATACAGAGATCAATTTGGGGATGCTAATTGTTCTATTTGTTTATTTTTTTAATGCTTATTTATTTTGAGGCAGAGAGAGAGAGAGAGTGCACAGGGAAAGGGCAGAAAGAGAGGGAGAGAATCCCAAACAGGCTCCATGCTGTCAGCACAGAGCCCAATGTGGGGCTCGATCCCACCAACCATGAGATCATGAGATCCCACCAAAATCAAGAGTTGGATGCTTAAGACTGAGACACCCAGGTGACCCTACTGTCTACTTCTATGCCAATAGTAGAGTGTCTTAATTATAGTCTACCTATAAGATGTCTAATATCCATTAAAGCAAGTTCCTATCTCCACATATATCCTTTTAGAATAATTTTTAAAGCTAATTTTAGATATTTACCCTTCTCTATATACTTTAAAGTAATTCTACCTAATCCTTTTCTCAACAAAAAGCCCCAACCCTATTGAGATTCTAATTGAAATTGCATTAAATTTGTGTATTAATTTTGAAATGATTGGCATTTTATGATATTAAGGCTTCACATCTAAGCATATATGCTGTTTAGTTTGCTCAGAGCTCATGCTCACCAATAAGATTTTGAAATCTTTTGACTATAGGTTCTGTGCCTTTCTTACAAAACATTTTATCATGTTCTTTTCTTTCTTCTTGTCACTGTAGTAAATGCAATATTTTATTTCTAGTTCCATTTACACATGGTTATTGCAATTATAACAAAAGTACTGAGTACATTTATCTTGTACCTAGTCATCTTATCACACTTCTTCATTAGTTATATTTTAAAAATTGGTGTTCATTTTTCATTATGTTAAGTTAGAGGTACTTTGAGACATCTAAGTGGAGACGTCAGATAGTTGGATAAATGTTTCTGGAACTCTGATCCAAGCTCCAAAACCTCTAACAGAAGTCTAGTAGTGGAGAAGCCACTAAAGGAGACTGAAAAGGAATAACCAACAAAGAAGAAGAAAATCTACAGGGTCTGGTGTCAGGCAAGTCAAAAGATAAAGGTATTTCATGGCAAAAGGCATGGTCACAATGTCAAATAAGAGGTCAAGTATTATATGCAAAGAAATATGTCCACTGGAGTTGGCAACATAAAAAATTTGCCAAATAAGATAGGAGGAGTCTCAGTAAAGGAGTGGGGACCAAAGCCAGGAGTGGGGACCAAAGCCGTGTATAGACAACTCATTCAGAAAATCTGAACAGTGGGGCACCTGGTTGGCTCAGTCGGTTAAGCAACCAACTCTTGATTTCAGCTCAGGTCATGATCTCACAATTTGTTAAGTTCGAGCCCTGTGTAGGGCTCTGTGCTGACAGTGCAGAACTTGCTTGGGATTCTCTCTCTTTGCCCCTCCCCTGCTCGTTCTCTCTCTCTCAAAATAAATAAATAAGTAAACTTAAAAAAAAAAAGAAAATTTGAACAGTGAGGCTGCATAATGGGATTGTAGCTGGAAGAGGTGAAGGATCAAAGTAATGGCTTTGCTTACTTCTTTATTTGTTGCTTTTTAAAAATATGAAGCATATTGGAATGATGAGAATGATCCAGTAGGAAGAAGAGACTGATGACTATAAGGAGAATCACCGGAGCAAAAAACAGTGAAGACTCTGATAAAAGGAAAAGAATGGCACCTGAGTGCAGCAGATGGCTTAGATAGTCATAGGAGGAGGGATACTTCCTCTGTTGTAAGATTTATAACTTTCTAAATGCATCGATTATTTAAAAGGATAGATATGCATTAAGCAATCTACTCAAGATGAAAATCAAATCAGCCCTCTAAAAGGAGTCATGAAATAATAAAGATTAGAGGAGACACTGAAGAATTAAGAAATAAAATGACAGAATAAAGATCCAGCTCCTAAAAACATTTGCCAGTATTTTCTCTTACTTCTAGCAAATTTAACCAAAGAAAAAACAAATCAGAATTCAGAAAGAGGATAAAATAAGTTATAATAAAATAGAATATTTAAATAAAGAGCTAAAAACACTAATATGGCTACAAAAATTTTAA
The DNA here is from genome assembly GCF_018350175.1 of Felis catus. Taxonomy (NCBI): domain Eukaryota; kingdom Metazoa; phylum Chordata; class Mammalia; order Carnivora; family Felidae; genus Felis; species Felis catus. Next base: position 172,576,177 of record NC_058371.1, read on the forward strand.
ATGTCGAGTTGAATAAGGGAAATGCTGACAAATGGAGAGAATTTAGGCAAGCAAAGTTGGAAAATAGTCTTCAAAGATAGAATTTGCTCAAAATCCCTTACAGCTAGATCTCTATTTAATAATTTTGCCTAAGGTTAAGCTTGTCTAAGCATGGGCACTTTGGAGAAAAATCTTCATTCTAACAAAAAACATTAAAAAATTATCTATTGATACAGTAGCTTGTTATAGTGCCCATGTTAGAAAGAGCTTTATGGAAATTGTTTCCCAGCTTTAATTCAATTCTTGGGCCAAATACTTTCTTTATAAAAAATGTGTAGTTAGCTTAAGAGTTAACGCTTTAGTGGCATGAAATTTAATATTTACATAACACCTTTTCTTCTGTTTCATCAGCTTTTGCCAAACAATATATAACTGTTTTGCTCAAAAACTTACCCAGCTCGGTTGAGGAGTACTTCTCAAAGTAATTATTCTCACAAGATCAATACGTATTAAAAGTCATTACATTGCTAAATTATTAAAATGGTCTGCCTGGACTATTCCATATCAATTAGATCCCTTCCTATTCTCTGTACCCCAACTCTTTAAATTTTTTTTTTATAGCACCTATCATTGCCTTGCATACTAGCTGTTTATTTCCTTACTTATTGTCTTTATCCTCACTACAAAGTAAGCTATAGTAAAGCTTTGGTTAATCACTACAACCTTATAACTTAGTATGGTAGCTGGCAGACAGTAGGTGCTCTATAAATACTTCTCTAATGACTGAATGTATCGAACAATTACAAGAGCAATAATAAAAATATATACATTTTTGAAATTATAAAGAATCTAATTTAAAAAATATTAGAGGCGCACCTGGTGGCTCAGTCAGTTGAGTGTCCCACTCTGGACTTTGGCTCAGGTCATGATCTAACAGTTCGTGAGTTCAAGCCCTGCATTGGGCTCTGTGCTGACAGTGTGAAGCCTGCTTGGGATTCTCTCTCTCCCTCTCCCTCTGACCCTCCTACATCTCTCTCTCTCTCTCAAAATAAATAAATAAACTTAAAAATACATTAAAAAACATTTATCTCTGGTGACAAAATCTTTTCAGTATTTTTTCAACTTAAGAAAAAAACCCGTAATATGTAATACATTACCCTAAGTGTTTCCTTTTTCTATTTCACTCTTTAGGCATAAGAAATTTTTTATCACTTTGAAATCTAATGACTAAATAGATGTCTTTTTAGAGTGACCAACATTTTCTTCAAACTGATCATCAAATTCTATTCTGTACCTCTCTCTTAAGAAGTTGCCTTTCCTTAAACTGGAGATGCAGCTCACACTACTTAAAGTAGAAAAGTCTCCATTATGAATACATTTTTCAAAATGTAATTAAAAAATCCACATGCAATTTCTGCTTCAAATCTGCTCAAATGTTAGTTTGTGAATTCAAAAGATGACTGTATTCAGTATTATAATAGCAATACTGAAATGCCATTAAGATAGACTGCAGACAAGCTCACTTCAACAGTGTGACTTTTAAAGGCATGGCTTCACTCAATAAAAATCACAGCTATTGAGTAACCGAGTTATATGGGTAATCATTATTATACAAACCTCTCTTCACATAGTTTTTAAGACAACAGCTTTGCTCTATGAGCAATCAATTGTAATAAATCTATTCCTATAGTTTTAAGTGTGTAATATAGATCACATAAAACACTTCAGGAATTAATTTCACTGTACTAGCCCAGCAGCATTTCACCTTCCCAAGTTTTCCCTCAACTATAAAGAGTTACAACATATGATTTCAAAGAACACTTTAAAGTTTGATGTTCTAGGATAGACTTTAAACTTAGTCAAATTAGGTCTTTTATCAGAATTTGGCTTAATTATCTGAAAACTAATATAATTCCACTAACACTTAAAAATGATGGCAGAAAATAGTTAATTATTTACACATATTAGAAAAGATGTGAAATTTAAACTTTAATTTCAGAAATATGTCAGGTATTCTGTACCTCTTCTCCAACTCCATAAAAAGTCATTATTATAAATGTAAAAACAAAATCCTACTTATGTAAATTCAACACATCTCTGTGCTATATGCAGAAAAAACTTAAAGATAAGAACACAGAAAATAAAATCTTTCAGGGCAGGGACCACCATATCCCTAACAACTTGTACAGTGCATGGCATTCAAATTTTACTAAATTTAAATCAAAGAATAAATGAATAAATTAATGACCCAGACCTTGATTGGAAAGATCTGAAAATCTAGCAGAAGAGGGTTTTGAATGAAACACTGACTGAATTATCAAGAAATAAATATGTCCTTTATGTGGGAGGGGATGAGGTTCTTGAGTCCATTTAGATGTATGCTTCAAAAAAATTTGGCAACAGTGAAGAATGGATTTGTGAGGGAAGGCACCATCAGGAGAGAGACCAGTTAGAAAGCTCTTCAAGGTAAGAGGTACAGCTTAACCATGGCTGGAGGCAAGGAGATCTGAAAGGGGGATGGACATTAAAGATATTACAGAGACACGCCTCATAGAAGCTCTGTGGCAAATGGAAAGGAAGCAGTCAAAGATGATAGCATTTTCAAACTTGGGTGACTGGAAGAAGTAGGGTAACATCGACATAGAAAAGGAAGTAAGAAGGCTACAGCTTCAGGAGGATTGAGTGTAGCTTCAGATAAATTTGGTTTTAATTAAGTATTGGAAATAGGGGTCTGGAGTCTTATCCAGCTTATACTTCAGTATCAATCTATTTAGGAAATTAGAAATTTAGAGTGTGGATAGATGGGTCCTGGGCTGTTAACACTTGTTATCTTTTCATTCTTTCTACTAGTTACACACACGGCATCAAAATTTCTTTTGTAATGAAAAGAAGAACGTTAGAATATAATCCGAAATCCAAAATAAGGTTTCTGGTACAGTGTTAAATCTTTCACGTTGTTAAAAATAATTGGGTAATATTTCTGCTTTAATCAACAAATTAAAGATGAGTATTGGATTTAAATTCAGCTGTAACAAACCAAGAGATTTAGCTTTGTAAACTACACGGTGAACCGAAAGGTCAGCAGTTGAGAACTCTGATATATACGGAAAACTGAAGGTGCTTCATGGTAAAAGCCATCTAATATAGAAATTTTACTTCTTTGTGTACCCTAAGAGCACTCTGTGACAGATATAAGATCAAGGTGAAAAAAAATGTGTGAGGTAAATTTTAACCTTTAAACTAAATTATGTCTCCTTGCTAAATGATCATACATTATCCCAAACTACTTGCTCAGATAACTTCTTCCCTAGACTGGAACTCTATTAAGGTTACAGAAAGAGCCATGGCTTTTGAGACACTTAAAATACAAGAACTGACATTCAATTTTAAAAGTTCCATACAGCATGATACAGACATAGAGGCAGGCATAGGGTACTAAGGTCAAAGCAAAATTTTCAATCTAGCTGGACCTCTCTAAAAGCCCCTTGTCAGATGAAACCTCATAATTGGTCCATTAAATGAAAAAGTCAGTAACTGTAAAAATTATACTCACATATCCTTAAAGATTTTAACTGAAACACATACATGTACATTCATTCACAAATCTTTTCGTATAGGGTTAATGCATATATTTTACGTGGGCCCCCTGCTGAGTTTGTGTCCTCTTTCTTGTATAAGCCATGTCCACAATGACCCAACATCCATGATTTCCATTTATGATTTCTATAAATGGAAAACTTAAAAGCACTTCAAAAATAATACAAATACAGAATCTATTAGACCAGTGGTCCGTCCACCTTGAGATAAAAAGCTTCTGCCATAATGAAATTAATGTACTTCCTTCTAGCAGAAAGTGTTACCATGAAAAAAAATGTCAGCTGAACAAAACAGTGTGCTTAGTGATGTGTCTAATTTACATTTCAGTGTGAGCTCATTTCCTTGAGAATTAGTCTAAAACCAGTTAGCTGGCCCATGAACTTTGACAGGCACTGCTTTAGACTTTGATGATCTCCAACAGACACACACACCCTCCCTCACCCCTACCCAGTCATTTTACAGTTTTCCAGCCTTCGTCGAATTTGATAGCCAATCTGTTAAGAACTCATTTATATTAAGATCTCCCAGAGCATTCACCTTAATTTTCAAAGAATGACTTTTTTCTTTACCCTCATTAATTAACATGTTTACAAATGTTTCATAATTACTAAAACAAGCATAACTGTTAAAAATGGGTTTGTGAATAAACACAACCAACTTTTGGTGAGTATCCAACTCAAGAGGTAAGCACAGAGTTGTGTGGAGTTGTGCCCTACTGTAGGGCATTCTATTTAGCCAAGAGTGTTTAATTGGCCCTGGGGATCAGTAAGTACAACTGACAGAGGGAAGAGGGTGCATTAGGTTAAAGCTATGAGTCAGTTCAGAGGTAGCTAGTTGAGGGTGCTTCTGTTGTTATTTTCCCACGTTATTACTTATTAATGATAAGCCTAAGTGATATAGCAGAAAGCCTGAGTCAATAACTAAGCCACTCACCAGCTAGCTGTATAATTTAGGCAAATCACCTCTTTGGTTTTCAGTTTTGTGTGTGTGTACATGTGTGTGTTTCAGTTAAATCAGATTAGGTAAGTAACATATGCAAGTATTGAGTAAGGATCTAGATTTCTAATAGCAGCTACTATTTCCTAAGTGTGTAAGTGTGCGTGATAATATGTGAAGTACTGTACATTGAATGGGGCTTTAGTTGTCTCAAACACTCTGGCAAACAGGTCATTCCTTTCTCCCCTTACACATGAGGACGCTGAAGTCAAGTGAGGTTATAAGATATGTGGGTAGCAGGGTTCAATGTGAATACAAAGACCAGATACTTTCAAATATGCCACATTGCTGCTTGCTTATAAAATATTCTCATCTGGAACTCATAACTACTTTGTGAGAAGGCAGAGTAGGTATTTCCCCCCATTGTCCAAATCAGGAAGCAGATTCAGAGTGTAGTTGATTTGTAGGTTAGATATCAAGGAGTAGTAGAGTGGACTTAAATTCTTTACCAGTAAGATCTGACCAAACTAAAAGTAAATAAGGCACAAAAAGAGAAAAAAAGCCATCTGACCAAACTAAAAGCAAATAAGGCACAAAAAGAGAAAAAAAACCAAACAGTCCTTAAAGAACGTATCACTTCTAATATAACAAAATACTGTTTATCATAATTGCAATTAAATGCCAAAGTGGTCTTTAATTCCTGAAGCACAAGAGCCTCCCAGATTTCTCCCCACTCGACTCCTTCCCAGTTTCTGTCACAAATTCTTATAGGACAATATGTTGACCCACATTAATATATATCAAAAGTACCTTTTCATCTTTCAACTGCTTATTGGTACTAATAACTGGTAGTAAAGCAAACAACATTTTAAAAATCAGTTAAATTAACATTATATGGTGTTTTTATCCCCACACTCATCTGTAAAAGTTATCACAGTTGATACTATGAAGACCATAGTATAATTGTAGCAAAATATTTCCTTTTAAAAATAGCCCTTTAGGGTGAGCTCAGTTGGTTAAGCATCCAACTTTGACTCAGGTCATGATCTCATGGTTTGTGAGTTTGAGCCCCATGTCAGACTCTCTGCTGTCGCCACAGAGCCTGCTTTGGATACTCTGTCTCCCTCGCTTTCTGCCCCTCCCTGGCTCACTCTTTCTCTTTTAAAAAACAGTCCTTTAGGGGCATCTGGGTGGCTCAGTTGGTTGGGCGCCTGACTTCGCCTCAGGTCATGATCTCACCGTTCTCATGAGTTTAGAGTTTGAGCCCCGAGTCAGGCTCTGTGCTGACAGCTCAGAGCCTGGAGCCTACCTCAGATTCTGTGTCTCCCTCTCTCTCTGCCCCTTCCCTGTTTGCACTCTGTCTCTGTCTCTCTCTCTCTCAAAAACAAACATTAAAAAAAAATTTTTTTTTAAATAGCCCTTTAACTTGATGACAGGTAGAAGAGATTTCCTTGCCACTCACTCTTGGATTTTATAAATTTAGGTATACATTTGCTGCAGCACAAGGATGAAAGCTATAATACTATAAAGGTAATGGCAAACCACCAATAAACTCCGGCTTGATCCTTCATGGTTGGCATGTGCTGAGACACCCAACTGTCTTATGTGCCATAAAAAGTAATAATCTGGATAACCATCATTTTGTCTTTTACTGACCTGAACCAAATTCAGCATTTCTATCTTCTATGTAGCTTTATGGTGATGGAGGGAAATAAAGTAATCAATCAGTACTCTCTAGACACAAATATAATAAAGCAAAATTGGCTGGGTTCTGTGTATACATAATGAGCCAATCACAGATCCAGCTGATTCTGCTGCAGAACCAATCAGATTTTATAGATGGTATATTAGCTGGAACAGTGAAAGCTGGGTAAGGAAAGGGTAGTAAAGGGCAATGTAAGCAACAGAGAAAAACATGAAGCACTGTTTCTCAGCTGCTTGTAATTAGAAATAGTTAATACAAATGTTACACCATTCACCATTATAAAGAAACTCCCTGGCTTGCCCTACAACTAGACCTTAAAAAGAAGCCACCAATTCATTCTATTATTCTCGAATTCATTCATTCTGTAATTCAGTTCCAGCAAAAAGCAAAATGAGTTATGTAAGTGAGTCAAATGGCAAGCAGTGGAGACCAGTGGAGGCTAGAATTATTCTTAACAACATTGCTAGGAGGCAGTTCAGAACAGTCCTCCCCAACTCCCCATCTCTGTGGGGCAGGGGGGTAGGACAAATTGGTTCAGGCCCTTCCAAAGCACCATGCTGAATCTGTCCACCAATTCTAAACGACTATGGAGCAGGAGAATTGGGTATTTCTTCTTTCTACTTATCAGAGAACTATCGCCCCAAAGACAGGTATATATTAAGTAAAAGTGAACCAACCAGACTCAAGTCTAAATTTCCTCATCTACTTTCCACACTATAGCCAAAATAACCTCCCAAAATCTAATTCTTGACCATCTTACTTTTACTTAAAACTTGTTCTCGGTCACCTACAAGAACAATAAAATCCAAGATCTTTACAATGGAAACCAGTGTTTCTAACAATCTAGTAGTTCTTGCTACCTTTCCAGCCTTACCTTCCTCTCAACCTCTCTTCCTATTTCACACTTTTTCTGTCATAAGAGCTAAAACACACTACATCAAAGGAAGCAAAATGAGTTATTATTGCAATATTTCCCAAATGAAAAGGACTATGGAAGATACTGCAGATAATACAAGTGTGAGTGGGGTTAAATTTTTTTCCCTTCTCCATTTAGCCTTCAGTTAACTCTCTTAGCTCTGTTCCCTGGTGATCTGATAAACACAGGTATGCCAACTATGTCACTAGGCAACACTGCTTATAGTAAAAATGATGAGTAAATTTGCACCTGAACTCAGAGGAACTACAAATAAACTATAAATACCTCACAGGTAGCCATAGCTTTGACTTCCCTGAGTGTGACAGCTCTTGTAATTGGCATATCCCTCATGGGGACCCTGGAAACTAAGTCTATGGAGTGGTGTGGCACATCGTTTCCTGTGAGACCCGAGATGTTTAAAACCAAGGCAGCCACCTACGTCCACCTGTTGCGAGCTTTCTCTCCTTCAGCTTTCACTTGGAGCAGGGACTCCCAGATGGCTACGGGAACTGCTTACATGGACTGCTGTGAGGATCACAACCACGGGTGAGGAACACTGGATGCTGTCTTGCTTGAAAGCTATGGTTCCTGTCTGATGTCCTTCTAAGTAAACACACCTATGGTAGATTTCTGACTGTTCAGCTGAACCTAAAAAGACCCATACATTTGCACGGCAGTAAAAGGACATCTCAGAATGACACTGCAGATGTTTTACAATCGGTACCCCAGCCCCTCCCCTCTGTCTGTTCTTTTAGACTAACATATATCCCTGACAAATAAAATACACACCTTGTACTCACCTTTCTTTGTTGTTATTCCTTTTCTGGGGAGCCCATCTTCCAGGTAACATATCCTACCTCCCCATAGTCCATTCCTTCAGCCATCTGCTGAGGTGAAGCTATGGATATTTGCAACCAGAAAGAAAGGAGATATTGCATAGGTAAAGAATGCAAGGAAACTTTGCTGAAAGGCTAACTGTATACACAGAAAAAGAATGGAAATTTATTAAGAATAAAAAACAGGCGAAATTGGTGGAGAGATATGGCAATAGCATGTTAAAGTGTAAAATGTCCAGATAGAGTGTCTAGACCAATTGAAGAAAAGAGCAGAGTAAGGCAGTATATCAAATGCGCCCTTCCTTCTGCATTATTAGCCATGGGGAGAAGCCAGGGAGCCCTGGATCAGCATCAAAGGCAGGGGACTTTAAGAGTTAGGCAATTTGGTAATCTGTAACTTGGGAGAGGGAGCAGGGGTGGAGGGAAGGATAACAAAGGAGATGGTTTACCAGTAGTTCAGGGAGGGAATAGTGTTGCTGTAAGTCAGCTCCACCTCTATCTTCTTAACCTGATTATCCTAATCAGCCTGTCCCCGTGGAATCTGTAAGCTGATTGTTAATTGTATAGCAGAATTTTCAATGGCATTACAGCTTTCTTTAATCCCAAACTATTCAGATCTGTCTCCTCTATTACAGGTTGCCAAATACCCTAACTTGTTATACTTTAGGGCCAACTCCATTATTTCCAAACTCTGAGAGTGGTTAACTTGAAAACTAACCAACATGTGGCACTTAGAAAAAAATTTAGTTCTTCTAGACTTGCTAAGGGCTCTAGTTAGTCTCCTTTCAGTGTGTGAATTCTTAGGTTAAAACACCCAGTATTCAAAAGCAAAATAAAGAAAACCAGTCAACAGAACGAGGAATGAAGTATACGTGCAGAGACACTAGCAAGGTATCCTGGAGACCTGGAGGGGAAACAGCCCCAGCTCCTAACTTGCTGTTGTTGATGTCAGTTGCCTCTGAGACTGCTGCACTCCCTGCTCTTGGACTCTGTGACATAAAGCTATATCCTTCTTTTAACAAAACACTGTTTTTGCTCAAGCTATTTTGTGGCCAAAAATTCCCTAAAACCAAAAACAGTGGTTGGGGCAAAGTATACAGAATCAGGTTTTATCATATGGAAAGATTCTACTGATGAATCTATTGATGAGAAGGAGAGAGAGAACTCAATTAGTGCTATTTTATTTGGGGTTGTAAATTTCCTATTCATCTTTTTATTCTCACAGGAGCTAACATAGTGCCTTATACACACCACATTTAACACATTTAAATATTTTTTGAATGAACATATAATTAAAAAACAATGAATCTACTTGGTCAAAACAGTATGTCTAATTATGGAGTTTTTCAAAAGCATTTCATTTCCAATTAATAAAAAATATTCTTTGCAATTCTCATTAGCATAATTCTATGATTAAACACACATGCTTTTACCCACACCAAAAAAAAAAAAAAAAAAGATGCTGTTTTCTATGCTCTAAATGCTGAAAAGCATATTTTGGATTTCATTTCTCTGGATTTTATGTTAACTCATAGGACTATAAAGCCTGCATAGCGTAGTCATTAAGACTGTCTGCAGAATATTCCAGTTCTCCTCCTGCTGGGCACATGATAGAATTGCATTTCTCAACCTCCTTGAAGTTGGGTGTAGCCACATGACTTGTTGGGCCAATAAAATGGCAGCAGAAGTTATATGTGTCACTTCCAGGTAGAAGCCTTCAAGAGCCAATGTGCAATTCATCACCTCCTTTTCCCTGCCCTAGCAATTGTGGAAGCATGTGTTGGGATGGAGCCTCTGATAAACCGGGGCTCCAAATGACCACCTGTAACAGAGTTCTGCTGACCCTAATTGGATATGCCCTGTGACTAAGAAACAAACCTTTTTCTAAACCAGGAAGATGTGAGGGTCTTTTGTTACAACAGCAAAATTTACCTGATATATTCACCAGACACCTCTCTCAAAAGTGGAATGAAAGCAATGAATAGCTCCAGCCTTCAATCTGTCTTCAGAATAGTAACATTTTGTATAGCATTGCATCATTTATAGAATACTTTCTTATAGAAGTGTACCTCATTATCCAAACTCTCAAAATCCAAACACAGGAACTGAATGAAGTCAGATACATTTTTGGACCAATCCCCCATTCTCTAAACCCTCACTACCTGCTATCTGAAATTCAGGAACCAGATACATTTAGATGAGGTGATACTCCTTGCCTTTCAAACTCTTGCCACCTGAACTCAGGAATGGAAAAAATTTAGCCAGTAAAGGATTCTTGACACATTATTTTATTTGTACCCTTAAAACTGTTTTTCTATTACATTACCTATGAGACCCTCAACATCTATTGAATGAACTGTGTGCTGTCATCATTCTAATTTTACAAACAAGGGAAAAGAGTCAGGGAGGTTCATAAACTTGCTGGGAATAACCTAACACTTTAGTGGCACAATCCCAGACTTTCTGGCTTCAAATCCCTTGCTCTTTTCACTAGGTACTAAGCTTCCTAAGATCTCTGACAGCTGTAAAATTCCAAGATTTGATACTAAATTAACAGTATCAAAAGTGTTTGTGATTTAAAAAAAATGTCAATGGCATATTTACAGCCAAGAATAATTAAATTCATTCTTTAAGCAATTCTACTTGCCTGAACCTAGTCTAATTCAGTATCCTGAAGCACAGGACAGGAAGAAATCCTAGAGATCATTACTTGCAGAACTATGAGGCACTATGAAAGAATTTAGGGGGAATTAGACTTTTCCTTTGACATACAGTATATTTAAAATGGTGACTTAAAAAAAATGCTTTTAGATGATCTTCACTTTGGTTCTTACCAAATTGGCTAACCTCAAACTCTTTGCTCTCCCAATTTTTATAAAGCCTCTGTTTAAAGAAATACTCCTGAAGAATTGCCTGTCTGTCCATTTCTATAGGTTCAGTGGTTCTCAACAAATGAATTTGGAAAAGGTCACAAAATATATTCCCCTTTAAAAGGGTTATCTTTAACATTAGCCAAGAAGTTGAGTAAAAAACTGTTGAAATTTGACTAACCCAGTGATTTCAAAGTTATTTGACTTCAGACTCTTATTTCAAAGAAATAAACTACTGATTTCTCATTTCCTGGAACAGAGTTTGGGAAATACTGTTCTAGGTAATTCTAAGTGTTATGAATGGTTCAAGTGAAGCCTTTAGGCAACTTATCTTTAGAGTTTTATTACTGTCCTTCATTGAAGAACACTGTCTAAGGTTCATTATTTTGCGTAGGAATATTTTAAAGATGCTGCCAACCTTACCATGCCATCTCCCTTTTTATTAGGGCCCATGAGAGAATGTTTCTTCTGAGGCCTCATCACCAGAAAATATCCTGCTTAGGCAGAACTGATCTGTTTTTATCTTGTAATTAGAAACACACTGAAACTTACTGTCCCCCTCCCCCCCGCCTTTTTTTTTTTTTTTTTTTTTTGCTAGCTGCTATGAAGCCCAGAGCCAAAACTGTGACTCACTTTTAGTACAGGATCTTACAGTATGCACTTGGTATTATCTTTTTCCTTGACTGGGTATTATTTTTCTTGCTCTGCCTCAATTTTCTCATTTAGTTTTGTTTTATCCTTTTGTACCACATGGAGACTAAGGGGCTTCAAATCATTTTTGGAACTCTATATTGTATATATTAAGTCCTGCCTTACTAGTTTCATGTTGATTTTTCCCTACCTGCCCCTTTACCTGAAAATATCAGTGTATTCACCTTTGTGTAAAAGTATTCATAGTGACGACAAACCAATAGAACCTACACATTCACTATACAGGCAAATCCGCAAATGCTTAAAACCTGAAAAAAGAGTTAGTATTGCTCTTTTAGCGGTCTAATAATCAAAACGACTCATTAAACTGTTTTCTAAACGGAAGGAGAATTACCATTTACTGGGTACCAGTAACTGCTAGGTACTTAATATACAACCGTTTCACTTCAGTGTATTTGCACATACACTGTCTCTGAAAGGACAAATTAGAAACTGGTAAAATTGGTGGGCTGCGGGGCGGGGGGAGGGGGCGGGGAGAGAATTTGTACAGATCCCTCTTGTACCTTGTGAATTTTGTGAATACATCAACTATTCCAAAATGTTTTTTTTTTAAATCAAATGGGACTTTAGGAAAGGCGGCAGTAAGGCTTTACTCTCTGCTACCGCAAACTTTTTTCCTCGTCAGCTTTGGATCCCCGAGTATGTCACTGAAATGCCCAACGGAGTTTCCAGGAGGCACGCCAGCTTTTACTGAAATAAAGTCCCTTTCTGATTCTCCACGCTCCGGGATGAGGCAATTACTTAAAATGAAAACTGAGATTGTGATAGCCTGCGGATAACAGTGGAAAAAAAAAAAATCCGAAATGGTTTCCAGTTGGTTTTATTAGTGGAAGAGTGCCGGGAAGAAGCCGCGCAGTCCTGCCTCGGCCGGCGGGCCGGCCGCACCACCGCGTGCAGAACTTCGCCCAAGTCGGAGCGCGGCCCACACGCAGCTCCGGGCCCCCCGCTGCGCGGCGGGGAGGCCGGGCCGGGGTTCGAGCCCCGGGCGCGGCTGGGGCAGGGCCCTGCTCGGCCCACCCCTCCGCTCGGAGGTGCCCCGGAGGGCCCTGCGGGACCCCGGCCACCACGGCCCGGAGGGAGGGTCGCGTGGGGGCGGGGAGCGGGCCTCCGTGCGCGACCAGCCCGCCGCGGCCCCCTCCCCGACGCCGAGCAGGAAGGAGCACTTACCGCGTCGGGCTCCGGAGGCGGCCGGGGGTCACAGCGGGGCGAGGCAGCCAGGAGTGAGGCAGGGGGCAGGCGGGGGGCGGGGGGCAGCGGGCCGGGGAAAGGGATGCTCGGCCCCACGGGCGTCCCCAACCCCTCCCCGGCAGCCTCACCCCCGGTGCCGGCCGGCCCGGAGCCGGCCACTCCCCCTCCGTCAGGCTGCGCTAGGCCGAGGAGGCACGAACTCGTCGGGCAGCCCTGGAGGGGGCGGGCGAGCGGGCGAGCGAGCGAGCGGGCGAGCGGGCGGGGGTCGGACCGGCTCGCCCGTCAGACCCGGCGCGGCGCGAGCGGCTGCCAGCCCCGCCCCCTGCCGCCAGGCCCCGCCCCCTCCGCGCGGGGCCGCGAGCCCCGGGGGACAGCCGCCGCCGCCGCCGCCGCCGCGGGCTTGGCGGTTTCTCTTTCCCTCCACCCCCAGCGCGGCGCGCGCGGACGGCTTGGGCCGAGGAGGGAGGAGGTGGAAGGAGGTGGAGGGAGAGGGAGAGGGAGACCGAGGAGGATGCGAAGGAAGGGCGAGGCGCGGGCTCTGGCGACGGGAGCTCTTGGGGGAGGGGAGCGATGGGGGAAGGGGCGGAGGAGGGACGCCGGGCTGGGCGGGGCTCTGGGGGAGTGGGCGGGGCGCGACGGACCTGACAAAAAATTCCGGTTGTTCCCGCCCCTTGAAGCTGGGATGAGGGGAATTCCTGGGGCTGGAAGTTTAGGAAGAGGCCCCTCTTCAGAGCAAGAAGAGAGCGGGCCTGTGGATTTTGATTCCTTGGAGAACAGGACTGTATTGTCCTAGAGTTTTGGGGGAACTCACCAAGAGTCGCCTCTCGTCTCCATGTCCTGTAACTCTTCCCTTTGCAACAACCTGATAATTATTGTGCCCCAGGCAGTGGGTTTGTGGCACAGCAATTATGATCCTCAACTCTGTCACCGTAATCCTTGTTTTCCAACGGTGGGATAATAGGAATTCAACAAAAGTAGGTTTTTTATTCATACCTGTAGGCAACGTATGTTAAGCAACAACTATACTCTAGGTGATGAGAATACCAAGAACTAATTTATTCGGCGCCTCTATGCCAAACACAAATCTAAAGGACTCAGTCGGACAAAACAGCTAAGGTCTCTGTTCTCCGTGGAGTTCTTGGGGGAATAAAGGAGGGAGGGAGTTTTCTTCTTTTGTCTCAGAGTGACGTGTAAAAGAAATGCTCACCTGCTTTTAGTTCTCAAAGTAATGCACATGTTCATTATTTGCAGATTCAGTGTTTGCTACTTTGAGCTAGCTATATGCCGTCCTGAGGACTGAATGCGTTCATGTGTTATTTCTCCCCCACAAAATGACATTTCCTTAGGAGGTCTTCAGTATATCTCCACAATAAAAATCCAATGCAAGCAAGTGGCCCAGAAAACTGATGGATCAAATCATTAGCAGGACAACATAGCCCTAATATGATAGCGCCTGGGATGGCTGGCTGATTTATTTTGTACCTTCCCTCTTGGGGAAATGGTTAAGGAAAAGCACCATAGTGTAAAACAATGAAGCATTGACATGGACTGTTAGTTCAAAAGGAAGCGGATGGGCCTATTTAAAACTGTTACAGTCAGGAAAGGTACATCACAAAAGCTACCAGTGAGGGCTCCAATCACAAAGCTCAGGATATATATATATATATATTTTATCAGAGCCATGTGTTTGTGACTTCCACCCCTTCCCATCCCTTTGCAACCATACCCACATGCACAAACAAAAATTATTTCAGTAGTATTGTGTTTGTTTTATTTGAGAGAGAAGATGCGCACGCATGCACGCATGAGCGAGCAGGGGAGAGGGATAGAGCTAGAGGGAAAGAGAGAATCTTAAGCAGGCTCCACACCCATAACCAAGATGGATGCTGAACTCCATCCCATAACCCTGGGATCATGACCTGAGCCAAGATCAAGAGTTGGATGCTCAACCAACTGAGCCACCCAGGCACCCAAGTAGCATTGTTTTTAAGTACACAAGTTGTGTAAACTTTTGGCTTGAATTTTTGGGATTTGGTACTATTTTTCAACCCCCATTTGATTTTTTTTCAGTGTTAACATTTGTGCAAGTAACAGCAAATGACATTCTTCTCATAGTTTTTTTTCCACCTCTCATTTGTTGTTCAGTTTTGGAATTTTAATTCAGTCTTTCTCATTTGGGTTTATAGTGAGAAAGACTAGAAAAGCATTGCAATCAACTCACATTGCAATTGCGGTAAAAATTAATCCTAATTTAAGACATAGGAATTCCCATAAATCCTTTCCTTTTTTTCATGTCAAATATATTTTTCATCTCAAAATCTATTCTCTTTGATTTACTCACCTGTATTTTCAGTTTATCTGCTCTACCACTCCAGTAAAAGCAAATTAAATAAAACATTCCTCATGGTTTCGCACCCTGCTGCTGGCCTCAGCTCCTACCTTGCTTGTTCTCAGGCTGTTCCCCACACTGGACTCCTTCTCTTCTGCCAACACATCAAGCACTTGCCAGTGAAGCTTTTACATGTCCCTTTGTCTGGATGGCTTTTAGCTAATCACGTGACTGTCTCCCTTTTCCTTCATGTCACTTTTCCTGACTACCCTATGTAAACCTACAAACTGTGCCTCCCCCCTCTCTCTAGCTCCTCATTTCTCAGCACTTAGTACACGTGACATATATCTCTATTCCCACTAGAATGTGAACTCTGTGAGAACAGAATCTTGTCTGTTTGGTTCAATGTACATCTCCAGTGTCTCTTACTTATGGAGTCTGTCACATAGTAGATACTCAGCAATTTTTTTTTCATTAATATCTATTCATCATTTATTCTGGGTTTGTTCAATTAGCAGATAGCTGTTACTCCTCAGTAAATATTTCTGAATGAATGAATGACTTCAGGTGAGAAAGCGTGTATTCCTTTTTGTAATGCTCAAAGGACTTTCATGCAATTTGCCTTACAACTGACTCATAGGACTCAGATGTATTAATAAGGTCTAAAATAAATAAGTATCACCCTAGTTAAAATTAGTATTTGAAATAGCTGTTTCTAATCTCCCATTCTGGCAATATACTAAGGAACAGGATTTGCAAAAGCATTCACAGCTAAGAACTTATGCTGAGATTTTACAGCATGGCCCATAAATGGGTCTATGGTATCAGAGAATAATGATGGATTAATAAATCCTGTCAAAGTCTTAATATTTTTCCGTGAGATTAAATAATATAGCACTGATCAGAAGTGGAATAATTAGACCTAAAATTTGATTAATGATAATTTGATAGATGGTATTAATACTCCTTTGTCAGTGCTGTAATAATTTTAATTGATAATCATGATGGTGAAGTTAACACTGTCTTAATTTGGTTAAAGCATAGTACTGATAGGGACGTTTGGGTGCCTGCATCAGTTAAGGGTCTGACTTCAGCTCAGATCATGATCTCACAGTTCCATTCTTGAGTTGGAGCCTTGCGTCAGCTCTGAGCTGATGGTACAGGTCCTGCTTGGGATTCTCCCTCTCTCTTCTTTCTCTGCCCCTTCCCTACTTGAGCTTTCTCTCTCTCTCAAAATAAATAAAAACTTTAAAATAAAAGTTTAGTACTGATAGCAAACAGAACTTATCCTAGTGTGTAGACACTTAATAAAGAAATGATGTGACTTTTCATTCTCTGCCCTAATTACCAGTTTGGGTGAGTGGGTGGGGGGATTAAAGTCTTAAATATCATTATATACAGTATCTGCGTTCAAAATCTGGATCCTGGTAATGGGATGTCTTTTAGAGGATTTAGAATTTTTTCAGCAGTACTGCTGCTATCCATGTTTTGGCATGAAACAGCCTCCTATTAAAATACAGAGCTTATTTATTTTTTTAAGTTATTTATTTTGAGAGAAGGAAGGGGCAGAGAGAGACAGGGAGACAGAGAATCCCAAGTAGGGTCTGCCAGCACTGAGCCTGATGGGAGGCTCAAACTTATGAACTTCAAGATCATGACCTGAGCAAAATACGGAGCTTTATTATTATTATTATTATTATCATTATTATTATTTTTGGGAGATAGAGAGGCCGCAAATGAGCAAGGGGCAGAGAGAGAGAGAGGGAGAGAAGTGGGGCTCACCCAAAGTAGGGCTCATGTTCCTCCGATGTGGGACTTGAACTTGCAAACTGTGAGATCATGAACTGAGCCCAAGTCAGATGCTTAATGGCTGAGCCACCCAGGTGCCCCAAATACAGAGCTTCAAAAGGCAGAAGCAGATCATACCCCTGGAAGGAGAATCTCCATGTTGACAGAGACAGGTGGCCAAGTAAACCCAACTCAAACTTTGTCCTCTTGAAGTTCACCTCAAATTTTTACTCTGATTTCTCTTGATTTCCCAGAGTAATTTAATCCCCTTTTAACTTGGTTTAAATTCAAAAAAGGTGGGGGCAGGGAACAAAAGAAAGAAAAGGGGGGAAAAAGCTTCCTTGGCTTCTTTTACCACAACCAAACCCATCTAGAATTTTCACAATGAACTTTACTAAAATCTAAAGGAGAATAAAAATGAAATTGTTATGGAAAATGTAAACAACATATATAACTCCACTCATTGTCAAGTGACTCTTTCACAGTTTGCATTCTTCTAAGAACATCTGTTTCCAAAAGCCAGGTGTAAATTTGCAGACTATCTCTGTAGTTTCCTCCCCTCTTGGCTCCCTTTCTTTCTCCACATGGTAGGTCACTTTTCTGTCTTTTGCATGGGAGCCATCAAGCCTGTCCCAATTACAGCCAAGGCTAAAAGCCTCACTTATACTGTTCAATTCCTACCTGTGGCTCAGAACGATACAGCATGGTCCCAGTTCAATCACAAAACTTGGGGGCTGACACCACCTATAAGCTCCTTCTTCAGGTGGGACTCTTCTTACACACAGAGGGAAGGTCACTCCAGCCCCCTGTCAGGCCACCTCCCTCCATTCCCCAGAACTGCTCTCACAGTGCTGGGGACATGGGGAAGGAATGTGCATTCTCTCATGCACATATTTCCATCCACCCATACGTAAGTAGCCCTCCTACAATCAATCAGGCCACATTCTCTGACTGGAAAAAAGGTTTTTGTAAAACAACTTTAAACACTTCCTGCCAGTCCCCTCAACCTAAAACACAAACCTGATTCTGTTCATTCCCTGGTATCCTACTTAAAACAGTTTAGTGACCTTTCATTGTCTTTGAGGTAAAGGTCAAATATCTTTGCATGTTTGCAACATCCTTCATAATTTAACCCTTGTCTCCCCAGGCCTATGCCCATTGCAGTGTCCAGCATGTATCATTTCTCCCACAATTATGTCTTTAAATATGTTTCCTCCATCTGGACTTCCCTGCCTTTCCAATTCCTGCTTGCCTAACCCCCTTAAGACTCAACTCAAGGGTCACCTCTTTATCCTGATGCCTCCAGGCTGAGTGTGTTCTTCCTCTGAAAACACGTAATACTGCAGGGGAGGAAAAGTAATTTTCCCTCTACCCTTCTAAGGTTCTTGGCTGAGACACTCTCTGTAATAAAAGACAGATTAATAGGAGAAAAACAAAAGTTTAGTAATATATGTACCTTCTGAATACATGGGAAGTACCCAGGAAAACTGGATAACTCCCCCAAATAACCCAAGCCACCACCTTAAATATCATCTCCAGCTAAAGACAAAAGATGTTGGAGTGGGGAGGAGGGCAGTTATGGGAGGTTACCAGGCAAAGCACACTAAACAAGGGTATGGTTGTTGTGCAGATTTAAGTCAGTTGCCTTCTCTATATGTAAGAGTTTCTAGAGATTTAGTCATCTTCCTCTTCCTGGTACAGAGGAGACACCCTTAAAAATGGAGATTTGCCTCATGAATGTAAATGTTTCTTACAAAAGGGTGACTTCTACTTGGTTTTCAGAACTTTTCCTGTGTCTGTGCTTCTTAAAAATAATCAGCGAAAATTAATCCTTATGCCAAAGGGGTGTATTTGGGGGTGGTATATTTGTCTCCCCTTCCAAACCTCTACTGTGCCCTCTAGTGTAGCAGTTACTTGATGGGCTGTGAACATTGGCTAACTGGTCTATCTCCCTGACTAGCTAGAAGTCCATAATTGCAGGCCATAGTGATTTGTTGAATGAATGAATGAAAAACTACCACTTGTCTATGAAGCCTTGAGAAATAACAACTTTTTAGAGTAAGGCCAATGTTTCCTTGGAGCTCTAGAACATACACAAACAAGACCTTTCCTCTAATTTTTAACATTACTTATAGCATTACCAGCAGTCTCATGACACTTTAGAAGGGCCTTAATTTAGGATTCCATAAACTTACAAGGCAAGGGAATGAACACATAGTTCTTATATTTATTTTTACCCACTAAAATAATTATTTCAGTATTTCAATATACTTGTTTTATTTAAAAAAAATCACAGTTGCAAGGTGACAAATTGATGTTGATTTCTTATGAGTTAAAAAATGTTCCAGGATGTATCTTCATACTTGATACATTACTTCCTGATTCACTAACAGACAAGGAGCACTCAATCTGGCTTCCATTTTAATGTTCTCAGATCCTAAGTTCATAACCACATCACCGTGCTGATGGTTTGCTTATAGAATATTCATTTCAGCAACGCTCACCAGCTATGAAGAGGCCCACAGCAGAGGAGACGCCGTGTTACTTGTTATGGGGGAGAGAACAAACAAAGATGAATCAGACAGATATGTAAACTGAAAAGTCCTTATCAATCATTATGCTTCCTCTTCCTCCTCCATTTTGTTCATCTTTTTAAAAAGCACACATGCCTCTGTGTTCACACTTGCATTCTATATTCAGTGACTATACTTAGCACAGAATTCTCAGGGAAAGATTCTGGCTGAGTAACAAGCAGCTGACTTGAGACTGGAAAAGAATGGGTGAAAAGAAGGAGGCATGCACTATATAGATTCGAAGACATTTGAGTCAATGGTCGGAAGAGGCAGAGGGCTCTTCTGAATCTAAGTAATACTATTTCTTGATTGTCTTGGTGGATGGAGAGGAAAAGAATAAAATGCATTCATAATTTGACATTGAAATGCCCTCTTGGGACACCCAGTTCTTTTTACCTCAGGCTGAACCTATTGGGCCTAATACTTTCAGACTCTGAACAATTGATTTCACTCTATTTCCTAGAGAATCAAAGATTGTGTGTATTCTAGCATCATGAAGAATGTTTCGATCTGTGCTTTTCTGTCTCTTTATTCATGTAATTAACAAGAGAGTCCATTTCAATGTCAAAATTAGTTGCCAGAAACTGTTCCTGGAGGCCAAAAAAATGCAGCGGTTATAGGGATCCATTCCAGGGTGGTTTTCCCTTCTTGCTTGCCCTCTCTGAGCACACTGGTGGGGACAGACAAGCCTGCCTCATGGGCCTTTTAAGGAAAGTGGCCCTACCATGTTCTTTCCGGCATAGGCTGGTATCTCAGGGCAGCAGGTTTTGTTAGTGAAAACAGACTCTTTTCCCTGCCACAGGTGATTGGGAGTGGGAACGGTGCAGGCAAAGCAGCCATGTATGGGCTGGGTGTGAGAAGGCCAGACACTTCTGAGGAGGCCTGTGCGTGAAGGCCTCGGGTGAACTCTACCCAGTCTCCAGCTTTCTAAACACAGTGGTGGCAGATCAAACCAGATATTCCCCAGCGGGGAGGTGAACAAAGAGAAGGCAGGTTAGTGAACCATAGCCTGTAGTCTGAGCAATGCTGAGCACCTTCTCCGGTTCTCTGAGGGGCTGGGTGTACTTTCCAGGTTGACCTGGCTGAACTCGCTGCTGAAGACGTGACCTCCTGTGTGGCCTCATGCCCTGGGTTTCTTTGCAACAGTCTCACCACAGCCACCGAAGCAGGCAGGGATGAGGCTCTGGTCTGGTCTCCTCCTGTCTGAGCTAAGGCTCTCTCTGAATTTCTTTTCAATTTAGTTCAAGCTCTGGCCCAGTCTTCCAGTCCCTTTCTCAGTAATCTCCATTTCTAAAACAGCAAAAAGCCTGTGTGGAGTGGTGGGGACGAAAACTTTTCCTTTTTTTCCCTCCTGGATTCTTTGGCTGCTCTAATAATTAAATTGACACAAGACAGATTAATAGGAAAAAAAATTTTAATTTCATATATACAAAAGCTCATAGAAATATGAGGCTCAAAGATGTAACCAAAGCAGGCCGCTTTTATACCTTTCATACAAAGAAACCATTATTTGTGAAGATTTAACAAGGGGGTTGGGATAGCAAATTGATAAATAAATAAATAACAAGGTTTATTCGTACAGTCTTCTTGGCCCTGAATTCTCCATCTCTGGCAATAAGGATGCCTTCTACCCTCTAGGTGCAAGAAATGTACTCTTCACGTGAGGAATTTATTTCGTGCTTTCAGCGAGGCAAAGGAGGGTCAGAGTGTCCTTCTTGCACTGTGTCGTAAGTAATTTTAATTGAAAATAATCAGTATACCAAAGTGGCATATTTTGGGGTAAACTTCCTGAACCCCATCAGTAGAGAAAGAGAGAGAAAACATTTATCGGGTTATAATTTACATATAGTAAAATCCACTCCTGTTATGTACAGTTCTAGAGTTCTGAATCATGCATGCAGTTGTATAGCCAGTATATATCTTAACATCAAGATATAATCTATATATGGAACATTTCCCTCACCCTCAAAATTCCCTCAGGCAGCTTTGTAGTCAACCCTCCCTCCATTTCCAGCCTCTGGCAACCACTGATGCATTTTCTGTCCCTGTAGCTTTGCTTTCTCCCTCGTGTCACATAAATGGATCATACACGACCATCTTTAACATTCTTATTTAAAGCAGCATGTGCCTTGCCCAACTCTCTGTTAGAAGATCATACTTGGCCTTATTTTTCCAGAACATTTAACATTATCTGAAAATAAACTCTTGTCATTATTTGATTACTGTCTGTCACTGGAATGTACACTCCTTCTAGAATGTGAGCGTAGAGACTTTGCTTCATTTGCTACTTCATCTCCAGGGTTCAGAGCACTGCCTGGCATTGTGTAGGTTTTCAGTAGATATTTGTAAAATGGACCGCTAAATGAATTGAGGACATTGGAACTTCCTGAAACCCTCTCCATACTTAGGCAGACTTCATTAATAAGAAATTATCTCCTCCAACAAAATGTGTTAATCCAAGCATTGCTGTGTTGCTAAAGTAGTTTGTCTGCAGGCAACACAATTAGAAGTAATTAGGCTGATCCAGATTATGAATTGTCTTTTAAACTCACCTTCTGGGTGATTAGATTACCCGGAATAGAACTAGTATGAAGCGAGTAAAATGAAAATAATGACAGTAACTATTTCATAGGGTTGTAAGGAGGATTAAATGACTTAATGTAAGTGAAGTGTTAGGAGCAATGGTTCTCAAGTGGAAGCTATTTTGCCCCTGCAGAAACAGCTGGTAATGTCTGGAGACATTGCCTTGTTGTTGTTAAAACTGGGCTAGGGAGTTGCTACTGGCATCTGCTACTAAACGTCCTACAGTGAACAGGAGGACAGCTCCCTACTAAGAATTACCCAGCCCAAAATGTCAGTAGTGCTACCCGTGAGAACCCCTGGGTTAGAGCAGTGTCTGGTACACAATAAGGGCTATGTTTGAGTTTGTTGTTGTTGTTATTACTATTATTATCATTATTATTATTATGTAAGTGACCATTCTTGACAAAGGTTCTCACACAGTCTGAGGGCAGGGTGAGGACAGCACAGTGGTTGAGAGCCTTAAGTCTGCAGTCAGACTGCGGATTTGAAGCCCAGCTTTACTTTTTGTTAACAATGTGACTTTGAGCACTTTCTTGACTTTTCAATACCTAATATTCTTTGCTTGTAAAATTAGAATAACAATAGTAACTTCCTCAGAGAGGTGCTGGGGGACTGAACAAAATAATCCATATAAAACGTCAATACTGTGCAGGAGCACATAATAAATGTTCAATAAATGTCATTGATCATTGCTATTCCTTTTGTTGACCCCAAAAGATCTCTCTATGCAATATAATGAAGGGATTGAGATAATTTCAATGAGAAAAGAAATAGAAAATATATTGCTCATATAAAGTATATACAAGTGTATATCTCACATAACAATAGATGACTACATAGAAGTTTATCCAAACCATCCTTTTTAAGGCTGTTATTTATTATTTTTTAAAAAGTGTATTGTTCTTGCTTCCTTGGGTAGAGCAGCTCCTAGAAATAAAGGATTCCGTCATTTAAAAAATTTTTATGTAGCACACAATATACAATTATTAATAAAGGCTTTCAGTCTTGATTAGATGCATAGACACATTAAAGTATTTTGAGAACCTGAGTCTATGATATGAAGTATAAGACTTAGGAAAGTTAAACACTAATGTAGTAGCAACAACCTCTTGTGTTTTAGGTTTAGAGTTTAGATTTTAGATTTAATTTCTTACTCCTTCATCAAGATAGGAGGGAGAAGCCCACAATGGATAGATAATACCAGATTTGTATTCATGTTCCTAGACTCTCCCTTTATAATCCAATATCTGTGAAGGTGCTTGGGAAGTTGTAAAACGAAATTATGGAGCTGTGGTCCATTACCATTGCTATCAACTCTCTAACAATTTACTAGAGGGTTGGATATTTCCATTGTTCAAAAGATGACCAGGCTTTTTAGTTTGTTAGTATCTATTCCATGCAGCCAAAATCAGGCTGCAAGTAAACTTTGTGTTTAAGAATAAACTACTTGAGGGGCGCCTGGGTGGCGCAGTCGGTTAAGCGTCCGACTTCAGCCAGGTCACGATCTCGTGGTCCGTGAGTTCGAGCCCCGCGTCGGGCTCTGGGCTGATGGCTCGGAGCATGGAGCCTGTTTCCAATTCTGTGTCTCCCTCTCTCTCTGCCCCTCCCCCGTTCATGCTCTGTCTCTCTCTGTCCCAAAAATAAATAAAAAAAAAAAAGTTGAAAAAAAGAAAAAAAAAGAATAAACTACTTGATAAACTATAAATTATTTGGTTTAATATTATAAATACAATGAAGAAGAGCTGTGTTTCTTAGGATAAAACCTTTAAGTGTATAATCTACCATATTTTATACTCTGTCACAAATAGGGGAGAAAAACCTACCCTATACAAAATGAAATGGAACATGACAACCTGGGGAAATATTTGCAACATATATGGCAAGGGATTCCCAAGTGAAAAAGGCCTATAAGGCAACAACAAGGATATGAATGCTCCAGGAAACGACATGAACAGGCAATTCATAAGGAATTCAAATTGCCAGCAAATATGAAAAAGTTTAGACTTACTAGCAATCAAATAAATGAAAATTAAAACAAGATTTTTGTTTGTTTGTTTGTTCTTTTCAGATTGACAAATTAAGGGCATAATATGGCCAATGTTGAAGTTTGCTGATATTTGAGCACTCTCATATATTGTTGATTGAGTATATATTGACTCACTTACCTGGGAGATCATTGTCTATGTGAATTAAGAACTTTAAAAATCTTTACATTGTTTGTCTTAGTAATTCTACTCTATCAGACTCACACAAAGATGCATATATGTGAATATTCACATTGTAGTGCTATATAAACAAATATTATTAAATGACATAATTGGAATACTGTTAAAATGAATTATTATCTCTCTATGGACCATTAAAAATCTAATGACGTCTTTAGAAATAAGTTATGATTCAGAGTTTTCAAGTTTGGTTGATTGAGAGGTGATGGTACGGTTTACAAAAATATGAGGGGCACCTAGGGGGCTTAGTCAGTTAAGTCTCTGACTTTGGCTCAGGTCATCGTCTCACAGTTTGTGAGTTTGAGTCCCCCATCGGGCTTTGTGCTGACAGCTCGGAGCCTGGAGTCTGCTTTGGATTCTGTGTCTCCTTCTCTCTCTCTGCCCCTCCCCCACTGTGTGCGCTCCCTCTCTCTGTCTCTCTCAAAAATAAATAAATAAATATTAAAAAAAAGAAGTATGAGAAGAGGGAGAGAACACAGATGCAAGGGGAGGATACTAAAAGAAGGGTGCCGGGCAACAAGGAGGACCCTTATTCACTTCTCAAGCTCTGGGAGCCACCTCGGCTTCTCATATTTCCTCAAAGTAAATATCAAAATTAAATTCTGACAATAACCCAGAGTCATGCATGCTAAGGATTGGACCTTGCCGTATCTCTGTCCTTCATAGTACATAAATTGAAGTCACAAGTAACATTGTTAAGGAAAGTTTTTTACACACTACTTGACATTTGTCTATTCTAGGTTTGCTTGTTTCTGACTTTTCCGTTGCTTCAGTTTCATCTTCTAAATAAAACTAAAAGTTAAATAATCAGATATGCCCCTCTATGTTTATTGCAACATTATTTAAAAAAGCCAAGATATGGAAGTAATCCAAGTGTCCATTGATAGAGGATTAGATAAAGAAGTTGTGCTATAGGAGTGCTCAGTTGGTTGGGCATCTAACTCTTGGTTTTTTGCTCAGGTCATGATCTCACTGTTTCATGAATTCGACCCCCTCGTCAGGCTCTGTGCTGACAGTGTGGAGCCTGGTTGAGATTCTCTCTACTGTCCCCCATTCATGCTGTCTCTGTCTCTCTCAAAATAAATGAATAAATAAACTTAAAAAACAGGAGGTAGTATCTATATCTATCTACCTCTATCTCTCTCTATCTCTATGCAATGGAATATTACTCAGTCACAAAAAAGGATGAAATCTTCTCACTCCCAAAACATGGGTGGGTCTATAGGGTATAATGCTAAGTGAAATAAGTAAAATAGAGAAAGACATGTACCGTATCATTTTACTTATATGTGTAATCTAAAAAACAAAGCAAATGAACAAACCACAACATAATAGAAACAGACTTATGGGGAAATGGGCAAAATAGGTGAAGGGATTTAGAGGCAAAGGTTTCTAGTTATAAGTCATGAGGATGAAAAGTACAGTATAGGGCATATAGTCAATAGTATTGTAATAACTATTTCAATTGAAAATAAAAAGTTAGAGGAGCCCAGATGGTGGAACAGCATGGAAGTTTTTGTTTTTGTTTTTGTTTTTTTTTTTTTGCATTTCACATTCATGAAATACAGCCAGATCAACACTAAACCGTCCTCCACACCTAGAAAATTGATTTGAGGATTAACACAACCTGAAACACAGAACTCAGCAGAGAGATAAAAAATTTACTTTTACTTTCAATTTTTATTGGACATATTTTTCTTTATTTTTTCTACTATATTTCTTATTTTTTTGGTAAATTTTTCAAATTCTATCTTACTTCCATTATTTCATTTTATTCTATTTCATTGTATTCATTTCCTCAAATTTTCAAACATTTCCCTTTTTTTCTTGTTTTTCTTGTTTTTTTCTTTTTTCCCACCTGTTTTCTCTAATCTATCAAGCTCCTTTCAATAACCAGACAAAAACACAGGTAGGATCTAGCATCATTTATTTGATGTTTTGTGTGTGTGTGTGTGTGTGTTGTTTTTTATTTTTAATTAAACTTTTTTTACCTTATTAATTATTTTTCTTCCCTTCAAAATGATGAAAGGAAGGAATTCACCCCAAAAGAAAGATCAGGAAGAAATGATAGCAAGTGACGTAATCAACACAGATACAATCAAGATGTCTGAAACAGAATTTAGAATCACGATAATAAGAATACTAGCTGGGGTCAAAAATAGATCAGAATCCCTTTCTGTGGAGATAAAAGAAGTAAAAGGTAGTCAGGATGAAATAAGAAATGCTATCGCTGAGCTGCAATCTCGAATCAATGCCACGGCAGCAAGGAAGGATGAGGCAGAGCAATAATCAGCAATATAGAGGGTAAACTTATGGAGAATAATGAAACAGAAAAAAAAAAGGGAGACTAAGGCAAAAGAGCATGATTTAAGAATTAGAGAAATCAGCGACTCACTTAAAAGGAACTACATCAGAATCATAGGGGTCCCAGAAGGTGAAGAAAGAGAAAAAGGGGTAGAAGGCTTCTGTGAGCAAATCATAGTGGAAAATTTTCCTCACCTGGGGAAAGACACAGACATCAAAATCCAGGAAGCACAGAGGACTCCTATAAGATTCAACAAAAGCCAAATATCAACAAGGCATATCATAGTCAAATTCACAAAATACTCAGTCAAGGAGAGAATCATGAAAGCAACAAGGGAAAATAAGTCCCTAACCTACAAGGGAAGACAGATCACGTTTGCAGCAGACCTATCCACAGAAGCTTGGCAGGTCAGAAAGGAATGGCAGGATACACTCAATGTGCTGAATCAGAAATATATGCAGCCAAGAATTCTTTACCCAGCAAGTAAGTATTTCATTCAAAATAGAAGGAGAGAGAAAAAGTTTCCCAGACAAAAAAAAAAAAAAAAAAAAACTAAAGGAGTTTGTGCCACTAAATAAGCCCTGTAAGAAATTTTAAGGGGGACTCTCTGAGGGGAGAAAAGACAAGGAAAAAAAAAAGACCAAAAGCAACAAAGACTAGAAAGGACCAGAGAACACTACCAGAAACTCCAACTCTATAGGCAACATAATGGCAATAAATTCTTATCTTTCAGTATTCACTCTAAATGTCAATGGACTAAATGCTCCAATCAAAAGACATAGGGTAGAACCCAGAAAACCGCCAGAGGATTAGCAGAACGGAGTTTCCGGAGCCAAGCGCAGACGAGAGGCCCACGGAAGAGGGTAGGAAGGGCGGCGAGGCAGTGCGCGCTCAACGGACTGGCGGGAGGGAGCCGGGGTGGAGGGGCGGCTCGCCAGCCAAGCAGAGCCCCCGAGTCTGGCTGGCAAAAGCGGAGGGGCCTGACGGACTGTGTTCCGACAGCAAGCACAACTTAGCGTCTGGGAGGTCATAAGTTAACAGCTCTGCTCGGAAAGCAGGAAGGCTGGAGGACAAAGGGAGGGAGAGCTGCTGAGCCCCCGGATGACAGAGCTCAGTTTGGTGGGGAACAAAGGCACTCGCCAGCGCCATCTCCCCCGCCCATCCCCCAGCCAAAATCCCAAAGGGAACCAGTTCCTGCCAGGGAACTTGCTCGCTCTGCGCAAACACCCAACTCTGTGCTTCTGCGGAGCCAAACCTCCGGCAGTGGATCTAACTCCCTCCTGCTGCCACAGGGCCCCTCCTGATGTGGATCACCTAAGGAGAAGCGAGCTAAGCCTGCCCCTCCTGCCCCCGTGCACCTTGCCTACCCACCCTAGCTAATACGCCAGATCCCCAGCATCACAAGCCTGGCAGTGTGCAAGTAGCCCAGACAGGCCACGCCACCCCACAGTGAATCCCGCCCCTAGGAGAGGGGAAGAGAAAGCACACACCAGTCTGACTGTGGCCCCAGCGGTGGGCTGGGGGCAGACATCAGGTCTGACTGCGGCCCCGCCCACCAACTCCAGTTATACACCACAGCACAGGGGAAGTGCCCTGCAGGTCCTCACCATGCCAGGGACTATCCAAAATGACCAAGCGGAAGAATTCCCCTCAGAAGAATCTCCAGGAAGTAACAACAGCTAATGAACTGATCAAAAAAGGATTTAAATAATATAACAGAAAGTGAATTTAGAATAATAGTCATAAAATTAATCGCTGGGCTTGAAAACAGTATAGAGGACAGCAGAGAATCTCTTGCTACAGAGATCAAGGGACTAAGGAACAGTCACGAGGAGCTGAAAAGCGCTTTAAACGAAATGCAAAACAAAATGGAAACGATGACAGCTCGGATTGAAGAGGCAGAGGAGAGAATAGGTGAACTAGAAGATAAAGTTATGGAAAAAGAGGAAGCTGAGAGAAAGAGAGATAAAAAAATCCAGGAGTATGAGGGGAAAATAAGAGAACTAAGTGATACACTAAAAAGAAATAATATACGCATAATTGGTATCCCAGAGGAGGAAGAGAGAGGGAAAGGTGCTGAAGGGGTACTTGAAGAAATTAGAGCTGAGAACTTCCCCGAACTGGGGAAGGAAAAAGGCATTGAAATCCAAGAGGCACAGAGAACTCCCTTCAGACGTAACTTGAATCGATCTTCTGCACAACGTATCATAGTGAAACTGGCAAAATACAAGGATAAAGAGAAAATTCTGAAAGCAGCAAGGATAAAGAGAAAATTCTGAAAGCAGCAAGGATAAAGAGAAAATTCTGAAACGTGCCCTCACATATAAAGGGAGACCTATAAGACTCGTGACTGATCTCTCTTTTGAAACTTGGCAGGCCAGAAAGAATTGGCACGAGATCTTCAGTGTGCTAAACAGAAAAAATATGCAACCGAGAATCTTTTATCCAGCAAGTCTGTCATTTAGAATAGAAGGAGAGATAAAGGTCTTCCCAAACAAACAAAAACTGAAGGAATTTGTCACCACTAAACCAGCCCTACAAGAGATCCTAAGGGGGATCCTGTGAGACAGAGTACCAGAGACATCACTACAAGCATAAAACATACAGACATCACAATGACTCTAAACCCGTATCTTTGTATAGTAACACTGAATGTAAATGGATTAAATCCGCCAACCAAAAGACATAGGGTATCAGAATGGATAAAAAAACAAGACCCATCTATTTGCTGTCTACAAGAGACTCATTTTAGACCTGAGGACACCTTTAGTTTGAGAGTGAGGGGATGGAGAACTATTTATCATGCGGCTGGAAGCCAAAAGAAAGCTGGAGTAGCCATACTTATATCAGACAGACTAGACTTTAAATTAAACGCTGTAACAAGAGATGAAGAAGGGCATTATATAATAGTTACAGGGTCTATCCACCAGGAAGAGCTAACAATTATAAATGTCTATGCGCCGAATACCGGAGCCCCCAAATATATAAAACAATTACTCATAAACATAAGCAACCTTATTGATAAGAATGTGGTAATTGCAGGGGACTTTAACTCCCCACTTACAGAAATGGATAGATCATCTAGGCACACGGTCAATAAAGAAACAAGGGCCCTGAATGAGACATTGGATCAGATGGACTTGACAGATATATTTAGAACTCTGCATCCCAAAGCAACAGAATATACTTTCTTCTCGAGTGCACATGGAACATTCTCCAGGATAGATCATATACTGG
This sequence comes from Felis catus, assembly GCF_018350175.1. NCBI lineage: Eukaryota > Metazoa > Chordata > Mammalia > Carnivora > Felidae > Felis > Felis catus. The sequence goes on from NC_058371.1 coordinate 172,605,955, forward strand.
GTCACAAAACAGCCCTTCATAAGTTTACAAGAATTGAAATTATACCGTGCATACTTTCAGACCACAATGCTATGAAGCTTGAAATCAACCACAGGAAAAAGTCTGGAAAACCTCCAAAAGCATGGAGGTTAAAGAACACCCTACTAACGAATGAGTGTGTCAACCAGGCAATTAGAGAAGAAATTAAAAAATATATGGAAACAAACGAAAATGAAAATACAACAATCCAAATGCTTTGGGATGCAGCGAAGGCAGTCCTGAGAGGAAAATACATTGCAATCCAGGCCTATCTCAAGAAACAAGAAAAATCCCAAATACAACATCTAACAGCACACCTATAGGAAATAGAAGCAGAACAGCAAAGGCAGCCTAAACCCAGCAGAAGAAGAGAAATAATAAAGATCAGAGCAGAAATAAACAATATAGAATCTAAAAAACACTGTAGAGCAGATCAACGAAACCAAGAGTTGGTTTTTTGAAAAAATAAACAAAATTGACAAACCTCTAGCCAGGCTTCTCAAAAAGAAAAGGGAGATGATCCAAATAGATAAAATCATGAATGAAAATGGAATTATTACAACCAATCCCTCAGAGATACAAACAATCATCAGGGAATACTATGAGAAATTATATGCCAACAAATTGGACAACCTGGAAGAAATGGACAAATTCCTAAACACCCACACTCTTCCAAAACTCAACCAGGAGGAAATAGAAAGCTTGAACAGACCCATAACCAGCAAAGAAATTGAATCGGTTATCAAAAATCTCCCAACAAATAAGAGTCCAGGACCAGATGGCTTCCCAGGGGAGTTCCACCAGACGTTTAAAGCAGAGATAATACCTATCCTTCTCAAGCTGTTCCAAAAAATAGAAAGGGAAGGAAAACTTCCAGACTCATTCTATGAAGCCAGTATTACTTTGATTCCTAAACCAGACAGAGACCCAGTAAAAAAAGAGAACTACAGGCAATATCCCTGATGAATATGGATGCAAAAATTCTCAATAAGATACTAGCAAATCGAATTCAACGGCATATAAAAAGAAGTATTCACCATGATCAAGTGGGATTCATTCCTGGGATGCAGGGCTGGTTCAACATGCGCAAATCAATCAACGTGATACATCACATTAACAAAAAAAAAAGAGAAGAACCATATGATCCTGTCAATCAATGCAGAAAAGGCCTTTGACAAAATCCAGCACCCTTTCTTAATAAAAACCCTTGAGAAAGTCGGGATAGAAGGAACATACTTAAAGATCATAAAAGCCATTTATGAAAAGCCCACAGCTAACATCATCCTCAACGGGGAAAAACTGAGAGCTTTTTCCCTGAGATCAGGAACATGACAGGGATGCCCACTCTCACCGCTGTTGTTTAACATAGAGCTGGAAGTTCTAGCATCAGCAATCAGACAACAAAAGGAAATCAAAGGCATCCAAATTGGCAAAGATGAAGTCAAGCTTTCGCTGTTTGCAGATGACATGATATTATACATGGAAAATCCGACAGACTCCACCAAAAGTCTGCTAGAACTGATACATGAATTCAGCAAAGTTGCAGGATACAAAATCAATGTACAGAAATCAGTTGCATTCTTATACACTAACAATGAAGCAACAGAAAGACAAATAAAGAAACTGATCCCATTCACAATTGCACCAAGAAGCATAAAATACCTAGGAATAAATCTAACCAACGATGTAAAAGATCTGTATGCTGAAAACTATAGAAAGCTTATGAAGGTAATTGAAGAAGATATAAAGAAATGGAAAGACATTCCCTGCTCATGGATTGGAAGAATAAATGTTGTCAAAATGTCAATACTACCTAAAGCTATCTACACATTCAATGCAATCCCAATCAAAATTGCACCAGCATTCTTCTCGAAACTAGAACAAGCAATCCTAAAATTCATATGGAACCACAAAAGGCCCCGAATAGCCAAAGTAATTTTGAAGAAGAAGACCAAAGCAGGAGGCATCACAATCCCAGACTTTAACCTCTACTACAAAGCTGTCATCATCAAGACAGCATGGTATTGGCACAAAAACAGACACATAGACCAATGGAATAGAATAGAAACCCCAGAACTAGACCCACAAACGTATGGCCAACTCATCTTTGACAAAGCAGGAAAGAACATCCAATGGAAAAAAGACAGCCTCTTTAACAAATGGTGCTGGGAGAACTGGACAGCAACATGCAGAAGGTTGAAACTAGACCACTTTCTCACACCATTCACAAAAATAAACTCAAAATGGATAAAAGACCTGAATGTGAGACAGGAAACCATCAAAACCTTAGAGGAGAAAGCAGGAAAAGACCTCTCTGACCTCAGCCGTAGCAATCTCTTACTCGACACATCCCCAAAGGCAAGGGAATTAAAAGCAAAAGTGAATTACTGGGACCTTATGAAGATAAAAAGCTTCTGCACAGCAAAGGAAACAACCAACAAAACTAAAAGGCAACCAACGGAATGGGAAAAGATATTCGCAAATGACATATCGGACAAAGGGCTAGTATCCAAAATCTATAAAGAGCTCACCAAACTCCACACCCGAAAAACAAATAACCCAGTGAAGAAATGGGCAGAAAACATGAATAGACACTTCTCTAAAGAAGACATCCGGATGGCCAACAGGCACATGAAAAGATGTTCAACGTCGCTCCTTATCAGGGAAATACAAATCAAAACCACACTCAGATATCACCTCACGCCAGTCAGAGTGGCCAAAATGAACAAATCAGGAGACCATAGATGCTGGAGAGGATGTGGAGAAACGGGAACCCTCTTGCATTGTTGGTGGGAATGCAAATTGGTGCAGCTGCTCTGGAAAGCAGTGTGGAGGTTCCTCAGAAAATTAAAAATAGACCTACCCTATGACCCAGCAATAGCACTGCTAGGAATTTATCCAAGGGATACAGGAGTACTGATGCATAGGGGCACTTGTACCCCACTGTTTATAGCAGCACTCTCAACAATAGCCAAATTATGGAAAGAGCCTAAATGCCCATCAACTGATGAATGGATAAAGAAATTGTGGTTTATATACACAATGGAATACTACGTGGCAATGAGAAAAAATGAAATATGGCCTTTTGTAGTAACGTGGATGGAACTGGAGAGTGTGATGCTAAGTGAAATAAGCCATACAGAGAAAGACAGATACCATATGGTTTCACTCTTATGTGGATCCTGAGAAACTTAACAGAAACCCATGGGGGAGGGGAAGGAAAAAAAAAAAAAGAGGTTAGAGTGGGAGAGAGCCAAAGCATAAGAGACTGTTAAAAACTGAGAACAAACTGAGGGTTGATGTGGGTTGGGAGGGGGGGAGGGTAGGTGATGGGTATTGAGGAGGGCACCTTTTGGGATGAGCACTGGGTGTTGTATGGAAACCAATTTGACAATAAATTTCATATATTAAAAAAAACAAAAAACAAAAGACATAGGGTAACAGAATAGATAAGAAAACAAGACCCATCTATTTGCTGTTTATAAGAGACCCATTTTAGACCTACAGACACCTTCAGATTGAAAGTAAGGGGATGGAGAATCATCTGTCAGGCTAATGGTCACCAAAAGAAAGCCAGAGTAGTCATACTTATATCAGACAATCTAGACTTTAAAATAAAGACTGAAAAAAAGAGATGAAGAACGGCATTATGTCATAATTGAGGGGTCTACCCACCAAGAAGACCTAAGTGTAAACATTTATGCTCCAAATGTGGAAAGCACCCAAATATATAAATCAAATAATCACAAACATACAGAAACTAATTGATAATAATGCCATAATAGTAGAGGACTTCAACACCCAACTTACAGCAATGGAAAGATCATCTAAAAAGAAAATCAACAAGGAAACAATGGCTTTGAATGACACACTGGATCAGATGGACTTAACAGATATATTCAGGTCATTTCACCCTAAAGCAGCAGAATATACATTTTTCTCCAGTGCACATGGAATGTTATCTAGAATAGATCATATACTGGGACACAGATCAGCCCTCAACAAGTACAAAAAGATCAAGATCATACTGTGTGTATTTTCTGACTACAGTGCTATGAAACTCAGTATCAACCACAAGAAAAAATGTGGAAAGATAAAAAGTACTTGGAGACTAAAGACTATCCAACTAAAGAATGAATGGGATAACCAAGAAGTTAAAGAGGAAATTAAAAAGTACATAGAAGCCAATGAAAATGATAACACCACAGTCTAAAACCTCTGGGACGCAGCAAAGGTGGTCATAAGAGGGAAGTATATAGCAATCCAGGCCTTCCTAAAGAAGGAAGAAAGGTCATCCAACCTAACCTTACACCTTAAAGAGCTAGAAAAAGAACAGCAAATAAAACCCAAAACCAGCAGAAGACAGGAAGTAATAAAGATTAGAGCAGAAATCAATGCTATCAAAACCAAAACACACACACACACACACACACACAAACAAACAAAAAAACCAAAAAACCAATACCAAACAAACAAACAAAACCAGTAGAACCAGAAGTTGGTTCTTTGAAAGAATTAACAAAATTGATAAACCACTAGCCAGTTTGATCAAAAAGAAAAAGGAAAGGACCCAAATAAATAAAATCAAGAATGAAAGAGGAGAGATCACAACCAATGCAGCAGAAATACAAACAATAATAAAAGAATATTATGAGCAATTATATGCCAATAAAATGGGCAATATGGAAAAAATGAACAAATTCCAAGATACATAAACTACCAAAACTGAAACAGGAAGAAAAAGAAAATTTGAACAGACCCATAACCAGTAACAAAACTGAATTGGTAATCAAGAATCTCCCAAGAAACAAGAGTCTAGGGCCAGATGGCTTTCCAGGGGAATTCTACCAAACGTTTAAGAAAGAGTTAACACCTATTCCCTTGAAGCTGTTCCAAAAAATAGAAATGGAAGGAAAACTTCCAAACTCTTTCTATGAAGCCAGCATTACCTTGATTCCAAAAACAGACAAAGATCCCACTAAAAAGAAGAACTATAGACTAATTGACCTGATGAACATGGATGCAAAAATCCTCAACAAGATATTAGCCAACCAGATCCAACAATACATTAAAAAAATTATTCGCCACGACCAAGTGGGATTTTTACCTGGGATGAAGGCTGGTTCAATATCACAAAACAATCAATGTGATTCATCACATAAATAAAAGAAAGGACAAGAACCGCATAATCCTCTTAATAGATGCAGAGAAAGCATTTGACAAAATACAGCATCCTTTCTGGATAAAAACCCTTACGAAAATAGGGATAGAAGGATCACACCTCAAGATCATAAAAGCCATATATGAAAGACCCACTGCTAATATCATCCTCAATGGGGAAAAACTGAGAGCTTTCCCCCTAAGGTCAGGAACAAGCCAGGGATGTCCACTTTCACCATATAGTATGGGAAATCTTAGCCTCAGCAATCAGACAACACAAAGGAATAAAATGCATCCAAATCATCCAGGCAGTGTTCAAACTTTCACCCTTCACAGATGACTTGATACTCTATATGGAAAACCCAAAAGATTCCACGAAAAAACTGCTAGAACTGATCCATGAGTTCAGCAAAGTGGCAGGATATAAAATCAATGCACAGAAATCGGTTGCGTTCCTATACACCAATAATGAAGCAACAGAAAGAGAAATCACGAATAATCAGGAATAAATCTAACCAAAGAGGTGAAAAATCTATACACTGAAGACTATAGAAAGCTTATGAAAGAAATTGAAGAAGACACAAAAAAAATGGAAAAATATTCCATGCTTCTGGATAGGAAGAACAAAATATTGTTAAAATGTCAATACTACCCAAAGCAATCTACATATTCAATGCAATCCCTATCAAAATAACAACAGCATTCTTCACAGAGCTAGAACAAATAATCCTAAAATTTATATGGAACCAGAAAAGACGCCAAATAGCCAAAGAGTCTTGAAAAAGAAAACTGAAACTGGAGGCATCACAATCCTGGACTTTCTGCTATATTACAAAGCTGTAATCATCAAGACAGTATGGTACTGACACAAGAACAGACACTCAGATCAATGGAACAGAATAGAGAACCAGAAATGGACCCACAAACGTATGGCCAACTAATCTTTGACAAAGCAGGAAAGAATACCAAATGGAATAAAGACAGTCTCTTCAGCAAGTGGTTTTGAGGAAACTGGACAGTGACATGCAGAAGAATAAACCTGGACCACTTTCTTACATCATACACAAAAATAAACTCAAAATGGATGAAAGACCTCAATGTAAGACAGGAAGCCATCAAAATCCTCGAGGAGAAATCAGGCAAAGACCTCTTTGACCTTGGCCGCAGCAACTTCTTACTCAACATGTCTCCAGAGGCAAAGAAAACCAAAGCAAAAATGAACTATAGGGACCTCGTCAAAATAAAAAGCTTCTGCACAGCAAAGGAAACAACCAGCAAAACTAAAAGGAAACCAATAGAATGGGAGAAGATATTTGCAAGCGACATATCAGATAAAGAATTAGTATCCAAAAACTATAAAGAACTTATCAAACTCAAAACCCAAAAACCAAATAATTCAGTGAAGAAATGGGCAAAAGACATGAATAGACACTTCTCCAAAGAAGACATCCAGATGGCTGACAGACACATGAAAAAACATTCCACATCACCCATCATCAGGGAAACACAAATCAAAGCCACAATGAGATACCACCTCACACCTGTCAGAATGGCTCACATTAACAACTCAGGCAACAACAGATGTTGGCAAAGATGCAAAGAAAGAGGATCTCTTTTGCACTGCTAGTGGGAATGCAAACTGGTGCAGCCACTCTGGAAAACAGTAAGGAGGTTCCTCAAAAAATTAAAAGTAGAACTACCCTATAACCCAGCAATTGCCCTACTAGGAATTTATCCAAGGGATAGAGAGGTATGCTGTTTCGAAGGGGCACATGCACCCCAATGTTTATAGCATCACTATTGACAATAGCCAAAGTATGGAAAGACCCCAAATGTCCATCGATGGATGAATGGATAAAGAAGAAGTGGTATATATATACAATGGAGTATTACTCGGCAATCAAAAAGAATGAAATCTTGCCATTTGCAACTATGTGAATGGAACTATAGGGTACTATGCTAAGTGAAATTAGTCAGAGAAAGACAAATATATGACTTCACTCCTATGAGGACTTTAAGATACAAAACAGATTAACGTAAGGGAAGGGAAGCAAAAATAATACAAAAACAGGGAGGGGCACAAAAAAGATAAGAGTCTCTTAAATATGGACAACAAACAGAGGATTACTGGAGGGGTTGTGGGAGGGGGGATGAGCTAAATGTGTAAAGGGCATTAAGGAATCTACTCCTGAGCTCACTGTTGAACTATATGCTTACTTGGATGTAAATTAAAAAAATAAATTAAGAAAAATTCAAAAAAAAAAAAGAAAGAAAGAAAGAAAAGAAAAAGTTAGGGGCACCTGGGTGGCTCACTTGGTTAAGCGTCCAACGTCAGCTCAGGTCACGATCTCATGGTTTGAGTTTGAGCCCCGCGTCAGGCTCTGCGTTGACAGCTCAGAGCCTGGAGCCTGCTTTGGATTCTGTGTCTTCCTCTCGCTCACTCTTCCTCTACCCCGCTTGTGCATGCTCTCTCCTTCTCTCTCTTTCTGTCTCCCTCAAGAATAAATAATCATTAAAGAAAAGAAAAAGTTAAATAATCAAAAGTTAGTGCAACCTATATTTATTTCTAAGAAACTATCATTTTAAATTGGATTACCTACAAGAAACTGCCACTTAATTCTTAAATTTTAGTGATTTCTGGTATTTAAAATGCAAATATTTAATGAGGTACCTTATGTAGCAATTTCAGTTATAAAACATTTTAGTGAATAAATTTTGACAGTCAAAAAAGGCAAGATATTTTGACTCTTTAATTTTAACGCATGCCATTGAATCTTGGAGGATTTGACCTAGGGGATATTTGGAACTTGTCATTAGCCATTGTTCTGCTAACACTGTAAGCAGTAGGCAAAATGATCAAAGGTATTTCTAAAATTTAGAATCAAATATAATGGTAGAATCATGGACAATAAAAGATTCCTGAAATATGAGTTTATATCATAGTCCTCATAATTTGCTAAATCAGAGATGACACACTGGTGGTGTGGTTTAATTTCACTTTTAAAGAAAATTGATAAAGGAATTAAAATAAACTAACTTAGTGGTGTAATATCAAGTAAATGTTTTCTTGATCAATTTCTTCTCCATTAGTAAAATTATGGTTGGAATGTTTGTTTTCATAAGTAAAAATTAGGGAACCAAAACAGGGTCAAATGAGGCATAGAAAGTCCACTATAACTTAGTGACACCCATAAGATGGGAAAGAATTAAGGGATAGGGTTACTCACCCCTTTCCATCAGCATCTTTACTGAAGGTACTGCTGGACATATAACACAATTATGTCTCAGTCCAGGAATCTGTGCAGGCAATGACTCTTATCAATTCCTTTCTTCCTTAGAATGATGCTTGATGCTGTTCATAAAAATAAGTCTAATGTTTGAAGTTTTAGGCCCATTTTGACTGTTCTTAGATTCATTTTCTAAGGTCTCTTAACCCATGATTCCTGTCTGCCCATCAAATCTTCACACCCAATCAGAAGATGAGACAGTTAATTTATACTCACAATATATCCAGAGCATGACTTTGTTCCCTGCCTCCTACTCTTCCACTCACCCATTGTTCCATAAAATCCTAGGTTGTGTGGGTAAGAACACATGAGATGAGTGGAAACAGATGGGGTGATGGGGGTACAAGAGGGAGTGAGAAGGGAAAAAATGATTGGAGATATCCCTACTATTTTTTTCAAACCAGAAAACAAGAACAATGGAGGAAAAGTATTTGTTTGCACATATCTTTTTATTTATTTATTATTTATAATTCTCTTTTTTTTTTTTTACATTTATTTAATTTTGAGAGACAGAGCACAAGTGGGGTAGGGGCAGAGAGAGAAGGAGACAGAGAATGCAAAGCAGGATCCAGGCTCTGAGCTGTCAGCACAGAGCCCGACACGGGGCTCGAACTTCCAAACCGTGAAATCGTGACCTGAGCTGAAGTCGGATACCTAACCGACTGAGCCACCAGGCGCCCCGCACATATTCTTTACTCAACTTGATTTTCCCCTACTCTTCATTTATATTCTAAAACAAAGTATTTTATTTCACTGGGATTATCATAATGAAAGATCATTTTTGAAATGGGAACTGACAATGTGGATTCTGTAACTATTATCACATGTTTACAGGCATGATGATAATGAGTCACATTCCACCGCTTTATACAAAGTAGTATAAAGTAGAACTGAAATTTTGGTTTATCCTTACATTTATCCTTACATTTGTACTATTTACTGTCTGATAGACACACTGTTTTCTGAACATTAGAATCCAATTCAGTGCCTGGCACTTACAAGGGGTCAACAATCATTTAAGTAAGTGAATGAATGGGCATGACGGACCTTCATCATTTTATTTTTGGTGTGTATATTGTGGGTTTATATTTACGCACACACATTGGCAAAAATGGGAAAACACCTTCAAATCTAGGTGAGGACAAGATCTTTGCTTCTTGAGATCATTTCTTTATCTTTCTTGTTTGGAAGATAGTTTGAAAGTGTCTATCAGACAGTAGTCTTCTTAATGGAAAGTGACTCAAAATGAGAAAGTCTCAGTTCAAGGCCTCTTTTTTTTACAATCGATCTTAGCCAAAAGCCTGAGAAGCAATCAAGCCCTCTTTTTTTTTTTTTTTTTTTTGTCTTACACAAAAGGAAGTGAGTATGAAGTTGCTTGCATAAACTTAAAGAACTGCAGAGATGAAACCCAAAGCAGGAAGAAACATGCCACCAATGTACTGGAGGGGAACACACTGTGTCATGTGAATAGACATGACAAAAACAGCCTTCTTTAAATTACTTTTGGCAATTGTGATCGCATTCATTTTAATCTTGCCAGAACATTTTAAGACACCAAAAGGTGAGTACATAATTATAATTTATCTTTTCTTTTTCTAATTAAAAAAAAATTATGATAGCTAACGGTTACAAGGAAAGATCCTCTCTTTGGATACATGCTGCCTGGGCTGAAGCTCTATGTCTGAAAAGTTAAGAAAATGAGATTGTAATTTTAGTTGACTGTTATATAGCACAGTAACCTTATTTGCAGTGCTTGATTATTGTGGCATACCGTAATGAAATAAAAAATGAAAAGAAATATTTAAAATGTGTAGTCTAGATTTTAAACATTGAGTTTACATTCATCTCACATGATTTTTGCTCTTTGAAGTAGTTTCCTTCAAAACAGTTTTAAGTATGCTTTTACACTCTAGACTTATTTCACAAAGCGAGTCATATTTGTTATGTTAAAGGTGTTTGATTTCCCTCTACCACAGCTATTTCACACAAATAACTCACTGTTGCTTTTTGAAAAATAAGAGAATTTAAAATAAGATGGGTGCAAATTTCAGCAGGTGTGTGCATATGTATATTTGTAACTAGAGAAAAAATGGAACAAAATGTCCTCTGCGGATATTTCAGGGATTTGTGATATTATTGTTGGAACCTAGGATAAGAAAATAAATAAATGTAAATTTGAACTATTTTTATATGTCAGTAAAAGATTTAAAATATATATAAATGTGCGTTCGGAAAATAGTTGTGCTCCCTAGCATTTAATAATAAGAAAAAGTAAAAAGAAAACACTATATTCTATCATTAAAGTTACATGAATTTGCTTAAAATCAGGGAAAAGCTTATATTTGATGACATTCTGCCATGATTACTATTGCATGTACATGATACTAAGTGGCCAGATAACAATATTTTTGCTAAACAAACACTATGTGCAATTTTGTGAATGATTGAATTTTTCAAAATTTTCTTGGTTTTCTGGCATTATGTTGCTCAGACTAAACAATCATAACATATATTTTTAATTCTTGATTCCACTTAGTGAAAATATAGAGAATAGTTAGAATTGGAATGGAGATAACTTATTTCAACTTTTAAGCCTTTTAAATAGTAAGCTGATTTGATAGTTATCTAAGGTAGGCCGTGAAGATGGACCTCACATCTCCAAAAAATCAGGTTCATCTAACGAAAACCAAGTAATCAGCCTCAAAAAAGATTTCATAAACTATTTGCTAACTGTTGGCTACTGTATTATGAGAACTGGTGATTGCCAGAGCATGTGAAAAGCTTTTCTTTCTTGGGCAGATGTCTTGACAGTAATCAACCATTAATGATTTTTGTGTTTTTACTTTCACAACTAATTACAATCAGCTCTCACTACTACCTATATGGCCTCTGCAAACTTAAAATAGCCACTGCGCTTTTCCTGGTCCAAGAACAGCACAGATATTTCCTTGGACTCTTTAGGGGGATGGATTTATTTGGGAATTTTATTTCAAAGGGACCTTCCTTGGGGCCAACAAACAAAAATGTTTGAAAACCGTCATCTTATCCTGATGTCATTTTGTGGTAGAAGGGATTTTGCACACAGCCACCATAAATGAAAGGTTGATGATTGAGTAAAATATTTTACACATGCAATAGTGCACGTTTTATATTTTATAATGGTTTATGGATCACCAGGAACAAGGTCACACAGCTTCATTTTATCTAGCCTAATACAGATTCAACTAAAGGCAAATGATTATTTCATTTTTTTTTCAGTAATTTTTAAATCACAGTTATAGTTGCCTTATGAAATGAGTTGACATGTCAACTGGCATATTTCATAAAATAAAATATCTGGTAAAAATTTTTAGATGCTCATGAAGTGCTAAAATTAACCTTGAGATTCTCCTGTATAGTCCTACTCTTCTTATCAGTTACTTGTGGGTTTTTCCCCCATTTTTTTCTTACATCCTATTCACTTTAATTTCTAAGATAAATATTATAAAATGATTTTTACTTATAAATTATTCACTGATACCACGTCGTTAACACATCAAATGAATTCAGAAGGAATCTTAATGAGGAATAATGTATTCATGAGGTTTAATAGATTTGATTTCAAAATAATAAACCCTCTGAAGGCCTAAGTTAAAAATAGAGAACTGTGTTTGATCATTTTTTCATCAAGAATGTGTCTGAGTCTCTGAATAATCATTACTCAGAATATTCAATTATCATAATTACACAGTATAAGCTATCTAGTCTAACTTTATTGAAGAAGAGGAACTTCTTCAATGGTGTTTTGGACTTTTAATGAGCTTGCATTGAGCATGCACTGGCAAGAGAAACTATTTTAATACTTCCAGTTTATTTGAAAGACAGCTTATACTAAGATACAGTAGTTAATGTAATGATTTGCTACACTTACATTGCATGTAGATAGTGGAGATAGAAAAGGAATGGATATATTTTGATTCAGAGATGCTTGCAATTAAGAGAGCCTGGGTTGCCGCAAACAGGAGACTTCACCAACCAACTTTTATTGGACTTACAGTGTTTAAGAGAGAGAGACCTGCTTAACCCATATCAATCTCAGTGATCTTTTATTTATTTATTCCTCCGGTCATGAACAGTGCCTACCTGTGCTGGCTTCTGCAGCACATGTACTGAAATTGGAATGAATAGTGTCTACCTGTACCAGGAACCCGGGGCTACAAAAACAACAGGCAACTCTTCCTTCAAGGAGTTTTCAGTTAGCGGGAGGCCTGACTGGTAAATAATTAAATACAATACTGTAATTACTGAAATAGCAATGTAAAAAGGTACAATGGAAACATAAAAGTTGCTTCCAGGCCTGTCTGGGGAGGATGTTCCTTCCATTTTTGTTGCAAAGAGATAACTGTCAGAGCTCTAATGATCAGCTAATATTTCTCCTTACCTGCTTGCAGAAGCACTCTCTAAGAGAAGCAATTATTTTCAAATAAAATGTACTCATATAAATATCTCAGAAGTTCTTGAAGCCAGAAATGGTAGTCATACAAATGTCTTACTGATAATTCACGGCAATGCAAGACAGGAATAGCAGAGATAACAACACCTCAAACGTAATTTTATTTAGCTATTTGACTTCCTCGCTTACTTGTAAGAGCCAAACTGACATAAACTATGTTTACCAGCTTTCATTTTCCCTGGCATTTCACACTTTCTGATGGAAATGGTAGTATAATGGACCGTGAACTGCAAGAAAACAGTGGACAAAGGAACTTAACTTACAAAGTATACAAAGTTAGGATAAACCCTGAAGTATTCAACCCTATGTACACATCACTTATGTCTATATTATAAAGAACAGTGTTATCAAGAGTAACTGCAACTAATTTGCCTGAAAGTGTTCTTAGTTCTTAAAAATGGGCACTTAATTTTTCTCTCATCAACTGGCTCCTTAAAAAGTTAATCAACAATCCCCAATAAGGTCTGGGATATAGACTAACAACTATTAAAAAAATTTTTTTTAATGTAATAAATACTTACACATGTACCAGGTACTATACCAAGTACTTTTACAAGTAATAACTCATTCTGACACATTAAATACTTCATCTCATTTGTGGCAAAGCATCATTCTCAAGAGAGACTATTCTGAAAATATTCACAAAGAAGGAATAAAACTAGATGGGTAGATTTACTTTGTTGTAACATTTTATTTCTTTTTTTTTTTTTTTTTTTTTTTTTCAAATTTTTTTAATTTATTTTTGGGACAGAGAGAGACAGAGCATGAATGGGGGAGGGGCAGAGAGAGAGGGAGACACAGAATCGGAAGCAGGCTCCAGGCTCGGAGCCATCAGCCCAGAGCCTGATGCGGGGCTCGAACTCACAGACCGTGAGATCGTGACCTGGCTGAAGTCGGACGCTTAACCGACTGCGCCACCCAGGCGCCCCGTAACATTTTATTTCTTACGGAATTTTCTGAATCTTTATGGAATGCAAATGGCTACTGATCGACCCAATATGTTTACAAATATATTGTAGACATTAGATGCTGGCAAAAAAAAAAAAAAAAAAAAAAAAATAGACACTGCTAAATAAAATGCTTTCCACTGCTTTGGCAGCACGGGTTTTATTCTGTTAGATTATATACAGCAACCCTTGCTTGGGATGCTTTCTATTAGGTTCTCGTTGCATTGGTAGATGCCCTTTCTGTACACCTTTTTTGTTTTTACAGAAAAACAACTTTCTTTAAAATAATAATGCGGTAATATATCTTACCCTGATACTGCTGTTTCTTTTCTCCATAGCACTCATACCCTATATAACTTACTTATTGTGTGTGCTTTTTGCTGTCTGATTTCTCCAAATAGAGCATAAGCTTGATGAAAATGAGGTTTTTGTCTGTTTAGGTCATATTTTAAGCACTTAGGACAGTACCTGCCACATTAAGAGGCACTCACCAAGTATTTGTTGATGGAGTGAAGTTTCTGACTCATACTGTAAAGGAAATAAAAGCGAAACATTCTTGAAGGAAGCATTTCTTATCTGATCATCATAACCACCTTTTGATTTAGGCAGATCAGGCACTATTATCCTCCTCTTGTATTTTTGAAGCGAAATTTTACTTCCCACCTAGAACTTTTAGGTTGTGCAATGTATGAAATTTATTTCACAGAATCTTTCACTTAAAAGATATGTGTCTGTTTACCCTAGGTTATTTTCCTCAATTTTTTTTTCCCATGGAGAGTTTCATAATGTGCATTTACTTCCCTATTTTGACAAGTAAAGCCAGAAATCTTTCTTATCTCCCACTGTTCCACATACTGTTACCATAAATTAAAAGTAACCCCAAACTTTGCCCCTTTTCCCCAAGAAATATTTTAAATTGTCTTTCCCAAATGTTCTATGAATAAATCCATATCCTCTCTCGACTCCCCTGTTCCTTACCTGGTTAACACCATCAATGTATCATTCATTTGCAACATGATGTATTTTTACCCTTTCCAACTCAATATTACTAGAGAAGCCTCAATTACTGAACCCAAAATGGAAATGTAATTATTTGAACTTTTGCTATTGAAATTGGTACTCTTTGAGTCTATACCAGTTGTTAAAGAGGCAGACCTGTAACCAAAGGAAAAAAAAAAAGTATGTTAACTAATATCTCTGTAATTAGGCAGCTAAGCCATTAGCTTTTTTTCTCTCCTGGCAGCTAATATTTTTTTTAAGTTTATTTATTTATTTTGAGAGAGAGAGAGAGAGCGAACGGGGGAAGTTTAGAGAGAGAGGAAGAGAGAGAATCCCAAGCAGGCTCTGCACTGTCAGCAGGAGCCTGATGTCTGGCCTTGAACTCAGAACTGTGAGATTATGATCTGAGCTTAAATCAAGAGTGAGACATTTAACGAACTGAACCACCCAGGCACACTAGCTAATATTTTTAAATTGCTGAATTATGATACAGAATATCCAATAATGATTAAATCTATTTAAAATTTTTTAAATGTTTGTTTGTTTGTTTATTTATTTATTTACTTAGAGATAGACAGAGTGTGTGGGGGGGAAAGGCAGAGAGAGACGGAAACACAGAAGCCAAAGAAGGCTCCAGACTCTGAGCTGTCAGCACAGAGCCCGACAGCGATCATGACCTGAGCTGAAGTCGGACGCCTGAGCCACCCAGGCACCCCTGATTAAAACTATTTAGAAACAATTGGAGGTGTTTTGTTTAGTTTGGCTATTTTTTTAAAAGCACAATTTACATACAGTAAAATACAAAGATCTTAAGTGTTCGGTTTTATAAATTTTGACAATTATATGTGACTATGTAACTACAACCCCATACAAAATACAGATTTCCATCACTCCCAGAAGGATTCCTTTTGCTCATTTCTGTCAAATTTTCTCCTGTTCCCAAGGCAACTTTCTGACCTGTGTCACCATAGTTTAGTTTTATCCCTTCTTATACTTTATATAGACGGAATCATCACACAGTATCTATTTTTGATCTAGCTTCTTTAGCTTAGCATAATGTTTTTGAGATTCACCCATGTTATTAAGTGCATCACTAGCTCTTTTCTATTTATTGCTAAATAGTCCATTATAGAAATATATCGCATTTGTCCCTTATGCCACTGGGTTGTTTCCAGTTATTGGCCATTATAAATGTGCTGCTATGAACATTTTTGTACAACTCTTCATATGAAAATATGTTTTCATTTCTATCAGGTAACTAGTAGTAAAATAGCTCAATTATTTAATTTGGTAAGAAACTGCCAAATGCATCTCCAAAGTGGTTGTACTAGCTATGTTTCTGGTGGTAAAAATTGCTTATTTTCTTCAGTTTGTATTTCATATACTGAACCAATAATACTTAGAATATGTATTGTCTGAAAGAATCCATGCTTCTTCCAAAGTTCCTTGACAACTCGTTAACAGAGAAATAGCCTAGGTATTGGGAAAATATGACTTGACGTACAG
Organism: Felis catus; assembly: GCF_018350175.1. Classification (NCBI taxonomy): domain Eukaryota; kingdom Metazoa; phylum Chordata; class Mammalia; order Carnivora; family Felidae; genus Felis; species Felis catus. The sequence goes on from NC_058371.1 coordinate 172,622,364, forward strand.
TAGTTTCTGGAGCTGCTCTTGTCTGTCAAACAATGAAGATTTTACTGTACATTCTCACTTATTTTTGAAGGTCAACAGAGAGTTGAGATTTCTATTCTTGCATTCAACCTTGAAAAATACTCTTGGCACAAAATATCTAAAAATGTGAGATAAAACATTAAAAACTAAAACATTAAGAACAACAAAACAATATATATTTGAACTACTAACAAAATAAGAAAACTCCTCAAAGGTGGAAAATGATTATAAATTATGAATCCAGACTGGTAAGCAAAAGTAAACAGATTGGTCACCTGAGTGGCCTAGAGTCTGTTTCATGGGTCATACATGGTAGACAGAAGCCAGAGCTTAAGACTGGGACCCCAAAGGTGACGTGCTCTGTGAAGGAGTAAGGAATAATCTAGGGAAAACTTGTCTGGCTATAAGGAAATTTGTCTGCCTTTACCTAGGCCCTGGAGAGAGTAAGGAAAAAATTTCCCTTGAGAGTTTGTGAACACAAGTTGGCCATAGCTTGGATATTAATGATCATTGCCTATAAGGTGTGAAAGGCCAAATCCAAGAATTAAGTCTTGTCTTTTTTTTTTTCTTGTATAAATTTGACATGTGACATTGTTCCCTAGTACTTTGTTGAGGATTTTTACATCTGTGTTCATCAGAGATATTGGCCTGTAGTACTTTTGTGTGTGTGTGTGTGTGTGTGTGTGTGTGTGTGTGGTGTCTCTATCTGGTTTTGGTATCATGGTAATGCTGGATTCAGAATGAATTTGGATGTTTTCCTTCCATTTCTATTTTTTGGAATACTTTGAGAAGAATAAATATTAACTCTCCTTTAAAATTATTTTTTTAATGTTTATTTACTTTTTTGAGAGAGAGAGAAAGAGAGAGAGAGAGAGAGAGAGAGAGAGAGAGAGAGAGAGAGGAGGACAGAGAGAGAAAGAGGGAGACACAGAATCTGAAGCAGGCTCCAGCCTCTGAGCTCTCAGCCCAGAGCCTGACACAGGGCTTGAACCCACAGACTGCAAGATCATGACCTGAGCTGAAATTCGATGCTTAACTGACTAAGCCACCCAGGCACCCCTATTAACTCTTCTTTAAATATTTGGTGGAATTTGCTTGTGAAGCCATCTTGTCCTGGTCCAACTTTTTTTTGTTGTTGGGAGTTTTTTGATTACTGATTCAATTTCTTGGCTATTCACATTTTCTATTTCTTCCTATTTCAGTTTTGGTAGTTTATATGTTTGCATGAATTTATCCATTTCTTCCAGGTTGTCCAATTGGTTGGCCTATAGTTTTTCACAATATTCTCTTATAATTGTATTTCTGTGGTATTGGCTGTTATTTCTCCTCTTTCACTTATGACTTTATTTATTTGGGTCCTTTCTCTTTTCTTTTTGATAAGTCTGGCTTGAGGTTTATCAATTTTATTAATTTTTCAAAGAATCAGCCCCTGGTTTCACTGATCTGTTCTACTGTTTTTCTAGTTTCTACACCATTTATTTCTGCCTTAATCTTTATTACTTCCTTCCTTCTTCTGGTTTTGGGTTTTGTTTGTTGTTCTTTTTCTAGCTCCTTTAGGTGTAGGGTTAGGTTGTTTATTTGAGGGTTTTGTTGTTTTTTTTTTGTTTGTTTGTTTTTTTGCTTTTTGAAGTAGACCTGTATTGGTATAAACTTTCCTCTTATAACAGCTTTTACTGCATCCTAAAGGTTTTGGATTGCTGTGTTTTCATTTTCATTTGTTTCCATGTATTTAAAAATTTCTTCTTTGATTTCCTGGTTGACCCATGCATTGTTTAGTAGCATGTTATTTAACCTCCATGTATTTGTGGTCTTCCCAGATTTTTTCTTGTGGTTGACCTCTAGTTTCAAAGTGTTATGGCCAGAAAAGATGCATGGTATGATTTCAATCTTTTTGTATTTGTTGAGGCCTGTTTTGTGGCCCAGTATGTGACCTATTCTGGAGAATGTCCCATGTGCACTTGGAAAGAATGTGTATTCTGCTGCTTTAGGATGAAATGTTCTAAATATATCTGTTAAGTCCATCTGGTCCAATGTGTCATTCAAAGGCATTGTTTCCTTGTTGATTTTATGTTTAAATGATCTGTCCATTGATGTAAGTGGGCTATTAAAGTCCCTTAGCATTATTGTATTATTATTGATTAGTTCCTTTATGTTTGTTATCAACTGTTTTATGTATTTGGATGCTTACATGTTGGGTGCATAAATATTTACAACTGTTAGATCTTCTTGGTGGATTGTCCCCTTTATTATGATATACTCCCCTTCTTTATCTTTGTTACAGTCTTTGTTTTATTTTTTAAAGTTTATTTATGTATTTTGAGAGAGAAAGAGAGAGAGAGAGAGAAAGAGAGAGAGAAAGAGAGAGCACGAGCATGAGAGGGGCAGATAGAGAGAGAATTCCAAGCAGGCTATCAGTACATAGCCCAATGCAGGACTCAGTCTCACAAACTGAGAGATCATGACCTGAGCCTATCTCAAGAGTCGGGCACTTAACCAGCCGAGCCACCCAGGCACCCCTCCAGTCTTTGTTTTAAAGTGTAGTTTGCCTGATGTAAGTATTGCTACTTTGGCTTTTTTTTTTTTTTTTTTGACATCCATTTGCATGATAAATGTTTCTCCATCCTCTACTTTCAATCTGCAGGTATCTTCAGGTATCTTAAGTCTAAACTGTGTCTCTTGGAGGCAACATATAGATAGATCTTATTTTTTTAATCCATTCTGACACCCTATGTCTTTTTGTTGGAGCATTTAGTCATTTATATTCAAAGTAATTATTAATAGATACGTATGTATTGCCATTTTATTACTTGTGTTGTTGTTGTTTCTGGAAATTTTCTCTGTCCCTTTCTAGTATTTGTCACTTTTGGTCTTTTCCTCCCAAAGAGTCCCTTTTAATATTTCTTGCAGGACTGGTTTAGTGGTCATGAACTCCTTTAGTTTTTGTTTGTCTGGGAAAATCTTTATTTCTCCTTCTTTCTGAATAATAGCCTTGCTGGAGAGAGCACTCATGGCTGCAGATTTTTTTCCATTCAGCACTTGAAATATATCATGTCACTCCCTTCTGGCTTGCCAAGTTTTTGCTGAGAAGTCTCCAGTTAGCCTTATGGGTCTTCCCTTGTAAGTTAAAGACTTCTTTTGTCTGGATGCTTTTAAGAGTCTTTCTTTATCACTGTATTTTGCAAATTTAATTATGTCTTGGTGTTGCCCTGCTTTTGTTAATTTTGATGAGAGTTCTCTGTGCCTCCTGGATCTGGATGTCTGTTTCTTTCCCCAGATTAGGGAAGTTTTCAGCTATTTTCTCAAATAAATTTTCTGCTCCCCTTTCTCTCTCTTCTTCTTTTGAGACTCCTGTAATACGAATGTTATTATGGTTGATTGAGTCACTGAATTCCCTAAGTGTATTCTCATGTTCCATAATTCTTTCTCTCTTTTGTTCACCTTCATTATTTTCCATTACTTTGTCTTCTAGGTCCTTAATTCATTCCTCTGCTTCCTTCAGCCTGCTCTTCATTGCATCAAGTCTGTTTCTAATCTCTTTTGCTACATTCTTTATCTCTGATTGATTCTTTCTTCACTCTTTTATCTCTGTGGTAAGGATCTCACTAATGTCTTTTATTCTTTTCTCAAGTCCAATAAGTATACTTATGATTGTTGCTTTAAATTCTCCATCAGGCATGTTACTTATATCTGTTTCACTTAGATCTCTGGCTGTGGCCTTACCTTGTTCTTTTATTTGGCATGAATTCCTCCATCTTGGCATTTTGTCTAAGTCTCTGCCTTCTTCTCTGTGTTAGAAAAGGCAGTTATGTTTCCTTCTCCTAAAAGTAGTGGCTTTATGAGGAGGTCATGTAGTGTCAAGGGCCTGGAGCTTCAGGGAGTGTCTTTGGTGTATGCTGTGTGTGCCCTGCTATTTTGGTTTAGCTGCTCTATCCTTCAGGTAAGTCATTTGCAGAGGCTTTCTTTGCCTAGTGTGGGCAGTTTTTGGTCCTTGGTCTGAATGTGGCAAGTATTAACTAGGTGTGCTCTGGTCTGCTTGTGAAATGAGACCTGATACCACTTCCATCAGAACTGAGACCATGCAGAAATCTCTGGTCAGATGTGGTGTGGGCAGAGGTTTCTGCTGGTCTTCTAGGGGAGGGGACCCACAATGCTGGGACTGAGGCAAGCTTGACTGAGAAGAGTAGTCTAGTTTGAACTCAGGGGACTTGGTGTAAGCAAGTTAGGTAGCCAGTGTCAGTGCTATGCTGCCTCCTGCAAGTGGCTCTGTGTTTATGCTGAGGGGTGGGGAGGGAAATGGTGACAACCAGTTACTTTGTTACCTGAGAGGCATTTCCACAAAGCTGCCTCTCAGGTATATGCTCTGAGAAGAGCAAATAATCTCCCTGCTGTGTGCCCCAGGCTCTCTTCAGATTATTGTTTCCATGCTGTCTGCCCCTGGGCTGTTTGCCTGCCTTCTCTCCCTGACCCCTCTTGACTCTATCCCAGGCTAGCCCACTGACCTTTAAAACTCAAAACTTCAAGCCCCACTGGTTGTAAGATCTCAAAAAATACAACCCCTCTCATTTTCCAAGCCAATGGCTATGGGAAATGTTCTCCTTGTGTATTCCCCTGTGTGCTCCTCTCTGTCTCTCTCTCTGTCTCTCTCTCTGTCTCTCTCTCTCTCTCCCTTCTCCATTACCATGGCTCCCTCCCCTCTGCAGTATCTGTGATCCATTTCTCCCCTAAACCATAGCTCCACACTTTTTACCTTCTTCAATGTGGACTCTCCTCTCCCTTTGGTTGTGGAGTTTGTTCTGTCAGTCTTCAGGTTGATTTCTGGAGTATTAGGATGATTTGATAGTTATCTAGCTGTGTTCACGGGACAAGATGAGCCTAGGATCCTGGTCCTCCAACTCTGCCACCATCTTCCCTCTCTCATTTGAAGTTTTTTAGATTTCACTTATAAATGATACCATATAGTAACTGTCTTTCTTGATCTTATTTTACTTAGGATAATGTACTCAAGTCCATCAATTTTGTCACAGATGGCAGGATATTCTCCTTTTTCATAGGTGAACAATACTACATTTGTGTATATATAACACATTTTCTTTATTCATTCACCCATTGATGGGCACTTGAGTTATTCACAATATCTTGGCTATTGTGAATAATACTGTGATAATACTGTATGGGTGTGCAGATATCTCTGTGAACTCCTGTTTTCATTTCCTTTGGGTATCTACCCAGAAGAGGAACTGCTGAATGATATGATCTATTTTTAATTTTTTGAGGATCCTCCATATTGTTTTCCATAGTGGACAGACTAATTTATACTCCAGGAGTATATAAGGATTCCTTTTTTACCACACCAAGAAATTTAATTTAAAGTGATTTTGAGATAATGTGGTATTAGATACCAAGCAGAGGTAAACAGCAATCCTTTCTGGAGGAAAACATCTTCAAATCAGATCTCAAATAATTTCCCAAACAAAATTCTAAGTAACATGAGCTGTTGTCAAAAATCATAAAACACATGAAGGCTTATGGGCACCTGGCTGGCTCAGTCAGAGGAGCGTGTGGCTCTTGATCTCAGGGTCGTGAATTCAGGCCCCATGTTGGGTGTAGAGATTACTAAAAATAAATAAATAAACTTGAAAAACCCCACATGAACAGACAATAGTCAACAGAGACAAAAATAGCAGAATCAGATCTTTAAAGAATTCAGATATTGGGGTTATGAGATATATCATATAAAGTAAATATTTAGTTTGTTTCAATAAAAAATGGTATCAAATGAGTATGAGTAAAAAACAAGACTATTAAAAATAATCAGGCAGATTTATGAATCACTATATTCTATACCTGAAACTGAAACATCATGCAGATTGGAAAAAGAATAACTTGAAAGTCTAATTATGAAATTATAATAAGATGAAGTAGAAACACAAGGAATGGAATAAATGGATCAGACACAACTGAATAATGAATTGGAATATATATCTGAAGAAATTACTGAGAACACAACACAGAGAGCCAGAGAAAGAGCAAATATGAAATAGAGATTAAGAGACATAGAGAACAAAGGGAGAAATCTCTAATGAAGCTATCAAAGGAGAGAAGAGACAGAATGGGGAAACGACTATGTTTGAAGAGATGTGGCTGAGAATTTTACAAAAGTGAAGAAAGACATACATCCTCAGATTCAGGAAACCTAACAAGTCCCTACCAGAATAAATACAAAATTCTCTAGAACATGAAAAAAAAAAATCAAAAATAACCAGAGATAAAGACTGCTTTTCTTCAAAGGAAAATTAGGTAGCTCATTTCTTGAAATCAACCATGAAACTCAGAGGCAGTGGAATAAGCTCTGCAAAGTACTGAGGTAAAATTAATGTCAATCTGGAACTGGTGAGATGTACATTTTCAGATGAACAAAAACAGAGAGTTTGTAAACAGCAGATCTTCAGAGAAGGAATTTATAGAGAATTAACTATAGAAGAAAAGATATAATCCTAGAAGGGAGGTCAAACATGCAAGAAACGACAGGGGAAAGACCCTCAATAATTATAACCATGTGGGTTTATCTAAATAAATCTTGAAAATGTTAACTGCATACAACAAAAATAACCACTGATTTGTGTGTCAATGAAAAAAACAAGATAGAACTAATATGCTGTACAAAAATAGCATCCCTTTCAGAGGCTGTAGGTGAGAATCCATTTTCTTTTCTTTTCCAGCTTCTGGAAGGTTTCTGCATGCCTTGGTTTGTGTCTTAACTTCCATCTTCAAAGCCAGCAATGGCCTGTTGAGTCTTTGTCACGTTGTGCTATTAGGACACACTCTTTTGCCTCTCCCTTCCATATTTGTGATTATATTAGGTCCTTGGATAATCTAGGATAATTCCCCCCAACCCCTTTTTTTAAGATAAGTGCACCAGCTATCTTCATTCCATCTTCTGCCTTAATTTCTCTTTGGCATGTAATGTAACATATTCACAGGTTCTGGGAATTAGGATGTGGACATTTTTGGCAGGTTATTGTTTCTGTCTATTAAAACTGAATAACAAAAGATAGGCAGACATATTCAGTAATGTTAGGATTGGAAAAGGACACAGTAGAAATTTAAAATGTAATAAGAGATTACTATTAATAACTTTAAGTCAATAGATTTAAAATGTTAAGGACATATTTATAGAAAAATATAACTTACCCAAGCTTACTTAGGAAGAAATGGAAAACTGAAGAGTGGTACAACAATTAAAGAAATTGAACCAATGGGTTAATATTTGCTCAAAGAAACCCTAGATTTGGGTAACTTTACATGCATGTTCTGCCAAACGTTCAAGAAATAGGTTGAATAGATAAAATAATTTTATAATAAACATTTCCAGAAGATAGAAACAGGGGAGTATTTTCCAATTTATTTTTTAAGGCTAGTATATATCTTGGTACCCAAACTTAACAATGATGGAACAAAAAAGAAAAACTTACAGGCCAATCTCATTTATAAACATTGATTAAGGGGTACCTGAGTGGCTTAGTCGGCTGAGCATCTGACTTTTGATTTTGACTCAGGTCATGATCCCAGGGACCTGGGACTGAGACTCAGTCAGGCTCTGTGCTGAGCATGGAGCCTGCTTAAGATTCTCTGTCTGTCTGTCTGTCTCTCTCCCTCTGCCCTGTCCCCCATTTGCACTCTCTCTCCTAAAAAAAATATTTTTAAATAAAACATTAAGAATCTAATTGGATAGGGGCACCTGGCTGGCTCAGTCAGTAGAGTATGCAACTCTTGATCTTGGGGTTGTGAGTTCAAGCCCCATATTGGGTGTAGAGATTACTAAAATTAAATCTTAAAAAAAAGAATCTAGAGGTGAAGATGGCCACATAGAAGGGTGCTGGGCTCACCTTGTTCTGCTGATCACTTAGATTCCACCCACATCTGTCTAAATAACCCAGAAAACCACCAGAAGACTAGCAGAATGGACTCTCCAGAGCCAAGTGTATACAAGAGGCCCATGGAAGAGGGTAGGAACGGCAGAGAGGCAGTGCATGCTACACGGACTGGTGGGAGGGAGCCGGGGCAGTGGAGGGGCAGCCTGCCCGGCAAGGCAGAGCCCCCAAGTCTGGCTTGCAAAAGTGGAGAGGCTGGACTCCATGAGTTCTGACAGCCAGAGGGACTTAACATCTGGAATGTTAAAAGTCAACAGCTCTGCTCTCGGAGAGCGGGGAGGGCGAGAGGAATCCAGGAGGGAGAGTTGTTGAGCCTGGGAAGACAGAGCTCAGCTTGGCAGGGGAACAAATGTGCTTTTAAGTGCCATCTCCCTCTCCCGTCCCCGAGCCTAAATCCCAAAGGGAACCAGTTCCTGTCACTGAACTTGCTTGCACCACGCAAACACCCAACGCTGTGCTTCTGTGAATCCATCCCTCCGATGGGTCTGCCTCCCTCCCGGTGCCACAGGGCCCCTCCCACAGGGGACCACCAATGGCAAAGCGAGCTGAGCCTGCCCCTCCTGCCCCTGTGCACCTTGCAGATCCACCCCGGCTAATACGCCAGATCCCATCAAAGCAGCACCACAAGCCTGGCAGTGTGGAAGTAGCCCGGACAGGGGCCACACCACACCACAGTGAGTCTTGCCCCTGGGAGAGGGGAAGATAAGGTACACACCAGTCTGACTGTGGCCCCAGCAGTGGGCTGGGGACAGACATCGGGTCTGACTGCGGCCCGTCCACCAACACAAGTTACTCCAGACAGCACAGGAGAAGTGCCCTGCAGTTCAGCCCCACTCCAGGGACTATCCAAAATGACGAAACAGAAGAACTCTCCTCAAAAGAAACTCCAGGAAGTAGTGACAGCTAATGAATTGATCAAAACCAACTTAAGCAATATAACAGAACAAGAATTTAGAATAATAGTCATAAAATTAACCACTGGGCTTGAAAAAAAGTATAGAGGACTGCAGAGAATCTATTGCTACAGAGATCAAGGGACTAATAAATAGTCATGAGGAGCTAAAAAGTGCTATAAATGAGATGCAAAATAAAATGGAGGTGACCACAGCTCGGATTGAAAAGGCATAGGAGAGAATAGGTGAATTAGAAGATAAAATTATGGAAAAAGAGGAAGCTGAGAAAAAGAGAGATAAAAAATCCAGGAGTATGAGGGGAGAATTAGAGAACAGAGTGATGCAATCAAACGGAACAATATCTGTATAATAGGAAGTCCAGAAGAGGAAGAGAGAGAGAAAGGGGCTGAAGGTGTACTTGAACAAATCATAGCTGAGAACTTCCCTGATCTGGGGAAGGAAACAGGCATTGAAATCCAAGAGGCACAGAGAACTCCCTTCAGATGTGACTTGAATCAATCTTCTGCACGACATATCTTCTGAAACTGGCAAAATACAAGGATAAAGAGAAAATTCCAAAAGCAGCTAGGGATAAACGTGCTCTTACTTATAAAGGGAGACCCATAAGACTAGTGGCAGACCTATCTACTGAAACTTGGCAGGCCAGAAAGGAATGGCAGGAAATCTTAAATGTGATGAACAGAAAAAATATGCAGCCGAGAATCCTTTATCCAGCAAGCCTGTCATTCAGAATAGAAGGAGAGATAAAGGTTTTCCCAAACAAACAAAAACTGAAGGAATTCATCACCATTAAACCAGCCCTAGAAGCGCTCCTAAGGGGGATTCTGTGAGTGAAATGTTGCAAGGACTACAAAGTACCAGAGACATCACTATAAGCATGAAACCTACAGACATCACAATGACTGTAAACCCATATCTTTCTATAATAACACTGCATGTAAATGGACTAAATGCTCCAACCAAAAGACATAGGGTATCAGAATGGATAAATAAACAAGACCCATCTATTTGCTGTCTACAACAGACTCATTTGAGACCTGAGGACACCTTCAGATTGAAAGTGAGGAGGTAGAGAACTATCTATCAGGCTACTGGAAGTCAAAAGAAAGCTGGAGTAGCCATACTTATATCAGAAAAACTAGACTTTAAATTAAGGGCTGTAACAAGAGATGAAGAAGGGCATTATATAATAATTACAGGGTCTATCCATCAGGAAGAGCTAACAATTATAAATGTCTATGCACCGAATATGGGAGCCCCCAAATACATAAGCAACCTTATTGATAAGAATGTGGTAATTGCAGGGGACTTTAACACTCCACTTATAGCAATGGAAAGATCATCTAGACACAGTATCAATAAAGAAACAAGAGCCCTGAATGATACATTGGATCAGATGGACTTGACAGATATATTTAGAATTCTGCATCCCAAAGCAACAGAATATACTTTCTTCTCGAGTGCACATGGAACATTCTCCAAAATAGATCACACACTGGGTCACAAAACAGCCCTTCATAAGTATGAAAGAATTGAGATCATACCATGCACACTTTCAGACCACAATGCTTTAAACTTGAAATCAACCACAGGAAAAAGTCTGGAAAACCTCCAAAAGCATGGAGGTTAAAGAACACCCTACTAACGAATGAATGGGTCAACCAGGCATTAGAGAAGAAATTTTAAAAATATATGGAAACAAATGAAAATGAAAATACAACAATCCAAACACTTTGGGATGCAGCGAAGGCAGTCCTGAGAGGAAAATACATTGCAATCCAGGCTTATCTCAAAAAACAAGAAAAATCCCAAATACAAAATCTAATAGCACACCTAAAGAAAATAGAAGCAGAACAGCAAAGACACCCCAAACCCAGCAGATAAAGAGAAATAATAAAGATCAGAGCAGAAATAAACAATATAGAATCTAAAAAACCCATAGAGCAGATCAATGAAACCAAGAGTTAGTTTTTTGAAAAAATAAACAAAATTGATAAACCTCTAGCCAGGCTTCTCAAAAAGAAAAGGGAGATGACCCAAATAGATAAAATCATGAATGAAAATGGAATTATTACAACCAATCCCTCAGAAATACAAGCAATTATCAGGGGATACTATGGAAAATTACATGCCAACAAATTGGACAACCTAGAAGAAATGGACAAATTCCTACGCATCCACACACTTCAAAAACTCAAACAGGAAGAAATAGAAAACTTGAACAGACCCATAACCAGCAAAGAAATTGAATCAGTTATCAAAAATCTCCCAACAATGAGAGTCCAGGACCAGATGGCTTCCCTGGGGAATTCTACCAGACATTTAAAGCAGAGATAATACCTATCCTTCTCAAGCTGTTCCAAAAAATAGAAAGGGAAGGAAAACTTCCAGACTCATTCTATGAAGCCAGTATTACTTTGATTCCTAAACCAGACAGAGACCCAGCAAAAAAAGAGCACTACAGGCCAATATCCCTGATGAATATGGATGCAAAAATTCTCAATAAGATACTAGCAAATCGAATTCAACAGCATTTAAAAAGAAGTATTCACCATGATCAAGTCGGATTCTTTCCTGGGCTGCAGGGCTGGTTCAACATTCGCAAATCAATCAATGTGATACATCACATTAATAAAAGAAAATGTAAGAACCACATGATCCTGTCAATTGATGCGGAAAAAGCATTTGACAAAATTCAGCATCCTTTCTTAATAAAAACCCTCGAGAAAGTCGGGATAGAAGGAACATACTTAAAGATCATAAAAGCCATTTATGAAAAGCCCACAGCTAACATCATCCTCAACGGGGAAAAACTGAGAGCTTTTTCCCTGAGATCAGGAACACGACAAGGATGCCCACTCTCACCGCTGCTGTTTAACATAGTGCTGGAAGTTCTAGCATCAGCAATCAGACAACAAAAGGAAATCAAAGGCATCAAAATTGGCAAAGACGAAGTCAAGCTTTCGCTTTTTGCAGATGACATGATATTATACATGGAAAACCCGACAGACTCCACCAAAAGTCTGTTAGAATTGATACACGAATTCAGCAAAGTCGCAGGATACAAAATCAATGTACAGAAATCCGTTGCATTCCTATACACTAATGAAGCAACAGAAAGACAAATAAAGAAACTGATCCCATTCACAATTGCACCAAGAAGGATAAAATACCTAGGAATCAGCCTAACTAAAGATGTAAAAGATCTCTATGCTGAAAACTATAGAAAGTTATGAAGCAAATTGAAGAAGATAAAAAGAAATGGAAAAACATTCCATGCTCATGGATTGGAAGAATAAATATTGTTAAAATGTCAATACTACCCAAAGCTATCTACACATTCAATGCAATCCCAATCAAAATTGCACCAGCATTCTTCTCGAAGCTAGAACAAGCAATTCTAAAATTCATATGGAACCACAAAAGGCCCCGAATAGCCAAAGTAATTTTGAAGAAGAAAACCAAAGCGGGAGGCATCACAATCCCAGACTTTAGCCTCTACTACAAAGCTGTCATCATCAAGACAGAATGGTATTGGCACAAAAACAGACACATAGACCAATGGAATAGAATAGAAACCCCAGAACTAGGCCCACAAACGTATGGCCAACTCATCTTTGACAAAGCAGGAAAGAATATCCAATGGAAAAAAGACAGTCTCTTTAACAAATGGTGCTGGGAGAACTGGACAGCAACATGCAGAAGAACGAAACTAGACCGCTTTCTTACACCATTCACAAAAATAAACTCAAAATGGATAAAGGACCTGAATGTGAGACAGGAAACCATCAAACCCTAGAGGAGAAAGCAGGAAAAAACCTCTCTGACTTCAGCCGCAGCAATTTCTTACTTGACACATCCCCACAGGCAAGGGAATTAAAAGCAAAAAGGAACTATTGGGACCTCATGAAGATAGAAAGCGTCTGCACTGCAAAGGAACCAATCAACAAAACTAAAAGGCAACCAACAGAATGGGAAAAGATATTTGCAAATGACATATCAGACAAAGGGCTAGTATCCAAAATCTATAAAGAGCTCGCCAAACTCCATACCCAAAAAACAAATAACCCAGTGAAGAAATGGGCAGAAAATATGAATAAACACTTCTCTAAAGAAGACATCCAGATGGCCAACAGGCACATGAAAAGATGCTCAACGTCACTCCTCATCAGGGAAATACAAATCAAAACCACACTCAGATACCACCTCACGCCAGTCAGTGGCCAAAATGAACAAATCAGGAGACTATAGATGCTGGTGAGGATGTGCAGAAACAGGAAGCCTCTTGCACTGTTGGTGGGAATGCAAACTGGTGCAGCCACTCTGGAAAATGGTGTGGAGGTTCCTCAAAAAATTAAAAATAGATCTACCCTATGACTCAGCAATAGAACTGCTAGGAATTTACCCAAGAGATACAGGATATCCTTGGGTATGGATATGCTGATGCATAGGGGCACTTGTACCCCAATGTTTATAGCAGCACTTTCAACAATAGCCAAATTATGGAAAGAGCCCAAATGTCCATCAACTGATGAATGGATAAAGAAATTGTGGTTTATATACACAATGGAATACTACATGGCAATGAGAAAGAATGAAATATGGCCTTTTGTAGCAATGTGGATTGAACTGGAGAGTGTTATGTTAAGTGAAATAAGTCATACAGAGAAAGACAGATACCATATGTTTTCACTCTTATGTGGATCGTGAGCAACTTAACAGAAGACCATGGGGAGGGGAAGGGGGGAAAAAAGTTAGAGAGGGAGGGAGGCAAAACATAAGAGACTCTTAAAAACTGAGAACAAACTGAGGGTTGATGGGGGGTGGGAAGGAAGGGAGGGTGGGTGATGGGCATTGAGGAGGGCACCTGTTGGGATGAGCACTGGGTGTTGTATGGAAACCAATTTGACAGTAAATTTCATATTAAAAAAATAAATAAAAATAAATAAAAAATTAAAAAAAGAATCTAATTGGATAAAAATGATCAAACATGTATAAAGGTGTGTAAAATTATCAAATTAGATTTATACCTGGAATACAAGATGAGTTAGCATTAACAAACCTAATAATGTAACTCAGTGTATTAACAGATTAAAGAAGAAAGAGCACACAATCATCTCAAAGTTCTTGAATGAGCATTGAATTATATTCAACAGCCCTTGTAATGAAAAACCATTAGCAAACTAGGAATAGAAGAGAGCTTCCTTAAACTGATCTCCAAAAATGATTATATGAAATATTATTCTCAGTGATGAAATGTAAGTATTCTTTAAGATCAAGAACAAGCAAAGATGCCCTCTCTCAACATGTCTATTCTTCATGGTACTAGGGGTCCTGGTAGTGCAATAAGTAAAAGAAATAAAAGTTATGAGGATTGGAAATCAATAAATAAGATTGTTTTTATTTGTAGTTGGTAAGCATATCTGCATAGAAAGTCCAAAAGATTTATACAAAATAAAAGTTAATAAGGAAGTTTATAAGTCGCAAAAAATAAAATTGATGTTCAAAAGTCAATTGTATTTCCATATGCCACTAACAAACCTAAAACACACCCTTAAACGATACTGTTGGCCCTAACAACAAAAAGTAAGGAACCCAGGAGGAAATCTAACAAAAGGTATATGGGGTATAATGTAGAGAGATCATTGAAAGATATCAAAGAAAGCCCAGATAAATGGAGAAAGGAAGGAAGAAAAAAGCGACAGGAGGAACTCAATATCTTATCTCTCTTTTCCAATGGATTTCAGGGTTCAAGTCAGAATCACAGCTAGGTTCTGATCTTAACAAGCTGATTCTAAAATTTATTGTAAAGAGCAAAGGGCCAAGAATAGCTAAGACACTTTTAAAAGAAATGAACAAGGTGAGTGGACTTTTCCTATCAGATATAAAAGCTTTTTTATGAAGCAGAAGTAATTAAGTCAGTGTAATTTGCCAAGACAGAAAAATGGATTAATGGAACAAAATTGAGATCCCAGAAACACACTCACATATCCACGGGTACTTGATATATGTCAGAGGTGTCTTTATGGGTAGGGAGGAAAAGATAGTCTACCCAATAAATGCTAATGCAATTGATTATCACATGTGGAAAAAATTAACGTGGCTTCCTACTTCACACTGTACCCAATTCCAGATAGATTAAGAACAAAAATGTAAAGGCAAAACTTTAAAACTTTTAGAAGTTCATTTTAACTTTAAGGGAAAAAGATTTCTTAAGGCACAAAGCACAAATTGTAAAGAAACGATTGATAGATTTGCTGCATTCAAATTTAGAGCTTCTTTTATCTAAAAGATCATAAAGAAAATGAATTGATAAGGCATAATCTGTGAGAAGTTACCTTGATAAAATATTTAAAGACCTTCTTAAAATTTTAAATAGAAATTAAAGAACTCCCAAACAGTAATAAGAAAAAGAAAAACAACCTAACAGAAAAATATGTCAAAATAGAAAAAACAAGAAAATACACTTTGAAACATAGTGAGATTCTAGTTAATACTCACTGAATTGGCAAAACTTGAAAGGCCTTGGCCAATATGTATTGTCAATAGGAACCTTTATACATCACACAAAAGATTATAAATTGGTACAATCACTTCATATAACAATTTGGCATTTTCTAGGAAAATCAAAGATACACATACTGAAAACCCAGCAATTTTACTCAGTATGTATACTAGAGAAACTTCTGTATTTTTATACTGGCAGATATGTTCATCAACATTCATAATAGCATTATTCAAACATAAAATTTACTGAGATAAGACTTACATATAATAAAATGCTCTAATTGTAAGTGTATAGTTCGAGGTTTCACAAATGTTCACACCAATGTAACTACCACCACAATCAAGATATAACACTTTCTAAAACCCCACAAAGGTCCCTCTTTCTCCTCTGCAGAAAAACCCTTCTGCCACTGTCAATATATTTTTCAATTTCCTAAGATTTCATTTAAATAGAATAATAAACTATGTAATCATTTGTATCAGGCTTCTTTCCCTTGGCATAATGTATTTGAGTTTCATCGTGTACATGTTGTTGTTTGGATCAGTATTTTCTTGCTTTTTGTTGCTGAATAGTATAGTCCATTATAAAGGTATGCCAGGAATTGCTTATATATTCACTAGTTGTTGGGCTTTTGGATTGTTTCCAGTTCATGGCTATTACAAATAAAAAAGCTGCCATGAAAATTCATGTATAGGTATTTTTATTTCTCTTGTGTAAATTTCTAGGAGTAGAATTATTGGGTCATATACGAAGTATATATTTAACATATAAAAGATGGAAATCTGTTTTCCAAAGTGGTTGCACTATTTTATGTTCCCACTGGCAATGTATGAGGGCTATAGTTCATAGCAGCATTATTCATAACAGTAAAAATAGAAAGAACCCAAACGTTTACTGTCAGAAGAATAAACAACTTGTGGTATATCCATTCAAAACAATACTACAGACAATTAAATTAACTATAGCTATATGCAGCGACATGACTAAAACATATTAAACAAAAAAGGTAAGTCATAGATGAATACATATAGTATATTCCATATATATATGTGTGTACACACACACACACACACACACACAAACACATTTCCAAAATATGTTAAATGAAACACTGTTATTTAGGAATATGTACATCTTGGAAAGACTCTAAGATAAAGCAAAGGAGTGATAAACACAAAATTCATGATTGTGGTTAACCTCTTGGAAAGGAATATGTAGGGATGAGAAGGGATAGGGTGCTTCAAAGATATTGGTAATATTAATATCCTTAATCTGCATGATAGATACATGGGTGTTTGTTTATTTTTATCATTCTTCAACTGACACGACACATTTTACATATGCTTATATATGATAAAGCTTTATCATAAAAATTAAAAAAGAAAATAAAGGTAGTTGATGTTTTTATAGCCTTACTCTCTGGCTTTCTTAAAAAAAAAAGTTTGACTTGGGCATTTGTCCTATAGTATAATGTATTTTTTTTTAAGTTTATGTATTCATTTTGAGAGGGGGGAGACAGAGACAGAGAGAGCAAGCATGAGTGGGGTAGGGGCAGAGAGAGAGGGAGAGAGAATTCCAAGCAGACTCTGTGCTGACACAGCGCAGAGCCTGATTCAGGGCTTGGACCCATGAACTGTGAGATCACGACCTGAACTGAAGTCAAGAGCCAGAGGCTCAACCAACTGAGCCACCCAGGTGCCCCTGTAATGTTTTTTCCTAATTCTACTTAATATTCTATATACTTATGCTGAGAGATTGCAGTCATAGTACTGGAGTAATTCTGGAATGCATTTCTATCTCTGGGAGTGAGAATTTAGATGTCTGACTGCCAGCAATATTAACGGCAGTAGTTAAATTCATATATTCTTGTTTATGGAGATGAGAAAATAGGCCACCTGATAACAAAAATGATTGAGTACAATTTAATATTTCTTAAATTATACCAGGGAAGGATATATCCTCTATTTATTTCCTTTCCAATTGAATTATTTAAAACTAAGGTTTAAAAACCATCATAATTACCTCATAGTCATATATAAAGGATATAGCATTAATTCTAGAAAGCCTAGCTGGTCACTTATTGGATAAGATGATTGTAATATTGACAGAAAAAATTTCCCTATCTAGATTGTATCATAGGAACACAAATTCAAGAAATGGAAAATTTTGTAAGATGAAAAACGCCAGTAAGTAAAATGGAAACATGGCAAGAGATGTTTTTGTGTCTTTTAATAGTATAAAAAAACTATAGGTTATAGTGTTCCATCAGATTGTACATTTCTTTCTCCTTCCTGGGACATTATTATTGAAGAAAACAGTTTTAAAAATTAGTTACAATTCAGTCATAACATTGTTTATAAATATATTAACAAATATGTTAACAAAATTGTGGATTTGAGTAAAATATCATCTCCCCCCCCAAAAAAAACCCTTTATAGCAATGCAAGTATGAAATGTGTTTATAGCTAGAAATCACATGTGAATCATTATAGAAACAATTTCAAATGTAGAGGACTGAAAACAAGCCTCTAATTTTATTAAATAATAAAAATATAACCATCAGTAATGAGACACGTATGGAATTATTAAAATACAAATTCCACAAATAAAAAATTCTTTAATACCAATCGATAGCTTGGTTTTCTTTTAATATTGAGCCAAGATGTATGACTAGTAGTAATCACTGTAAGAATTGATGAATTCTTTCATCATACTCCACATTATTTGAAAAACTAAAACATTTATTTTGCCCTATGTGATTATATGAGAAATGGTAAAGAAAGTCACATAAAGGGACAATTGAGTTATTTTTTTCCTACTAGCAAATGACTGTCACACTAGGAATACCTGAGAGAGAGAGGTTACCTATTCCTTACATGATCATTACCGCTAAATAGGGATTTTCAGTTTCTATATAGTGAGTTTTAATTACTTATGCAAATTATTTCACAGATAATTCTACCTTAAATGAAAGTTGAATTTTTAATTTTCACTTTGGAATATAGGTTTGAATTTTAAATAATATACATCTGTACAAATTTCAAAAGTGTTTTCATATGTACTATACCACTTGATGCTACTATAACCTGATGAGGTTAGCAGGATCTAGAGGTCTTATCTCTATTTTGCTGATAACAAAACAAGACTTACAGAGATCAAGTAAATTGTCCAAGTATCTTGCCTAATGACAGATATAGCTCTAGAGTCCTTGTCTTATTTTGAATACAATGTTCTTTCTTTTATACCATCATTTCCATATCTAATGTTTGTCTTCAGGCAAAAATAAAAATTAGGATGTCACTCTGTTAAATGTCATCTTTGGAGGTTCAGATAGGTTGAATAATGGCTACCCAAAGATATCACGTGCTAATGCCTGGAACTTGTGTTACCTCATAAGGAAAAAAGGTCTCTACAGATATGGTTAACTTCAGGATCTTGAGATGGGGAGATTATCCTGTATTACCCAGGTGGGACCTAAACTCAATCACAATTGTCCAATATAACATGCTTATAAGAGAGGCAGAGGGAGATGACACAGACAGAAGAGTAGAAGACAGGACAGAGGAGAAAGCAATGTGACCAGAAACACGGAGATTGGAGTGATGTGGCCACAAGCTAAGAAATGCCAATGGCCACCAAAAATTGGAAGAGGGTGGCCAGAAACAGATTCTTCCTCAGAGCCTTCAAAGGGACAGTGGTCCTGCAGACACCCAGATTTCAGACCAATAAAATGGATGTTTGAACTTCTGGTTTCTAGAGTTGCAAGAGAATAATTTCTCTTGTTTTAAACTATCAAGGTTGTAGTAATTTGTTACAGCAGCCCTTAGAAACTAATACAGACTTACTGTTCAAGATTTTCATTCCCTGTTCAATTCTGTGCAATTGACTTAAACCTCTATTTGGGGACAGATGGATTTGGAGGAACCCAAGCTTTGTTCATTAAAACTTTCCCAGAAGAGAGACGGTTAAATGTTAAGGTTTCCAAGAATGTCTCAATTTCTCTTCCCTGAAAATTAATAGGGAATGTTGACAAATTTTTAAAGGAAATATTTAAATGAAATAGATGTTGTTAATTCATGTAAAAACATTCTTGTCACTGACAAGCTGAAATATACTGTGTCTGCCTGAGAAAAACCAGGCACTTGTTATGTATTTACTTGAATGACAAAAACTCAGGATTTCATAGTAAACACTTTTTTTTTTTCCTTTATAGGAAATATATTGGAGCTATCATGTCTGGAAGTGTGTTTACAACCTAATTTCAACTATTCGCTCCCCTCTTTAAATTTTTCTTTTGTGACTTTTCTGAAACCAATAAGAGAAACTCGGACTATTATGGGAATCTTTCTAAATCACTCCAACTTTCAAAACTTCACCAGAATTTGCCAAGGCATCACGAATGAATTTAAAATGTGCTCCTCATGTTTGGCTTGTGAGTCCACAAAACTCATGGATTTTATTTCTCAGGAACAAACATCAAAAGGTAAAAGTAAAGAGGAAGTGATAATAAAATTTGTCAAGGATAAACCACCTTATTCTGCTAAAAAAGTAATAAACCATTCCATTTTAAATCCAATGGTATTGGAACAATCAGCAGTGTGGCTCTTGATGAGTGGCTTGCAGGGCTTTGGGACATTACTCGTTCTTGGTTTACTTTACCAAACCAAAATATCTATTCTTAAAATACATCAAAATGCCACCATAATTTATGTAATTTGATGGTTAAAAGATTATTTAGCATGCTTTCTTCAAAGGTATCGAAGTTTTAAAAATTAAAAAAAAGTCTAAGTAAACCTATAGGTTCTCACAGTAGAATCGAACTTTGATTCCTTAAGGAGTCATTGAATCCTTGACACATTTGTACCTAGTCCTACCTAACATTTATCCACTGAATATGAATTGTCTTTTCACTTGTCTATCCAGTGAGCCTCCTGATGCTGAAGACTTTGTCTTTGTTCACTATATTTCTAGATCTTAGCAGAATGCCTAACACTAGATGCTTAATAAATATTTGTTTAAAGAATGAAAAAATAAAAGAATAACTGTATTATGTGTAATGTTTAACTGAATCTCACATCTATTTTGAGAATGAATATATATTATTTAATTAAATCAAATCAACTTGTATCATTGAGAAATTAAATAATTCACTTGTAGTCATAAAATACGCTAGTGGCCTCAGGCCCAAGCATCAGATTTATTATTTATGCCTATTCAGTGAGACTGCTGCCTGTATCTCTCCATATTGGCATTTTTTCTATTCTTTCAGAATGGGACTGCGATTTCTTGGTATTGACTTTAGATGAAGTATAAAAGAGGTATCTTTTTCTGGGTTCTTATTCAAGTAGTGCTGCAACTATTGCAGGATTCTAGGTCAAATTCACCAGAAAGCAAGTTGGGAAAATACCTTTATGGTGATAGAGAACTAAGAAGTGTTTTAAGGGTTGGTAACTCATAGATGCTACTTCTCTGCCTCCTTGAAATGTCAAACAGTGCATTGATAAATTATTCCAGTTGCTATGGTTGTGTAACATTTTACCTCAAAACTCAGTGGTTTAGAACAACAGCAATCAATTTATTATTTTTCTTTCTTTCTTTCCTTGCATTATTTCTTTTCTTTCCCTTTCTTTCTTCACCACCACCCCCCCCCCCCCGCCCCGCCCCATTCCTCTTCTTCTCCTCCTTCTCCTCCTCCTTCTTCTCCTTCTTCTCTGGCTGACCAGGGATTCAAAATGGGCATAACTAGGCATTTCTCGCTTGGAGCATTATAATCTGTCCCACAAATCATCAAGGAAATGTTTGTATTTTCCTTGAGATGCCCCAATTCTATTTCAACCCAAATGTCACCTGGTTTTCACAGTCTTAAAATATGTAAGCACTTTAATCATTATTTTTAGTGCAGGGAGCTTCTCATTTCTACTTTGTAGAGGAAGTAAGGGATTTAGTTTTGAGTAGTGTGTGCTTTCTTACTACGTATTACTATGTTGCAAATAACATTTTCCTAATCTCTTCCTAGTTCTTACCATGAAAGGATCAACGGAAGTGAAGGCAAATGACTTTCATTCACCTTGTCGACATTTTAACGTCACTGTAGCTCCTATAGTTGACCACTTGGAAGAACATAACATTACATGTAATCTTAAAACCCGCACCAGAACGTCAGCAACTGTGGAAGAAGATCCAAAGGAGGAAAAGTCTATGAACCATACTTGTAGGATTATGGAATACCTGAATAATTGTACACACATTTCTCTGCACCTAGAAAAGGATGTCAAAAGTATGTATTTAAGGAAGTTAGAGGGAAAGAGAATTGGACACAAACTTAAATAAAGGCTAACACATTAACTTCACTAAAAGTTAAATAGTTGAATTTTGTTGATGAAATAGTATGACTGGAAAGAATGTTAGCCCTTTCATCTGTTTATTTTTTGCTTTTCATGGGGTCTAGCAGTACCCAGAGGCTGAGGAGGCATCTGTGGGTTGTGATTTGAGGGGCACTAGAAAGACCTCAGAGTAACTTTGGACATGCCTATTAGCTGTGCTTGATGTAACACCACCACACCTAGGTATTAAAGGGTGAAATTTATTTTTAAAGGTAAACATTCATGTACATTGTGATGGGCTGTGAAAACTTTATTTTGAATTGACTTAACATGTTTTCTCCTAAAGTTGAGACTGAGGACTGGATAAAATTGGATTTTTCATGCGAAGCATGGAGATAAGCAGGGTGAAGGTTAGGTCCTCTGGGTCACTGGATGGCTCTGGGGGAAAGGTAGGAGTCCAAAAGATAAAACTTACACATATCTTACTTCCCTTTTAAGCTTATTAGCTTCCTAGGTACCCTATTCTGAATTGCCAGAATTGATCCTTTCTGCTAAGCAGTGTGCCCCACTTCACTCATAAAAATCTACTTTTGAGAACATTTTATGATATAACCATTTAATAAGTGCCTTCTGTATGCCAAGCAATGTGCTAACATTAGGGACACAAAAATAGATGAATGTAAAGTGGTCAAGCAAGTAAATTCAGTGTGACAGGCGCTATGGTAGAGTAAGCTGCTGTGCTTTTTGATATTTCAGATATATGGAAGCCTTTCATATTGCCTTAGAATGCTTTAAAAGCTTTAATTTTTCAGATATAATTATTTAGAAAATATTATATATATCTTAAAGCAAACACAACTATATAATACATATGCATTTTTAAAGTACAATATGAGGCTTCAAAGGAATTTCTCTTGTGAGTTAGTCTGCAGGGCCCTACAGCCTCTGCAGTTAGTGGGTATTTCAAGATGTGTGTATAGGGTAAGAGAGAAGATCTGAACAGAGGGGTCAGTTCCCTTGGGTTCAGGAGTGAGATTGGAAGGTAGGCTTTGGAAGGACTGCATAACAATGATGAAATCTGAAAGATAAAGAGGTTTGCATTATAAATATTAAAAACTTGTTTCAATGTATCCATCTAATTGCTTTTTATGTTTTCTAAAACATAAAGGAAAAATAAGCACTTCCATAAGTATGATTTTAAGACAATTTTTTGTGTTAATGAAAAAAATTGATAAATGCTAGTCAAAGTGAAATCATAGTTGACAACTTTTTTGTGTCCATAACTCAGCAAGATAACAGTGGTATACAAGTATGTAGTATTGTATTCTGGAAAAAGTATATCCGTTTGTCACATGTAGAAGATTTAAAATGCATTCATATTTTACTCTGCTGTGCAGAGACTAATTTGATCTCCCTTAAAAGCCCTATCTACCAGGGGGTGAAACTAAATTTAGTCCAATCTGGTAAATTTGTCTCTTCAGACTTTTTTCAGATTCCTCTCTGTTCCCCCTTGATCCTTTCCAAGATGACTGCAGGGATGGGGGGTAGGTGACAGCATGGGATGTGGGGAGACACATTCTTCTGCATTTGCACTGGGGCTTTGGTGGGTGTACAGGCAGGCTTGGCCCCAACTGTGGACATTCTGCTATTGTTATATAAAGTTGGTGAATGCGTGGTTCTTTTTTCATAGCTTGATTGGTGCCCAGTGACACCTTGGCCATTGGGCCCAACGTGGCTCTTGCTGGCACTGTAAGTCTTCCATTCTGGTCACCTGCATACTTTTACTTTGCTGAGCAAGGACTGCAAGTTTGCAGCTGAAGGGCTTGGGATGATTGGGGGGGGGGTGCAGTTGCTGAGGGCTGCTGTTCCAGTCAACTTTCATCTTTTCTCCATTCAGTCTCTTCTCTAAATAAATATTGGATGACAATATAATGTACATCTGCCCATGGGGGTGGCCCCTGTGAAAGGGGTACCCATATCATGAACCTGAACCCCACAAGGGCAAACATCCAAGGGTATAAACAAGTTATATATCCTGCTACCTTGAGTAAGTACTGTGTTTTGTGTGCAAAGAGGAGGGTCCACAGGGTGGCTTGGGAAGTCAGTAGACAGCTATGTCTTGGACATGATGAGGTCACCTTCTGCTATGTCACCGATTCCCAGGTCGGTTGGCCAGTGTCTTTATGGCAGCAAAGGAGATGGTGCTAAACTGTTGTTGGCTGGGGACTATCCTTCCCATGAGCCTCATTGTCATTTGAATGGACAAGCTTTTTTTCTGTAGGCTAGGGTAGCTATCTAATTAATATGTGCACCTGATCTGATCATTGCAGTGAAAGTCTGTGCAGAAAGGGGAGTCTGACTATTTATCTGCTTTGGCCTCTTCTTATATGCCTCATTCCAACCCTTTCTCTTTGTCTTTCTCTTTCTTATCCATCTTCCTTACGCTCACTGCATCTTGGTCAATTTGAGGACATAATTTTTGGCTGCTTGGCCCAGGGTCACACCTGTTAATGACAAATGGCCCTGATACTGGGACTCTGCTTTTTGTGGTTTTAGCCTAGTGATAGCAACTACCTGGCAACTACTGCCGGCATAACCTCTAAGTGAAATTGAACCTAGAATTTTGGAGCTAAATGAACCCATGGAAGCTCCCTGGTCAAATTTCTTCATTTAATACACCCACTTAATATGTCAAGGAAGAAGTCAGGAGAGCAAATGACCCTGTAACAGTGATGGTTAGATATTTAGCTTTTCAGTTAAGGCTAGAATATGTACTAGCATACAACCACACCGCCATATGGCCTCTCTCTGTTGTATCATTTTATTGTATTTTTATGGCATTTTTTTTCTTTGCAGATTTCACTTGTTCCATGAAGATCACTTGGTACGTTTTAGTTCTAGTCGTTTTTATATTTTTGCTCATCCTCACTATCCACAAAATACTTGAAAGCCACAGAAGAGTGTGGAAGTGGCAGAGTAAGTATCGAGGAGTAAATCTGTTTTCTGGCACAATTCATTTAGGGTCTCATCTATAGATTTACGTTCTTGAAAAAAAAATTTTTTTAAGGCTTATTTTTGAGAGAGAGAGACAGAGTTCTAGTGGGGGAGGGACAGAGAAAGAGGGAAACACAGAATCCGAAGCAGGCTCCAGGCCCTGAGCTGGCAGCACAGAGCCCGACGTGGGGCTCGAACTCATGAACCGCGAGATCATGACCTGAGCTGAAGTCAGACTCCTAACTGACTGAGCCACGCAGGTGCCCCTAGATGTACATTCCTTTTAAAGTTCAGTTTGCCATTTATTGAGCACCCACTGCGTGTCAGTGGCAGTTCTAGGTTACCCAAGGAAAAGAAGCATAAGTGAGACACAGTGTCAGCATTCAAGAAGCTTCACGTATCTTTCTCTACTCAGACAAGAGAATAGAGGGGAGGTGAAGCTAGGCAGGAGTTGAAAAGGGCTGGAGGTGGAGCAGAGGCTCAGTGGAAGTGAATGCAGAAGAGAGGTAGAAGGGTAGGGAGTGAGGATAAAGAATTTCAGAGTTGGAGATCTTGAGCAGAGTGGCTCTAGGTGATGAGTGTGTGAGTCATTCTTTCATAAGTAGAAGGGTGCCAGTAGATTTTTGGCTGGGCAAAGCTAAAATGTGTGATTGGAAATCAGGCAATAGGGATGATATTAAAAATATTTAATTTGGGGTGCCTGGGTGGCTCATTCAGTTAAGTAGCTGATTCTTGGTTTTGGCTCAGGTCATGATGTCATGGTTGTGAGTTCAAGCCCCACATCAGGCCCTGTGCTGGGTGTGGAGCTTGCTTGGGATTCTCTCCCCTCACCCAGGGCCCCTCCCCTACCCACTTACACACACTCTCTCTCTCTCTCTGTCTCTCAAAAAAAAAAAATTAGTATGACTCAGGCATCCATCTATCAGGATGGACATTGACTGTAAACTGCTCAGGTAGCCCTAATGGTGTGAACTCACACATATATCAACCCTTCGGGTGTGTACCCATGCGTATACTGGCTCTTCTACTGTGTACCTGTGCATACACTGACACTTCCGGGGTATGTCCATGCCTTTACTGGCTGAATATCACGCCTGAGCGATAGTTTACAATATGAGTAGATGGTCACTTAAAGATAGTCTAAACTGTATCCTTATGAGAAGAGGCTTTGGAGATAGGTAGACAGAATAGAATGTTAGTACTATCACTCATCAGTTATGTGACTTTGAGCAAGGTATTTACTAGATCTAAATGTCCCCTTTTTCCCCTCTGTAAAACAAGAATAATCACCATTACCCCACAGGTAAGGATTGCGTTAAAGAGGTTCTAGAAGAAGTTTATCACAGTGTCTAGTGCATAGTAGTTCTCAATAAGGGAGAGTAGTATTGGGATGGTTGGAGTATTTCCTAAGACTCTTTTTTTTAATTCTTTTAAAGTCTATTTATATATTTTGAGGGAGAGAGAGCGAGAGAGAGGGAGGGAGGGAGAGAATGAGTGGAGGAAGGGAAGAGAGAGAGAGAGAGAAAGAATCCCAGGCAGGCTTCACGTTGTCAGTGCGGAGCCCAACACTTGAACTCACAAACCGTGAGATAATGATCTGAGCCGAAACCAACAGTCAGCTGCTTAACCAAACGAGCCACCCAGGCGCCCAACACTCTTAAATTCTTTGCCAGGCAAGGCTGTGCTGGGCATCTCAGTAGGCAGAACAAATGGTTGCCCCTAGGTTGGGGTGAAGGTACCGTTAACGCTTTAGGCTATGTATTTGTTGCAGGTATTTCTGAAAGCAGTTTCATATCAAGTCTTACCATTGATACTATAGTATA
The DNA here is from genome assembly GCF_018350175.1 of Felis catus. Lineage (NCBI taxonomy): Eukaryota > Metazoa > Chordata > Mammalia > Carnivora > Felidae > Felis > Felis catus. Next base: position 172,648,875 of record NC_058371.1, read on the forward strand.
TAAGGCTAATATATAATAATATCATCAACATTGTGTATTTGTAGAATAACCATTTTCAGAGCATTTTCACAAGCTTTTTTTTTTACTAGCTTCTCAAAGTATGTAAACAGGGTATGTACTATTATTTTCATTTATAGATGAAGAAAACCCTGAGCCTCAGAGAGATTCAATGGTTTCTCCAAAGTTATACAGCTAATAAAATATCAGAATTAATACCTAGGGTTTTCCTAGTTGTTATTGTGGGTTTTTTTTTCTTTTTTGAGAGAGAGAGTGCATGCACACATGTGGGAGAGGGGCAGAGGGAAAAGGAGAAAAAGAATCTTAAGCAGGCTTCCATGCCCAGCGTGGAACCTGATGTGGGGCTTGATCTCACGATTGTGAGATCACGACCTGGGCAAAATTGAGGGTCAGAAGCTTAACCAACTGAGCCAACCAGGCGCCCCAGAGGTCTTTCTGGTTTTAAAAATATTATTTAAAATTTTTTTTTCAACGTTTATTTATTTTTGGGACAGAGAGAGACAGAGCATGAACAGGGGAGGGGCAGAGAGAGAGGGAGACACAGAATCGGAAACAGGCTCCAGGCTCCGAGCCATCAGCCCAGAGCCCGACGCGGTGCTCGAACTCACGGAACGCAAGATCGTGACCTGGCTGAAGTCGGACGCTTAACCGACTGCGCCACCCAGGCGCCCCTAAAAATATTATTTTAAATGAACATGTTATTTGCAAATAGTGCATGGTTTTGAGTTTCTTGATCTGCTTTTCCATATAATTGCATATCGGGAAAGAGAGATAGTAGTAGCTAGATAGAGAAAATGTCTAGAAAGAAACCAATAGTGGGGAGTGAAAATCTTATGAACATCTACACAAATGACAGGCTTAGTGACTTTTGAAGGCTTGTCTTACAAATCCAAGCATGTAAAGTAATGAAAAAATATCACACCATTTAGGGCATTAAATATGCATTAAAGGGGCACCTGGGTGGCTCAGTCCAACGTCTGGCTCTGGATTTCGGCGCAGGTCATAATCTCATGGTTCCTGAGTTCAAGCCCCACGTCGGGCTCTGCACTGATGACATGGGGCCTGTTCGGGATTCTCTCTGTTTCCTTCTCTCTCTGTGCTCTCTCTCTCTCTATCAAAATAAATAGACATTAAAAAGTCAATATGCATTAAATATTCTGTACATATCTATGTATATATAATAATATAAGGAATAATAACATCCTATACACGACAGCTGGTGCTTTTCCTTAGAGGAGACGGCATGATGGCATTTATGGTAGTGGAGAAACTGCTTGCTTTAGAAAGAACCTGTATTTGCTCATGGAAAAGAACTTAATAAGGAAATCTCTTAATGTCTGTGGCTCCCGACCCTGTTGTGAATGGCCCATTTTCCTTGGTAATCCTTTGAGTCAACATGGGGAATATATATTAAGAATGTGGTTGTTTATCACTTAAATATTTAATTTCTGTTCTTGGAATAGGTCATAAATACGAACGTACATTTGTTCTCTTAAAAGGAAAGGATTCTGAGAAACTGCGAACACTGAACGTGCGGGTCATTTCAGGTGAGTTCTGTGATGTGCAGACAGAGCATGGCTTTGAAAATCCCAGTGCTTCACCATTCCACTGTAGACCCAAGATCGAATGATCTGAGCTCATTTAGATTGGCCTTGTATCTGGAAACAAGGAGCTGTGGGCAAATGAAATCTAGTTTAATATGTCTTACTATCAGGGGACACTCATGATCAAAACTAGCTCCTTAAATAATGGAAAGTTTGCCTAATTGGCAAGAAGAAATTCATGTGAGTAGGCAGAGGAGAGAAAGCAATAAGGAATCAGCTTCAGATTTATTTTTAAATGAGACAAGATACTATTATTCCTCAGAACTGCAAGGAGTAATTGCAGAGTGGGCATGGCTTTTGCTAGGGCTTTCACTTAGCAAAGGGTGTCATTGTGTAAAGAGAACTTCTAATAGCCCCAATTAAAAAGTCCCCTGTCCTCTCCCGAGAAACAGAAATGGAATAAGGGAACCCTAATTAGAGCGGCTAAGGGAGCTGTTAGCACAGACGCTGTGGTTCGATCTCCTAATTGTGAAGCCTCCTTCTGAATTCAAGCTGTCAAGTCATATTAAAAAGAAAGAGAGGGAGAATGTGAGATGAGCAAAGTCCTCTCCTTCATCAGGGAGACGTCCTGTCCTCGACTCTTGGAAAACCACAGAATCATGAGTGATATTTCTACAGCTCCTGGTGTATTAGCCAGCGAGCCGGCTGCCTCCTACTTTGTGAGAAGCCAGATAAGGGGAAGCTTCAAGTCTGGTGTATAAACGGTTTTCAAAAATGAAAGGAAACTGAACAAAGCCTCAGGCCCCCGCTGCAACTGCATCGCAGCCACATGCAGATCTGTGCCCAGCATTTCCTGGGAACTGTGCTCCCGAGACTTTTCTTATCTACTTAGATTAGCATGTACTTGGACCCCTAGCTTGAGGGAAACTTGGAATGAATGCACCCAAAGAACTCAATTAAAAAAAAAATGCAGACTTTCTCTTCTCGGTGTGAGCAGTAAAATACTAACCTATGGCTAATAATAAGCAGTTAGCTTAGTGATCATTTGATACTAACCAAATGTGGGTCAGCGTGGTTTGTGTGGTCAGTGACAATTTTGTTGGATTAATGAAATTAAAATCATAAGGTTGTTTCAGATGCCAAAATTCATTTTTATAGGGAGGAAATGGCATTTCCCCTGTTCTTCCTCTTAGGCGGTTCCCAGGCCTGACATTCATATACCAGGAATGTTTTAACCCAGTCCTGCAGAGCTTGTCAGGGGCCTTAGGAATCCTGGTTCCCACTCTTTTCAAGTCATAATTTTGAGCCGTGCAGTTTTGTCTGAGAAAAAGTCAATAGTCCCCCTGCCAACTCATATAATCAGGGGAATCACAAATTTAAAGTACTAGCTAACCACAAGACTAACCTCACAAGTTGTATTTATGAGCCTTTGATTTTCATTCGCCAGAGGAAACCGTCTCAGGCATCCGTTCCCTTTAATAGCTCTCATTAAAAATCCTCTAGCTTTATGACCAGGTATATAATATTAATGTTTAGAGCGAGCCAGCGGGTGAAGGCCTTTTTAAAAAAAAAAAAATCAAGAGTCCTTTTGAGGCTTAGCATCTTAAGGGCTGTTGGGGGGGGGGGAGGAGAAGCAGATTCTTTCTTGTTATTTATAATCCTTTAGCCTAAATGCAATTTTTCCTCTCCTATTATAAGTTGCTCTTTCTGAGAGAGAAATGGAAAGGAAATAATGTCTCCCTTGAGTGCCGTTTTTAAGGCCTCTCTTTGTAATGATGGATTATAGGCAGCAGTGAGAATGCAAGGAAAAAATGTGCCAGCATGGTTCTCTGGAGAAGCAGTAACATGAGTAAAAAAAAAAAAAAAAAAAACCAGATTATTCAAAGGGAGCAGTGACTACAGTCACATTTGGCAGAGCGGCTTGCTGTCGTGAATGCCTCTCCAGTTGTTCACGTAGTACAAAGTAAGCGTTGTTACACATGCACACACAGAGATAGATAGGCTCACACCCTCAAAAGGATGAGAGAGAAACAGAGAGAGTACCCAGCCCCTGGCATTGCACAGTGCCCGACCCGCTCGGGAGCAAACACTGGGAGAGTAAGCATATCTCATTGCTGTAGAAAGCGATGGCATGCAGAATCAAATCCTAAGTTTTTATGTGTCCCTAATATTTTCTTCCTGGCTTTGAGAAACGGGATGGCTCAGGTTGCCTGTCTTGACATCAGTCTACTTTCCATGTTATTCAGTGGATTGTTATCTCCACACAGGTGATGACTCTCTTATTCAGCTTCGGATCCTTGTCCCTGACATAATATCTGGCACGTAGTTTGTGCACAATAAAAGCTTATTAAATCACAGAAACCCTGAGGGGAAATGAGTATGAAGTAGAAAGAGCAGATGAGCAAGAAATGAATCTTGGGGTTTGGGAAAGGTGAAGACAAAGTGAGAGTGATCAGAGGGCACATAATTCTACTTCATTAAAGAACATATAACTCATTCTGCAGCATTGCTAAGGATATCAAGGAATAATGAAATACATTGACCTTCTTGAAGAAGAAATTTTGAGAACTATGCAAAAGCAACTTTGAAATGTGTCCCTAAAACAGCGTTTAAAGGGTTGATCACTGTCGGGAGACCAAAGTCAGGGGCAGGAGCAGTGGCCTAGGACCTGAATCACCAGAGGCAAACAATAGCAATCAACTTGGCTGGGTTGCCAGAAAGGAAACATATTGGAAAACCAGTAGGTAACCCCTAGAAACAACAGATGTGTTAGGCACTCAGAGGTTGCAAAATAGACAAGAGTTAAGGGAGGCCAGGCAGCCAAAAATACAGCCAAAGTCACAGTGGCAGTGGCCTGGTGAGCATGTCTCTGATCGGATCACTACCACTGAACACTCCCTCCGAGCTTCCAGAGCTACCCTTTGACCATTTCAGCTTTGTATCACTGTCCAGAATTCAAAGCCCCAAGGAGGGTTATCTGGTTGAATGAGCGCAAGCCACAGATTGGTACCCTGGAGCCAGGAGGCAGCAATATCTGCCCTCTGGCCTCCTGCGTCTTTGAGAGCACGCCTGAGATGTCCACATGTTGGATAGCCGATAACTAAATATCTATGACACCAGGTTTCTAGGACTAGAGCTTCTACTCACTCCTGCTGCATAGGCCAGTGAGGTGGTCTATGTCATCTCCCCCTCTGTGGCCATCGAAAATGGTGAAATCTTGGGGTACCTGGGTGGCTCAGTCAGTTGAGGGTCCAATCCGGCTCAGGTCATGATCTCATGGTTCGTGGGATTGAGCCCCGTGTCTGATGCTGAGCTGACAGTACAGAGCCTGCTTGGGATTCTCTCCCCCTGCCAAATAAATAAATAAACATTAAAAAAAAAAAAAAAAAGAATATGGAGGAATCTTTAAAACTTGAAATTCTTCACCTTCAAATATTCAACCCAAATCTACTGAATACCGACTAAGGGGCATGTGTTATGCTAAGCATTGATGGGACAGGGGCACAGACCAGCAGTCTCTGCTGTCACAGAGCTGACAGCACAGTTAAGGAAATTCTACCCCTTGGTGCCTTAGGAGAAGGGAAACCCGATTCAACTATAAACATTTATCAGGCAACTTTCACAGACATCATTATATTTCATTTCACAACAATGTTGCTCTTTTTCCTGATGAGAAAAACTGAAATTAAGAGAGTTTATGTAACTGACTTACAGGCAGTTCCTAGCAGAGTGAGGGTTCAAACTCAATTTTGTCCAGCGGGCTTTTTGGCTCACCACTTACTGACTATGGTGTACTGAGGAGTTGACTCCTGCTGGGTCAAGCCACAGATCACAACTCTCCTTGCGTTTTTATATTTAACACTGGAGACCGAGATGAAACATTTTCTCTACCCTGTATAAGGTTGTAGGAGCTTGTGTGTGACAGTGTGAGTCTCCCTCAAAGTAACATTTCAGCGTTAGTGATATGTTTTTTGCAGTTAATGTGAGTGGGTTCTTAGGGACCATGAAGGAAAGAAAATGGAATTTTACTGTGAAAGAGAATTACTAAATGCCAAAAGTAAGTGGATGACCCAGTAATTTGTATTACCCCCAAATAAAACGAATGGCAATGTAAAATCACAATTTGCAACATGTTTATGGCCAGCATAATAAAGACTCAGCAGCTTTCGATTTCCAGCAGAAAAGAAGATAAATTACACGTGCCAGATGTCCAACAACCAAGCAAAGTAACATGGAAATTTAATTTTTACTTGCTTAACTGTAGCATTTACGACTCCTAAACTATGGGTTTGGGTTCATAAAACAGTAAAGGTTGCAGCCATCTGGTGGGTTACAGAATAGATTAGAATGCAGAAGATGACTCTACATGCAGGAAGAATTTCTTAAGTGTGAGGAATCTATAGGCAGAATAGGATGATTTATCTATTCATCCATTGAATGCCTTTATGTGATAGCCTTTTGTGCTAGGCCTGGAAGAACTGAAGATAAAACACATGCAGATAAACATCTCCATCTTCGCACAAACTTTCCCTGCCTGAACTAGCCACTCCCTGCAGACCTCACCTCCTCCCACTGGCCCTTCCCATCTTGGCTCAGCTAATACTTCCCCAAGGAAGTCATATTGGACCTTGTAGACCAGGGCAATTCCCTATATCACACATCCTCGTAATGCCACAAATCTTGCTTTGTGGCAATGATCACTATTGTTATTTTATATATTTGTGTTATTGTTTGAGTGATGTGGCTCCCATGAGCCAGTTAGCTCCCTGAGGTCAGGGACTCGACCTGATAATATTCATCACAGCATCCCCAGCTTACAGCATAGTGCTTATGAGGACACACTGTAGGTACCCAATACATATTTGTTAAATAAATACAACTCTACATTGGCTATGTTGAAAGAATGGCTGCAGCTGTCTTACAAAGACCTTTCAAAACCTTTTTCCCCCTAAATTATAACTTTTAAACACTTCATCAGTTTCATTCCTTGGAGTGTGAACAAACTGGCAAGTGAGACAATGGCTCAGAGTACTGGCAGCTGTCTGTTCTCTTTAGTTGTTAATTCTAGGTAATTTTGCAGTCATGTATTTTCCCCGTCCTCATTTGATTTTCACACTGGCCAGATTTGGAACAGCTGAGTGGTTTTAGGATCACTGTTAACAATAACAGATGGAGATTTGAACACAGTAGAGAGTTGGCTCCTTGAATAATGGAAATCTATTTTAAGCTACCATAATTGGTTCTATTAGCCCTAAAAAGCAGCTAGCTATCTTGGGCTTGCGCAAAAGTGCCAATGTTTTTATGTGATGAAAAGGTCAGAAGGGTGCATAGCGGTGCTGAAGTTCTGCATTCCTAGGGCAATAAGAAGAAATAAGACTGGAAGGTTTTCTCAGAGCCAGATTAGAGAACTGAGTAAGAATCACCAAACCATCGGAGAACTTCCGCATCCATCTTGACTACAGTGATCTGTGAAGATTAACTTGCATTCCTTCATTTCTGGAGAAGCTCCTATAAGGAGAGCAAGTACTTTGTGGATAACAGTTTAGACATTATTGCCATTGTCTCCACGGAGTCATGGCCGAATCTCCCAAAGTACAAGGAGGGGAAGGAAGCCCCGAGGTCACCATTTCCAGGGTTAGCCATCCGTAGCCTATCCCTGCTGAGAAAATGTGGTCCTATTAAATTCCAAGCCCTCTCAAGTGGGCTTGTAAAAATATTCTGCTTTGCACTTGGTAGTGCTTTCTATTTTTCAAAGTACATCAGAATACATCGTTATTACCTCCTTTACCCTTACCTTGAGTTTCTTCCTTTTAGCGTCAAGGCAACCACACTGGCTTTGATGAAGTCACGAGGAAGTTCAGGTGTGAGTACCCACTGCCAGCTGAGGCTGCATGCCTGCTCCACCCACAAGGCAACCCAGGTGCCTCACGTTGGTGACTTTACCTGGTCCAGAGCCTTTCTTCAGGCCTGAAGGCTCAGCCTCCTGCAGTGGTGGCTCACCAAAAAAGATCCATTATGTAATCCAGCTCACAAAACAGGTTTATAAGAAGGCCAACGTATTGATTCACAATGAGTATTACAACCGAGAGAAAATAGGACCCAAACACTTCCGACAGCTAACACGTGTGCCCTCTCTCCTCAGACAAAACCATGCTGGGAGTCAAATCACGGCCAAGGCTTGCTTGGTAGGTCTTAAAGCAGATTCCTTTGCCAACACAGCTTGAAAGGCCTTCTTCCCCATTTTAGGGATAGCTTGATGGCTCAGCACTTTTAACATTTAATAGGCTTTGACCTGGGAATGATTGCTGAAGATAATGCTTCTGTTGTGGTTATGAGTTGATTTTATAGGCTAACTCTCAGAGGACAATCTTATTTTCCTTATCTCCAAGTTCCTAGGAGGCACCCCAGAATTGACTTCTTGTACAGCTCGTACCCATGCACTTTCATTAAGAAAAATAGGCACAGAGAAGTTAGATGACATTCTTTCAGTCATTCGACACATATTTTTACCTATTATGTGTCATACTGCAAGATTGGTTCTGGGGAATATAACTGCATTAAATACAGTCTTTGCACACAAGGAGACAGACAAATAAGCAATTACAACCAAATTGGATAAATTCACTATCGGGGAAATAGAGGTCACAGAATCATATATGGTACGGATACCTAGTCCTGTTTACTATTCCTCGTTTTGTTTTGGTTTTAGCTATTTTGTCTTTCCAATTTCATAACCAAGGATAGCTGAACCGGTAGCTTTGGAAATATGAATATAAAACATTGATGGGACAAATTCTCTAAGCAGCGAAGAGATCGTGGCTAGGATGAGGAAGTTTTAGAGGTACCTTCGCTGTGGGAGAAGTACCTTGTCTTTGACATGAAAATCATCAGGAACAAAGAGAAGAAAACACCTTGCAAGTTTCTGTTACTCAGTGGGAATCAAATATTACTTTGGAAGGATGAATTGAAGTTACAAACCAGATGTCATAGATGTAAAGCACTTCTGAAAAGTGATAGAAATCTAAAAAAAAAAAAAAGAAGAAGAAGAAGAAAAAGAAAAATATCAGAGACAATGTGGACATTGTCATGGCCAGTGTGATGAGGGTTTATTCAAGAACACAAGGCATGGAGTTTTATTTTTAATCAAAGTTTCTACCACTGGAAATCCATTTTGTTCACTAGATTCAGGAAGGCCAAAACCCATTCTGAGGTTCCTGAAAAAAGTCAAAGAAATGTTTGGTTCAGACCTTTGACAAATTCATGAATAGACTTCTGTGAAGTTTTAAGATATTCCTGACTGCTTCTGCTGCCTTAACTAGTGTTAGTGAATTAATTTTGTTTGAAAGAAACTCTATTTCCCAGTGTAGAACTAGAAAAATATCCCACCCATCTTAGCTATTCTGAAGAAGGCATCAAAATGACAAAAGGTAGACTTTTTGCCTTTTTATCAATTTCTCAGAAGTTTTCCTATTAGCATATAAGTTACATGTCCTTGGGTACTAGGAGAAACAGAATATAATGTACCACTAGAGAGTTATTTGCAACTAGCTATCATTTTGACAGATAATAGCATTCTGTAGTAAATTACGGTTACACCATATTATACAACATCAGCAAACCAAATGAATCAGCAAATGATGAATAGTTTGGCTTTCTAACCAAAAGAGCTCTGTTAATTTTCTTTGGTAATTAGTTAATTTCATGAATAGGTTCTTTTGATATTTTAACTTTAAAAAGAACTGTCTCCAAATCTCAACTTCTGAATAGTATCAGATGCTTTGTCAAAGATTGTCTAAGCAATTATCTGCATGGCAAGTTCATTCTGAAGTCTTAATGTGCATCAGAATTAATTTGGATGTCTGTAAAATTTCAGGCTCCTGGACCATTTTGAAGGGAGATTGTAATTCAGTAGATTTGGGACAGAGTTCTATTAACTGCATTTTATTTAAAAAAAAAAAAAGCTGTGGGCACAGCTTTTTTTTAAGTTTGTTTATTTATTTTGATGTGGGGCTCAAACTCATGACCTGACCTGAGCTGAAACCAAGAGTCAGATGCTCAACCAACTGAGCCACCCAGGTGCCCTTAGGACCTTCATTTTATTTTATTTTATTTTATTTTATTTTATTTATTTACATTTTATTTATTTTTGAGAGAGAGAGACACACACAGCACAAGTGGGGGATGGGCAGAGAGAGAGGGAGACACAAAATCTGAAGCAGGTTCCAAGTTGTCAGCACAGAGTCCGACGCGGGTCTCAAACTCACAAACCGTGAGATCATGACCTGAGCCGAAGCTGGACGTTCAACCAACTGAGCCACCGAGGTGTCCCTAGAACCTTCATTTTAAATCCAGGTTCTGGTGATTTTCAGGCCAAGGTTCTGTTGATCATGTTACTAATTTTCTCTTGTTGTGTGACAAATTACCACAAATTTAGTGGCTTAAAACAACACACCTTTATTATTTCATTTTCTGTGGGTCAGAAATGTGGGCACAGCTTTGCTGGATCTCAGGGTCTCAAGGCTAAAATCAAGATGAGAGCTGGCCTGTATTGTCATCTGGAGTCTCTACTTCTAAGCTCATTTAGGTTGTTGGCAGAAGTCATTTTTTGAGGTTTTTTTTGTTTTGTTTTGTTTTGTTTTGCTTTGCTTTGCTTTGCTTTGCAGTTGTTTACTAATGGCTCTGGCTTCTTACTGGCTGTTTACCAGAAGCTGCTTCAGGACCTAGAGGCCACCTGCAGTCTTCTGCTACCTGACCCTTTCCATAGTTCAGCATGGTGGTTTTCTTCTTTAAGCCTCACAAGAGATCCTCTCTGACCTCAGGGAAGGCCCCATCTCTTTTGCAAGTGCTTTTACTTCATTAGGTCAGCCTCACCCAGAATAGTCTCCCTTTTGAATAACTCAAAATCAACTGATTTGGAATGTTAAATACACCTGCAGAAATTTCATCTTTGCCATATAATGTAACCTACATCCCATTCATGGTCCCGCCCACACTCAAGGGAAGGGGATTAAATGGGGCATTACCCCAGGGGGTGGGAATCTCAGGGACTATCTTAGAGTTCTGCCTACCACACCCACCTCTGAGAAGCACATATTTAGAAAGACGAAAATCACAGATTCAGTGTGAGACAAATGGGGATGACAGAACTAGCCCCATAGATGTGGTTGTTCTTACTGATAATAAGGTAAAAATAAAGGATGCTAACAGGGTCAAGTGCAATGGCCCTTTCAGGAAGAGAGCAAGGAAATGAGAGTTTTGTGTCTGTCTAGGTAAAGACTGGTCTCATTTTCTCACCTTTGTCCTAACCAGTCAGGAAAGCCTTGCCACTTACCTTTCAGAAGGTTAAATACTCTATAAGAAGGAATTCTAGGGACACCTGGGTGGCTCAGTTGGTTGAACATTCAGCTCTTGATTTCAGGTATGAACCCAGGGTCATGGGATTGAGCCCCTCGTTGGGCTCTGCACTGAGTGTGGAGCCTGCTTAAGATTCTCTCTCTCCCTCTGGCCCTCTCCCCTGCTCACATGCCCTCTATCTCTCAAATTATATATATATATATATATATATATATATATATATATATATATATATATATTTTTTTTTTTTTTTAAGAGGAGGAATTCTAACTTTGGCAGTTATTTTAGCATTGCCACAGTAATGGAAGGGTCGTTAATATCTGTTGAAATGGCTTAAAAAAGGCATCTACTCCTGTCCCTTAAAGAGTAGTTACTACTTTTTAACGTCTCTAATAAAGATCAATAATTTTCTGGAAAAATTTACAAAACCTGATACCAGAAGAAATAGAAAATGTAAACAAAATAATTATCATAGAATAAATAGAAAATTTGTCAGTTATCCCTGCAAAAGTAACAGAAGGAGAAGTTCACAGGGGAATTTTTTACTGATCTCTAAAAAATAGATATTTCCAATGGTATTTAAACTGTTATTGACCATAGAAAAGAAGGATGCTTCCTAATTCTATTTTGAAATAAACATAGTAATATTTATTATTATTATCATTATTATTATTATTTTAAAATGTTTTTTATTTTTTATTTTTTTAGGTTTATTTCTTTTGAGAGAGAGGGAGAGAGCACACATGGGAGGGGCAGAGAGAGAATGAAAGAGAGAGAATCCCAAGCAGGCTCTGCACTGCGAGGCTTGCCACGGGGCTTGAACTCATGAACTGTGAGATCATGACCTGAGCCGAAATCAAGAGTGGGACGCTTAACCAACTGAGCCATTAAGGCATCCCAACATTAGTAATATTTAAAACTAAGAAAGATTGTGTCTGAAATGAAATCAGTGGGCAATCTTATGTATTTCTGTGCAAAAATTCTTTTTTTTTAATATGAAATTTATTGTCAAATTGGTTTCCATACAACACCCAGTGCTCATCCCAACAGGTGCCCTCCTCAATGCCCATCACCCACTTTCTCCTCCCTCCCACCCCCCATCCACCCCCAGTTTATTATCAGTTTTTAAGAATCTCTTATGATTTGCCTCCCTCCCTCTCTTTTTTTTCCCCCTTCCCCTCCCCCATGGTTTTCTGTTGAGTTGCTCAGGATCCACATAAGAATGAAAACATATGGTATCTGTCTTTCTCTGTCTGACTTATTTCACTTACATAACACTCTCCAGTTCCATCCACGTTGCTACAAAAGGCCATATTTCATCCTTTCTCATTTCTGTGCAAAAATTCTAAACACATATTAGCAAAATAATCCAGTAGCTCAGTTTAAAAAAAAAATATATGTATATATACATACATAAACACTTCTACTATGATAAAGAGGAGCTTATTCCAAGAATACAGGAACAGTTCGCCATTAGGAGATATCTATTAATGTCACTCATAAAATTTGTTTGGTTATCTCCATACATCCTAAAAAATGCATTTGACACACAATAATGCCCATCCTTCATAAAACTCCCCAAAATAAAATAAATAAGTACTTCCTTAACATGATAAAATATATTTGTCTCAAAAACCCAGAATCATATTTACTAGGAGAACACTAAAAGCATGCCTAGCTAAAGTCAGAAATTTTCAAGAATGTCCAATATTTTCACTTTATCTCCCACCATCCTCAAAGTACTGGCCAACACAATTAGGTAAGAGACAGAAATACCTGGTTAACAAATTGGAAAGGTAAAATGATCACTTTGTGTACCCGGAAAATTTAACAGATTTCTCTTAAAAACATTCTTTAAAAATAAAATTCAATAGGGATAGGGTACAAAATTAATACAAAAAATTGATGGCATTCATACATGTAAATACAACCAGTTAGAAGATATACTGCATTTAAAACAACCATAAAAAGATAAAATAGGAATAAACTTAATATAAAGAAACATATAAGATCTTTCTAAAGTAAACCTCAGAAAAATGCTCCTGAGAGACATAAAAATGACTTGAACAACAACAAATGGTCTATTATATTCTTGAATTGGAAGATGAATATATAAAGATGCCAATTTTTCCTAAATCATAAACAAGGTCATTTTAATATCCTGATGAAAAATAGGCTGTCAGTAACAGCCAAGAAAAAATTGACATGGAATAAGAAAGAAGTATCTGTTTCACCACGGTACATAAGTAGAGAAAAATATCTAATGACAAATTAGAAAGTTTAGGACTTGAGTAAATGATAAAAGGAGCACATCTAATCAGTAGGAAAGAGAAGGACTACTGAATGAAGGGTGTTGTGACAACTGAATAATCATCTAGAGAAAAAAAAATGTGCTTCATCCAGAGTTCACACTACTGCTAGGGTAAATTTCAAAAGCATCAATAATTTTTAAGTAAACATGAAACCATGAAAGTAATAGGAGAAACAACAGTAGAATCCATTTATAACCACAAAGTAGTGCTTTCGATCCATGGCACAAAATTCAGTTAAAAGACTGATAAATTTGACTACAAGAATGAACACAGTAAAAACCGTTAGGGAAAAGTTATTTGCAGTTCATCACATACGATAAGCAATTTTTCCTGGTAAATAAGAAAGTTCTAATAATTAATGGAGAAAAGACCATAAACCAGTAGGCAAATGAGTAAAGGATAAAAATGGACTGTTTATAGAAAAGGAGCTACAAATGGCTCTTAAATGTATGAAAAGTTGTTTGGCCTCATTCAGAATAAATTCTTTCAAAAGACTTTTTTTTTTTTAATTTTTTTATTTTGATGTCTACTATGTGCCAATAATGTTGGCCTTCTGGGTATAGGAGACACAGCAGTGAACCAAACAAAGATCTCTGTTGAGCTTACATTCAGGTGGAAATGAAAATTAAGCTACACTGAAATGCCATTTTAATCTACCAGATTGGTAAAAATCCAGAAGTTTGACATCACCCTCTGGGGCCAGAGGCAGTAGGCGCTCTGCACTCTTATACTTTACTAAGGTAAACCAAGAGGCTAATGTGCTACAACTGCTGTGATACGTAATTTGGCAATAACTATCAAAGTTATAAATGTACAAGCCCTTTGAGCCAGCAATTCTATTTCTAGGGATTTCTCCTATGGATTACTAATATAGGAGAGAAATGATATATATACAATGTTTATTGCTAGTGTGTTTACAATACCAGATTAGACACAATCTGACAGGAAGGTGCTTTGATGATACATCCATACTATGGAATACCAGAAAGTTGTAAAAAAGAATGGGGAAGAATTTATGGGGAAAGATCTCTGAGATAGATCATTACATATACATACATGTGTATAGTATGCTATCATTTACATAAAGATAAAAATAACATATACACACATACGAACATATAAATCTATGTATATGTATCTATATCATCTCTCTATCTACAAAAAAACCCTAAAATCTTTGGTTGCCTGTGGCAGAGGAAGGAAAGAAGAGAAAGAATTATGTATGTGATGTGGTAAAAAGTGGCTGTCTGTAGGAAATGGGGTAAAGAGGAAGACATTTTGCCTAATATCCCTCCCTAGTTTATAAAATTTTAATCATGTGACTGTATTCCTTATTCAGAAAATTAAATACAAAAATCAGTCTTATTAAATTTTTTTCTAATTAAAAGAGTATAATTCTGACAGATGGTTTCACAGTATTTCTATTTCGGTAACCTATACCAGTGTTTAATCATCCTCATGGATAAGAAGCCTCATATTCTTTTTTTTTTTTTTTTGATGCATATGGAAATTTTAAAAAATTAAAAAAATTTTCCTTTGATAAGCATCATATTCTTGATTACACTTAAATCTTCCTTTTTGATTTGTCTTCTTAAGAAGCAGCTGCTCAAACTTCTCTTTAAATTATAGGTCACCTCATTTCCATTCATGTCCAGGGCTTTGTATAAAAAGAAGAGACATCTGTGAAGCAAAAACTACATGTATTATGTAAAACTCAAGTTTCAATATAAAAACCAGAAAAGCAAGACCCCAGATCCCAGTGGAATGAAAGAAAGACCATATGCCATGGGTCTGAAATTTCACCTCCTACCTTGAAGTCAGCTGAAGATAATATTAGAAGGACTTGATGTCACATAGTCCTAGAAAAGGAGGACAGATTAGAATTCATCTGATTTGTAACTTGGCTTCTTGCTAAAATTGTCCCTGAAATCAGAGATGTCCTTGATATTCTTCTTAGGGACCTGTTTTAAAAAATGCAAAGAAGGGGGCGCCTGGGTGGCGCAGTCGGTTAAGCCTCCGACTTCAGCCAGGTCACGATCTTGCGGTCCGGGAGTTCGATCTCGCGGTCCGGGAGTTCGATCTCGCGGTCCGGGAGTTCGAGCCCCGCGTCAGGCTCTGGGCTGATGGCTCAGAGCCTGGAGCCTGTTTCTGATTCTGTGTCTCCCTCTCTCTCTGCCCCTCCCCCGTTCATGCTCTGTCTCTCTCTGTCCCAAAAATAAATAAACGTTGAAAAAAAAAATTTAAAAAAAATGCAAAGAAGGAAATGTTTGTAGTCAGTTTCCAACTAAAGTTTTTTTCTTTCTACTTGGCATTGAACGCTAAGGATGTTTTTCTCTACTTTGCTCCCCCTTTAACTATGCTGCAGGTCTTGTGCTCAGGAAGTGTGGGTGGGGAGGAGAAATGAAAGAAACAGAGTTGAGAGAAATGGGTTAAAGGTGTCACAGTTGTAGACAGGAAATCTAGCAAGTGATGGAAACTACCAATATCCTTGCTAGATGGAGGGCATGGTTCTCTTAGTACATTAGAAAATGTTGTATCTGTTTTTGCATTGCTATTGACTGCATACAGACCAGAACAGCTTTCCTTCTTAAAAAATAGGGACCAAGCAGAGACTGCCCTTGACTCCGGTCAAGAAAGCGCTTCCTCCAATACCAGAACTAGAAGTTACTTCCACGATGCATCTGCAAGATCAGTATACACGGTGAGTGAAGACTGGGCTTTACTGATGATTTGTCTTTATTCGTTATAAACATGAAAGATCCAAGGAGATGCAGTTTACCTCAAACTTCATTTCTATCTGGGTGTAGGAGACAGAAGGTGATGAACTTGCAAAAGTACTTCATATGAATTAGATGGCATGAAATAAAATCACTGTTTTCTCCAAGGTCTAGGAAGGACCAATAAACTAATCTCTTAGTCTATTAAACAGCATGTGCCCCTGAGATGTCAGCTCATCCCTTGGCTGTTTCCTAAGGTTGGATCATACATAATTCCAGGAGGCCAATCGTTCTTTAGTCAGAACATGAGAAAAGAGAGAATGTAAATTTATAAAGCCAGACTACCCACTGATCCTCAATTACTGAAATTAAAAACTTCCCTCAATATAGGATCTGATAATAAATCTAATGTACATTGATTTTCATGTGCTTGAATCCCAAACTATGGTCAGAAGTGCCTTCGAAATGTATATACAGTAAAACCTTGGATTGTGAATAACTTGTCTGTGAGTGTTTCTCAAGACAAGCAAACGTTTCTAATAAATTTTAACTTGATAAACGCTTGATAAATGAGCGATGTCTTGTAATACAAGTAGTACATGATGCTGAACATCACGTGATTACTGAGCCAATGGTTCTTGAAATTTGCTTTGATATACAAGTGCTTTGCATTATAAACATGTTTCCGGAATGAATTATGCTCCCAAACCAAGGTTTCACTGTATATTTTTTAAGTAGGCTCCACATCCAGCATGGAATCCAATGCGGACTTGAACTCACGACCCTGAGATCAAGACCTGAGCTGAGATCAAGAGCCTGACGCTAAACTGACTGAGCCACCCAGGCACCCCTCTTAGAATTATTTTTCATTTATTCAACAAATATTTATTAAGTAGCTGTTATGTTAAGGCACTATTGATAGCTGTGGTAGGGGATATAAAAATTATAACAGGGAAGAGGAAAGACACTAGCATTTATTAGTATCCTTTAATTGTCCTTGGTGGTGATAAGAATAAATAATCTAGACTTTGTTTGTTTGTTTGTTTGTTTGTTTGTTTCAGGTGTAGAATTTAGTGATTCAACACCTCCATACAACACCTGTGCTCATTATAACAAATGCACTCCTTAATCCCCATCACTTATTTCACCATCCCCAACCCACCTCCCCCTCCCCTCTGGTAACCATGTTTGTTCTCTATAGTTAAGAGTCTGTTTCTCGGTTTTCCTCTCTTTTCTTTTTTCCCTGTGTTTGTTTGCTTTGTTCCTTAAATTTCACATATGAGTGAAATCATAGGGCATTTGTCTTTCTCTATTGACTTACTTTGCTTAATATAATAAGCAAATTATTTCTCTCTAGGTCCATCCATGTCATTGTAAATGGCAAGATTTCATTCTCCTTATAGTTGAGTAATAGTCCAATGTATGTGTGTGTGTGTGTGTGTGTGTGTGTGTGTGTGCATTACTAGATCATTTATTCTTTATGACACTTGGGTAATTAGTCAAGATTCTAGCAGGAAACCAATAGTATACTCAAACTGAATCATTTGAGGTGAGTTTAATAAAGGGTCTATTAAGCTGAGATGTGGGAAAACCCAAAAAGAGAGTGCAGCACCCTAAAACTAGTTAACAGTAGGGCACTGCTACTATCCCTAAGACTAAAGGGGCAAGGAACCCAGAAAGATAGGCACAGGCGCAGACATACACACACACACACACACACACACACACACACACACACACACAATATATGGGGAGGGCTGCCTGATAAGGACTGTGACTTTTGGCCAAGTGACACAACAGCCTGCAATTGCCCTGAAGAGAGAATAAATATCTCAGTTTGGCTGTTCTCTCTTTCCCCGATGTGCTAGTACTTACCATTGGTCAAACCCAGTCAGAGCTAGAGGACAATGGAGCTGGACTGAGGTAGTTCATATAGACTGGCCTCGAGGGTAACAGTAGGGTGGGAAAGAAGTGGAGTGCAGATCTAGAGAGGCAACCGAAGGGATAGACTGTAAATGGCCCAAAATGTCAAACTGGAAACTGAATGCCAAGTATATATTTGTGTTCAGGACTAGAGAGAAGCAGGTCTTAGTGTTTGGGTCTTAGTGGAATCAGAGTCTGCTGTTGGCTTAGAAATTGCTAGGTAGACTTTAATGTAATCATGTGATTGCTTTAATGAAATATTATGCTTGATATCTCTCATCCTGGTCCTCGTTCTGGGATGTTCAACCTTTCATATGAAGAGATCCCCTTTCATTCACCAAATACTTTTTGAGCACCTACTGTATGCCAAGAATTCTGCTGCTCATTGGCAAAGTAACATGCAGTCAGTGGAGAAATCAGATTGAGTGCCAATAACATGATACAGGTAATCAGGGGGACTCAGGGAGAATAATGGAGAGACAGCTCATTCAACGGAAATGCTGCCTAGTATATAATACATGTTCAATAAGTATTTGTTGAATGAATGATTAAGTCCCAACTTCTGTGTTTCTTTAAAAGAAACTTGGGGCGCCTGGGTGGCGCAGTCGGTTAAGCGTCCGACTTCAGCCAGGTCACAATCTCGCGGTCCGGGAGTTCGAGCCCCGCGTCGGGCTCTGGGCTGATGGCTCAGAGCCTGGAGCCTGTTTCCGATTCTGTGTCTCCCTCTCTCTCTGCCCCTCCCCCGTTCATGCTCTGTCTCTCTCTGTCCCAAAAAATTAAATAAACGTTGAAAAAAAAATTTTAAAAGAAACTTGCGTGAACACTTACACTTTATTTTATAGAAGAGGACAACAACCCAAACATACTGTGGTGACAGAGGCTTGAGGAGACCCTACTTTCCTGGGTCCTAGGCTGAGACGTTTGTTACCACTAGCCACACTGTCTTCCTAGGTTTATAATGGAGGCTCCATTGTCTACCACAGGATTAGAAAGAGCTCTTAATCAGTGATATTGAGAAGATTTTTGGTGTCCTTATAAGACACAGTTTTAATAAATGGCTTAAAAATTATTCTCCACTAATTCTTTTCGGATAATAACATTCTTGCATGAATAATATTTGTCTTTTTTTCTCTTTATCTTCAGAATATCCCTCTGAATTCCTCCGGACCATTTGGACTAAATCCTTTTGAAGAATACTCATAATTTTATTGCAGGAATGAGTTAACTAGTAAATATATGGGTCCAGCTGAGAATGCACAATGGGAACAGTAGGAATGGTCACTGGCTGATGAAAACTGGGTCAAGAGCATTCATTTGGCCCACGAGATCAAAGAAACCAGAGTTTTTTCAGGAAGCCATCATGAGTCATGGAAAACAAGCTGATGACACCCATGAAAACAGCAACGGAATGCTTCCTCTCCTTGTTTATCTATCATTATACAACTACAGTGGCCTCAAGATTTTGATATTGAAAGGAACCAAAAACCAAGTTCAAGGATAAAAATCCTTTCTCTCATTAGCCCACATTGCAGATGCTGATTTGATGGGTTTTCCTATACAGAGGGATTGTTTCTATTTGGCCAATTACTTAAGAGGGCCTGGGTTGTTTGTTAATGTATTTGTTTGGATTTATAAATTTTGTCTCCTTTTGGCACTGACGATGCTTTAAAAAATTCAAAGATACCAAAATCAAATGACTTTAAGTGAAATACTAAGTGAAACTTGAATATTGAAACATAATAGCAAAATGTTTCTTCTGATTCTTTCAGCGTTCATATTATTTATGGCTATCACTGATGTCAAGAGTAGTTATAGTTATTAATTACAATAAGAGCACATGTAGACAATTTTGAACATTGAAAAATATAAAAAGACCTTTCCAGAATTCAGGTGGAATTTAATCTCCTGGCATCATTATATGGTTAAAATTGCTTTTCTGAGAAGATTTCTAGATTTTAATGGCAGGGTCAGGTTTAATATTAAGCAAACTAACAGGAATGAATGATTCAACATACAGAGGGTTTTTTGGTAGCCTCTCCCTCTCTCCCATCCCCTCTTCTCCCCTCCCCACCTCTCCCCTCCTCTCCTCTCCTTTCTTTTTCTAGATCACAAACTGAGATTCTAATCATAGCATTTAGGTTTTGAAGATTTGGAAAATGGAATTCTACTAGTCTCACTTTTTATTGTCCCTGTAAACTTGATTAACAGGTCAAGATCAGGTCTGGGACTATTCAGCAGGAGTTGAGGGATATCACACTCCCTGAGGGATAGATATTATATGATTTCTAATAGGCCAAATTATTGTTTCCTTGAACATTGCCTATTATGTTCAGACAAATGACTTGGAAATCAATGGGAACTTGGCTTACAAAAGGCATAAATTAAGCTTCAAATTCTGTTAAATTGTGGCAGCTTCCTGAAAGCTAATTTCACTTATTTATTGAAATAATAGACTTTAATAGATATTGTGAAGCATTCAAACATGTGGATGGCCTGGTGTCTGCCTGCAAAGAATCTATACTCTAGTAGAGGAGACAGGGTACACTACTCCTAGTTATAATGCTAGACACAAGGGTAAGATAGGGTAACATAAATGTCATCTACAGGCTCCATGCTTCCTGCTGAGAATTCACAGGCCAGTAGAATCATTTCCAGCTGGGGGTAAGCAGGGTAGGCTTTTCAAGAAGGTGGCTTTAAGCAGCATTGAAGATAGTTTTTTTCTGATCTTTCTGGAGAGGTGGAATTTCCCAAGTATATACTTTCTCAGCCTTCATAACCCTTTCAATATCTGCTTTTTACAATTATTTTCATGGTTATCAATTAATGTCTATCTCCCTTTCTAGACTGATTCTGCTCACCATGATATTCCTGGAAGCTGGCATGATATTTGGCTTACAGAAAGTTCTTAGTACATATTTTTTGGATAAAGAACAATTTACCGAGCCCCTCTGTATGTCAGGCACATGCCACAGATAGTCTCACTTCTTCCTTACAATGATTCCTGGAGACAGGTGTCATTGTCCCTAAGGAACTGAGGCCTGAGAAGCTCACCAATTTGCCTGTGATCTCAGGAACAATATGTGGATTCAGTCCTAGACTGAAGTATATAAAATATGCTTTTGTACCCAGCCACTTTTGTGGCTAGTATAGCAGGATCTTGACTTGAGTGGTTCTTAAGGAGGGGGGAGGAATTGACCATCAGAATCCAAACAGGGTTCCGTAAGCATGGAAGAGGAAGAAGAAGAAAACCGTCAGGTGCCTCTGTGAATGTTTCTCCTCAATTCCAAGGAGATGTGCAGGGAGATGTGTTTAAAAATAAAACACAGGCTTGGTTTTTCCCCCAGAGCAATCTCTTGAGGCGTGCTAAGGCTATTCTTTAAGCATGTCTCAGTGCCGAAACTTTCATGATGGGTCTCCACAAAGTTGTCACGGCATCATTATCTCTCCCCAAAATTATGTCTATTTTCAGACGGACTGTAAAAATAGCACATCTATTTTCACACAGAAGAGTGGCATCAGTGTGTGATATTACAAAAGCAGGCACATCTGTAATGAAGAGCCACACAGTAGGCATTATATTTCTTTCATAACCCTATGCCAATTTCCTTTTAGGGAATTACCTTTGACCCACGGAACAATGTCTTGATAGGACTGTTAATCAAAGTTGCTTGCTAATCAGCCAACGGATGACATGTGGCCAGAGCTAGACCAATTTGACCTTCTTGATCAGGACTTCGGTTTATAGGTGCAAGGATGTACGGGCAAGAAAAAAATGACTGGAGCTTATTCATTCCAGCAGCAGAGTTGAGACATTCCTGCTTATAAACTCCCCAACACACCCCGAACTCCCATCAAACTGCCTTGGTTCTGAGTATGGTTCTCTAACCTTCCCTTTGATTCTGTGAGCTACCAATAATATCTTTGTAAAATATCCTTTTCCTGCTTAAGTTTCCAGACTTGGCTTCTGTTGCCTGCTGAATATAACATCTAACATCTATTTTATTTAGTAAAGTCATAGGATGTCTGAGCTGTAGGAAATCTTATAGATCATCTGGCTAACTCCTCCGTTTTACAGCTGAGGAAAACCGAAGCTCTGGAGGCTGAGGGTTTCACCCAAGTTCACATCACAGAGCTTGTCAGTGACAGAACTGAGATTAAGACAAGGGCTCGTTTGCCCAGGGAACTGGAGTCTGCTTTTTATTTTAATTCCTTTTTAGTACAAACCAGAGCCTCCTTCTCTGTCTCTCCTCTCTCTCTCTCTCTGAAATGCTTAGTAGAAAATAGTGACTTAAAAAAACCTTCACTCCTCCCCTCCCCCAACTGACAATTTGCTCTGTTTAGTTTAAACACTTGTTTCAGAGATAGTCCTTCCTGGGATTTGGCATCTGGTAATGACAGGCATCAGTTTGTATCCTTATATGGAGCCTTGATTCTTTCTAGCTGTCTTTAAATGTTTATTTTCCCCTTACATGAAAATAATGTTGGGACAGGAAGTGGTTTGCTCTAAGGAAGTGTATGGGGTGGGGTTCTCAAAGTGATTATTTTCCACTTCCAAGTCTAACTTCTAGCCATGTGCATTTGGGGAGAGACTTCCTTTACTCACACTAAAAGATATATATATATATATATATATATATATATATATATATATATACCTGCTCTATTTTTTCAGTTGCTTTAGGGCAGTCATAGCTCATACGATCACTGCCAAAAGGGCCAAATGTTGGGGTAGGAGTTGGGGAGGGTATTAACAATGGTTCAGTAGTCTCCCCTTGTCCGCGGGGGACATGTTCTGAGATCCTCAGTGAATGCCTAAAACCACGGATAGTACCGAACTCTATGTACACTATGTTCTTTCTACACATATACACCTAGAGTTTAATTAATAAACTAGGCACAGTAGGAGGTTAACAATAATCCTGAGAGAACAATTATAACAATGTACTATAAGAAAAGTTATAAGAACGTGGTCCCTCTCTTGAAATAGCTTACTGTACTCGCCTTTCTTCTTGTGGTGGTGTGAGATGATAAAATGCCTCCTTGATGAGATGAAGGGAGATGAATGAATTAGGCCTTGTGATGCAGTGTTAGGCTACTTCTGACCTTCTGGCGATTCATCAGGAGGATCATCTGCCCTCCAGACCACCGGTAACTGAGACCGAGGAGAGTGAAACCCGGATAAGTGGGAGCGACTGTAGCACTAATTATGTGCCAGCCACTATTTTAAACACTTGGTACTTATTAGTTAATTGGTTTTATATCATACCACTCACAGCTGCACCTTATATCCCCCCTTTTGGAGCATTTCAATGCACAATCACAAACTAAAATGTTTGTGATGTCCCTATAATTTTTTTAAAAATGTAAAAAAAAGATTTATTAATGGTTAAACACAGTTTCCAGGAAAATCCTTTTTTTTCCCTTCCCAATTATCCCTAAATACCAGTTTTGAATCAGTAGGTAAGGACTATTATCAATCACCCCAATTTACAGATGTAAAAATTAAGGCAGAGAGGTTAAGTAACTTACTCAAGGTCACATAGCTATTAAGTGGCAGGGTTGAGATTTGAACCCAGGTGGTCTAGGTTTCAAACTCCATGCTCTTAACCCTCTGTTGCATCTTAATCTTGGACTCTCTATGTAGGGAAGGGAAGTTTCTTTTTCTTGGGAAAAAAATTATCCAATACAAATGCCTTTCATAAGCACTTCTAATGGGGGTTTTGTATCATGAATCTCTGTGTTCCAACAATGCTTGGAGGCTACAAACAATACTCTACCACAAGTATTGCTATGCAGCAATGCTTCTCTTGTGTCTACCCATGTATCAAAGTACCTTTACAGAACTGGATTATTTGGTGGTTGTGAGAAGACTTGCACAGATTGAAGCTTTGGGTTCTAGATGCTCATAAAATAGGCTCAACAGGGGCACCTGGGTGGCTCGGTTGGGCGACTGACTTCGGCTCAGGTCATGATCTCACAGTTCGTGAGTTTGAGCCCCACGTTGGGTTCTGTGCTGACAGCTCAGAGCCTGGAGCCTACTTCAGATTCTGTGTCTCCCCTCTCTCTACCCCTCCCCTGCTCATCTCTGTGTCTCTCAATAATAAATAAACGTTAAAAATTTTTTTGAAAAAAAAAGCATGAGATCTTGCCATTTCTAACAACACGGATCAATCTAGAGAGTGTAATGCTAAGAGAAATACCATATGATTTCACTCATATGTGGAAATTTAATGAACAAAACACATGAACAAAGAAAAAAACAGAAAAAAAGGCTCAACAAATAATTGTTTAATAGATTACTTATCGGCGTTAAAATCTTTTAACTCATCTCAAGATCCCCTGTGGTGAAAGATAGTAATTACAATGCACAAACACCTACACATGGATGAAGAAAGGCTGTGAATCGAGTCCCTGGAAAGTTTCTTTCTGCTGGGTTCAAACACATTTTCCTACTTGAAATTTGCTACACAGAGACAGGATATCATCTCTATTCCCCCACCTATTTTGGCAAACGGATCATATAGGTTTTATTTTTTATTTATTTATTTATTTTTTTTTCAACGTTTATTTATTTTTCGGACAGAGAGAGACAGAGCATGAACAGGGGAGGGGCAGAGAGAGAGGGAGACACAGAATCGGAAGCAGGCTCCAGGCTCTGAGCCATCAGCCCAGAGCCCGACGCGGGGCTCGAACTCCCGGACCGCGAGATCGTGACCTGGCTGAAGTCGGACGCTCAACCGACTGCGCCACCCAGGCGCCCCTAGGTTTTATTTTTTAAACAATTTATCCTAACAAAGTTCCACGATATCAAAACAAACCAACAGTGCTTAATAATGACATCATAGCGAGATTTTCTTTATTTTATGCTTTATTCAGAGTGAAAAATTCAGCAGGAAAAAAAGTATTTTAAAAACTTGTCTATTTTATTCTAGTTATCTAAATAACAGACTAATACTAGAAGAAAAGTTCTCCATTATTCAGTAATCGTTGCTTTTTTACAGAACAATTAGATTAACGTGAGCAAAATGATCTTTTTCAATGGCATGTTTTTGTGCAAGAAATTTCATCAGAAACAGAAATCACATAGGCCATATTCTAGAGACTGTGCTCATTTCGATGGGACGGATGGTGATGGGGGAGCAAAAGGGAGGTCAGAGAAGGAGGCGAGAGGACATTGTCCTGCCTCTCTTGAGGACCAATTGTATAAGCCCTGGGACCCAGGTTGACTTACCTATGCCTGAAACAAGCCAGTGTTTGAGACTCCATCTTTCCTTCCTGTTTAATTAATACCACCACAATACTTGAGCAGTGTAGAACCTCCCCCACCATCTCAGCACCAAGACTTAATTTTTATTACCAGTTTACAGTAAAATTTAATTGGAGTACCTTACACATTAAGGCTTTTGATTAACATATTGCTGAAGTGGAGGTCTTTTAATTATTCATCCATTTATTAATATAACAGTTACCTTATGCCAGGCATAGTCCCATAGCAGAGACAGGTGACCCAGACAGTTTGGAAAGGCCTGGGCTGGGGCTTACTCCTTGAGAAACTGGTTTTATCCATCTTTGAATTCCCAGTACCAAGCTAGATGCCTGATATGGAAATTACCTAAGTGTTTGTGGACTCCTGGAACGAGTGTTATGGGAGCCCAGACAAGGAGCACCTAAATGAAGGAGGAAGACAGAAGTGAGGGAAGACTTCCTAGGGGAGGGGATGTAATCTGAGTCTTAAAAGGTAAGTTGGCCAGGGTGGAAGAAACCCATATAAAGGCACTTGAGCAATGATGTACAGAAAGGGAGGCCCTAATTCAAGATCTATGTGTCCTTCAAACACACACACACACACACACACACGCACACACACACGCACACACACGCGGGCTGACATGCAGGACACAGAAGTATGCTCTCTTTGCAAATAGCAATAACTATGCTACTCTCGGTTTCAAGGACATTGCAATAATTAATGTGTGACAGAGATGGGCTTTGTTAAGCTTGAGAATGCCAGAGTTCTTCGGGGGAAATTGACAATACTGTGATCTATTGTGATATTTTTCACACTATATAATTTGAGCTTGTAACTGCTTAACCAATTAAAGATTAAGCAGGCAGCCCTTACATGCTACTGCACAACTGAAAGAATGATTTATTACAGCAGAGGATATTGGAATAGAGGGAAGGCAGATTGCAATCAGAGGAGCACGACTGCAGGTTGCTGTTAACCGGTACTCTAAAACCAGGTTTCCCTGTTCAACCTGGAGAAAGACTGCACTTTAAATCCACCTTTTGGAGCATTCCAGTCCGTAATAACTAGCTAAAAGGTTTGGGAAGTCCCTACGGTTTATAAAAGGGGGAGGTGGGGAAGGCTTATTAATGGTTAAACACACTTCTCAGGAAAACCCTTTTTTAAAATTTCTGATTATCCCTAAATACCAGTTTTTGAATCATTGCAGCAAGAGAAGATTGAGACACTGGAAGATTTTACGGGATTTCATCCCACTTTTGCGGTTATACTATAGCCAAATTTAAAAAACAATCCAGTCAAATTTAAGAAACAAAACAGATGAACATATGGGAAGGTGGGGGAAGAGAAGAGAGGGAAACAGAAACAAGAGACTCTTAATGACAGACAGCAAACTATGGGTTGATGGGTGGGAGATGGGCCAGATGGGTGATGGGTATTAAGAAGGGCACTTGTTGGGATGAGCACTGGGTGTTGTATGTGATGAATCACTGAATTCTACTCCTGAAACCAATATTGCACCATATGTTAACTAAAATTTAAATTAAAAAAAAATGAGAGGAAAAAAAAGTCCAAAGATAATAAATTCCAGGGATGCCTGGGTGGCTCAGTGGGTTAAGAGGCGGACTCTTGATTTTTGGCTCAGGTCATGATGTCATGGTTTGTGAGTGTGAGCCCCATGTCAGTCTCTGTGCTGACAGTGCAGAGCCTGTTTGGAATTTTCTCTCTCTCTCTCTCTCTCTCTCTCTCTCTCTCAAAATAAATAAATAAACATTTCAACATAAATAAATTCCATTACAGCACATTTTTAAAAATGTTTAATTTTGAGAGAGTGAGCATAGGGGAGGGGCAGAGAGAGAGGTGGACAGAGGATCTGAAGTAGGCTCTGCCCTGACAGCAGAGAGCCTAATGCAGGGCTCTAACCCATGAACCACGAGATCATGACCTAAGCTGAAGTCAGATGCTTAACTGACAGAGCCACTCAGGTGCCCCTAAAGCACATTTTCATTTGTGCTAATGATACTGTATTGATTTTGGAATGTGTTGTTCTATGATGTCATCAATATTGTTCAATACTTCAATCCATGAAGGTCCTTCATGGGCTCTATCTAGCCAATGCATGGTGGTAGCTG
This sequence comes from Felis catus, assembly GCF_018350175.1. Classification (NCBI taxonomy): domain Eukaryota; kingdom Metazoa; phylum Chordata; class Mammalia; order Carnivora; family Felidae; genus Felis; species Felis catus. The sequence goes on from NC_058371.1 coordinate 172,676,121, forward strand.
CATATGTTCAATTGCTACTACATAGAGGTGAGAGGGAGCATGGTGCTGGGGGCAGCCAGCAAGAATCTCTGTGAGTTTGATCCTTGAGTTGATGAGGAACTGATGAAGGTGCTGGAAAATGTAGGACCAGACTGTAAAGGAATGCTGAGGCCAGCCAGTGAAGGTTTTGATCAGGGGAGTAACCAGATTTGCACTCTCAGAGAGTCTGTGCTGACACCATCTTAATGGAGGGGGCCTGGGGCCTGTCCTGACATCAGGCTGGTGTTGTGGAAGAGGAGAAATCATTTTCCCTCTACCCTTCTGAGTTCTTCACTGAGACTCTAATAGTAAAAATCACATTAACAAGAGAAAAACAAACAGATGTTGATTAACTTGTAACCTCACGTAACATTAGAGATACCCAGGGGAAAATGAGTAACTCAGAGAAGTGGCTTAGAATTCAGGCTTATATACCATCTTAATAGGGAAAGGGGATGGAGATGTAGGCCTCTCAGGGAAAAGTAAACGATTTTTAGGAAAGATAAGTGGGCACTGAGAAGAACAGATGAGGTATTGGAACAGGTTGTTCCAAAGTCCATTTGGATGTGGTGTTACTTCTAGTCTTGTGTCCTGTAATAAGAGTCAATCTTCTCTGATTGTTGAAACTCCAGGGGAAGGGATTTATGACAACTGAGTTTCCTTTTGGGGATCTGTCTTTAGGAAGATAAGGGGAGTTCAGAAAAACTTCTTCCTGCATTTGCTGTTTTTCAAGTGCCTACAGCTCAAAGTAATCAACATACCAAAGCAGCATATTTTGGAGTAGCACATCCTGATCTCCTACAGTCATATACTGGGGTGGCATATTCTGCTACCCTTCAATATCTATTACACTAGTTCATAGAATAGATAAGAAAAAAGTGAAACAAGACTGGGGCAATGGAGGGGTGCCTGGGTGGCTCAGTTGGTTGAATATCTGACTTTTTTTTTTTTTTTAATTTTTTTTCAACGTTTATTTATTTTTTGGGACAGAGAGAGACAGAGCATGAATGGGGGAGGGGCAGAGAGAGAGGGAGACACAGAATCGGAAACAGGCTCCAGGCTCTGAGCCATCAGCCCAGAGCCTGACGCGGGGCTCAAACTCACGGACCGCGAGATCATGACCTGGCTGAAGTCGGACACTTAACCGACTGCGCCACCCAGGCGCCCCTATCTGACTTTTTTTTTAAGATCAAGTATTTTTTTATTTTGAGGGTCTGAACGATAATCAGCTCAATTCAACCCAATTCTCTGAACGAAAGGCTGCGTCAGTAGCTCAAAACCAGAGATCCCCGTGGTAAATGGCATGAATTTGAGATCTGCACATCCAGGTGTAGTTCAAATGATGGCCAACAGGTAACCAAAAGATGAACAACAGACAGAGCCGACCAGTAAATCTGTTCTGAGCCACAGATTTTCAATGAACAAATGCCCAGGATAAGATGGCGCCATTACTCAAAAAATTAGAGTCTGGAAAACGACCACCCTAGCAGATGGTGCACGCGCCCGCCAAACATCTGACTCTTGATTTCTGCTCAGGTCATATTCCCAGGACTATGGGATCAAGCCCTATGCTGAGCTCCACACTGAGTGGAGTGTGGAGTGTGGAGCTTATGATTTTCTGAGCTCCACACTGAGTGGAGTGTGGAGCTTATGATTTTCTATGTCCCTCTGCCTCTCTTCCCCACTAGTGTGCATGCTCTCTCTCTCTAAAAAAAAAAGAAAAAAAGACAGGGGCAGTGGGATGGAGGAAGATACACAAAAAAGTAAGCAATAGCACTTGGCAACTAGGTGTTGACAGTAAAGAGAAGCAGCAGCCTAGGGTGACAGCTAGGCTTCTGGCAGAAGTAACACTGCATCCAACAGAGAATGTAGGAGGAGAAGGAAAGATTATGAATTTAATTTGGACATATTCAGATTAAGTTTAGTGGGATACGAAATACTGATGTACAGATGTCTTGTAGGAATTTGACTTTGGTTGGAATTTAGGAGTGATGTCAGGGTTCAAGGTAGAAATTTGGGTGTCATTAGCATAGAGTAGGGTGTTCGCAGAAACCATGAATATACCTACTGGATTTCTTTGCTCAAACTGATTTACATTATTTTGGATGAGAGAAGGGCAAAGTGAATTTCAAATTGAACACACACAATAGATGTTGCGGACCTAGTACAGATATATGAATGGCTGATGACTGAATGAATGAACAGTATAGGTTCATAAAAATCAATAGATGTTCTCTTTACCTCATGACTTGTTTCCATTTTAGCCCTGGAAAGAAAAAACATGATTACCTCAAACAGACAAAAAGGCAATATTTGGATGCAAAACATGGAGGACTTTATTCCTGCTTTTAAAAATCAACAAGTCTTTCATTTTTTCAGCCAACTAATTTCAGACCATTTGACATATATTATTCTCATTAGGTATCAATGACCTAGCAATGACTGACCAACTGCTGTATTTGCAGCAAATCCAGATAGAGATGACCAGCCAAGTGACAGACTGGCTACTGTTCAGCAAGCAAATATGTTATTCTGCACATGACCTTGCTAGAGTAAATGTGAGTCTTTATAATCCTTGCCAAAGACCAAGTGGTTTTAAAAGAAAGAGAGGTATGGCATAGCAGGCATTAACTTATAACACCCATATCTTATATAAATGGTCATGCTATGGTCCCAGGGGCTGCAGAACAGATCAAGACTCCTTAATAATCAATCACAACCTCATCAAGGTAGTGTACAGGGCAGGATGGAAACGAGTCTTTCATTACCATTGATAGATTTTTACCTTGCCAGGGAAAGGTAGTTCTGACCCTTCATGAATCATTGAGAAAATGCTTAAAATGCAGAGTTGTGGCCCAAAATGGCCCAAATGTTTTCACACCTCACTACAGGCACCAAATAGTCTGGGCAATGCCAAATAAGTTACAAATCCATTTTGTAGTTCAGGAAGGTCATTAGGACTCGGATTCGTTATCTACTGAGACTTTGCTTTACTTTCCATTTATTACTCTCCTTTGAATGAAATGGAGCTGTACGAGGAGAGCAGAGGCCTCAATTCATTCAACCCTGACACATTATTCGTGTCTACAATTTTGCCATAAATTTGGAGAGAGACAGAAATTGCAAATGCAGGGATTTAAATCCCCTTGTGCTACACTTGTCAAGAAGAGCAGATTGTAAACTGCCTCTTGCAAATATGATATGCATTTGGGCATCAAGCTAATAACTCTGAACCACAGACTCGTTCATTTGTGTGGTGTTTCCCTCCAGAAGTTTTTGAAATTGCTTCTTTGGCCATTATGTATCTCAGAGCTGTTTGGGTTTAGTCGAAAGATTACAGAGACTATCTGGCTGAAAAAGTTTTTGGAGTCCTTCTCCAATGGGATGGAAATGACAAATTTTTCTGTTTACATCATCACAGCCTTTACAAACTATGCATTTGGGTTGGGCTTCTCTGAGGAAAGGAAAAAGAAATTTGCATGGTCATCAAATTTGTCTTAGAACCTTACAGGAATATTGATGATGAAGAAATCCAAAGCATGTAGATGCCTTCACTCACATTTCTGGCTCTTCTATTGAAAAATAATTTGTGTGTTCTATACTTGAAGTCATTGGCAGGGTCCTATCCCCTATCTCCCTGATCAGAAGCAATTTTCTTTTGCTTCTTGTTTTGATTTTTAAAAATGTTGTTACATAAGTCATCCATTAATACATTTTCATTATAAAAATATTTAATTATTACAAATAACACTGGAGTCCCCTTTAATCACTCTACAAAATTCTGAGGTTCTCCTCCACCTTATCATAACCTTTTCCACCCCTGGTCACAAACGTTATAGTTATACGTGTATCTTTCTAGATCTTCTTTAGGGATGTGGGTGCATGTGTTATTTTAGATAGACTTTCTACAAGTGCCATGCTGTGACTTTCGTTTTACACTGCATAATACATCTTGGAGATCTGTTAGTACAGAGGTCTATTCCATTGTGCTATGGACTGAATGTTTGTGTCCCCCAAAATTCATATGTTCAAGCCTAATCCCCAGTGTTTTGGAAATGGGGCCTTCGGGAGGTATTAGGGTGGTAAGAGGGGAACCCTCATGAATGGGACCAATGCCCTTATAAGAAAAGATGCAGAGAGCTTGTTTCCTGGCTCTCTCTCTGCTCTCTGCCATGTGAGGATACAATGAGAAGACAGCCATCTGCAAACCAGGAAGTGGGCTCTCCCATGACACTGGATCTGCTGGCACCCTGATCTTGGACTGCCCAGCCTCCAGAACTGGAGAAATAAATGTTTGTTCTTTAAGCTAGGCAGTCTATGCTGTGTTTGTTATACTAGTCCAAAATGACTAAGGCACATTCTTTTTATTCTTTTTAACTGTTACATATTATTCCACAGCATCAGTATACCATAGTTACTTATTTAGGTGGTTTTAATTTTTTTAAGCTTATTTATTTACTTTGAGAGAGAGAGAGAGTGAGAGAGAGCACACAAGTGAGCATGGGAGTGGGGGAGGAGCAGAGAGAGAGAATCCCAAGCAGACTCCAGGCTGTAAGTACAGAGCCAGATGCATGGCTTGAACTGTGAGATCACGACCTGAGCCGAAATCAAGAGTTGGATGCTCAACTGACTGAGCCACCCAGGTGTCTGGGTTTTAATTCTTTTTAAATGTTTATTTTTGAGAGAGAGACAGAGAGAGAGAGAGAGAGAGAGAGAGAGAGAGAGATATCATGCAAGTGGGGGCAGGGTAGAGAGCATGGGAGAGAGTATCTCAAGCAGGCTCCACACTGCTGGCATAGCCTGACATAGGTCTTGATCCCATGAACCATGAGATCATGACCTGAGCCAAACCAAGAGTCTGATGCTTAATTGACTAAGCCACCAGGGGCCCTTAAGTGGCCTTAATTTTTCATCATAGTCTATCCATGCCTGACAAAGAGTCTTGAAAAATCTCTCATAGAGTGAATTCTTCTAAGTAAAAAATGTAAATTTCATTCACTTTAATGGAAAAAATGTTCATATATTTCTAAGCCTCCAAATCATATCCATTTTTCCTAAAACATCAAATACCATTAAAATGGACACAATTACTTCAATAGTTAACAGTTTATAATGTAACTCAACCAGACATTCTCTCATTAATTGCCCTATAATATGTTTGTTTCCATCCTCTCATTCAGTATTTACAGACTTTGATGTATTTGTTCATTCAATAAATAATTGCTGAGCACCTACTATGTGCCAAGCACCAGCTTTGGGTGTTGGGAATATGGTAACAAAAAAAAATATCTCTGTCTTATGGAATTTACATTCTAGTGCAAGAGACATATAATAGACAAGATACAAAGGATGTTAGCTAATGATACATCCTATGGAGAAAAAAACAAAGGAGGGAAAGGGAATATAAAATATTGGGAAGGCTGAAATTCGACCTGGAGAGATCTTGCTGAGAAGGTGGATTTTAAATAAAGATGTGGAACAAGTGAGGGAGGGAGCTGTGAGTCTTTCTGGAATGAAAGTATCCTATACATCCCTGACAGAAGATGCCCTCTAGGACCAAATAATTCTTTCTGACATAAATGGCTTGGCCAGTGTTTCTGCCCTGTTGTTCATCATTTGGTTTCTTGTCCTTTATCACATTTCCTAGTTATGGATTCTTTTTTTTTTTTCTGCAGAGATAGCAAACCAGAGCTTTTCTACACAAGTGTCAAAAAAGGCAATCATTGGTTTCAGTGAGAAATGGATCACTCAATATGAGGTTTATCACATGAGAGAGAATGGGATGTATATAGGTTGCCCACCTTCTCTTGGAATCAGAGGCATTGGCAGGAAAAAAATGTGGTTAGGTCTCTGACTGGGAGATTTGTGGGACAATTTATCTCTGCCTGGAGCCACAGGATGGGAAGAAAAGAGCCCAGATGTTGGCTGAAGAGAACTCAACCCAAGGGAGAGTCCTTTTTATGACCAGATATCTGCTTGTCCATGGGCTCTGTCTAGCATTTTATATAGTGCCTGGACATAAACCTTGGCTCTTCCAATTACTAGTTGGATAACATAGAAATTATTTAATCCCTTTGAGCTTTCTTTTTCATCTGCAAAATGGGTACGGTAATAGTAGCTATCTCATAAGACTGACATTGGGGATTAAATGAGATCACAGAGGTAAAGTGTCTGGAACATAGTAAGCACTCAATAAATAAGAATGCCACCACTACTGCCATCACCACCATCATTTCTTGGGCTTTGTAGAGAACAACACCAAGTTTAGAGAAAAGAAGGCGTTATTTAGTACATCTTTAAAACATTTATTAGTATCTCACAGCACCTGGTACTAAAGAATCAGCTAAACAGCTGCCTAGATGAGTTGGTAATCTTCAAGGCAAGGAAAAAGAAAAAAAGTCCCAATGCTCCAGGCAGGTAGTAGAGGGTTAAGGATTTTCAGGAAGGGAAGGGTGGTGATTTACAAACGGGTTTCCCTGGCACCAGCGAAAGGGGGGGGGGAGGAGGAAATGGAGCCATTTTAGGCATATCAAAGGCACCTGTGAGACAGGATGCTGTGTTGATGGCCAGGAAGCTGCTTGATGTAAATGTCTGTGAAGCCAGTATTGTGGCTAGCCTGGGGTGAGAATAATCCAGGGGTGACCTTGTGTGGCTTCATTCTGTGTCTCTTTAGTCCTAGTTTGTCCTCAGTTGCATGGAAACAACCAAAGCTGACAACCAAACCTTTCAGCTACAAATCCACCTCATGGTGTAAAGAGAGCTAAACATGTAAGTGTTCAGATGTCTCTAAAAATAACAGATTATGTTTCTTTTGTTTGGAGGCTGTGCATAATACTTTCAGGTGCTAGCTAGTCAGGTCAAACTGCCCTGGGTTTGAATCCTGGCTCTGTTTTACTAGCTGTGTAACGTTGGATGAATTATATAATGTCTCTGTGGTTCAGTGTTCTTCTCATTTGGGCAGTGGAGATTGTAAGAATATCTACCCAATACTGGAATCATGGAGATTAAATGGGATAATGCTTATAAAACACTCGGCACAGTGTCCTGCAGATAGTAAATACGTATTATTATTATTGCAATCTTTTGGATGGATTGTTTTCTGATGAGGTAATTGGGAAAAGGATAGCATAAACATAGAGAAAGGGAAAGGGAAGAAGAGATATAGAAGAGATAGTCAGGACTGTAAAAGCTGATCCTGGAAGAGAGGCATTTACTAACTGTCAAAAAAAAAATCCTGGGAGAGAAAAAGGAGAAAGATGGCAGGGGCTCAAAGGCAGAGGCTTAGCTTTGCTTTTTGCCAAGGTTCCATCCATCTGGCCTTGGCTTCTACGCTGGCTTTTTCCTCCAAATGGCAGTTCTAGAAGCCCAGCGGTGAAACCCAGGGCAGGGAGATGGATCATCTCTGAATCACCCTAAATTCTGTACTCACTGCAGGCATATAAAAATTGTACATATTATTCTTCTGCAGTATAGAATTCCTTTGAGACTAATAGAAGAGACAGGCCTGTCAAGTGAGTCAGCAGTGACCAAAGGCAGACATAATCCCATTGCTTTTTGGCTGACAACTCAGGCAGAGGAAAATATTCTCTGATCCATACAAAGGCAAATGTAGCTTAAATCCCAACACAAAATTCTAACTATATTCATCTTCTATTCCCAGTCGATGATGACCCTAGATGCCAGAAATGGCAAATACACCGTCTCTTACCATTGGATTGTAATAATTTAATAGTTACTAAAGGTAAGATGCTCAAAGGACAGGATAACTCAGATTATTTTCAGATCTAAGCAAAAAAAAAGATGAAAAGAATGATGCCTCTCCTCAGATTTGTTTAATAGTGGATATTGTAGAGGAATATCTATTATGGGTGAACATACAGAAAATGAACATAAACCTGAGTAAATGATGAGATATCTAGAAAAACAAAACACATGGTGAACCACATGATTTTTTCTTTTATGTGAAGGGTGGCTGTGAAGGCAAAATTGCAGTTTTAAGATGGGTTTTCAGTGTGATCTCTTCTGATGTGCCTTCACAAACACAATCATTTAAGAAACCAAGTTGAGCCTGGATCTGAGTATCATAATTCAGGACATCCTTTTTAAATTAAAAAAAAAATCTGTCATTAAAAAAGTTTTTTGATGTTTCTTTATTTTTGAAGGAGAGAGAGAGAGAGAGAGAGAGAGAGAGAGAGAGAGAGAGCATGAGTGGGGGAGGAGCAGAGAGAGAGGGAGACACAGAACCTAAAGCAGGCTCTGGGCTATGAGCCGTCAGCACAGAGCCTGATGCAGGGATCGAACTCAGGAATGGCGAGATCATGACCTGAGCGGAGGTCAGATGCTCACCTGAGTCCCCCAGGTGCCCCCAGAATGTACAGCATCCTTAAGAGGAAGATCAAAGGGCAAATTTTACATTACAAAAATTACCTTGATGCTGAAGAATAATTTCACTTACAAAATTAAACATGGATTGAAATCATGTATTATGATCCACCCCATCTGTTCAGCATACACTCTATCTGCCTACCTACCTACCTATATCTATCATCTATCTATCTATCTATCTATCATCATCTCTCCCTCTCTATTTTTTTTTTACGAAAGAAGAGAAATAGTTTTTGGTTTTTTTTTTTTTTTTGCATTTTTGCTAAATTACTTCCCTAAGATGTTATTCCTAGACCTCTGCGATGGCTTTGGTTGAAATCTGCCTGCTCTTGTTTCTAGAAAGTGCAGCATGGCTGGCCTGTGCAGAAGGTGACTTTCCAGATAGGAGAGCTCCTGGTGGGTCAGCTGACTTCTACAAAGCACAGGAAATGCTCTCATTTCTGGGTTCAGACTTCTACATGTAGCAGCTTCCTTTAACCCACCCCAGGCTGGTGCTTCTTCATCCCCTCTGAGCTCTGCTGCTGAGGTCCATGGTTCCTTAGTTGGTGTTGCTGAGGCTGCTGCATACCCCAGCTGACTCCTGCCACCGCCTCAGCTTGTCACACTACGCATTTAATCATGAGTGTGATGTGCAGCCCAGTGTGAGACCCAGAGAAAAGACAGAATTCTGTCCTCAGTGGGATAGAATATTCAAGCTTACGCCTCTGCTTTAAGATTTGGGGCTCAATTTTTACCCTTTAGAGCTGTATGTATCAATACCCCAAAGCAATTTTTCTTGGATGCGTTTTGCTTTGAATTGGAAATACACTTTTGATGTTTTTTATTTAATAAGGCACAGGCATAGGACTACATTCATTATTTAGACTGGAACTTAGTTTGCACTTGATGTAAGAAAAAAAACTGGCACACTTGTTCAGGGTAATTGCAAAGAGTGAAACGAACCCAATTTATGTAAAGGATTATTGAAGGAATACAAAACTTCCAAAGTAAGCCTGCTAAATCATTCATTCAGTAACTGATTGACATTTGCCCAGATTTGGATCCTGTGCTTTGCTAGGTTTTAAAGCAAAGCGAAGAAGCAATTATTTAAAAGTGATGATGAAAAACAGTATTGAAAGAGAGCAATCCTGGAGGGTGGATATATTTTAAGTGATTATTCTCTGTTAAATAATGTAATTCACAGACCATTGAGCTAGGCCCCAGGAATCATCTGTCAGCCTATGTTTCTACCTGGCAACCTTTGATATTTTATCATTAAAAGATATGTAAATGCAATGTAAATAATGTCAACCACTTTTTAAGGAACAATTATTTCTTTTATTCTTTTACAGATTTCTATTTCATTTTGTGATTAAAAATTTTTCTATAAACTATATGGGTGAAGTTGGGCTTAAAGCCTGTTTCTGGGAATCTAGTTCCTTTGAAACTACTTGTTTCCATTACATTTCCAGTTAACATCTATAAATCCATCTGATGCTAAAAAATCTGTTGTGGAGAAATCGTAAATCTAAGTCCTCTCCTCTGCTCTGTACACAATACCTACAAAATTTATGAAGAGGCAATTGCATTTTTGGCAGTTAATTTTTCTCTAGACTTAATATCAGAAACATTTCAGGCAATCAAAAAACAATAGAAAAAAAAAGCATCTTTAATTGATTCCTCAGAGTTCTTTTCCAGATTGTAAATAATTATTCTTATGTTTTCTATTTGGTTGTTTCAGGAGATACACAAAATGAAATGTAGGACACAAGTAAAATGCTAATAAGACATAGGATAATATTAAAATATTCCTACTTTGCCTGTATGGAACATAGGCAGTCTACTCTATCAGGGGAGGGAAAGCATATGTGAACAAAGGATTTTCACCCCTATAAAAGTACAAGTTTCATTTGCCTTAGAGAGAACCAGGCAGCAAGACATCTTGTGACAATGCCCGTCAGGATGCTGATGGGGCTCGGATGAACCCCCACCAGAATGAGTGTATGGAGCTCAGGAGAAGTGTTCACAGACAATGCCTCTCCTGGCCACCGGGTCTTCAGTGAAATCTGTCATGGATCAATCTACCAGTTAGTCAAGCCACACATCAGTATTTTCTGCCCTTTAGAAGCAATGATGGTATTTACCACTGGGGAGTGTGATGTGTGTATTTATACAATAGCTTGACTCGGAGTTAAAGATGCAGTCTGGGGGTGTGTTGTGTTCAAATCCCTTTAATTTTCTATTCGGATATTTCCAGGCTTTGTAATTATGCTATCATGTACTTATGGTCACAAAAAGTCTAGTTTAAACTGAATACTCTTTAGTACCCCCCTTTCATATATATTTTCACGCCATATATAATGTTTGGGATCAAAAAGTCCAAGGAGTATGGAAAAATACAAGAATACATCGAAGAGCAGAACATTAAAAAAAACAAAAACACTAGTTTTACCTTGCTCATCAAACCTCTTAAGGTTTGGAAAATTTATTAGTATTTTTAAGCATTTTAAGAATTATTATTAATCCTCTTTTAGAGCATCTGTCTAGGGGCACCTGGCTGGCTCAGTTGATGGAGCTTGCAACTTGACCTCAGGGTTGTGAGTCTGAGTCCCGCATTGGGCATAAAGATTACTTAGAGTACCTAACTACTCTTTTCCTGGGTTCAGATCATGTTCTTCTATTGTGAGCACGCAGTAGGAGTTCAATGAAAGCTTGTTTTCAGAATGAATTACTATAAAGAGATATTTATGTTTCTCTTTTACTATAATAGGTAATATCTGTAAGTAGTGTTATCTTTGCCATATTTATGTAACAAAACTAAGTTCAGTATAAGATTTGATTTAAAGTAATACCATAAGAATGGGACATTTAAAGGTGGGAATTTAAAGGATTAAATAAAAAGTATAGGATCTACCCATGAATTTCTAAATATAGCATGCTTGACCAGGAAAATGGAAATGAATATTGGTGAATGAACTTCAAATTAAAGGAAATTATCAATATAAAGCCTTGTAAACTTAAATTAACATAAAGGAAATACACTTATTTGTAAAAACAACCATATACATTAAGAGAAATGATATTCTCTCTCAACTTGCGTTCTCCATACTGTCCGTGCAAAATTGCTTGTAGAGTCCTCAAAGGGGCGTCTGTGGCCAGATGTGCAGAGAACATCCCCTTCACTGATATATAACAGAGCAATGTGGCCTGCCTTTTCTTTCACTAGATGGGAGTCTGGCCAGGTCACGGCTGTGCTTTTGAACAACTGGTCTGGATGTGTGAGACCTGCAGCACAGGCAGCAGCAGCTGGAAGGCATCCTGGATGTATGTCGTGCTATTGCAGCCCTGGGAGAAGGGAGAAATGTGGCTCAAGGGTTGTTTGCAGAGTTCAACCTGGACAATCCTTCCAGTTTGATAATGGTCCCTCCTTGCAAACCTCACAATATTTTAAAATATTTTTCCTTTAATGTTGGTGCTTAAGGCAATTGTAAACACAGTCCTTTGGATGAAATGCGTTCAGCTCTTAATTATCTATACTAATAGAAGAATTCACTTCACATGAGGCAAGTCATTTCCATGGACTTTGAGGCTACATCGATATGTGTATATTCATGACCAAATATATCCAGTCTTCCCTATTCCTCTCCCAGACCAACCCCACTGTCCTGAAATAACACAAAAGCACAGTATGAAGGAAGCTCTAGTTTGCCCTAACCTAGAGATGAATAAACAGGAATGGGCTACATAAAGCGAACTGGAGATAGTACTGTGTAATCATTCATGGCAAATCCTTGAATGCATATGGGTACCTTCTACTTGGTTTGGATATTTGATGTTGCCATTCATGTTCTGTGGTATTGTTTTTTTTTTTAAGAATTTTTTTTAACTTTATTTTTTATTTTTTAAAATTTACATCCAAATTAGTTAGCATATAGTGAAGCAACGCTCTGTGGTATTCTTGCATACCGCGGTCGGTCGAGAGGCTATGTAATGTTTCAGGTCACTAAAACATAAGAAAACTCCCACCGGGGAAATAAATAAACACTTGACTTCATATTCTTCATGACTGACATAGTAAATTAATCTGCCGATGCCTTCTGGGTGGCCAGGGGAGACATTTTCTTGCTCCATATTCTGCATCTGACTGCCTGGCTTTCCTCTTAGCTGTGTCCTCCAGAACCTGCCCCTATAGCTCCTTGTCCCTTCTGGTTGACTTCATCCCACTGCGTGGCTGTGTCCTAAATGGTAACACTTGATGCCACCACTTTGTTACTTTTGTACCTTGGTAGTTTTCCCTAACAGTGAGGCACAATTTCTACAAACATTATAAATATATAGGTAGCCTTCCCTGACTTGAATTTGGTAATTTCCAAACGCTGCAATTGACAGCTACTTCAGACAACCAAAAACTACTGTATATGCATTTGCCCGTGTTCAAACTGGTTAACACCAGTGGCTTCAGCTGGGTGCCCTGGGGCTATAGATGTGCCAGGTCCTTATAGCTGGGCCCCTGATGGAAGGTTTTCCTCCACCAGCCACAGGTAGGACACCGTGACTATGACTCGGGAATGTGGCCTCCGGGGCCTCTTCTCTCTTCTGTCACTGGCTTCTGGTAAAACCACAGCAGTATCGGGACAGCTTCGTATCAGTGTTACAAAGTCCTGGTGGGCCGACAGGCCAGGGAGTGAGTGATCTCTGAGGACAGTGCCTCTGGTCACTGAACAGACAGAGGCTAAACAGTCAACTTGTCAATATTGTTAGTCTGAAGCTTAGACCCGGCTAAACCAAAGGTGATCGTGAATGGAGACAAGGGCTCATTTTTACAAAAATCACCATTGAGCAAGAATCCCTCATTGCAGCCAATAATCACAGTGTTAAATCTGGTGTCAAACTTGGCAGCAGAAATGTGCTTCTGCTGGAGGAAACAGCAACAGAAATAACGTGCAAGCTTAGCGTTTCTCTTTATAATCAGGAATTCTTGAAAATTAGGTATTGTTGCTTCACCCAAGGGTTTACAGCTGGTTGAGCTACACAAATGTGCTCAAAAGCGACTGTTGATGATAAGATTTAGAACTGGAATAACACTTGCTGCCTGGGAAAAAGACAAACAAAACAAGTAGCTCTAACATTTGCTTTGATTCAGAAGCACTTTCTCTCTGGGGGCCACTTACCTCTAGCAATACACTATTGATCATGGGGTTAAGAACCTCAGCCTTCTTGTTGCTCTGTGGAATCAAAAGGATGAAATTGACAGATTAGCTGCTCATAGTATTAAGCTTGCCACATAAAATGTCATATGATGGCTTTGTAGAGGGATCTCTTAAAGAGGAAGAGGAGAAGTGGAATGTTTATTATAGACCAGACTTCACATTAGGTGTTGCTTCTATCTAATTTCATTTAATTTCGACAGAAATCCTGGTAGGTAGGTAGGTACCATGATAACCTAAAGTAAGGATGAGAAAATAGGAATCAGAAAAGTTGAGTAACTTGTTTAAGGTCACATAGCTAGAAATTTAAGCTCAGACATTTTTCAACTATTGAAAGTTTGTAGCATGTCTAGGATAATGGGGAGGTGAGTGAGGCTGAGTTGCCCAAGTATAGGGCTGGATCCTGTCTCTACTTAAAATGTTGATATTTGGTTCATCATGATCTTTTTGCATTCATTTTGATTAAAAAATTTTTATATTTATTTATTTTTGAGAGAGAGAGATAGACAGCATGAGCATGGGAGGGTCAGAGAGAGAGAGAGAGAAACGCAGAATCCAAAGCAGGCTCCAGGCTGAGCAGTCAGCACAGAGCCCAATGCAGGACTCAAACTCACAAACTGCAAGATCATGACCCGAGCTGAAGTCAGATGCTTAACTGACTGAGCCACCCGGGCGCCCCACTTTTTAAAATTTTACATGAAAATATGTATCTAGATGACTGAAGTTGTTTCCTTGTCTTTTTGGGGAGGCATGGGGGCAAGGTAAGCTCTTACATTTGTGGGTGAGTTAAGCACCTTACTAGTCTACCCTAGAGCCGACCCTGGTCTAGACTTATTTTCTTTCTTTTAAGTGCAAACATGGGTCTTTGGTTACAGAGTGCGTCTTCCAGATTAGTAGAAAATTAACACATTCTTAAGTACAACTTACAGACAGATCTGGAGATTCCATTTTGCAAAACATGAATATATGTAAAGCACACGAAATACAGAGCCTGATATTAAGTAGGTGTTCAAAAAATGAGAGCTAGTATTAGTTAGTATCATTATTTCCACTATTGGTCTATCAACCAACAGGCTTCTCTATCTAACTGTTCACTTTACTCTTAGACAATAAATAACTAAAGGGACTGGAAAGACAGAGGGCAATCTTAATAGGCTGGTTTTCCTTACTGTATCCAGATGACTTTATGGTAAACAAAAATATATAAATGAGATAGATCTTTCCAGAGCAGCCCACTCTCATTGACACTACTTTACTGAGGGCAAAGTAATGTCTTACTGGGGAGACCATAATGGAGTCTTGGGGAAAAACTCTTTAAAACCCCAGTCATTTTAGTAACTAACCAGAAAATCCATTATGGTATTTGCTTTCATGTTTATTTGATTATCAATAAACCTCTAAAATATAATCAAAACGAGGGCAATAAAATGACATTGGCTTTCAGAATCAATGAGATGTGCAAGCAATTTAAATGGAGTCTGGAGAGCAATACGCACTCATTAACTTCAAGTTATGAATAACGGCTGTTTTAGAAAACAGAAACTTGATGTAAATGATTCATCTTAGCACAAGATCAGGGGTAGTGTTGGGATGGGACGGCATTTCAGTAATTTTTTCCTTCTCCAAAGTGGTAACGTGTGTCTTCTTGATTTTGCGCATGCAAACATTTGTACACATGTGCATATATGTGTGTACATATGTATACGTTCAAGTACATGCCCAATAGCTAGAGCCTTGCTGCTTAAAATGTACACTGTGAATCAGGAACATTGTTCTCATCTGAGAGTTTATTAGATATGCAGAAACTCAGTCCTCATCCCCGGTCTACTGACTCAGAACCTGCATTTTAAAAAGTTCTCTAGGTGATCTGCCTTCCCATTAAGATTTGAGAAGCACTGTACTGGAAGATGGCATGTCAAGAGAAATGGGAAGCAATGCTGTGAATATTACCCACTAATGTAAGCAAGTGAATGTTTAATGTGAATCATATACAATATACAACACACACACACACACACACACACACACACGCACAAACACATATATCCTCATCAGTAGGCAGCCATAGAGAAACAGTTGGCCATCTGTCTCACCCCTTTGGGCCTCAGTTTCCCACCTAGTGAACTGGGGAAAGAGTGAGAAGCTTTGGGAAGCTGAGTCGCCGAGGCCATGTCATCCTGATTAGGACCTCACACCTCCCTGTGAATCTGGCAGTTACACCAAAGTCCCTGGGTGTCTGTCACTCAGACAACACCGAGCACACACGTGCGTTTCATCAAGCCTATCATATCAATGAACTTCTGTCTCCCTCTTCACTCTGTCTACATACAGAAGCTCTTATTGTGGAAGCCCCCAAATTATACAAGTATAAGGGCTGATGTTTTAAAAAATAGGAGAAACAAACCAGATTCCTCGACAACAGAATGGATAGGTGGTATGTAGTTCATCCCTGATTAATCGAGTCGCTTACAGAAGTGTGGGAAACACACATTTCCTGACAGTCAGGTCCGCAATCATTTCCACTTCTTTTGAGAACTGACCTTGGCCTCGGTGGGTAGCAGGGTGGGGGGAAAGTGCACCCCAGCAGCCAGGGAGGTCTGCATGATATGATCCTGTCCCCAGTCACTACGGGTGATACCAAGCGGACATGTGACCCACACTGATGAGCCTTTCAGTAGTCTCACCCAGGAACTCAGAATCTGAATGGAGAGACATGGGGTCTGGGAAATGCTACAATTGAGTCACATTAATGGCAATGTTTTGGAGAGAGAGGGAATACATATTCTGGTGCTGGATCCCCACAGCTGCTCACATTCCTCTACTGCCTTTAATAAAGTCCCTTTTCTGTCTAGATTACGTACAGCTTGTTTCTGTCACTTCCTGTTATAGATTGAATTATGTACTCCCAGAAAGATATATTGAAATCCCAACCTCCAAGACATCAGAACGTGACCTTACTTGGAGATAGGGTCATTGCAGATGTAATAAGTTAAGATGAGGTCCCACTGGTCATACCCTAATCGAATATGAATGGTGTCCTTATGAGGAGAGAGAAATCTGGACACAGAAATACACAAAGAGAGGATGATGTGAAGGCAGAGAAAGAGATTATAGTTACACTGCCATGAGCCAAAGAATGCCTGGGGCTATAGCGGCTGGAAAAGGCAAGGAAGGATTCTCCTCTAGAGGCTTCTTGAGAGGGCATGTCCCTGCTGACACCTTGGTTTTAGACTTCCGGTCTCCAGAACTGTGAGACAATAAATTTCTCTTGTTTAAGCCCCCCCTTTGCATGGTACCCATTATGGCAACCCTGGGAAACTAACACATTTGCAACCAAAAAACACCCTAACCAAAAAAAGGAAATAAAATTTGCGGTTTCTCATGGCAAGAATCATCTGCCCTTGAATCTAGGGCCTTAAAAGAAAAAGTAGAAAGATTAAAGCGGAGGAGGGGATGCCTGGGTGGCTCAGAGGTTAAGCATCCAACGTCAGCTCAGGTCATGATCTCACAGTTCATGAGTTCCTGAGGTGGAGCTCTGTCTGCATCAGGCTCTGTGCTGACAGCTCAGCACCTGGAGCCTGCTTCAGATTCTGTCTCCCTCTGTCTCTGCCCCTCCCCTGCTCAGTTCTGTTTCTCTTCCTCTCAAAAATAAATAAACATTAAAAAACGTTTTTTTTTAAAAGGAGAAAAATTTTTTAAAAAAGAAAAAGGTTAAAAAAATTAAAAAAAAAAAAAGAAAAAGGTTAAAAAGGAATATTTTCCACTTGTCTTCCCAATCCCACTAAGGTAGGGTTATATAATGTGACTGGCTTCTGAAGAAAATAACCAGAAGCCACACTTCCAAACGCCAAACCTTTCAAACTTGTTACCTTGAGAATAGAAACACTTATGCCGGGGCGCCTGGGTGGCGCAGTCGGTTAAGCGTCCGACTTCAGCCAGGTCACGATCTCGCGGTCCGGGAGTTCGAGCCCCGCGTCGGGCTCTGGGCTGATGGCTCAGAGCCTGGAGCCTGTTTCCGATTCTGTGTCTCCCTCTCTCTCTGCCCCTCCCCCGTTCATGCTCTGTCTCTCTCTGTCCCCAAAATAAATAAACGTTGAAAAAAAAATTAAAAAAAAAAAAAAAAAAAGAAACACTTATGCCAACAGGTAGAATTTTTTTCTTTTGGTTAAAGTTGAAGAGTAATAATAAGGAAACCTCTCACAGTGGGTGGCATAAACAACAGGTTCTGAGGGCAATAGTGAATGTGAGTATTCAAAATTATTTTCGTAGGATAGATAGATAGATAGATAGATAGATAGATAGATAGATAGACAGATAGATAGAATTATATATCACAAGTATTAAGCAATGAAAGGAACCTTTATTTGACTTCTTTTTAAACAAATAGAGGAAATGAGGCCCAGAGATGTTTCAAGACCCACTTAATACCTTGTAAGTCAGAGATGGCAGCATCAGGATAGAACCCAGTCAGATGAGAGCCCTAAGTTACCTGTTCTAACAGGTGCTCCTGGCCTGGTTTTAGTAAACATCATGGCGCTGCTTCTGTTTTACGGAGCCAACAAAGAAGGCACTGCACTTCTCACAGCTCCTCATAGGCTCATCTCCCAAAACAGGTGAAAAAAAAATCACTATGATAAACTTACCCCAACAGTGGTTAAAGAATTCGTAAACTTCTTTGATAAGGAGGCCACTTCTTTACACATTGCAGTAGTTAATCTGAAAGAAAATAGGAGGTTTGGGGGGATTTTCCATCAGATAAAATAATTTAAAAATCAAGAACATTACTGATACTGATACCATATTCATTGAAAACAACGCACACAAGTTTGAAGATGCTCTGCAGAAATGTTTCCCTCAGTAATCTTTCACGGTTCACAATCAGAGTTTAATCTAATCCTGGTTTTTCTCTGCACGCATAATTAATGAATAATCACCCTATCTCTTTCTTCCTCCCTCCCTTCTTCTGTCTCTCCTTTTCCTTCTTCCTTCCTCCCTTCTTCCCAGTAGGCTTCTCAACTCAGTGCAGAGCCCAGCTCAAAGCTTTAACTCACAGCCCTGAGCTCATGACCTGAGCTGAAATCAAGAGTTGGATACTTAACCAACCGAGCCACCCAGGCACCCTCACCCTACCTCATTTTAGAATCAAAAGCATATGCAGGAAAATTTGAGGCTTGAGCTCCATAGGTTTAGGGGTATAAGCTTCTTGCCAAGTGGCTTTTCTCTAGCTTTTTGGTCATTTTGAAATAATAATGAGCATTCATTAAGTGTTTTTATATGCATAATCATATTTAATCCTCATAGTGATCTTAAAGATTACATTAATATCCCCATTTTATAGATGGTGAAACTGGTGCTTAAGAAGGTTAAGTAACTTTTTTTTTGAAGTAGGCTCCACACCCAACTTGGGTCTTGAACTCATGGCCTGGAGATCAACAGTTGCATGCTCTACTGACGGAGCCAGCCAGGTGCCCCAAGGAGATTAAGTAACTTGCTTAGGACATGCAGTAATAAGTGATAGAGCTGGAATTCAAATTCAGATGTCTCTTAATTTCTTGATTAAGTTTTTATTACGTACCTCATAATAAAGATCCTATAAAATCTGTTTTTGTTTATTTATTAAAAATTTTTAATGTTTTTATTTATTTTTGAGAAAGAGAGAGAGAGAGAGAGAGAGAGACAATGCATAAGCAGGGAGGGGCAGAGAGAGAGGGAGACACAGAATCCGAAGCCGGCTCCAGGCTCTGAGCTGTCAGCACAGAGCCCAACCACAAGCTGTGAGATCATGACTTGAGCCGTAGTCAGACCCTTGACTGACTGAGGCACCCAGGTGTCCCTATAAAATCTGTTTTTAAAGACTTCTATCAAAACCCCAAGTTTATTCTAGCCATTTGACTACTAGGACTTTACCTCAGGAAAATAATGCTAGACGGGCACAAATATTTAACAAAGCAACATTTGTCATAACATCACAGATGATGACAAAACCCAAAAACAATCCAATTAACCTAACAATGTGAATATTATCTATTTCCTTCTATAACTAGTATATACGACTCTTATGAATAATGGTTAAAATGCTATTAGAAAAATAGTAACTCCAAGTTAAGACTCTTACATGTTAAGATCTAGTGAAGTCAGGAGCAGTGAGCTTTGTTTTGATAAATAGGGGTTCTGTCTAAGCTCTGTATTTAGGTTTGTCAGGCTATATCTATCTGTCTACCATTCCATCCATCCATGCAAAACTTATCTGCAGAAAGGGTCAGGAGAAAGGTCCGGGGATGGCCCAGAGCCATTTTGTCTATGGCCGTGGGCAGGTGGGTGGAAAGGCGCTTATTATACAGACACATGTGAGGCCTTACGACCTTTCGCTTGGTGCAGCTTGGTAAGGTTGGTATAATCTGGACTGGAAATCAGAGATGCTAAGAATAAGGTCCTGCTATACATACTTAGGGACTTGTGAACACTCTCCCTTTACAAACAAACACCAAAAATATAAAATACCACTTCGACGTCTTCCTCAATATTTTAAACGTTTCCTATTTTTCCCTTTCCTCTTCCTTCTATAGACTGAGGTAACTACATATTCTTCCTAAGCCTATTACGTGCAGGATTGTGTGGTTCTTAGATCACCTTTCATTTTCACATGCTTAGATAGGAAAATCTAGACTAGATGACACCTCCTTACAAGTGAGGAAAAATGCTACCAGTAGTACAAAGATGCTAATGTCGACTTTTTGGGAAGTTCTCTGACTAAACATTTGCTCCCCACCTACAATGCCAAATACAGTAATAAGCAAAGACTAGTTAGCTAGCAAAGTGAATGAGTGTATTGAGATGTGTGTGTTGTGTACCTGTGTATTTTTAGGAGGCTCTTATTTCGGCTCCTGTGTCTGTGTAGTAATGAGAAGGTGTTGGATCTGTGCTAATTTTCCACACTACAGCTTTCAGACATGCGGGTAAGAGCTGATGGCTTGTTTTTCAGCTCCATACCAACTATTTTCATGTGCATACGGTTACATTTTATTCCACTAGATAAACTAATAACAATAGCTACTATTTGTTGGAAGACTGTAACATATGATAGCACATATGCACACACATGCAATCCACAGGAAACTGGCTTCATCAACAACCATCACTGCCAGAATTCAGAATATGCAGAGCTGGTATAAGTCGCTAGGAACCATGGGGGTGCGTTTGAATATCTTTGGGAAGCTAGCTGAGAAGCTGCATCAAGGTGTCCTTTCTCTATTCTTATGGTACATTAAAAATGCAATTATCCTCAAAGGTCTGTACTTTTAAGACTTTGATCTATTAAAATAAACACTTATCCTTGAATGATTTAGTGTTTCTTTCCTTAAATCTCTTCATAAATAATCCCTAGAATGTCTACTTAATTGTTCTTATTCTTGTTAACATGATTCAGCAAAGAATCTTGTGATTCTTAAGAGAGTCTATTTTTAAAGATGACCACGGAACAATAGAATTAGTTGCCTTATAATTTAAATCTTTAGTAGCCTAGGGTGTGTGTATGCCTCTATGGGTGTGTATCTGAATGGCACATACACGTAAAATTGGAAAAATAAGAATTAAAAGTAACATTTACTTTATCAGAACTCTTGCTTGGTCCTGAGCTGGTTTTTCCTCTTCCTGCCCATGAAGAACTAACTCTGCTACTTTATGCAGCTGCTCAATGCAACGTGCTGTTACTTCTGCCAGACTTTCGATGGACAGCATGTATACTTCCTGAAACAGATAAATGCAAGTAAGAAAATTATTCATGGAGCAGAAGCTTTGTTGAAAATCCTATAATGTGGGGGGCCCAGCTGGCTCAGTTGGTAGAGCATGCAGTTCTTGACCTCTGAGTCATGAGTTCAAGCCCCACAATGGGGGGTAGAGTTTAATTAAAACAACAACAACAACCCTATAATGAAAAAAAAATTATATATATAATATATATATATAATATATAAATTTTTTTCCCATATATATATATGTGTGTGTGTGTGTGTGTGTGTGTATATATATATATGTATATATATATATACATATATATATGTATATGTATATATATATACATATATATATGTATATATATATATACATATACATATATATATGTATATATATATATACATATATATATATATATATAATTCTTGGGGAAAAATGGCCTGACAAGTTTATATATATATATACACACATATATATATAAACTTGTAAAAAATATATATATATATTTCTTGGGAAAAAAAATGGCCTGACAAGTTTACCCAAAGGTGAATGGGTGTATCGGAGACTTTTCTAAGTAGAAAGGCTGCCATAACATGGAGGTGTTGCCGGGTCCCCGGTGTCACGGCAACACTCACATCTGTGTCCCTAGTTCTCAGAGCAGTTCTGGGCACACAACAGGCAGCTGCTCAGAAATGCTTGTGGAAGAATGGCTGAATAAGTCAACCTCACTGGACATTTTTCTTTATAGTGATCGAATTTAAAATCTACTTTCTCTAAAATGAAAATTCAATGTAAAAGCGAAGTTATTGCAAACTCATTTTTGAACACAGGTTATAAATTATGCTCACATAAATTTATTAAACTATAGAATAGAAACCATGGCCATGAAGTTTTTTTCTGGAAAAAGCTTCAATTACCTCATTAGTTTATGGGGCATAAAGACCTTTTATAGTTACAAATTTGCATATAAGATGGAGTTTTATCCTAATGATAAATCAACTATGTTCTTAAAGATCTTCTTTCCTTTAAATTATCATTGTAAAGCTCTGGAGAAAAACTACAATATCTATGCTAAGTCACAGATTGTCTTGGCATCGAGAAATTTTAGTGTTTATCCCATTAATACTCATATTTCTATAATGTGAAACAGGGTACAAATGAAAATGAAGTGCTTTCTCCTCACTTGAAATTCGGCTACTAGTGAAATAAAGGTAATCTTACTGCTCTTTAGGTAATCTCAAATAAATTTACCTCAACTGTCTTAGTTCTTCTCTCTTCCTTTTTGTCTTCTTCAGGATTTTCTGGTTTCTCTTCCTTTTCTTCCTTTTTGGTGTTCTCCTCTGCCTCTTCTGCCATATCTACTGATACGGTAGCTTGATCTTTTCCCACCCAGTCATGAGCCTTCTTCATGGCCTGCAAAGGCCCCCCCAACCAAAGCAATTCGTTTATTATGCAAATTGGGAGACGAAGAAATTCCAATCCTCAGACTAACAGTAGAGTTGCCCTAAACCTTGAAGGGTGATTCTCTGTACATTCAAAAAGTAATGAGGCAATTCCTTAGTCCCCTTAAAAGCACCTTGTTGGTGCTTTCTGGTGAATATAAAGTAAGAAAAGGGGGCAGAATAGAAAGTATGGTGAGAACGCTGCAGGACCTTTTTAAAACACACTGTGAAAGGATACATGGGTAAGAATAAAAAGGACAGTCACCTTGAAAGACCGATAGTATATTTTTCACTTTTCATGACCAACTATAAAAGAATAACAGTACTTTTTTATATATAGGTTAGAGACTTAGCCAGGGTCATTGCTAAAGCAAATTTCCTCATTTGATAGGGCTCATGAAACCCTTAATGTTTCATGAACCTAGTAATGCATCATGCAGTGAAGGTGAAGGATGGATCTGTTCTCTCTTCCCTCGTCATGGAGACATTAGACCTCAAGGGGGGAGGAGAGGAGCTGTTGGAAAGACCTGGAGCTGCTCCATGACTAGTTTAATGTCACATGTGTGCAGTCTGAGAAACCTGTAAGCCTAAAAAATTATGGCTAAATTGAACAAGCAGAACAACCCCCCTTCCCCATCTGTCATTCCCTGAATTTAGAAAGGGCAGACTCACCGAGTTTTTACATTACGGTTTAAAGCTGTTTGCTTAAGTGAAAGTTGTATCTGAGCTTATGTTAAACTTACTTCTCATCTTAAAGCTTAGCTGACTATGTCCACAAGCCAGTGGGACCTTGGAGACACCACACACACACACACACACAGCAGTGGCAGGTGCTGCACAGAGATAAATGAGGCAATTTCCCACTGTGTTCAAGTCACTGACCTGCCAGAATCGGTGACCTCTATCTGAGATAAAGAAATTACTCATGTCTCCCCCTCACTGCCTCATCCTGCCCTTTCCTCACCCACCTTGATTAAGTGAGGGCCTACATCAACTACTGCTTGCTAAAGAGAAGGGAAAAAAAGAGAATGGGAAAAATAACACAGTGTTAAGTACTTAATACGCAGTGTCTTCATTAACAAACTCCACGGCAAGTCCTTACACTAAGTTGCAAAACATGCTGTGGTACAATTAGAAGAACCCAGACTGAAAAAGCTGGATGGTTCTTAGACTCCACGTGGCACCAGCATTCTGTGCGGGAGGGGGCGTGTGGCTGACCCGGCTGAGGGGATTCTGTCTGCATGATTCTGGCACATCACCCCAGCGTGGGAGGGGAGACGGAGTTTGAAAAACCCCTTGGTGATTCTGTACCCCTTTTCCCTCCCCTATGCTGAAGATACCCACTGCTCTGATAAACAATTCTATTTTGAGGAGAAGTGACTTGTTCAAGGTCACAGGGTCATTACTGGTGAAGTCGCAACTGAAAGGCAGGTCTCCTGACACAGTCTAGCATGTTCTCTCCCATCACATTTCATTATGTTGCCTCCTGGAATCTTAATTAGTGACCTCATACTCTCCTCCCCCCATCACCATGTGCCATTTGGGGTTTGGGGTTTTTCCATTTCAGGTGGATCCCTTGAATTTTACAACCGGTAACTTTAAAAACAACAACAACAATAAAAACTGAGACTTAGACAGTGCTGACCTTATTGAGTTTGTCAGGCGTGGCTGCAACATGTAATTCAAAGAGAAGCTCTGTAAGCATGCTAGCAAATTCTTCTCCCTTTTCTTCTAAGGCTGGAAATAGAAAATGACAGAAGTAAGAAACGTGATTTATTTTTCCTCCTTCAGAATGTGGCAGCTCCCCGAACCTTACAGCCCGCAGTCAAAGTGAAAGTGAGGCTGCAGCAGCCTGCTCCCCGGCTGCCAGAGGGCAGCTTATGAGCTGCTCGCTCCCAAGCACCACGATGCTCGGGCAGCGCCACGTGAGGGCTGCCCCAGCCTCGTTGCTCAAAGCTGTAGCTGGGGTGCCCCCAGGCTGACCCGAAGGCAGTGTGAGGGCAGGAAGGGACCTATCTGTCTTGTTGACAGCTATAGGTGATTGGTAGCTATTTGTTGAAAGAATGACTGAATGAACAAACGAATGGTGGAAGAGACCTGGGACAACACTGTATTTATGACCTTGAGTGTTGTTATGCTTAGCACTGCAACTCTAATAATACCCAGGGCACCCTTTTCTGTCCACAGAGTCATAGTGCTGAGCAAGCAGAACTAGTCTCGTGGGTCATACACTACCTGATGTAACTACACTGTATCTCTTGGGAAATTTCCCAAGGTTTCCGAGGACACCTGTTGGTCCTATACTACTTCTTAACGGTATATCTTCCCTCCAGAATGGGAGCTACCTAAGGACAGACATGGTATATGTTTTTGCTCATTCCTGAATCCAGAGCATCCAACACAGTGGCCGGGAACATAATAGGTACTAAACTGAGTATTTATTAAATAAACAGTTTGGTGGTAAACTATACCATATAGAATAATATATAGATCACATATATACCATCAAATAAAAATAAATTAATGTCATTGAGGGTCAATAAAAAAGATTAAAAAAATTTTTTTTAATGTTTATTTATTTTTGAGAGAGACAGAGACAGACTGCGAGCAGGGGTGGGGCAGAGAGAGAGGGAAACACAGAATCCGAAGCAGGCTCCAGGCTCTGAGCTGCCAGCACAGAGCCCGACACAGGGCTCGAACTTACGAACCACAAGGTCATGACCTGAGCCGGTCAGATGCTTAACCCACTGAGCCACCCAGGTGCCCCAATAAAAACGATTTTTTACAAGTTATAATCTTACCTCTTTTTCTCATTTATATGTATGAATTGAAACCATATTTAAATTTTCTAAGTGCTAAAGAATTGATTCTACAATGGGTTTACCACCAGTTCGGGGGAGAATAAAAGCATCATTAATCTGGCCTGATTACATGATCTCAAAACCCTCTGAGTAGAAAATCCTCTGGTTTGTGTCAGTGGGGAAAGGCATTACCTTCAGGGAGAACTAAGCCATGTGAGAAAAACTGTATCTAATACTTGTGTGCATGTGCCCTTTGCTGTTTTATAGACAAAATGGCTAATTAGCAGCTCGTGAAGACAGCCGGAGTAACTTGTATGTCTTTGTTTAAAACATTTGGCTTGATCAGTTTATCATCACCCAAGTTCATATATTCTCAGGGGAGAGACAGATTCATGAACAAAATAGAGAGGTAAAACATATGTGTCAGGTGGAAAGTTTTATGAAGTATAAACCAAGGAAGAGGAATGGGGGTGGCTGGCGGTCGGGAAGTGAGAGGGCACCTGAGAAGGTGCCATTTGAGTAATGACAGAGGAGGAGACGGTGAGCAACACCAGATGGGGCACAGGAAGAGATCTCCAGGCAGAGACACCACCAACACAAAGTCCAAGAAGGAGTGTGCCCGGCTTGCGCAGGGACAGCAAGGAGGCCAGGGTGGCTGCAGCAGGGGCAGGGAGGTGTGTACCTTGGCGGGAGAGAGAGAGAGAGAGAGAGAGAGAGAGAGAGAGAGATGGCTGTCTTTGTTCAGGATGAAGCTGACACAAGCATCATTATAACCCGAAGAGGTAAGCGCACTGATTGAGAAGGCTTTTACAGCACCAAATCTTGCCCTGAGAGGGGTATTAAGAAGGCTTCCTGGAGGAGGTGATTACCTGAACCTAGTCTTCAACCTAATGCCTTCTCATTAGCTACTTGCAAGAAAGGAGAGATGAAGGGCTAGGGAGACAGAGACAAAGCTGAGATTCTCTCTCTCTGCTGGGCAGGGGTCTTGGTCTCACCCTCCCTACGTAGGCAAAGTAAGAGGGGCAGACACACATCTGTGCAGCATCAGCAAGGGCTCATTGCCAAACTGCCTGGTTCTTCTCACTTCTTGTTCTGTGTGAGGCAATGATGCAGGGAAGTTAGAGCCCTGGACTTAGTTGTGGAAGGCATGGGTTCTACCCCAGCTCCTGCATTTAGAGAATATATGGCCTGGGGCTAGTCATGGGTCTTCTTGGCTTCCATACCCTCCTCTAAATTTAGATAAAAAAACCCATCCATCTCTGCTGTAGCACTGTTGTAAAGATCAAATAATGTAACAAATGTGAAAGTATTTGTAAACACTAAAATTTTATCAGCTATGTTGTTATGTGCTACAAAGATAGAAACATAGGGAGATTGGGGTGTTTGGGTGGCTTAGTCGGTTGAATATCCAACCTCGATTTTGGCTCGGGTCATGATTCCATGGATCATGGGATCAAGCCCTGCATTGGGCTCTGTGCAGACAGCACAGTGCCTGCTTGGGATTCTCTTTCTCCCTCTCTCTCTGCCCCTCCCCTGCTCTCTCTCTCTCTCAAAATAAATAAATAAACATTAAAAAAAAACATAGGGAGATTAAAAATATTTGGGAGTCATCAATGCTAAATTAGGATGCAAATACTTTGTGTAGCTCCACTTTTTTTTTTTTTTTTTTTTTTTTTTTAGAAGCAGGCTCCACACCTAGCATGGAGCCCAGTGCGGGGCTTAAACTCACGACACTGAGATTAAGACCTGAGCTGAGATCAAGAGTCAAATGCTTAACCCACTGAGCCACCCAGGTACCCCTCTCCAGCTTTTAAATGTGCATTTGTTCTATACAACAGAAAAAGATACCAATAACTTTTAGCAGATATCTTAGGGGAAAAAAGCCACAGAGAAAAATGGAAGTAGAGAAAAACAGAAGTAGATAAAAACAGATGATCAATACTGTTGCAACAAAGAATATCTATTACTACAACTCTTGGTTCGTACATGTGGTCAAGATCTTCACTGAAGCGATAAAAATAGAAAATGGCCTTTTAGAACCTCTTCACGACAGTGGTAAACCAAATTAGAGACCTATAGTAGTGTGATAAAATTACACACTGCTGGGAAAGACAATCATGCAAATCATTAGCCAATATTATCAAAGGCAGAGGAGCCTGATGTTGAGTTTAGCTGAAAACGACAATTTGTTATATTTTCCAAGACTTGCAAATAAATTATTTACATGTTAAGGGGACTTTAGGAATGTAAATGCTTACAAGAAAAAAAAAATGGATGCAAATGCTCTGGTTTCTCTCAGAGTGTTCCTGGCTCGTCCGCTCACCCCCACTGATGAGATAACTCTTTACAGCTTTTAGATAATCTGTCCACCTCTATGGAGTTGTCATGCTCCATCATAACTGGATTGATTTAATGGCAACCCCGCTACTCTTTTCTCCCAGTTTTTCTTTACATGTTTTACATTTATCTATTAAATTAATTAAAATAGTGTTTTGATAATCTGGAGATGCCCTTTGGGAAAATGGATGTATTATGGGCGGTAATAGGGTTCTGTCACTTAAGGAGAGAAAGTCTACCATTTCTTAAGCATGCTGTCCAGGACTTCAATTTTTGTTTTTTGTTTTTGTCATATGAAAAAAGCCCAATTTACTAAAGCTCTGTATTGACTGAAACACATCATATATGGTAGCATTAACAGTATTAACCGTATTGAACCAAGGTTCCTCTCTAAGAAATTACCCTAGTTGGGGATGCAGGGCTGCTTTAAGTTGCACTGGCAACAGTACTGACATTAGGGGAAATCTGGGATCTTCTTTTTGTCGTTCTCAATGACTCCTCCATTAGGATCAAGGTCTACCTTAGGCATCACGAAACCAAAGAGAAATAATCTGGATCTTTCTGGTGATTGTTACTCTGGAAAACAGGCATCCCTATTGGTTCATCTTGGGCCCATAATACCATGTGTGTGAACTTTGATAGCTAGTGTCTTAGTTTCTCATTATTAAAACAAAGACAAGGCTGTCATTCTATGTGACTTTTGTAGAAACACACAAATCTCAAAAACATTCTTCTCCAACAGTCTCTTTGATATTGACTTTTCTATTGTTCTGTATAACTGAGTCTTCTATTTTGATGCAATGAGCATAAACCTCATTAAACTGAAGGCACATAAGGTCTCTATGAAGGACTAAAGTGGGAGATGGTATTGAAATAAGTTTGCAAATGCCTAGAATAATCTTGCCCTGAGCAACGAGGCTGAAGCGCTTGGCTCTCATGCTTGAGCCTTGATTAAAGGTAGGTAACACACCTGGGCTCTTTGATGGGTACGAAGGCACATGATCGCTATGCTGTGTGGGTAATAACAAATACAATCATAAATAAAAGCTACAATTGATTGTACCTTTACTATTGTCCCGGCATTGTTTTAGCACTTTAAATAACAATACCAGCTAATGTTTTTGAGCAGTTCTGTGTGCCAGGCTCTGTAATAAATATTTTTACATATATTCTCTAACTTGAGCCTCACAACAGCCCTTGGGAATCTGTATAATTGTCTCCATTTAGCAGGTGAAGATAACGAGTTTCAGAAAGGTTACCTAACTTGTTCAAGGCCATGCAGCCAGTAAATGGCGGAAATGTTTCAAATGGGACCTTGAGAGAGTCCCAGGAGAAGTCAGCCTGTGTGGCCATGGTTGTCTGTTAGCATAACCTGAACAACTGTGGTTGCAGTGCTAGGTGATGACCTCAGTAAGAAATTACTCTCAGGCGGTGCCTGGGTGGCTCAGCTGGTTAAGTGTCCGACTCTTGATTTCAGCTCAAGTAATGATAGGGTTGTGAGATTGAGCCCCACGTTGGGCTCTATGCTCATCTCTCCCTCTCTCTCTCTCTCTCTGCCCCTCCAAAATAAATAAATTCTTAAAAAAAGAAAGAAAGAAAGAAAAGAAAAATACAAGAAGAAATCCATGAAAAGCCCTGCCCACTGCATGCAGATACGAAATTAGATATCAGAGCATAAACTCCAGTCATCAGGGCCCTGCTCAGGGCACTGCGTTCTTGGTCCATGTGACCATTCGCGTTTACTGTGCGCCGTGATGTGTCAGGAACTGTGCTGCCCACCAGAGGAATGAAGATGCGTCAGTCAGGAGTTCCCGCCCTACAGATCAATGTGACCAGCTCCTGTAACAAGAGCAGATGTACAGAGTGTTCTGGAAGCGAGGAGGAGGGGCACTTGCATTAAATCATTCCCTGTTCAAAGGGCTGCGTTTATTAACAGCCGTTTCTGAAGGATCATACCAACACTTTGTTTTGCTGTTTAACCGGTTATTTTCCTTTACCTTGTTCTTCTTGATTCTCTTCATTCTCCAATTCTTTGGCTGCAAAGATGTCTTTAATGGAAATTAGGTCGTTTTTTAAGAGTTCCAGCTTCTCTCCATCAAGCGATGTTAAAAATGACTGAACCTGAGAACAGAAATAGGTCAGCGTAACTGTCATCTTTTCTTCTCGTTAGTCACATTTACACAGGACCGTCCCCAGTTCTCCCAGGACTCAGGCGATTGGTGGTGTGTGTGTGGGGGGGGGGGGGGGGGGGCGGCGGGGGGTAATGCCAGGTTGAACGCTGGATTTACTGCCTATGAACCTTGCAACTTTGGGTGAGTTACATAAGCTCCCTGGGCCTCAGCTTTTACAACTTTAAAGGGAGAGCCACACTTCATTGTGATCCTTTGTGACGTAAATGAAATAGTGACCGTGAAGTATGAGACACAGGTGCAAAAGGCAGAAGCTAAGTAAATTGTGGTGGCAGCTCTTGTAGCCAGGTGGTTAAAAACACACGTGTTGTCAACTCTGAATTCAAAGATGAGCCCCGTGGGGCGCCTGGGTGGCTCAGTCAGTTAATCGACTGACTCCTGATCTCGGCTCAGGTCATGATCTCAAGGTCATGGGATTGAGCCCCACATTGGGCTCTGTGCTCCGCGCTGAGCATGGAGGCTGCTTAAGATTCTCTTTCTCCCTCTGTCCCTTCCCTGCTTGCTCTCACTCTTAAAACAAACAAACAAACAAACAAATATGAATCCCTCACTTATGAATTGTGTGACCTGCGATAATTTATTTAACCTTTCCATGTCTTTCCTTCCTTATCTGTAAAATGGGTTCTAATAGCATCTCCCTTGTAAGGTTGTTTTGAGGGTTAAAACTTACAGTGACAGTCAAGAAATTACATATATGTCATGTATGTTAACATAAAAGAATATTAACATATGTATATATAATACACATACATATAAACAAACACATAAAGAAATGTTTTACATATACAGATATACATACATTATTACTTGCCAGATGTGGGTTATACACCAGGGCTACAAAAACACATGAGACACATTTTTCTTCTCAGAGATCTTGCAGTCTAGAGGAGGAAAGCCCAGGCTAACCGCTAACGGCCATGACAGATGTGAATGGAGGGGCAGTGGGGCACCAGGGAGGCGACTTCAGTCCCACTTGGGGAGACAAGAGGGTGGGCAGGGAGACTTCACAGAGGATGATGCTTGAGCTGACAACTTCCCTGTTCATTGTCTTCAGAGCCCCTCTTTTGAAACTGACCGCGGTAAACACTTAAAAATTATTTGCACACATGGCCAGCCATCCTCTGTGAATCTGAAGACTGATTTGAACTTTCAAAATGGCCATAGTGCATGGAA
Organism: Felis catus; assembly: GCF_018350175.1. Classification (NCBI taxonomy): domain Eukaryota; kingdom Metazoa; phylum Chordata; class Mammalia; order Carnivora; family Felidae; genus Felis; species Felis catus. Next base: position 172,707,386 of record NC_058371.1, read on the forward strand.
AAACCATACAAAAAATGACATAAGACTGTAAAGTAGTAAAGTTTTCATTCTGCAGGTCAAACACTTGCTCTGGAGCCAGAACCAGCAGAGGAGCCGCAACGCCCCCTGGAATATGTTTTCGTATTCATTATGGTTGTAGATTCACACATCAGGGTAAGCGAGAGGGTTAGAGAGGGCATCAGGGATGCCAGGAAAACATTTTCCTAGAAGTTGTCATGTATATCAGGAGGACACAATGCAATGGCAAGGAGCTCCGGAAGGAAGCGTGGCAGGAAGGCATCCACACAAACCCATCAGTCGTGGAGTTCAGCAGGTGGAGGCAAACGCACCCTGCGTGATGGCTGCCCCCACGTCCTTTGGCTCTGACCTTTTAAGAGCTTCTTTTCAGCTCAGATATTCATGATTAGGTCTCAGGGTCCTAGATAGGCCCACATCAGATTCCTACAATTCAGATGTATTTTTAAACAGCAGTTTTCAAAGAGTAAAATAAAAGAGGTAATTATTGAATAAATGTGCTTGAGCACAACACTTAGTGAAAATGTGGGGCATTATGGTTTCCTCATGTCTTCTGGAGGGGAGCCATCCTCTGGGAGGGAATGCACTGGGGTTGTATGCCTTGGGCATCCTTTGGAAAGGATTCTTTTTAGCAAAGGAATCTATTGTCAGCATCTTTCTACTACAGTATCTCTTTTGCTTCCTCCTAGTTCATTCCATTATGCCAAGGTGATGAGCATTGAATCTTTATTTCAATCCAATAATAAATAATCATGCACTCCTCAATAAATATTCATAGAATGCTGACTATATGCTTGGCATTCTGCTAAGTGTTGATGGGAACACAAGGGTAGACAGTCTGCCTTGTAAATCTTTTCCCTGAGAGGGAGTATAGAGTGCCATTTTGAAGATTCTTGCTTACTGTTCTTGTGAGCTCTTGTGTATAATAGCAATTAAAATGATTAGTTTTTTTCATAAGGTTTATAGTATACCACATTGTCATGCCTGTTGCCATCCTAGAGTCAATCTAGTAGAGTAGTAATGATAATAATTCCTTATATTTCCATATAACGTGTCTATGTTTTAGCCAATAGCAAGGTCAGCAGAGGTGATGTGTATCATTTTCAGGTCAAGGCTCTTAAAAAATGGGAGTGTACCTTCTACACCTTTCTGTCCTTGTGCTGGTGGGATAAAGACAACAAAGAGGGCCTAGAAGATGGTGAAATCCAATGCTCTAGACTCAGACACAAGGGAGTCCACAGGGCCAAAGGGATGTGCCCACCCAGAGCCCACACTCCTTCTGCCAAACCACTCTCTAGGTACTAAAGTCGCTAAAGTTTCCCTCCCTCAGCCTGTATGGATCTCTACTCAGGATGTGCTCCTTATGGCAGGACCATCCACTGGAGGGTGCACCCCTAGGTCTAAGAGGTGGCTGTTAGCAGTGGCGTGGATGGAACTTGAACTAGGGTATCCTCACATGTACCTATAAAGCCCTTGAAGTGAGAGATAGCTGGAAATAAAGACAGGAGAGCAGGCAGGAGGGTAGTATGGAAATGTGAGGAGTGTGAGAAGTCTGAATGGGAACCAGGCCTTCAAAGTCATTATAAAAGTGTATTTGTTAGGGTAGGATGACAGAATATATATATTTTTTAACAGTTTGTTTCAAAACTCCTTTAACTTCCAAGAATTTGGTGTGTAGAGGAGGTCTAGTTAAATTTGAATGATGAATATTTTCTCAGTGTAAGTGTGTGTCTCAAATATTGCAGAGGACATATTTACGTTAAAAAAGTATTCATTGTTGGGGCGCCTGGGTGGCTCAGTCGGTTAAGCGTCTGACTTCAGCTCAGGTCATGATCTCACCATTTGTGAGTTCGAGCTCTGCATCAGGCTCTGTGCTGACAGCTCAGAGCCTGGAGACCTCTTCGGCTTCTGTGTCTCCCTCTCTCTCTATCCCTCCCCTGCTCATACTCTGTGTGTGTGTGTGTGTGTGTGTGTCTCTCTCAAAAATAAACATTAAAAACATTTTAAAAAGAAGTATTCATTGTTTATTAAAAGTTAAAGCTTATCTTGTCATCCTGTATTTTTATTTGCTAGTAATTATTTATTTGCTATTTTTATTTGCTAAATCTGACAACCCCAGTAAGGATCTCCATTTGTATTCTTGCCTGAGGCAGGTGAACATCAGGACGGATCTAGTGGAGCCATGAGATGGACAGAGCGTGGCTCCTGAACCCTTAATTCAGGAAAGCTGCCTGATGACCAGGCACTCCCATCTTGGACGGTTCTAGAATGAGGATAACGCCTACTGATTTGACCCATATATTTTTAGGACTTTTTTTTTATAGCACCCAGTAACGCATTACTAATCCAAGAAAAAGTTCTGCATTCCCTACTATGCATCTATAAAAATCTCTAGGCTGGGGGAACAAAAGCAGAGCTTGTAGAACAGTGTGTAAACAGAGGGAAATGCATCCCTCCAGGGACCAAACCTCCTTCCTAGCAACGTCAGTCGTTTGGGGCTCTTTTCTAAGGACCTGGGACTCTTTCACAGCTGAAAGCTGCAATGGAACTCTCCAGAATGGAATCTCTCTACCACTATGATAACTACAAGAGACCACACATCTGTGTTATGTTTTTCATTAAAACAACACACATACACACACATATAAGAATGCATGTAAAAATAAAATGTCATCAACCTTATATATGCATATACATAAACATGTATAAAAAGGCAGCTAACATTTATTGAGTACTTATTATCTATTCAGCAAGCTGCAACTGGCTTCACATGGATTATCTCACTTAATTCTTTAATGCTGCTATGAGGTAGGTTTTATTATTAATCCCATTTCACAGATAAGGAGATTGAGGTAAGATGGGTCCAAAATCATACAGCTACTGAGTGGTATTTGATCACGTAATGTCTGACTTGAAGCCCAGCTTTTATAGGGAAAGATTTGTGATTCAGTGGAAAACTACATTTTCGAGAGCACACGTTACCAGGTTATCTGATTCTGGGTTTACGGGAGCAACTTCACAACTCTATGGATTGCACGAGCTGAGAGCAGTGCAAAATAATTCTAGTCTATAGACGTATGAATAGATTCTGTCCAGCAGAGGAACAGCCTCACCTCCTGTGGTTTATGACCATTTGCACACTGGTTTCAAAATTGCTTTACTCCACGTAAATATGTGTGTTGGTTTTTCCGCTGAACCAATTATAATATCTGCTTGGTTCTTTCATTTAATTAAGAGGCTAAATAAATTCTTTAATTCATGTTCATTTTGTAACTGTATATGAGGCATGATTTTGTTCTTAAAAAAATTACCCCCTTTAACAGTTTAACCACAAGACTGTTCCTGATGGCTCATGGATAACAACAATAAAAAAGAAATAAACACAGAAAAGTGACACATAACTCAATCATCTGGAAGGAGGGGGATTTCCATCCTGTTTGGTTCTTGGTTGCCTCTTATAGGGCAGAGGCCATGTTTCCTGGCTTAGGTGGGCATCAAGAATGTCTGTATCTCCTCCAAGTGCAAACATGGAGGACATGGCCGAGAGAGAGTCAAGAATCACTCCTCTACTGTAAGGCTCACTTCCAAGTTCCTCTTGCCATCAGGGGGCCTGCTTGTCCCCAGTGAACGTCACTGAGATGAGCTATGGCCCCTCCCAGGACGTTCAGCAGGTGCTACCCTGTGGCTCCGCCAGAAAAACACCCCAAAGTACAATCACCCTGACACCAGGCAAAAGAGCTGTATATATAACTAAGTGAATTAATAGTTTTAAAGCACTTAGAATAGTGACTATATAAGTATCATATGAGTATTTGCTAAATAACTACCCTCCCCCACCCCCCATGTAGATCCTTTTAAAAAAAATCCCCAAACCCTGCTGATTTCTACTGTTTCTATTTTGTTTCTTGAGATCACAGTGATGGGGATGTGAGTGTACAGGGCTATCAGGTAATTCCCAGGTTTCCATTCCGGAACATTCCCAGATAGAACTTTTTTTTTTTTTTAATGTTTATTTATTTTTGAGAGAGAGAGACAGAGTGAGAGCAGGGTAGAGGTAGAGAGAGAGGGAGACACAGAATCTGAAGCAGGCTCCGGGCTCTGAACTGTCAGCACAGAGTCCAGCATGGGGTTTGAACTCATGAATGGTGAGATCATGACCTGAGCTGAAGACCAATGCTCAACCAACTGAGCCATCCAGGTGCCCCCCAAATAGACCTTTAACTCCCAGCAAGATAATCCTGCCTTTTGTGGCCCAAGCTTTTTAACGAATGGGTGAACACATCAATATTTAGCCCATAAAACTCTATTAAAACCCTGCAGTCTGGAAGAAACATCAGCTGCTTTGTTTTCATTGGGTGGATATGGCAATGTGGCCTAGTAGGGCTTCACTGGCCTGGGTACATCACCAAAAGGAAGCACAGCGCCAGGAGCCTGACAGGCAAGTTTCTGAGCAACCTTTGGCACCATGAAGTGTGGTAGTGATGACTCTTATTTTGCTGGCCCTCTTGGGGGCAGGGAGGGGTAATAGCTTAGCATAGGACAGAGAGGAAATAATATGGAGCATGAGGGGTCATCAGACTGTATCATATTTGTGACCCTTGCACACTACTAACAAGGCCCTAAACATGAGATATTTTAATGGCAGATTTTCCAGTTTCTCTCATGTATAAGAAAACAAATTAGTGAACATGGAATTTTATTTTATTTATTGTTATTATTATTATTATTTTTTTTTAGAGAGAGAGAGCATGAGCAGGGGGAGGGGCAGAGGGAGAAGAGAGAGAATCTTAAGCAGGCTCCACACTCAGCACAGAGCCTGACACGGGGCTCGATCTCATAACCCTGAGATCATGACCTGAGCTGAAATCAAGAGTAAGACGCTCAACAAACTGAGCCACCCAGGTGCCCCAGTGAACATGGTATTATACGTGAGCAGGGCTGACATACCTTGCTTTCACTTTCATTGGACAGAATTTCCAGGGCTTCCAGGTGTGACAAACCTTGATACTCATCAAACAGCATCCCGTAGTGTGCGGTCCTCTCGGCCGTGAGCTGCTGGGCCAACCTCTGCTTCTCTTTCTCCTTGGCTTCTCTTAACATCTGCAGAAATACACAGTGTTTGTGCCCTGGGTGTATGCTGGGACGCCTCATTTCCTGAATCAGGGGAGATAAGGGCTGGCTTTGTATTTGTGAAGAGTAGGTTTTAGTTACTTGGGAATTTCTAACACAATGATTCTTTGATTGATCCTACTGACAATTTTTACATAATATTCCACTTTGAGTTTTCCATGTTCGTTATATACATGAAAAGACAAAGCAAAAATTCTATGCCTGGGAACAGGATTGGAAAGAAGCACATCAGAAGCTGAAACGTGGTTTCCGCTGAAGTGTTCTCCGTGTGTGATTAATTTTCTTATTTTCTAAAATATCCAAATTATCTATAACGAGCAAATCGATGCACACCAGGAAAGTCTAATCTATTGTGATAGGGTTCACTGCAACTTCAGCACCCAGGCAGACCTCAAGGCAGTTATAAGCTGGTCTGCTTTGATCTGAGTTGCGTTATTTTAAAAAATTTTATGTGGGTGGCTATTAACCATCTTTGATGAACAATATTAATAAAATATAAACTCATAACATATTTCTCATCAGATACTAAGTATAAAGAAGGATATTAGCTTATTGATGCTGGAGAAGTAGGACTGTGAATGGAGTTCCTCTCCATGTTGATCATTTCTCTCCAGTTATTTTTTTTGTTGATTAAATAAAGAGAGCAAAGTGAACACCGAGTCCCTCAGTCACTCCCAATTTCCTGCACTTGCTTTCTGTGATTCTAAGCATCTTTTATTTGATTCCTCATTAAGTTTACTGGGCATTACGTTTATAGGGTTCTTTAGTATCAATGGAGAGCACCATAAACACAGTGGCCACCACAAATTCACAAGGGAAAGATCATGGAAGAACAGACCGTGGTTTTTAATGTGCATCAATAAAACAATCGACCCCATTTCTCCTTTTGGGTTCTTGAGGCGCTTAGCCAAAAACTCACTGGGCTGCAGACAGAATTCTCCCCTCTATCTGTCTTTAACATTAATATGTACAAGCTCTGAATTTTAAATTTTCAAAACAATCTCATCAAATTACCACTGGGGATTTAAAAAAAATTTTTAATGTTTATTTATTTTGAGAGAGAGAGAGAGAGAGAGAGAGAGAGAGAGAGAGAGAGAGAAAGAGAGAGAGAGAGAGAGAGAGAGAGAGAGACAGAGTATGAGTGGAGGAGGGGCAGAGGGAGTGGGAGACACAGATTCTGAAGTGGGCTTCAGGCTCTGAGTTGTCAGCACAGAGCCCGATGCGGGGCTCAAACTCATGGACTGTGAGATCATGACCTGAGCTGAAGTCGGACGCTCAACCGACTGAGCCACCCAGGCACCCTGAAATTCTCCATTTTAGAGGTATGTGAATTTCAGCCAAAGAAGCATAGTTAGCCAGTTTCTGGACTTGGTCACATTTCCCCCACATTATCACCTTCTTAACTAGAATGAAATTTATATCTATACATATATACTTATATATAGACACATATATAGGCTTATAGGTAGGTACATGTGTATATATAATATATAGTATGTATGTATGTATCTATATAAATTTTATATATAAGTCCTGTGGCAACAATATTCCTACACGCTCACCAAATACCCTTTCCGTCCTAGACACATAGCTGAACTATATTTCTCAGCCCCTTGAGTTGAATTAGGTAGACTCTGTGGAAGTTGTGGCCAAAGGAATGAGGGTAAAGTGACGTATATCACTTCCAGGGAGAAGTCCTAAAGTGTCCTACCTACCTGGCCCTCCCATATTCCTTCCCCTTCTATGAGGCTGGAAGTAAAGATTTTAGGACGACAGATCCACAAGATAATGGACTCAGAAAAGAGCTGTCTAGAGAGTCCCTGAACAGGGACATTCACGCTGCAGGAGCGAAAGTTAGATTTTTTTGCTCTTAGCCACGTCGATCCTTGGGGGTTGGTGTTTTAGTTTCATTTTCATTTTGCAACATCTGGTATTAATTATCTGATTAATACAAATGTATTTTCTTTTGCAGGATCGGTAGGCTGGTGGTTTAGATGATCCTGCCAAGTCCTGACCTGAGCTATAATATCAGAGTGGTTATATGAAGGTTACTCTGGAAGAGACCAGAGGAAATAGCTTAAAACAAAAGCTTTTCAGGAAATGCCACTAACATGATGTCAGTGATGGCTCCTTAGTGGCTTCCTAGTGTTGAGCCAGGAGAAGGTATGTTTGTCCTGCCTATGAAATTTATGAAATCTGGGGCTGTATCAGCTGCTCCTGATTTCAGGAAGGCAGAGACAGACCTGGCGTATCTGCCTGTTACAGAGGAAGGGACCAGGAGCATGTCCGCACTGTAGAGCATGAACTGGGCATGTGCCATCTGAGAAAGCAAGTTCACTATTAGGGTTTTATACTTGGAAAAGAAAATAAATATTACTTTTAAGTTCTTTAACTACTATCGGTAAGCAAAACACAGATTAAATTCTTTTTTTTTTTTTTAAAGTAAGCTCTACGTTCAACATGGGTCTTAAACCCATGACCTCAAGATCAAGAGTCGCATGCTCTACCGACTGTACAAGCCAGGTGCCCCACAGATTCAATTCTTCATATCGTATTTCCCAAGGAGGGTTGGAAAACTTTAAAACTTGAAGTGTGAGAAGAGAGGCCCATCCTTGCACATAGTAAGAGGACTGTAAATTAAAATTCCAATGAGATGCCATTTCCACCTATTATATTGACACATAGTAATACAACAACAATAACTACCGTTCCTGATGTTTGCTAAGAGTCTAGTACTCTTCCAACTCATTGAATCTTTACGTCAAAGCTATCAGTAGGTATTGATGTTGCACCCAGTGCACAGGCGAGTAAACCAGGGCACAGAAGAATTAAGTAACCTGCTCAAGGTCATGTGGCTAGAAAGTAGTAGAGCTGGAATACATACAATGATGCTTTCAACCGAATGCTTGTGTCCCCCCAAAATTCATTTTTTAAGTTTATTTATTTATTTTTGAGAGAGAGAGAAAGCGTGCGTGTGTGCAAAAGCACACAGTGGGGGAGGGGCAGAGAGAGAGAGGGAGACACAGAATCTGAAGAAGGCTCCAGGCTCCAAGCTATCAGTGCAGAGACTGACATGGGGCTCAAACTCACAGGACTGTAAGATCATGACCTGAGCTGAAGTTGGACACGACCAGCTGAGCCACCCCGGGCGCCCCGCTCCCCAAATTCATAGGTTGAGACCTAATCCCCAATGTGATGGTATTTGGAAGTAGGGCCTTTGGGAGGGGATTAGGTCATGAGGGTGGAGCCCTCATGAATAGGATTAGTGTCCTTATAAAAGAGCCCCCACAGGGCTTTTTGCCCCTTCTACCATGTGAAGACACAGCGAGAAGATGAGAAGATGGCTATCTATGAACCAGGAATGGGCCATCACCAGACACTGAAATCTGCCAGCACCTTGATCTTGGGCTTCCCAGCCTCCAGAACTATGAGAAATCAATGTTTGTAGCTTATAAGAAACCTAGTCTTATATTTTGTTGTAGCAGCCTGTGTGGACTAAGACAAATGGCAAAAATGTAATAATCTTCAAGAAATTATTAAGTGATTAAAGCAAGGTACAAATGGGTGTGGTTAGCATGCTACCATTTGTCTGCAAAAGTATATATGTATCTGTATCTCTGTCTATGTCTATACCCATATCTATAGCTATATGATAATTCTGACAGAATCCATAAGAAGCTGTTAACAGCGTTTGCTTCCCATGAGGAACCCAGTGGCTGGGGAACAGGTGCATTAGAAACTCAATTTTCATTCTCTACTGTCTTAGGTCATTTGAATTTAAATCACATGCTTTAAAATACCTATTAAAAAAGATAAATAAAAAGGTATTTACTTTACTGACTGAAAGAAAGGATGGCAAAAGTATATAATCCCACCTGAGATAAGGAAACGGTTCTCTCCATGAGTGTCTTGGTCCGCTTAAAGCCTGGGTCACTCTCCGCAAGGACATTCATGGTTTTCTTACCAATGAATTCCAGAGCGTCCAGACCGCCCGTTAAGACGCTTTTACCCTGCAGATGAGATAATCACATGAGATTAGCTTTTGCCTTTTGCAATTTCACAGCAGTCAGAAACTCGCAGAAGGCACTATGTGCAAATATTAAAATCAATATGAAGTCACAATTTTTTCTCATCAGGGATTTAACATCCACTTAATGCTGTTTTCTTTTCCTTGGAAGGACATATGGCATATAATTTGTAGGGCATACAATATTATTTAAAAAGGACGCTTAGGAAAAACCAAAGCATATTTGGGATTAATTTTTACTGGCTCTATGTGTATGAATAGAATACGTATCTAAGACATGAAATTAATAGGTGATCCCATTAGTGTTTTTGTTTGAAAGAATGTTAACCTGAGTAACAGAGTTGTTTGGAGCAGTCTATTAAAATGTCAAATACTCTTGCCAATTTAGCAAATTCTTTAATCTAGGGCCTTGGAGTATGGGACCCTCAGGCTGTTTCAGATGGCCCTTGCATACTTTCAGAAACTAGCAATAACTGCCTATAATTAGTATATTCATGAAATAAGACAGGTTGATTTCCATATACGGCTGCCTTTAGAAACTGTTCCATCATACAGTGATCCTGCAAATCCTCTTGTCAGCCATTGTTTTCCTTAAAAAAGAAAGATCAAAACAACCAAGATTTACTCACATAAACTGTTCATATAAATAGAACTGCTTACATTTCTTTACAGCTTCTGTTCATATACTCCAAATACACAACTGCAATTATACTATGCACACATCTGTGTTTTTTCTGCCTTACATGAACTATACACATTATATTTTATTAAGATATTATTGCCTGTGTACATTTTCCAATCTTCATAATTTTTGCTTCATTAGCAATATTAGACTTCGCTGAATTAATATACTTTAGTAGGCATTTCCATCTTGGATATTTAGACGCTGTTTTCAGATTTGGGGGCCATTCAATATTCACATCAGAAAACAGATTTTAACACACGTATATTGTGGAAGGACTATGGGATATCACAATTCATACTTTTGTATGATTTGATTTATGTCTTTTAATATTCTACGAGGGATTAGTTGAGTAGAGAATAAAATGGGAGAAAGAAGGACATGGAGACTTTGATTAAGGGCAAAGCTGGTGGGAGTGTCTGGAACTTGGGAAAAGAAAGTATCAGAAGGTAGAAGAGAACACAGAAAGGAATTGAGGGTGCTGAAGACAAACTCAGAGTGCCCTGCGCTGTCACTCAGGGAGACGATGAACTCATTTCTTATAACCAGGGATATGAAAGAGCTCCGCCCCATCCCCAACCCGAACCCCTCCACGTGTAGGCATACTGGGCATGTGTTGCTGTTTGACTCCTAAAACACATTTGCTGCTTCTCATTCAGCCTACTTAGTCTAGAGGGCCCTGAGTTGCAAAGAGGAGAGCACGCATTTTCTAATTCTGGCATGCTCTGACCCCAAAGTCCGGTAAGACGACTTCACATGTGTGTCCACAGCTTCCTCTTCTTCCCACATTGCACTGTACTCGCCTTTAAGGTGGCTCTGTCTTCCAGGATGTTGTGCCCCCTTGTTTGTCCACATATGCCCAGCATCTAGCATAGTTCCTGGCACACAGTGAGGGCTGATTACCTTTTTTTCTTTTAAGTTTTTTTTAATGTTTATTTTTGAGAGAGACAAAGCGTGAGCAAGGGAGGGGCAGAGAGAGAGAGAGAGAGAGAGAGAGAATCCCAAGCAGGCTCCAGACTCTGAGCTGTCAGCACAGAGCCTGACACAGGGATCGAACTCACCAACGGTGAGATCATGACCTGAGCCAAAGTCAGACGCTTAACCGACTGAGCCACCCAGGTGCCCCCACCTTTTTGTTTTTTAAATGAATGAATGAATAAATTGGACATCAACTATACTTCTAGAAAAAGTAGTTGGTTGGTTTTTACACAGCAGAAAAAAACCTTTTCTTCCTGACACTGAAGACCGGCTAGCTGTATCATCTCATCTGGGGTGCCTCCCCGCTTTTTCATTATTCATCAGTGTTTTGCTGCCAATAATAAGCTTCTTGAAGAGGCAGACAGGGATCTGGGGCAGGGGATAAACTTAGGGTTATTTAAGGAATGGGGAGAGTAGGAATGGGAGGTTAAGATGGGGGAAGAATGTTGGTCTTAGTTATCTGGAAACACTTCAGAAACGTCTCGGGATGTTGTTTCCAATTCCTTACCAGCATTTTTTTTTTTTTTTTTTTGGTATCTGAATGGCTTTATAATCTTCAAATTGAAGATTAAGAAACATAGACCTGGGGCGCCTGGGTGGCTCAGTCGGTTGGGCGACCGACTTCGGCTCAGGTCATGATCTCGCGGTCCGTGAGTTCGAGCCCTGCGTCGGGCTCTGTGCTGACAGCTCAGAGCCTGGAGCCTGTTTCGGATTCTGTGTCTCCCTCTCTCTGACCCTCCCCCATTCATGCTCTGTCTCTTCCTCTCTCAAAAATAAATAAACGTTAAAAAGAATTTTTTAAAAAAAGAAACATAGACCATCGAAGAAAACGAGCTGTCTCGGCTCTAAGAAAGAGCCCTCTCTCCTCCCCAGCCGGAGGCTGTCCTTGCAGCTGTTGGAAAGGACAGTGTTACAGCAGACTGAAAACGTTCCTTCTGAGCAGTCCTTTCTTTTAAACATAAAATGTATTTCGTTTGCTCTTACTATTTTGGTGCCAAGGTTACGCCTACTCTGTAGGAGAAAGCATAACAAAACCATAGTCCGAAGTCATGAGCAAGACCATCTTTTCTCTGATGTATCTAGATCACGGGTAAACACAGATATCAAAAGAAGGCGCTGGGAGAGACCAGGGAAAACAGAGGAAGCAGCTAACGACTTACTGTGTTTTGAACCACATTGGTGATGGCGGACAGCATGCCCCGAGACCCGGATGAGGGAGAAGTGGGTGGGCTTTCTGTGGGACTCTGATCTGTGGCCACATCTGCTAGTAAGGAGAGAAACATCCTCTTAGAGTTCAGTCTACTGATCCGGACTTAGAAATCTTCTATTTGCGCACATAGTGCGATACAGCTGAAGTCCAAGAAGCCCCCAGATAAACAGATCGCTCACTTTGAGGGACTCCACTTTCGGTATCAGGTTGGGCCCCTTCAGAAGAGCTGGAGTTTACACCATGAATCCGTAGTGTGGCTCCTGCTTTTTCCTTGACTGCTGTCAATCCATGACCTGCCAGGAAATAAAAATACCGTTCCCAATACAATAGAAACCCACGGTCTGCAATTCGATAGCTCATGTTCCAGAGCTGTTGTAAGCTGTAGGCGTATACCCCGGTTGCAAGAGCATGTAGTGATTAACAGCATGGACTTTGCAATCCCTCTCATTTGTTTCTCAGACGGTCTGCTTAGCAACCTGGGATTCCAAATCCAAGATATCTGTGAATAGGATCCCTGTCTTTTCCTCTTTACTCTTTTCTAAACTCCTCAAAACAGGCATGCATCATTCAGTTTTGAATTCCTTGCAGGCCTAGCCCGGTCACAGACACTCAATTAATAGTCACCGAACTGAAATCGGGTGAGGCCCAGCATGCTCTTTCAAAGTGTTAGTCATTCTTTCAGTGCGGACAGTGCAAGGTCTGGAGCTGACATGTCAAAATCAAAAGTCCAATCAGTGAGCAAACCAGGAAGAGCACCCAGTGGCTCTGCCAGTTGTCCTAAGCAGTAACGGTCCGCATGCAAGCCCCTACAGTCGTCGGCCAGGCTGGAGGTCACTGGCTTTACGCCATCTGAGCAGGGCCAAGATGCCTATAGTCTCCAGAGCCCAGCACAGTGGGTGTTCAGTAACTATTTGGTAAACACAGAGCTGACCTCTTCATCCAAGCACCGTGTGCCACACACACAAACAACCCCTGGCCTGACAGAGAAATAGTCTTGGCTACATTTTATTCTGGAGCAATTAATTTTTCTCCTTAGAGGCCCCCATGATGAACCACAGCTTTTCTCAAGTTCCCACTGAACACAAAAATTAATGGTCTACTGACTGTCCTAAAATGGCTTTTTGAGTTCTTTTGGAGAAACAGCCTGGGATGGCACTGTCCCAGCACTCACCTCCCCCTTAGCATCGCAGGAAGAAAGGGAAAACGATTTCACCAGGGACCCAGGCAACATCAGGTTGCTAAAACCAAAGGCAGCAGCAATATTAATATGTGGGGGAAAAAAAATCCCAAGTCATGGCAGGATTTGAGAGCCAAAGAGAACCACCTAGTCTTAGAAAGCACCATTAAAATGACCCACTGTCCATCTCCTGAATAAGAGAAAGACACAGATGACTCCCAAACCCAAATAGTAGTATTTTATCAGTTGTAACTTTATTTATCAGAGTGATCTTAACATAATCAGGGCACTAATATTTACCAGAGGACTAATTACATCCAGTGGAAACCACCTGTCATTATACACTATCTAGAAAACAGGGAAACTTAAATAACATTATTTACAATTTTTACAACATTAATTTCACAAGAAACATATGTCTATATTCATGCGCAGCTCATTAGATACAGTTCAAATTCATTATCAAGTTACTCGGAACAAACATGACCTATAACTGCTAAAACTAAGGCTTGAACTCATTCTCTTTAGCTTCTAGTAAATTCCAAGCATTTCAATGGAAATTTATTGAAGTTTCAGTAACACCTTCAAGTTACAAGATACCATCTAGCCTATTTACGTATGAGTCCATATTACTTGCCATATTTTAAAAACACACATATTTTCCAAAAGGAAAGAATATACATACAAATCTCAAATAGGATTCTCATTGAGATTTCTGAGGGCCAACATAAAGGCATAACTGAGTTGGAGAAGACAGGGAGGAGTCTGCTACATTTTCTTTGAGAAAGCCATATAAGAAAGATGATTCCACATCCTTCCTTGAGAACATGCAGGATTTAATGGACCACACTGTCATTATCTCCTATTTCGCCTTCTAGACCCCTTTCACGTGAGGACCATCTCTGATTCTTTTCCTAGGGAAGAACAACTTCTCACCATCTCAGAACATACATGATTAGGGGTATGTCCGCATAAATTGCCTCTAGAAAAGTTATTTTGTTTCTGGAAGGAAATACCATTTTTGTGTTCAGATAAATGGGATGTGTCTGTTTAATACACATGACACTACGTTGCTACTCCAGCTACTCACACACACACACACACACACACACACTCACGTACACACACACACCTACACACACACACACACCTATACACCCACACTCACACACCCACATACCTAAACACCCACACACCCACACCTATGCACACACTCACTTACACACACATACCCCCCCACCCAATACTGCCCACAGCTTTTCTTCGTATAATTGATATACAAAGAATTGCACATATTTAAGTTTGCCCCAATTATATTTTCTGATAAACAATTCTTTCTGAATTCTTTTGTTAGTGAAAGTACATCATTAGTGCATTCTACTAAAATTAGAAAGCTATGGTTCTTCACAGATAAGGTTTAATGATGCCACACCCTACTTTGAAGAATAACTTCTAAAACTTTACTTAGTGTGACATCTAGTGCCCAGAACAAGGAAGTAATATATGGAATCATTTTTGCCTTTTGACTGTTGGTGATTCATTCTCAGAGATACTGATTAGGTTCTACCAATAGCAGAACAACAACAACAACAACAACAATACTATAGTGTATAATCATGGATTCCTCACACTTCATTGTGAACCCTAAGTATCCTCAAAGAAATGAAATTCCTTCAAATTCCATGGGTCTAAAGATGGAATATCCTTTACCCCTGGACTTATTGCAGCAAAAATAGGTGAATATTGCAAAGAAGATAAGAATGTTACATAATGAGGCACCTGGGTGGCTCAGCCAGCGGAGCACCCCACCTTGATTTTGGCTCAGGGAATGGTTCCAGGGTTGTAGGATCAAGTCCCGTGACCAGCTCTGGAGCTGAGCATGGAGACTGCTTAATATTTTCTCTCTCTCCTTCTGCCCCTCTCCCCTGCTCTAATAAAAAATAAATAAATAAATGAAAAACAAAATAATGTTGTACATATGCTGTGATATGGTATCATTTTAAAGCAAATGTTAAATGATTGGCTGGTGTTTAATTTCTCACCTATACCCTAGTGGTAAACATCTTAAACTTAGGAATCTGGAGTCCTGTGGAGGAATTTTGGTTCCATCATTTATTAGTTGTGTGATCTACATGAGTTACTTAACCTCTGAGTCTCTACTGTTGTCTTCTTTGAAAGGGGGATTGTAACATCTATCTCCCAGGGTTCTATAAAATCACCAAGGAGAAATACATGATACCCTTGGTATCAGCCAACATTTTTTGAACACTTACTATGTCCCAGGCACTGGACTAGTTATTTCTAGTAAAGTAAATTATCTCATTTAATCTTCTCACTATGAGATAAAGGATACTATTATGCCTGTTTCAAAATGGAGAAAACTGAGATATTGGTGACATGAAATAATTTGCCCATGGTCCCAAACCTGCAGAGGCAGGTTTTGAACCCAGTCTTAACTCTAGAATTTACACGCTTAACCACTATGCTATATTAAGAAAGTTTTATATGCCATTTACAGTGGATTAAATGTCATTTTAGTCCCATTTCTATAACTTCTTGGAAATCAGATCCTTGATCTGATTTTTTATTTTTAAAAAACTAGCTTATGCTAAAACTACTGGACTTCCCTTACCTTGACTAGACAGCAAGGCAAAGGCCACTTCTGGAGTGAAACCTTCTTCTAATTCTGCCCCTTTCAGTCAGGGGTTGGCAGGTGTGATGTTTTTAGAATCATCCCCATGCTGTGCAGGCACAGATCCTAGATGCTGTGTGGTGTTATCTTATACATCCAGTTTAATTTTTTTTCCCCTCAAAAAGCACATGATATCACCAAGCCATTATTTTGTGAGTTCCACCAAGATTAAAACCCATTAAAGCGAGGTCTCCCCTCTTTGTGGAGGAAGAAACTAATTTGTTGCCAAGAGGTAACTTAGGGAAGCAAGAGTAGTTCTCTGCAGCACCCTGGATGACTGGCTAACTCTACAAGTATTTTCTTTCTTCTTCTTCTTTTTTTAATGTTTATTTATTTTTGAGAGACAGAGTGTGAGCCAGGAGGAGTAGAGAAAGAGGGAGACATAGGATCAGAAGTGGACTGTGCACAGACAGCAAAGAGCCCGATGTGGGGCTTGAACTCATGAACCTTGAGATTATGGCCTGAGCCAAAGTCAGACACTTAACCAACCGAGCCACCCAGGTGCCCCTCCATGAGTACTTTCTACTGGTCCCATATGGTAAAGCCCATGCACACAGGGGACCAGCTAACTCATTCAGAGGACTCCCCCTATTTTAATTTTTAATACAATGTTTCCTTCTTTTCCATTTCTTTATTTTTCTTTAAGAAATGGATATATATAAAAGAAACTTTAAAAAACTCATAATTTCACTTTCCTGATATATCTGGTTGATTTTTAAAACAAAAACATTTATATGACCAAATTCAAAGAGTTTAGAATCACAGACAACAGAAGGTGGGCCAGCCTCTTTCTTCCTAGACTACTTCTGGTGACTTACTAACATAACAGACAGTAGAGTCTATGAGCTTATAAAAGCCTATGGAAACGTTTAAGACCTGAAAAAAAAATGTTGCTTCTAAAAGACAGAAAGGAAAATATGCAAATTGGAAATAGAAATTAATCAATACTTAATGTATTCAAAATGTGATATTAGGTCAATGGGTCAGCTACAGTTCAAATGAATTCAACTCTTACATAGTCATATGTAAATTATGTGTTTATTTACTTTAGAAGTTTTTAATGTTTATTTTATTTTTGAGAGAGAGAGAGCGAGAGAGCGAGTGCCTGAGCACAAGAGGAGGAGGGGCAGAAGGAGAGGTTGAGAGAGAGAATCCCAAGCAGGCTCCACACTGTCAGCACAGAGCCCGACGTGGAGCTCGATCCCACAAACCGTGAGATCTCGACCTGAGCTGAAATCAAGAGTCAGATACTAACCTGACTGAGCCACCCAGACGCCCCTGTAAATTATATATTTAATGAGGCATATGGCTGTGTTTCATTACGTTTGCTGTGATACAAGAGGAACTTCAAAAAGGAAAAGTGCTTGGAGCTCTTAAAAGACTTTAAGTGACCCTACCTTCCTCTCTGTGCCCCTGGTCCCCCATTTCCTTCTAAAGATAACAACCCTTATTTGTTTCTTGTGATTTTTTTTCATGAAACATTTTTTAAAAGCATATACCTATGTAGAAGTGTTCTGGACCGGGCGTCTTCTACTTCAAAATATACGGCACATGCAGGTGGTGGTAGGGGCCGAGTGTGGTGCCCTGTGCATTATGGGGGACATCTCTGGAGAGTCATCCTGACCCTACCCCCCACCCCCTCCGCCGCTCCCTAGGGGACAAACTGAGGCCTCTGAAAAACCTGCATTGCAGTTCAGCTTCTCTGATGGCCCAGTTCTGCTTCCCAATCCTTCACTCTCCTGCAAGGCTTGATCCTGAGAGCACCTCACAGTGAAACTCCCACAGCCTAACTTCTGCCTGTGTCTCCCCCAGGCATCTGACCTACAACACTCATCTGCCTCATTCTTTTTTTTTTTTTTCAGTGTTTATTTATTTATTTTGAGAGAGACAGCACATGAGCAGGGGAATAACAGAGAGAGACAGGGAGAGAGAGAATCCCAAGCAGGCTCTGTGCTGTCAGTGCAGAGCCCCACACTGGGCTCCAACTCACGAACCGTGAGATCACGACCTGACCCAAAATTAAGACTTGGACGCTTAACCAACTGAGCCACCCAGGTGCCCCTGCCTCATTCTTTTTAATGGTTGCATAGAGGGGCGCCTAGGTGGCTCAGTCAGGTAAGCGTCTGACTCTTGATTTTGGCTCAGGTCAAGATCTCACGGTTCGTGAATTCAAACCCCATGTCAGGCTCTGTGCTGACAGCTGCGAGCCTGGAGCCTGCTTCAGATTCTGTGTCTCCCTCTCTCTCTGTTCCTCCCTCTCTTGTGCTCTGTCTCTCTCTCTCTAGACAAATAAATAAGCCTTAAAAAAAGCTTAATGGTTGCATAGATTATTCTTCCAAACATCTACATTGCACTACATCCAAATAGCTAACATGCTCTGTGGATGGATACTTGAGGTGTTTTAAGTTTTTCATATATGCCCGGCCAACTCCCTCACCTCCTTCAGGTCTTTGCTCCGTTATCACCTCCCTGAGACCTATCCCTCACCACCATTTTAAAACCTTAACCTGTGCTCCCTACTCCACTTTATGTTTCTCAGAGACTTACACTTTCTAGCCCTCTATATAATTTCCTATTTATTATGTATATTGTCTATTGTCTGTCTCCTTCCAGTCGTATGTAAGCCCTGCTAGGGCAAGGGTCTTTGTGTCATGTGCTCACTGCCTTATCTCCAGTGCTTAGAATAGTGTCTGGAACAGTAAGCATTTGCTGAGTGAATTCTGTATTGAACATCTTTTTATATATTAATGAATTTTTTCAAAGGATCAGCAGTAGAACTACTGGGCTAGAAGGTATGTGCATTTAAAATTTTACGGATAATGCTAATTGCTCTTCTGAAAGTTGTATCAGTTTAAACTCTGGGCGAGTTTTTGAGAAATACAGCAGTTAAAAATTTTTTTTCAATGTTTGTTTGTTCATTTATTTATTTTTGAGACACAGAGAAAGATAGAATATAAATGAGAGAGGGCAGAGAGAAGGAGACACAGAATCTGAAGCAGGTCCAGGCTCTGTGCTGTCAGCACAGAGCCTCACGCGGGGCTCCAACTCACCAAAAGTTAAACTAAGCTAAAGTCGGATGCTTAACCGCCTGAGCCACCCAGGTGCCCTGAGAAATACAACAGTTTAAAAATATTGGCTGCATCTCCAACTTCTATCAAGGAATTCAAGATAGTATAAAAAGTCGTGAGTAGTAGTTGTTCGGAAAAACACAGATGATGTTGGCTGTGCTCAACTAAAGCAAACATCAGTGCAGCAAAAAGAGGATCCATTCCACCTTCCTTCTGGGAAAGCCTTCCTTCTAAGGCTTGGTGTCCACTCCGTAGTCAGATACTCACTTCTTTTTAGGTTCAAAATTGACAAGAAATGTCTCTGAACCGATAGCACGTGCCTGGCAGTTAAACAGACATTCATTAACACCTCGGTCTTATTCATAGATTGTGAACAAACTCTATGCACTGACCTATCATCCTATAATTGTCTGTATTAATGATCCTGGAGAATTTTCACACGATCAGTGACGTCACCTTCAGAAATGAATCCATGTGATATCGATAGTGATTTACCCAGTTAAGGGTTCTCACTGTAGTATCATTTTGACAAGTTTGCCATTCTCTGGAATAAACGCTGTCATTATTTCTGACAGTGCTGGTGGAAGGGTGTCATTAAAATGTGCAAAAGGGGAAAACTGTATAACTTGGAAGAGGATGGGAAAGGGGAACAATGGTAATTTTGAAAAGGTAAAAATATACACATCAGATACACCTCTCTCTCCTCAGGTATGGTGTTTAGACTTATAAAACTGTCAAAACTAGAATTAAAAAAAAAACCATTTAGGACTTTTGTAATATCTAGAAACAAGTTGCTGTATTCTACAATTTGTACCTCGCTCTATCTGTATATGTTTCAGCATTGTTGACTTTCATTTTGATTACCAGTCTATCGTGTAGGAAAAGTCAGGCCTCTCAGATGCTGGCGGGAAATCACATCTGGTTCTCACAGCATCGCTTTGAAATGATCATCAGAATCATTATTTTTTATATTTTCCTTTTTCATTCCGGCTTCGGCCTGGATCTCAAATGATAACAATTTTAATTTCATTTTATGAACTTGTCCAAAGACACGGGTGGCATGTGATCAAGTCTTCTTAGAACATGATGACAGTGTAGCTGAGGATGGAGCTAATGTAAGAGTTATAGTCTCTCCAGAAATAATTGTTGGCTGAGAACTGTTTGATTTTATATCAAGCATTGGGAGGCCATTTCTTCTCATTTTCCCTTAACCTTGGGGTCAAAGTAGTGAGGCAAAAGACCAAATATGAAAATACAAAGTAGCAAAACGTGAATCATTTTTTGTTTTCCCATTTAGCATAGGAGTTATAAATATCTTTCTCCTTCTATATATAGTCATAGACTAACGAATCATCATATTCTGGAAGGTGGAAGGAATCTTAGAATTTCTTAAGTCCCCCCACCCATACTTTTCCAAATAAGGAATCTAATCCAAATAAGGTGCATGGTGTTGTAGTTAGTGACTGTCCTCTGAGATCACAAGTTAGTAACAGTCAGGACCAGGTCTCAGATCTTTATGATTCCTGGTCCAGCGCCCTTTCTAAGAGAGAACCACCTTCCAATGTTTCAATTCTCCAAGTACTCTCCTGCAAACTCTGAACAGTTCCAACTACTGTGACTGCAGTTTTTCAACAAGTGTATGAAGTATTGGCTTCTATTTCTAGTGCTCAATTGACAGCTCTGTGTTTTGTTACCAACTACGTGTTTTGCACTTCTGTGTCTGCAACCAGAATTACCCTGGGGGTAACATGAGCGTTCTGAGCGGGAGTCAATTGCAATGGAATGTGTGATTATTTTCTTTCTTTACTTTCCACAGGAAATTTATAAACCTTCAAGAGCTCATCTACTGCTGGGAGTGCTCTGTTTTCCAATGTCTCTTTTCCTTGTGATAATAAACTATTAGTGCTACAAAGTCTTGGGTGGATATTATGCCGTACATAACAGAAGGTGTCCCTGACTTGCTTCTCTCATTCCCTAAGTAGCAGCTTAATATAGACGACAATCCAGGATGGCACCCAGGACTTTTTAAACTCTACTCCAACCCTGTGTTTCAGGTTGTGAGCCAGGCTATGGCACTTCTCCATTTGTGGGACGCTTGTGATCCATATTATCTTTTGGGAGTCAATCTCCCAACTACCACCATTGCCTGTCTCCAGCCTTGGAACCCGTAACTTCAGCCCCCCACCCCCACCCCCTTATGCTACAAGTTTTAGTTCTCTATCACATCCATGGAGATACTTACCCAGTTTTAAAGTATGTATTGCTATTATTTTAGGTACTATTACTACACAGAGTCACAGCATATCTTGGCCAGAAATCTCCAAAATATGCCTTAGGAGTAACTTAGGGATGGTATTCAGTGGTATTGCTATTGCATTTATTCGGGGTGCGATGACCAGTGGTGATGGACCAGTTTAGGCTCTACTCTTCTAAAAATAGTTCCAATTTATCTAATAGGATTCTAAGGAGAAGCATCAACATTTCAAAATTTGCTTGAGCTCCCTCATGTGCCTTTTGGCCATTGTTGGTTGCAAATGAGAAGAATGCCAAGATTTAAATGCTTCTAACAATTCCAGCATGTAGCTAGAGGCACAAAAAATATAAAATTTCTGGACTTAGTGTTGTAAATGATGAGGATTTCAAACAGAAAAGGGAAATGTGGTAGGGTAGGGTAGGAAGGGCAAGATTCTGCTCCCTGGTGTACACACCCTGGGTAATCCCCTCCCCTCTGAGCATAGCAGGGTCATCGTGAAAATGTTGGGCTTTCACTCCCGTGGTTAGGTGACAGTTGTATGGCAAAGGTGAAGGGATTTTTCAGTTATAATTAAGGTCCTTAATCCGTTGAATTTGAGTGTATCAAAGTAGATCATCTTGGGTGGGCCTGAATTTATCAGGTGAGCCTTTAAAAGGGACTAGGCCCTTCCTAACGGGAGAGATTTGAAGTGTGGGTTAGATTATCCTGTTGGCTTTGAAGAAGACCCTGAAGGCAGCCTGGAGGAGCTGAGAGTGACCCTGGCCAATCCCCAGCAAGAAAATGGGGGTGTCAGCCCTACAACCTCAAGGAATTGAATTTTGCCCACAACTTGAACAACCTTGCAAGACGACCCTGACTATCAAATGAGAATGCAGCTAGCTGGCACAGCTGATTTCAGCCTGGTAAAGTCACTGAGCAGAGAACCCAGGTATCCCCGACCTGAACTCCTGACCCACGGAAACCGAGATAATTAAGATACATTGTTTTAAGCCTCTAAATTTGTGGTAAGTTGCTATACAGCAATAGAAACGAATATAAGAGGTTATACGGAACTTCATTCCGCTATTTTATGGGGCAATGTGCAAATGCCAATCTCAGATGAACCATATCTCCACTAACCATAAAAGAGAAAGTGGCCACAGTGACTGGCACAGCGATCCTGCTGGTCCACAGCAGTTATATCTCTAGGCTTTCTTTTATTTTTTTTTAATTTTTTAATGTTTATTTCTGAGAGAGAGAGAGAGAGACGGAGACAGAGCAAGTGCAGGGGAGGGGCAGAGAGAGCAGAGACACAGAATCCGAAGCAGGCTCCAGGCTCTGAGCTGTCAGCATGGAGGCCGACGTGGGGCTTGAATTTACGACCGTGAGATCATGACCTGAGCCGAAGTCGGATGCTTAACCTACTGAGCCACCCAGGCGCCTCTAGGCTTTTTTCAATCAGTGTACAAAGCCAGGTGAGAACCACCAGAAATTTAAAGTGGTTGTAACATTAACAAGATCCAACATCTATCATCTTCGTGGTGCCTTAGACACAGGGAAACTTCAAGAGTAACACCAAATACAAGCATAGGTTATAGATTAACACACTGACTTCAGGTCAAATTAAAAGATGAGTGCCCACCAGTATGGGGTGGGACCTGCCACAAGAATCACATCCTGATTTTTAAGCAGTAAAGCCAGCATCGTCTACTGGTTACATATGAACTGGGCAACAAATCCCAGAGGCCTTGGAACATAGTCCACTGGACCACAGCTGCGCTAGGCTATATATGTGCAAAGGTCAGATTACGACAGGACACCTAAGAAGATAACGGAGTAGTAAGTTTAACAGGCTGGCGGTTGGATAGAAAACTTCATATGGATCCAGTGAAGCACAAAGTCAAATGATCAGGTGTAGCCACTGATTGGTGAGAAACAATGACAGACTGAACTGGGGGCAGAGCAGATTCAGGTAGGTGCACTTGTAAGTGTACAAAAAACACCTGAACTGCTCCCCACAGGGCAGTTGATTTCAGTGTTTATTGTGGAAGGAACTTATATTTATATTTTTAACAAGAAAGCAAATCCTTTGTCTATAATAGAACTTTTCAAAGCACCAAATTCATTATAAGCCAGGGCAGATGTGGACACCATTACCACTATTGGAAGCATCCAGGAGACTGTAATGTTTTATGACATAAACCATGAGGAGAGCTGTGTAATTTGGAAACCGTATTATTTACTGTTCCACGATTTAACAAATGTCAAAAACTTCTGGACTCCACATTTTTAGTTTTGGGGTCAGAAAGCATGTCATTCCTACATATTGTCAGTGGCAAGATCCATCTGAGAGCCACTAAAAGCTCAAATGTTTTCCCTAGGAAGCAAGATGGCTGCAGGTACCTGTCTTCACTCTCTTGAAGAGACTCTTTCCTGTTTGGAAAACCAAACAGGTTCCTCTACTTCAACTCGGTTGATTTTTCCATCTGCGTATGTAGAATCCACAGCATACCTGGCCCCTTAAATCAGCAACAGAAAAAAATCTGCTCTCCGGGCCCTCCCCAAAGGCCAACATTTATTTGACCACCATCTCCTTCTTGCCAGAGTTCCCTGATATTCCAGACACGGAAAGAGAGGAATGAAGTCTATCTAATTCTTCCAGACAGTCTAAATTCTATCAAATTGGACAGCTGGCCCTTAAACTGTGACCATGGGCCATCAGAGTGGGGCAAAAGACCTTCGACCTTCCTATCCCTCCTATCCAGTGAATTGGACCAATTTATGGCCCATTACAAGATCCTTACAGCCATGGAGTACACCTTGAGAACACTTGACTTAGATGATCTGAAAGCCACATTACCTGCTGCTTCCCTGTCCTGCTCCTCATTTGCTCCACCTTCAAGATGAAATGCCTTTGCTAAATTATCTTAGACATGTTGCTGTTATTCCTTCCGTTTTCTTGAAAGATGCACATAAGAACTGGTCACACAAGGGGCATCTGGGTGGCTCAGTCGGTTGAGCGTCTGACTTCAGCTCAGGTCATGATCTCACAGTTCATGGGCTTGGGCCCCACATCAGGCTCTGTGCTGCTCAGAGCCTGAAGCCTGCTTCAGATTCTGTGTCTCCTTCTCTCTCTGCCCCTCCCCCGCTCACCCTTTGTCTCACTCTGTTTCTCAAAAATAAATAAATCTAAAAGAAAAAATTAAAAAAAAAGAATTGGTCACACGAAGAATACTTGCCAAACCTATGCTGATGAGACACTGTCCATTATATTTTCTCTTTGTACACACAGAGCTGATACAAGAAATGTCTTCAAAAATTTAACACCAGAAAATAAATTTATCTAGATAAACTAAGTTTTGGTTTATCATTCAATGAAATATTGATAATCTACTGGCAGCCAAGAAGCTCAGAGTCAAGGTCAATGCTCAATTACAGTTAACTCTATCAGCCTTGGAATATTTACTCTATCCTTCATACCTGCATATTTTATTGAAATACCCCAAATCTTTTCACAGAGTAGGTTAGTTGTATATTTTAAAACATTCTGGTGGGATGATAAGGACAAAACTTTAAGAATATATTATAAGAGCTCAAATCTTACATTTTAAGGGGCAATATAATATAGTGGTTAAATCTATACTACTAGGTTCAAATCTCAGCCCAGCTACTTTTGACTTTGTTTTTTTTTTTTTTTTAAGATTTTATTTTATTTTTTAAGTGGTTATTTATTTTTGAGAGAGAGAGAGACTGAGACAGAGTGCAAGTGGGGAAGGGGCAGAGAGAGAGGGAGACATAGAATCCGAAGCAGGCTCCAGGCTCTGTGCTGACAGCACAGAGCCTGACATTGGGGTGGAACAAACGACCCGTGAGATCATGACCTGAGACGAAGTTGGACACATAACCGACTAAGCCACCCAGACGCCCCCCCAAAATACCTCTTTTGTAGGGTTATTCTGAGGAAAAAATGTATCAATATACATGAAGTACTTAGAGCTGCAAGCACTAAAAATGATTTGCTCTTATTATCTCATGGGCTAATGTTAACGTCTATCAGTACATGGTATGATCAAAATGTCAAATGCTATTATTAGGCTTCTGAACTTTATCCATTCAAATGCAACATATAATTCTTACCTACTGTGGCAGATGCTGATGAGAGCAGAGATTTGCCCCAGGAGCCCCAGCCTGCCCATCCCCCTCCATGTGATGGGGAATCCACAGCCTGTAGAAAAACAAATTAGCCCCAAGGTTAGCAATTCAGTACACGCATGAGTGAAAAAACACCCATTGGTTTGAAACAAAAAGAAAGTTAAAAAAAAAATAACCATATCTCCCTGGCTTCGCATTTATAAGGGCCGTAACAGAATACACCGACCCACATTTCAATGCATACTTTGGAACAAAATTGATTAGTAGTGGTGTTGGCTTCTGAGGGCTCTGCTTGAAGTAAGTTTGATGTTAACAAAGACCCAAATATCCCATTATCTGGAAGATAGGGACGAGGCCTGTGAGGGGGAAAACATTTACTATATTAGGGTGCAAAGTGATTTGAAAAAGTTTAAAACTTGGGCAACTTTAACATAGGTAAGCAAGTATCCTCTTCCAGGTTAGAGGCAACTAACCTCTAGGGCGAGAGGAGGGAGTTCTGAGGGATGACGGGCAAAGTGTCTAGAAGAGCACCAATAAGCTGGGGGATGGGCAGCAGCAACAGGTAGCCTTTTGAGGTAGATGCTGTTCAAGGTGTCCACTCCACTCACAGTGACCACTGTAACTATATCTCTCACTGTCCCCGGGCTCTGTGGATTCAACTTCTTCTGCCTAAGTATTTGGATTGAGATTGAGGGACTCTGGTTCAGCTTGAGCTGGCTGCTTGAATAGAAGATGAAAAATCAGGCCGTGTAGGGGACCATATTCTATCCATCATGGTGACTACAGATTAAGAGAAATCAGAGTGAGCAGATGAAGGAGACATGCGGAGAGCTGTTGAATTCCTGACAGCTTCTCAGCCCCTGGTTCCTGTCCCTCTTCAAGGTCCTACCGCATTGCTATCTTTGGGTTCCATGAGGTTCCTGCATAGTCAGTAAGTCTGTCCGTCTCTTTCTTTTTTAAATGTTTTGTTCACTGGTATATCCCCAGGGCCTGGAAGAGTACATGGCATACAATGAGTACTTAATACATTTATTTGTTGAATAAATGACTGAAATTCACCCATTTTCCTCAGTGTGTAATAGTTTTTGTTGTTTGTAACCAATGAGCCCTGACTCAATTAGTGGAACTGCAGCTTTCCCTTATGATTTAGGAATACATTCTAGAAAATGAGGCAAGAATACATTCGGAGTAGTACATGAGGTGTTAGAGAATCACAGCTCTTTACTCCAAAAAAAGAGAAAGTTCAGTGAAATATTCCTACGGAGGTTGTAGAGCCTAGAACTTTGGACCCAAGGCTGGTCCATCAGCCTCCGCCTCCGCCTTCTCCCTGCTGCCCTCTACCTTTGCAGATGAGGGTGGGCATGTCAAACAGTTTTAGCCAATGAGATATAAACGGGAAAGCTTTTGCTTTCATGACAAACTACACAGTTATGGCTGGTGCCAACTCTTACTGTCATCCTTTTTTTCCTGCCCTGCATAGAAACGTGGTACTTGACACTGAAGCAGCCATTTTTGCTGCCATGAGAGAAAGTTCAGGGAATCACAGAGTCACTGGTCCTGGCGTTGCTGAGCTACTAAACCAATATGAGTAGCTGCCTGTCTTCATTCTTTTTGTTAAGCCAGAAAAAATAAGTTGCTATTTGGTAAGCTACTATATGTTGGATTTTAGTTATTTGTACCCAAATGCATTCTTAACCAATTCACCTAGTAAATATCAAACACCATCCATCACTGTAGAATACTGGTCAAGAGGAGAGGTTATGGAATTAAACTGCTTGGGTTTGACTCCAGGCTCTCCCATTTTGGGCAAGTTATTCAAGTCTTTCAAGCTATCATTTATTCATTATGAAATGAAAGGTATGGTAGTGTAAGAACCATAAATATAAGAGCCAATAAGCTCACAGGATTATTGTCAATGTTAAAAGAAATAATTCATATAAAACTTTGAGCATAATGCCTGGCACATAATAAAAACTCCATCAATGTTAACTAGTGATCATCATCATCTACATTTTTAACACTAAGGAGCGAAAAAGCTTTGAAAGTTGGCTGACATTTATTTCTGCCTGGAAACAATGAGGAGCTTGTTAACATGAATGGAAATACTCATGATTCATGACTGTCTGCTTTCATTTTTGGTGTCTACATTGATTTACTTCACTTTTGCAATGGAAGCCAGTGGCAATTTTATACCATCATGAAGACAGATGTAAGTTGGTGATTAATATCATTCTTTTACAGGACAAATCACTACCTATGTGATTAGGGAGAGTTAATACACTTAGGGGTGACAGCTTTTGACTCAAATTTATAATACTTAATATGCTCTGACAGCTGGTAATTGACTAGCAAATGAAAATAAATGTTAAATGAGTCTAGAATATTTTGCAGTATAAATGCTTCAATTGCTTTATTAATAAAGCTCCTTTGACATTGAGCTGTTACCTCGTGATCAGCTGCAAAGAAAATTTGTTATCAATGGCAAATACTCAAATGACTAAATGTGCACATTTGATATAAAAACCATATAAACTAAATGTTCAACATGAATTCTCATCTTGAGTATTGTCTCTGCTTTAAATGGCTTATGAGTCTATAAAGTAGGGGGCATGGATCTACTCAGATCTTTCATTAAACAAATATGGTTATTTTAAAACTTTTTTCTCACCTTCACCCCATGTAACCCTCACCTCCTTTAACAAACAGCTTTGGGGTGCCTGGTTGCTCAGTTGGTTAAGTCCAACTCTTGGTTTCAGTTCAAGTCATGATCTCAAGGTCGAGCTCCATGTCAGGCTCCACTCTGACAGTATGAAGCTTGCTTGGGATTTCTCGTTCCCTCTCTCTCTCTCTGCCCCTCTCCCACACTTGTTCTCTCTCTCTCTCTCTCTCTCTCTCTCTCTCTCTCTCTTTCTCTCTCTCAAAATAAATAAATAAACTTAAAGCAAACAAACAGTCAGCTTCACATCCTAATTCACAGAGAACACAGAAGCCACCAGATGGAAACTCTCTTAACTTCCTGTTCCTGCTCATAAACTCTCAGAACATTATGACTTCATTTCGAGAGCAAAATCAGACTTGGCTTGATCAAGAGGGATACCCAAAACTCAACTGGAGATCATTAAAAAAAATTTTTTTTTTAATCTTTATTCACTTTTGAGAGACAGAGAGAGACAGAGCATGAGCAGGGGAGGGGCACAGAGAGAGGGGAGACACAGAATCCAAAGCAGGATCCAGGCTCTGAGCTGTCAGCACAGAGCCCGACGCGGGGCTCGAACCCACGAACCGTGAGACCATGACCTGAGCTGAAGTCAGACGCTCAACCGACTGAGCCACCCAGGCACCCCTCAACTGGAGATCATTTAAACATCCACAGCTGTTGTGTGGTCCTAAGAATACAAAGAATGCAGGATTCCATCACGTTCAAAGTTCTTTAAGTAGAAAAGATATTTACAAATCTGGTGTTCCATTTAAAGGTCCTTATCATTAAGTAAAAAATACATTAATTTATTTAACGCTATCAAATTTACATGTATCATTAGAAAAAATGTACAAATATTAGAATTCCATTGAATTCAAAGGACTTTAACAATTAGATAGTAACATAGGTACCTGGTTATCCTATGTCTTAAGTAAATCAAGAATTAGGTACTACACACAGCTTGCATCTGTGAGACCAAACTCTTTTTAAGTTTTAAATTTATTTTTTTTTCAACGTTTTTATTTATTTTTGGGACAGAGAGAGACAGAGCGTGAACGGGGTAGGGGCAGAGAGAGAGGGAGACACAGAATCGGAAACAGGCTCCAGGCTCTGAGCCATCAGCCCAGAGCCTGACGCGGGGCTCGAACTCCCGGACCGGGAGATCGTGACCTGGTTGAAGTCGGATGCTTAACCGACTGTGCCACCCAGGCGCCCCGAAACTCTTTTTAAGTTTTGTTACTCATGACATAGCTGCTCTAAAAAGGGGCTCAGTGTGACATTCAGCGAAGATGTAAATTGCTCTGGATGCCTGAAGTTCTGTCAAAATATTTGCTTAAAAATGGCCTCAGTTATTTCCAGGTAATTTTTTTTCCTTGGTGACTATGCATCATTCAACTCTGAGAATGTTTAAAATTAAATATAGAAAGGTTTAAAGCATCAAAGTCATGCTATTAATATTTCTATGCATATTTGGTCTTTTCTGCACAATTGTTTAAAAATTAGAGTGAAACTTTAAAAAGACAATTTAAAATGAATAATTGAATGATTAGACTTATGATTTTAAGTTGAAATCTTCCTAAGTTTATGCATAGTCT
Organism: Felis catus; assembly: GCF_018350175.1. Lineage (NCBI taxonomy): Eukaryota > Metazoa > Chordata > Mammalia > Carnivora > Felidae > Felis > Felis catus. The sequence goes on from NC_058371.1 coordinate 172,737,043, forward strand.
TGGCATCTAACAGGTCTTTAGGTCCAACCCATTATTTAATAGATTTATGGCACTTCCTATGCACTCAGCAAGGTTTTGTTTGAGTAGATAAATGAGGTACTTAAACAGAAAACAGAATACATTAAATTCGTATAGACACAATTTAAAAATATTTGAACATATTTAAGTTGGTAAAAAGGACCAACCATTCATCAAAAGTCCCTTGAAAGTGTTCTATATTGCTAGACTTCCAAATAGAAAAAGATTCGTGAGATGAACACAAAGTCTAGGAAGAATTGCATTTTTTAATTTATAACCTTAATACATTGAACACTAATTGTTTAAAACTAAATTAAAAGCCTGAGTAGTCCTTTTTATGCACAAAATACACACCGGCCTACACGAAATACCCATCTAAATACAAATTCGACCTAACTGCACCCCCCACTCACAATTACTTCCTTCCCATCTAGCATTATGGAAGTGATGTCTTCTCAGTTAAAATTATCACCTCCACATGAACACCGCTGGGCCTGGATAGGTTGGTCTTCCCTTCTCTCCTGGCTTTTCAACCTTTCTCTACCGCTACTTCCCGTATTTAACCATGTACGTGCTTCCTCTGTCTCCAAACCTAAAAATGAAAATCACAAGGGCAGAAAGTTTCTCTCAAACTTATCTGGTTTCCGCCCCACATCTTGCTTCTTCACTTCTTACAAAAAGTGCCTACCTGCTGTATCTACCCCCCTCCATTACTCCACCTGCCACAGTATTCTCCCACAGCCACCATGCTTCATGAAACCATTCTCATCAATGCCACAATGGCTTTCTTGTGGCCAAAGTCATGGAGTCATTGCAGTCATTTTATTTCTTGACCTTTCACTAGCATCTGAAGCTTAACTACTTTGACCTTCTTAAAATGCTCTATACTCATGGCTTCCATGCCCTATCTTCTGACTCTTACTTTTTTTGGTCCATCTTTTATGATTTCAGTTTATGTTAGAAAGTCGCCAAATGCATATTGTGATATTAGGGGGAATGCCTTAATTAAGTTACAATCCAAGTGCTTCCCGCATCCTAATAAAATATGCTGGAGTTCAGGGTGGTCAGCTGGCATCCTAATCATGAAAGCCATACTCCAGAGACATATATAATGAGCATTTCCATTATCTGTGTCTTTATTAACAGCTGATGCTTTGCTAATTAGCATACTGAATTGCAGAAGTGGGTTTTAACTGATGAACTATTAAATAGCATTCTGAATATCTGAAAGGGGTTCTACATGGTGATATTAAAGGTATTCAAGGTTTACAAATGGTTACATTTATTTTAGAGCCTCTCTTTTTATTAATAGCACATAAGAAAGGTTTTTGCCCTGTGCTAAATGGTGTTTTAGCCAACTCTGAACATCAGGGAATTCTATTTTTTTGATTCCAGCTCTAAGGGAAGAAAACCCTGCCTCTAGAATTCTAGGTATTTGTCTTAAGTGAAACTCATTCAGGGTGGTGGTCAAAGCACATGAAAGGACAGAATGATGGGACATTCTCAAGTCTACATGAAAACAGTTCTCATGATCTGTTTTTAATTTTCTTATTAATTAATGTTCAATTTTAAAATGTCAGTGTGGTACAATGAGATCTGTGATTGATTTCCCTTATAGAATGTGATGGTAAGATCGTGAAGACAAGAGGTAACTCTCGCTGTCTCAACTACTTTACTGGCTACCATAACATATCAAAAAGAATCTAAGAGCCAAGTTGGCTCAGGGGCAGGAAACTTCCAGGGCCAAGTCCTTGGCCTCTGTGTTTCTTTATTTACATATACCACTTAGACAATCTCACCCACTCCCATTTCTTAAATAACATCCAAATATTAATGGCTTCTAAATTTCTCTCCCAGGCTCCAGGCTGTTATAACCAACTGCCCACACAATACCTTCACTTGGATGTCCCATGGCATGTTCACTACTGAACTCACCATCTTCTCAATCTCACCCGATTCTTCAACTAGCTGTTTCCATGTCCTAGTATTAGTGGTTCCCAAACACTGGTCTACAGACTGCAAGAGTATCATTTGGAGGAACATTAAAAATACAGAGTCTTGGGGAGCCTGGGTGGCTCAGTTAAGCATCTGATTCTTGGTTTCAGCTCAGGTCATAATCCCAGAGTCATGGAATTGAGCCCTGTGTGGGGCTCTGTGCTGACAGTGCAGAGTCTGCTTGGGATTCTCTCTCCGCTCCTCCTTTTCTTTCTCAAACAAATAAAAAACATTTCTAAAATACAGCCTTAGCTTCTACTGTGATCTTTTGAATAAGAATCTCAGTGCAGAGCCAGGGAATCTGAATTTTTAACAAGCTCCCCAGGTTATTCCAATATACCACCAGATTTAGGAGGTACTGCCCTCTACGGCCAAATGGCACCAGCATCCACCAAAGCCAAAAACTGAGTGCCATCAGGTAGAGTAGTCTTCAAGGAGGAAATACTCAAAAACAAAACAAGAAAACAACAACGACAACAACAACAAAAACAGAAGCAAACTCTACTTATTTAAGTGGCAAAAATCTGCCATCTGTGAGTCTTGGTCTATGTTTTCTCTTCTTTGTTTCCCTTGACAGCAATTTTATGGCTCGAAATCTATTCTGTCTTTCCTTTCCTAGGGAGAGAACTAACCAGTGGTTGTCTATGTTTTCCTTTGCGAGTACCTTTAGTGGTAACATTAGAATTCTTTACTTTCATAATTGGCCTTATGTATTGGCGTTGAACAGTAGAGATGACTTTTTTCCCCACTCTGTGTAACATTTCTTGGTGTCAAGAACTTAGGGAAATTTGGTCTAGATTGGATCTTACAGGAGCTGATGGGCCAGTATCTAATAACTTCCCAGAAAATCTCTGGAAATAAATGTCACTCCTGACTAGCACTTAAGAAAAACATCTCTAAATTGAGGCTGAAGACATCCCCACCTCCTAAAGACCGATTTAAGTGCCCCATCTAAGGCTTCCCTTGTGTCTGTCCTATCTAGTACTATAAGACATGCCATAATTACTTTTATACAACACTCCTTTCTCCAACTAGACTGTAGGCATCCTGAAGATAGTTGCACCACTCAGATTCCTAGGCACAACACGTGGTGTCATGGGGCTGGTAGAGGCCTTAGAGAGTCTATTTTTTTTTTTTTTTAAGCATACTGTTTTTTTTTTTTTTAATTTTTTTTTTCCAACGTTTTTATTTATTTTGGGACAGAGAGAGACAGAGCATGAACGGGGGAGGGGCAGAGAGACAGGGAGACACAGAATCGGAAGCAGGCTCCAGGCTCCGAGCCATCAGCCCAGAGCCTGACGCGGGGCTCGAACTCACGGACCGCGAGATCGTGACCTGGCTGAAGTCGGACGCTTAGCCGACTGCGCCACCCAGGCGCCCCGAGGGCTTAGAGAGTCTAGTCTAATCTCCAACGTTCAAGTAAGTCTGGGGGTCAACACTCATAGATGTTGTAGAGTAGATCCCGCAGGAAGTCTCAACTCAGTGACCTCTAGTCTGTACATCAGAATGGATGAGAAAAAGAAGTAGCATCAAAGACAGAGATGTCTTTTCTGAGTACATAACCTGTCAGTGGTGTGGTCCTTCAAAGCAGAGGTGCCATCTAAGCAGCTGGCAGAACCACTGGCTTCTTCCTCTTCTCTTTGTCCCTCCTGGTCACACCACCCTACCTGCCGGGTTACAGCCACTGGACTGACTCAGGCAAAGGTGAAGCTAATAATGGGGACTTTAAGGGGACTCAGACCCAAAATAACTATGCAGATACAAGTCACTTAAAGAAAAAAATATATACACATCTGAGCATATTTTTGCAAAATCCAGTGTGTCCTAGAAGATACTGGTTTATACATTCTCAAAGGCTATTCTGCCAGGTTGTTTTTTTTTTTTTCTTCTGTTAAAAGTGTTATTTTCCCATAGAAGCTGTTTAAAGGGATAATGAGATTCTTTTAGGCTCAGATATGCCTGGGATCAAGTCAGCTTTTTTCTTGGGTGTTTTCCTACTGGACCCGCCATTCCTCAAGGGACCTGTGTTCAAGATCAAACAGACAACTTGTAAATGAACTTTCGATTCAAGATTTTCTGTAAAATTAATTCTCTTCTGGATCAACAGAAAAATAGTTGTTTTCATCATTGCTAAGGATTTCTTTTAATAAGTATCCAACAAGGGCAATAAAACAGCAAATGAACAATGCTTGAAGACAAGACACAAAAGTGACTTCCAATTTTAATTTAAAAGGATAGGTTACCAAGAGAGATAGTTGAACCACCCACCCCCTCTCTGGGTAATCCTTAGAAAGAGACTAAATTTGCACCTACTTAGAAGGGTTTATATATGACCTGGGGTTTATATATGACTTTGGTGGAAGAAATACCCTCTTTCCTCACGGCCCTCCCACCAGCCATATCGGCTTTCTACCTTCTTAGAACAAACACACTGATGGGCATTCCTCCCACATCTTGGTTTCACTGAGCTTCTGGTGCAATGCCAAACACATACACCCAGAGCCACAGGCCCAACCTGGCCGGCCAATATTTGCACTTCCATCCAGATACTTTTGTGATGCTTCATTATGAAGAAATGCTCTTTCCAAGTCCTTGAAAACTATCAGTGTCGTGTAGGGAAAGGAGGGCAATACCTGTCTACTAATTGGCTCTAACCCTGTGGCATGAAGGAGGTTTGCAAAGTGCTTTCAAAAGCAGTGTGCTCAAAAAATTAAGAAGGGGGATAGGTAGGGGCATACTGACTTTTTTTTTGTACTAGTTTTATTAGCAGTCTTGTTATCATTATTAGAAGTCTGAAATTGGAATGTATAATCTATCCATTAGGAACATATATACTTTGAATTAGTGGAGCTAGTATAGTTTCTTTAGGTCAGATCAGGTCATAATGGTGCAGAAAATATGGTTTTCTTAATGTACAAAGATACTTATTAACAGTTGCTTTTATAATAAAAATTGAGAACCAATGTTTCCCACAATAGAAAGCGTGCAGGGCAAACAGTCTCCAGAGTCAGGCATATGGGTATATATAGGTATAGCATTTTTAAATATATATCCAATTGGCTCTATTTCTCTGGAGAACCCAGACTAATATGGACCCTGGCATCAGCATTTTTAAATGTTTATTTATTTTTGAAAGAGAGGCAAAGTGCGAGTGGGGGAGGGGCAGAGAGAGAGGGAGACACAGAATCTGAAGCAGGGTCCACACTCCAAGCTGTTAGCACAGAGCCTAACATGAGGCTCAAACTAAGAGACTGTGAGATCATGACCTGAACTGAAGTTGGATGCTTAACCTACTGAGCCACCTATGTGCCCCAAGCATTTTTTTAAACATTTCCCAGTGGTAGGGGCGCCTGGGTGGCTCAGTTGGTTAAGCGTCCGACTTCGGCTCAGGTCATGATCTCATGGTCCGTGAGTTCGAGCCCCACATCGGGCTCTGTGCTGACAGCTCAGAGCCTGGAGCCTGTTTCAGATTCTGTGTCTCCCTCTCTCTCTGACCCTCCCCCATTCATGCTCTGTCTCTGTCTCAAAAATAAATAAACGTTAAAAAAAAAATTTTAAAAATAAATAAATAAATAAATAAAACATTTCCCAGTGGTTGAAATATTCAACTAGAGTTGAGAGCCTCTGGTTTAGGAGTGCTTAATCCCTTAGGGGGTCCATGGTGGCTCTGAAGTCTGTGAACTCTTGGAACTCACAAACACAACTTTCCTTGTATGTGTACCATATCTCATAAAAACTCTCAGCTGGTCCTCAGATCCCTTCCATGACATCCCTACAAAACCACTGTTTGCTTTTGTTTAAACATCTCCAGACGTGGGAAACCCCCTCCTCCCTGAGGAAGTCCATCTCATTTTAGAACAGTTCTAAAAGTCAAACCCTTTGAAGAAACAGAGGCACAAGAAGCCCGATATTGAATAAAAGAATCACAAAATATTAGTCAGAAGTATACCTAGTGCTCCTCATGTGCAACTTCTTCATTTTATAGAGGGAAAAACTGAGGCACAGAGAAATTAGGTATCTTGCTCAAGTTAACGATAGGTTAATGATAGGTGTTAATGATAGGTTCAAGAGGGAATGCCCAGAACTGTTTCTCTGTTTAGTTTCCCCCTTTCATTGCATGTCATAGTGTCCCTTCAAGGACAGACACGGAGGTGGTCTCTGGTGGCATACTTCAGATGAGCAAGGCTGGGGCCTGGTTGAGGAAAACCGCTATTCCCCCCACCCCCCATCCTGTACCATCACTGTGGAAAGCACAGGACTGGAGGGGAGTGGCCTGCCTCCCTCTTTCATGCTGGGAGCCTCTCCATCCCCACCAGTCCCCACGTGGATGAAGGTAAAAATGCCAAGAAAATCCAGCTCGTTGGTCAGACTGACGTTGTACAAGGTACCAATTTGGAGACATTGGTCTATCTTAATCCCTCAAAAGGCAGATGTGGACACTGAAGGGAAGGGGCAATGAACATGCTCTGCCTCTGGTCCTTTGGAAGGTGCTATAGCTGATGATCAAATAGTGATCTGAATGTTTAAGATCCCACAGTAGATCTGTAAATATGTGTTTAAATTTAAGTGGTATTAAAGAAACACTGACTTCTTTAGGGTGGAATCAGGCTTGTTAATAACTTGGACTCTTTATGTCCAATATTTCAATATCTTCCATTTATTACCAAGTAGCTTAATATCTCACTAAGCTGCCTCCTGATTGCCTCATCTATAAATTAAGGTTAATAATATCCATCTCAAAACCTCAAAGAACTGTCGTATGGAGTGAATTACCTGACCCGAAAGTGGCTAGTGGGGTGCCTGGCATAATGATGTGTCCAGTCATTGGTGGCTGTTATTAGTATTACTGTAATTATCAAAATGCAAATAACATAATGACCAATTATTCTCATGTATGCCTTTTCTCACCACCCAACACACTTTTGATGACAGAGGTGATGCCATAGTATATTCTGAATCCCCAACCCCCACCCACGGAGCTTGGCACAAATCTGTGCCCACGGTAGGTGTCAATAAGAACCCAGGTTGAACCGAATCGAATGAACCGCTCCTACCGGATTACTCTGCTCTTTCAGGGGTATTTCAGATCCAGGTTCTGCCTCGAGGCTGACGGAGTCAACGCATTCAGCAAGCACATCCTCAGTCACTTCTCCATTGGGGGGATGCTGCGTGGCACTGGGGTGTTGGGGCTCAGGGTGCCGGGTGTTTGCAGTCTCTGCATGCTGAATGGTTGCATTTTCATGCCCATCTCCTGTGGCGTCAGCTGGTGTTGGCTCATTTGGAATCGTAGCTGAATCACAGTGTGCTTCTGTCTCTTTGGGTAAAAACTTGCTATTGGGCATCTTGGTAATTTCTGCTTTGTCTCCAGTGGCTGAGGTGTCACCGGCATCGTCAGACATTTTAATATCTGTCAACATGATTACAAATACTTTCTGCTTTAATCGGAATTGTTAAACTTGATTCAAAGCCCCCAATAATTAAATCTGGTAGGAGTAAACTTTATTCTACCAATAAGAAACTTTACACAACCTTGGGGTAGGCTGCATAATGGCCCCCACAGGTATCTATGTCCTGTTCCTTGGACCCTGTGAATGTTACCCTACACAGCAAAAGGGATTTCACATATATAGTTAAATTAAAGATCTTGCGATGGAGAGATTACCCTGGAACCATAAGTGTCCTCCAAGAGAGGCAGAAGGAAATATGATTACAGAGAGGAAAAGGTGAGGAGAGAGCAGGAGCAGAGATTGGGGTGATCAAGACGAAGGAGGGGCCGTGGGCCAGGCCAAATATGGGCGGCCACCAGAAACTGAAAAAGTCAAGGAAACCTTTCTCCCCTCAGAGATGCCAGAAGAAACCAGGCTTACCAACACCTTGACTTTAGCCCAGTGAAAACCAGTTTGGGACTTCTGACCTCCAGAACTGTAATAGAATAAATCTGTGTTGTTATAAGCCACTAAGTTTGTTGCAATTTGTTACAGCAGCAATAGGAAACTAATGCAACCTTGCAATGCTATCTCTAAACTTTCATGGATCTTGTACCTGGTATGCAGGGATATGTATGTGGGAACTATGAGTATTATCTGTGTCTGTGAAATTAGTTAATATCACTGTAGTAATTACAATCACAGCAATAATGAGAATAAGCATAGAAAATACCTGGGAGCTGATCAAAAATGACTTGACATTTAGCTTTGTGATGTCATCAGAGATTCACATTGAGAAAGCAACATATACACATAAGTGTGCTTTGTTGGACACCAGCTGGTGAAGGCCTGGGTTCTGCTGGACAATAGTTGACACAGGGAAACACAGGATGAATTGGAAGGGAAAGAAGTAAGGTATTAAGTCAAATGAGGAATGTCACTATTATGAAATTACCTACAAAGCAGAAAACTCTTTACCAAGTTTGCAAGCTAGTATGTCATGTAGAACAGCACCGCTCAACAGAACTCATAAATGATTTAATTTTATATTTTACATAGGCATGTGTGGCTAGTGGCTACCTTACTGGACAGTACAGATCTAAAAGGCTAGTTCAAGATGGTAATTTTCATTTTTTAAAAAAATTAACAAATTTTTATTTGAGAGAGAGAGAGGACAGGGGAGAGGGGTAGAGGGAGAGATAGAGAGAATCTCAAGCAGGCTCCATGCTCAGCATGGGGCCTGACATGGGGCTCAATCCCACAAGCCTGGGATCATGACCTAAGCTGAAATCAAGAGTCAGACGCTCGTGGGAGGGGGGATGGGCTAAATGGGTAAGGGGCACTAAGGAATCTACTCCTGAAATCATTGTTGCACTATATGCTAACTAATTTGGATGTAAATTAAAAAAATAAAAAAATAAAATAACGGTGGAAAAAAAAAAAAAAGCCGCGCAACCAACTGAGCCACCCAGTTGCCCCAAGATGATAATTTTCTTAGGCTAAGATGAAAACACAGAGTTCTTACTACACCAGAAGTCAAGTCTCAGTCAAATCAGTGAGTATTTTTGTTGACCTCGGTGTTTACCAATTGGTCAAACCTCAAGTTGTCACGAAAGCCACAGTATGTAAGAAACCACTTAACATACTGGCTACATGGAGGTACGGGCTTAGGATCATGTGCACATGTAGCCCTCTTGTCCCCTCACACAGCCATTCCCCAAGGTTGTATGGCTGTTACCTTTTCTTGTACTACATTCTCTCCCTTGGTGAATCACATTCCTTTCTCACAGTTTCACACACCACTCTTATGTTGTGAGTTTCAAATATCTACCTCGTTCCATCGAGATGGAAAGTAATTTAGTGGCTTCCAGGGACAGAAGGGAAGGGGAATGAGGAGGGAATGACTGCTAATGGGTATGGATTTCTTTTGTCCACAAGGAAAATGTTCTAAAATTAGATCGTGGTAATGGCCGTACAACTATGTGAATATATGAAGACCACTGAACTTTCAAAATTCCTTTGAGTGAATTTTGTGGTAGGTGAATTATATCTCAATATATTAAGAATATATATAATACATATAACCTATAGTGTTATATGTTAATAACGCTGTTAATAAAAAAAAAAAATTCTAGTGCTTGCTTCGGCAGCACATGTACTAAAATTGGAACAATATGGAGAAGATTAGGACGGCCCCTGCGCAAGGGTGACACGCAAATTCATGAAGCTTCCATATTTTTAAGAAGATGTAGCTCATATATACAATGGGACACTACTTAGCAATGAGAAAGAATGAAATCCTGCCATTTGCAGCAACATGGCTGGAACTGGAAGGTATTATGCTGAGTGAAATAAGTCAGTCAGAGAAGGACAGATAGTGTATGTTTTCACTCATGTGGATCTTGAGAAACTTAACAGAAAGACATGGGGGAAAGAAAGGGGGAAAAATAGTTACAAACAGAGAGGGAGAGAGGCAAACCATAAGAGACTTAAATACACAGAACAAACTGAGGGTTGATGGGGGGGTAGGGGAGAGGGGAAAGTGGGTAATGGACACTGAGGAAGGCACTTGTTGGGATGAGCACTGGGTGTTGTATGGAAGCCAATTTGACAACAAATTATATTCATAAAAAAATTCTACTTCTGGATAAGTAGTTCTAATGGCCAGCTGGACAACTGTTCCCATCCAAAAGGAAACCTGTGGTCTTACTGTTAATACTAGTTCTTCCTGTTGACTTTTGTGTTCCTTTTAATGGTGCCTAGATTTTCCCAATAACCTAGGCTTAAAACCTCAGCGCTGTCATTAACTAAACCTTCACTCTCTCAAGAATATGTAATATCGATACCTGTCATTATTGAGCGCCTATTAAGTCTAGGCTCCTTACATGTATTCTCTCCTGTGAGTTAGATATTATGAGCTCTATTTTACAGACGAGGCAACTGAGGCTCAGAAGTCACACTTTCAGTGACATATTTGAGATTTGAACCATGTCAGAGCCCAACTACAGTGCCACCAGCCTCTTCTCTCCCAGTGCCCAAATCCTAGAGGCTCTTTATTCAGAACTTATGCCTTTTCTTTTATTTTTACTTCTATTCACTGCCACCACTCTAGATCAGGGTCTCATTATGGTTCATGTTGATGACTTCAACATTGGACTCAGATCTCTACTGTCGCTCTCCCTTTCGCTTCCCCATCCCTCACCCTCCTGTTCATACATCCTTAGGGGTTTCCCACTTACTGTTGGGAGGAGGTGAGAAGCTTCAGCTGGCATCCAAGCACCTCTGTACTCTGTTCCCACTGTGTGTATCTCCCACCATTCCCTTCCAAAACCTGGACCAAGACAATGTAAGTATCCATGCAATGCCTGACATTCACAAAAGACCCTCATGTGGCTGTTGGTTCAATACGTTGTCTTAACACATTCAAGACCCAGTTAAGATAAGTACTGCCTCCATTCTTTGTTCTTCCCAACTGGATAGAATTTTTCTTTCTCTGAACTGCCAGAGTGCTTTGCAACTACCTCACCTTGGACAGTTATACTTGCCTTTGGTTTAGAGTCACTTGAGTGTTTTCCTATCACAGTATATTGTAAATTCTATGAACACAAGGAGCTCCCGTGTTTTGTTTTCAGATTTTATGCAGCACTTAACATGGTTGTTTGAACCTAGTGGGAAGCTCAACAAACATGTGTGTTGTTTGATGAACATTTTCAGAGGCTTGAGATTAAAATGTAATTTGAATTTGTGTTTTTGTATTTTGGGGGCAAATACCCAGTAGTACGATAACTAGATTGAAGGTGTACCCCTATGTTTATAGCAGCATTATTTACAATAGCCAAACCAAGAAAGCAGTCCAAGTGTCCATCAGTAGATTTATGGATAAAGAAGATGTGGCATATATATACTTACATAACTCAACCCCCCAAAAAGAATGACATCTTGTCACTTGCAACAACTACCTGGATAGAGCTACAGAGTATCATCCTAAGCGAAATAAGTCAGTCAGATAAAGACAAATACTGTATGATTTCACTCACATGTGGAATTTAGGAAACAAATCAAACAAGCAAAGAAAAAAAGAGAGTGAGAGAGACAAACCAAGAAACAGACTCTAGAGAACTGATGATACCAGAAGGGAGGTGGATGGGGGATGGGTTAAAAAGGTGATAGGGATTAAGGAGGGCACTTGCCATGATGAGCACCAGTGATGTATGGAATTGTTGAATCACTATATTGTATACTTGAAACAAATATAACTCTGGATGTTAACAATATTTGGAATTAAAATTTTTTTATTTATTTGTATTTTTTATTACTATTTAAAAAAAAATTTTTTAATGTTTATTTATTTTTGAGAGAGACAGAGACAGAGTGAGAATGGGTTAATGGCAGAGAGAGAGGGAGACACAGAATCCAAAGCAGGCTCCAGGCTCCGCACAGAGCCTGACGCAGGGCTCGAACTCACCCACGAGATCATGACCTGAGCCGAAGTCGGACGCTAAACTGACTGAGCCACCCACACGCCCCTAAAGTTTTTTTAAATGTAATTTGAAATGAAAGCAAACAGAAAATGCCTTTACCCCATTTACTACTCAAGAGCTATCTTACAGCTAATGGTTCCAAATGATCCATATCGTCTTTCTTTTGTTCCTTAACTTCCAGGTTAACTAAGTTAGAATGTTTTCTTTTATTTTTCTAAAGTTTATTTATTTATTTTTAGAAACAGTACAAGCAAGTGAGGGGCAAAGAGAGAGAGAGAATCCCAAGCAGGCTCTGCACCACCAACATGGAGCCTGACCACCGGGCTGGAACCCACGAACCACGAGATCATGATCTGAGCCAAAATCAAGAATCAGACACTTAACCAGCTGAGCCACCCAGATGCCCCTAGAAGGTCTCCTTTGAAATAAAAATCCTTGGATTCAGTAATAACACTCCTATAAACAAGTCTATAGGTGGGAATAGCAAAAAAAAAAAAAAAAAAAATGCATACTTCCCTTTAGCTGGTATATAAAGTTTAGGATATTTAAGGTTGGAGATAGTGTGTCAATGACTAGGCCAATGTCTAGTTGAAATAGTAAAGAATGAAACAAGGCCACTGCCCAGAAAAGGCAGTTGCTGTGGCTCGTGGGAGGAAGGCAGAACTGAGTGATGGTACTTGAAAAGCTGCTGTCCTTTTGTAAACAAATAAAATCTTCTTGAAAATCTCAGAGGCAGGACTGGGTTAGGGCTGGGGGTTGGCAAACTATAGCCTGCTGGCCAGATTGTGCCCTCCGCCTGTTCTGGTAAATCAAATTTTATGGGGACACAGATATGTTCATTTGTTTACGTACTGTCTGTGGCTTCTCTAGCACTACAACAGCTGAGTTGAGTAGCTGAGACCATATGGCCCATAAAGTCGCAAAGCCTAAAATATTTACTATCTGGCCTTTTACAAAAATGTTTGCTGACCCATGGTCTAGAACATTGCTTGGTTTCCATGATCTAGAAATTTTTGTTTTAATTTGTCCTATCCTTGCCTGGGTCCTAGGGGCATTAGGAGAATGGCCCTGTGAATAAATGATGCTTCAACATCACTTTTGTTCCCATTTTTTATTCATCAATAGCTGGCCATAGACACTGTCTGATATTTTCATTTCTTGGTAAGGTAATTTGAAAATCCTTATTATTAATCTGGATTATTAAGGCACTCCAAACTATTTCACTTTTCTATAAACAGGGACGTAAGGATAAACCTGGCTATAATAAACGTTCATGGGCAAATAAAAAAGCGTTTTTTTTGTTGTTGTTGTTGATTCTGCTTTGCCCTAAATGTGTTGCAGTGCTGTTCGTAACGTACTCTAAAATACTTCTGCATATATCGTGTGACATGTATGCAGGTTTGCTGCAATTTACAGCCTAGGGGTGGCTGGGTAACACCGAAGTGTCCTATTCAGGAATGTCCTCTCCAGAAGACTTTAGTTAGCATTCAAAATCTGTAATTGGGTGTCCACTTCTAGAGACGGTTTAACCATCATCCCCTTTAATCAGAACCCCAGGATGTGCTAATTAGCACAAGGGATATTAGAAGCCATTTTTCACCCGTAAAACAGAAGATGCCTGAGATATGTGGATTGGCAAATAATAACATACAGGTGCAATCCGCCCTTCTATTACCAGGGCATAAGAGTCTATTGGGTTCAGCAGTTTGGTGGTCTTTGAGAGAGAGATCTTCTAGTTATGCTTTTCGGGAGAACCCCAAAACCTGACTGGGTTAGCCGAGTCCTGCCTGTAGAGCAGTCCATGCCAGAGGCCTTAAAGGTCAGAGAGCTTGGACTTCATCAAGCTTCTCAGAACAAGCTGATGGCCAAATTGCCTTAGGTCAATTGTAGAAAAACTGCAGAGACAGAAACCTCTCTTCCCTGGAGCTGCTCTGCATTCCACCAGCCACAGGAAGCCATTCCTTCAGAAATGCCCCAAATTAGCTATAAGGTATTGAACCCATACTGGTTAAAATATTTATGGACAACTTACAAGTTTCAAAAAGACTGTATTTTTACATCCGTTTAGAGAGTCAAAATGGTCACCATAATATTTACCCTAAACTTCTTTTTTTAATGTTTATTTATTTTGAGACAGAGAGAGACAGAGAGAGAGAGTGAGTGAGCGAGCATGTGTAAGCAGGGGAGGGGCAGAGAGGAAGAAAGAGAATCCCAAGCAGGCTCCCCACTCTGAGCGCAGAGCCAATGCAGGGCTCAAACTTATGAACCGAGAGATCACGATCCAAGCTGAAATCAAGAGTCAGATGCTTAACTGACTGAGCCACCCAGGCGCCCTTTAACTTCTAATTGTATGTATCTTTAATCTATATTGACTTCTGCCTGTTACAGGTCTGTATTTTCTCTAAACCAAAACCAAAACTTGTTTTCATTTGTTTGTTCTGATAGACCTTTGCCTACTCTGGGTGTTATGATAGGAGAGATGAAATCAGTTTTAACACTGTGCCCTCTTATCTGAGGCCATTAGAAACTGTTGTGTTTTAAATAGAAAGCTGTGTCTGCACAGTGACTGTCAGAGTGCACCAGGACCACAGCTGTGATACACACTGTGTTTCCTAGGACAGTCCCCATGTCGGCCTGGGGGCCCCAGGAGCAATCAGACTTATAAATCTCTCCTGATTTATGGTTTGGAACATTGATCACTGCAGCCATGTCTTGTGGCTTTGATGCTAGCGAAACTGAACCCAGAGAAACAAGGAGGCTTCTTTAGAACACTTCAAGGAGAGGAAGAGTGGCATATAAAGGAGGCTTTGTGGTCTGGGAATAAGTTAGTTTTTCATGAGTAAATTCATTCATCACCTAAAATGCTCCCAGAACTATGCTAGGTATTGGAGCAGCAACATCATAGGCTCCAAAAATAAGTTTAAAGCGGAAGCCATGACTACTACCCTTCAGAAAATGAATAATGTTTTCATTTTATTCCTGGTCAATGAAGGTCCAGGAAACAACTTCAGCTAACATGAAATGGGTAAGTGATGACAAAAAACGGCACATCCAATAAGGGAACGATGTGCCCGAATTAGACTGACCTTGTGCAAGGGAGAACCTTGAAAATGGTTTTGCTATGGTTACTCAGGCATGATAGGATCAGAGTATGTGCAAATGCCCAGTATCAGGAAGGAATTCTAGATAATCAGGATGAATGTGTGGCTGGGCCAGGAGGCAGCATGGAGGAATAGTGGGGGGAGAGAGAGACAGTATTCTGAGGTGGAAAGAGCATGCTCTGGCCCCACCCTCTCTTTGTGGGTACACAATGCACTCTCGGTGGGCTTCCTCACTTCCTGCTCTTAGACAAACTGGACAAAATGACCTGGATACTTGTTTCCCGAACACCAAAAACTGCAGGACTGGGACCAGTTCCTGATGATAGAGAAAAATGAGGACAAGATAGCAAGTTTTTTTGTCAATCTAAATTTATTAAATTAAAGGACTGCCTTCATCTTGCAAGTTTAGCCTGCATGCTTTCCTTGGTATTAAAATGTCTTTCATTTTATGAAATAGTAGTGCAGGGGATAGATTTTTTTAAATGGTCTCATTTGGCAAGATACGAGTTTGGTAACAGGATAGACTGTAAAATCACTGCCCCCAATTTTATAAAGGGGCTGGGGTGCCTGGGTGGCTCAGTCAGTTAAGCATCCGACTTCGGCTCAGGTCATGATCTCACAGTTCGTGATTTCGAGCCCCGCATCAGGCTCTGTGCTGACAGTTCAGAGCCTGGAGCTTGCTTTGGATTCTGTGTCTCCCTCTCTCTCTGCCCTTCCCCTGCTCACACTCTGTCTTTCTCTCTCAAAAAATTAAAAAAAAAAGTTAAAAAAATTTTTTTAAAGGGGCTGGTCAGTGAAGGAGCAGGAACAAAAAACCTCTGGATGAGAGGTTAATTAGCTTATAAGAGTTCTCCACCTATGAAGCTTAACAAGTGGTGGGCCCGAGCCCCAGCCTCTTTGTCCTCTGGTCTCGCCTCCACCTGTCTCCTACGTATTTTTCTGAAACACAGATGGGACCTATTTGCTCTCGTTTAAAAACCATTAGGTTTAAACACCTTTGCATGACATCTGTGAGCCTTCATAATTCAGCTCCCATCTCTCCACCTGTTGTAACTCTTAATGCACCCTTCACTTGCCTCACCAGACTTCCCATCATTACCAACAAGCCTGTAAACATTCCCACATCCTTGCCTTTGCCTGTCTGGTTCCTCTGCCTCGGCTGCCCTACCTTCAACTGCTTTGCAAACTCCTATCTGTCTCTCCATGTCTAGTGTATTTCTTACCCTGAAATTTTCCTTAATTTGCCCCACTTTTTCCAAAAAACTAATTGCTCCCTCTTCCATGCTGTGTGTGTGTGTGTGTGTGTGTGTGTGAGACAGTGATACTTTGCACTAACTTCTATGGCATTTATAAGGAGTATTTGTTTCTGTGTCATTTCCTCCTCCAGGACTGTGACCAGCAAGCACTTAGCTTGGTTTCTAACCCTCAGATGTTTACGGAATTGAAATATATTGTTTGATATTGATTAAGGAAGAATATTTGATATATGCTGGACTTCTAAATAAAGGGCTACCTATATGAACTGAATCTCTGATTTTCTAGAAGGCCCCCATTCACCCTCAAATTCCTTCTGCACTGGCTCTCTTGTGCTTCAAATACCACCCTGGAAGTTTCATTCCTTCGCTCAAAGCTTACAATGTAAGTAAACAGCAGATTCTTTCCTGAGCTCAGGTTCTGAGGGAGGAAAGGACAGAGAGAACTGGGAATGAATATGGGTGAGGTCAGAAAGGGGCACTAGGAGGAAAAGAGGACAGAAAGAGGCCTCTGAACAGACAGGCTGTCTCCTTAGTTATCTCAAATTGGAGTTCAAGAGAGACTGATTTTAGAAGCCACCTGCTTGTAACTCTAATTCTCAGGATGGGAACTGATGGGATGAATGCGGCACAGATACTGCTTTTAGCCCCGACAGAGATGCCTTCCTACTCTAGGAAAGGACGGTGAAGTTCAGGTGCCAGATCTGAGATGGCTGGAAATACTCACCAGATTCCATGGTGGAAGATCAGTGAGTGAGCGCGTGGGGGGCTGGGGAGGGGCGGGGGACAGGGGGTAGGCTCCGCCTGGGGGATGTGAATCCAGGTAGCACTAGCTTAGGGTGTTGGCTGGGGTGGAAGAGCGTGTGAAGCTGAAGTAAGAGAGATGCTGAAGTTGGCTGGGAGGTCAAGGCCAGAGCTCAGTTTTCCGGGGCCAAGGACAGGCGAACCCCGGGATGGAGGACTTTGCCTTATGGGGAGCTGCTCCCTCTGTGCCCCTGGCGGCAGGGATCCTGCAGCCTCCTCTGACTCGGACCTGGGGCACTGGAGAAACTTTTTCAGACTTGCTTGGTGCCGCGACCGGATACTTTGAGAACACAAGGCAGTCTCCGCGGAGGTTCAGGCCGGCCGAGGGGGCAGACCCCGAGTGCGGGCGTGTGGGTGTGTGCATGAGCGTGGACCCGGAGCGACACACACTCACACACACACACTCACACGCCCGCACCCACACAGGGCCCTCGGCCGCGCCTCCCGCGCCTCCCCAGACCTTCACCCCCAAGTCCGGTCCTCCCGGGTCCCGCGCGCGGTGCCAAGTCCCTGTCGATGGCTTCCCACTAAAGCGGAGGGCAGAATTTGGGGACCAGGACAAGGAGAGATGGCAGGGTCTCCCCACCACCCAGATGCGGCTATCCTCGCACTCCCCCGCCCTCCCGGGGAAGGGGAAGGGGAGAGGGTGCCCGGGGCTCTTACCGCTCCGGCGGCCGAGTGCGCGCGGGAGCGCCGGGCGGGGCGGGTCCCGCCCCGCCACGTCGGCAGGGCCGGCGGGGACGCGGCCGGAGGGCGGGCCGGGAGGGGGGACAAGGGGGCGGCCGGCCGAGCTGCCCCGCCCCGCGGCCGGCCCAAGCGGAGCCCCGCCCCCGCGGGTGCCCCGCCCCAGCGCCCGAGCGCAGCCGAGGCTCCCGGGCACCTTCTTCCGCCGGGCCGGGATCCTCGCGGGGTAACTAGGCTTTTCCAGCTCTGTGCCCGCAGGAAGAGCCGGACGGACGCCCACCCCCACCCTGGGCAGGTCTTGGGGTTCTCCGCATCCATTTCCTACCTTTAAAAGTGCTGGAAAACCCTGCGGACAGTTTCCCCGGGAAGGGATCGCTCAAGTTCGGCCAGTTTTTGATGCCTCGATTGTGCGTTAAACAGCTTTCCCTTACCTTGTTTGTGGGAGCGTAATTTGATTTAAAATCGGCCAACTAAGCAAAAAACACTTTCTAGAAGGCCAGTTTGGAAATGGGGATCAGAATTCAAAAGCAGTAGCTTTGGCCCAGGAGTTCCACGTCTGCGAATTTGTCTTAAGCCAATGTGCGAGTATGTATGTGCAACGATGTTTATTGCGGTTGTTTGTGCCCGAGAAAACCCGGTCATAATCTGTCCCACAATAAAGGATTGGTGAAGTAAACCATAGCATCTTCAAACAATCAGATATGTTGTAGCCATTAAAAATTATAACTCTACATCCGATTTGTTGACAGCAAAGAAGGCAGGCCATAGCCGAATATAAGTGTAGGGCAGGGGAAGTTTACAAAAGTGTCATGTATGGTATAAACCTTTTCTTGTAAATATATATACGTGCACATATATTTTATATAAGTTAGGAACAATGCAGTTTTAAAAACAGTGATTCGTTCTGAGTTCTGCAATTGTGAGTGTTAGCAGATTTTGTTTGAGAGGTGTGACAGGCGTGTTTCGGTGAACCATGGACGCAAACACCATGCTTGTGACTTCTGCGCCTAAGGACAGTAAGCACCTTTGCCACACCTGCCCTCCCTGCTGCGCTGAACGGTAGCCGCACGATCAAACATTCCCTCTTCACGGCTGGTTTCCTTTTCACCTTTGACCCAAACCACACCTTTCCGATAACAGAATACGGGGCAAGCAACTCCAGCAACAGGTTTTGTTGCTGACTGCAAATTATGCCCTTTTACTGAAATGCTGCTATTTCTAAGCCCACCAGGATTTATTTCAAAAGTTGTTATTTTTTGCAACTTAAAATTTTTTTATTCATTAAAAATATTTGGGAGTATTAAAGAATAAAATATTCTTTAAGACATATAGGAAAGCAGAGAATAATATGACAAATGTTTGTATAAGAAAAAAGTAGATAATATTATGACAATATGAAGATTGAATAACTTTTCTTTTTTGTCATATTTATTTTAGAACCTTCTTTTATTTATTTATTTATATTTTTTTTAAGTGTATTTATTTATTTCTTTAGAGAGAGAGGCAGTGATAGGGAGAGGGAGAATCCCAAGCAGGTTCTACGATATCAGCACAGACCCTAATGTAGGACTCAAACTCACCAACCATGAGATCATGACCTGAGCCAAAACCAAGAGTTGGACCCTTAACGGCCTGAGCCACCCAGGTACCCCTAGAGCATTCTTTTAAAAGAAAAAAAAAATGTTACAGATATGTTTGAAGTCTACTCCCTCCCATTCTTCACCTTCCCTGGAGGTCACCACTATCCTCCAGCTGTTGTGTATCCTCCTCACCCATATTTCTATACTGCACATCTCTTTATCCACAAATACTATATTTTTCAAAAATTTTAAATGTTTTTATTTTATTTTTGAGAGAGAGACAAAGCACGAACAGGGGAAGGGCAGAGAGAGGGAGACACAGAATCCGAAGCAGGCTCCAGGCTCTGAGCTGTCAGCACAGAGCCCCATGTGGGGCTGGAACTCACCGACCACGAGATCATGACCTGAGCTGAAGTCAGATGCTCAACCAACTGAGCCACCCAGGCACCCCTCAATGTTTTAAAATTGTATAAATAATGTCCTATGTGCCATTTTATTTTTGAGAATCATTTATGTTCATAGATTGTAGATCTAGTACATTCATTTTAAAGTCCTTATAGGATTCCATTGTACGATTATTCACAACTTATCAATTCCCCAATTGATGGACATTTAGTGTATTTCATGTTTCACTATTACACATAGTGCTGCAATGGCCTCCTTTGTGTATATTGTCTTATATTGCAGGCTAGAAATGGAATAGCCAGGTCACCTTTTTTAGATACTTGAAATTGTCCTCCAAATTGGTTCAACTGAGGGAAGCTGAAGGTCTCCATAAAAATCTCCTTCTTGCTTTTTTTCTTGCTTCTATTCTTGCTAGTACCTGCACTCATACATGTTCCTCATAGTACAAATAATGCATGTCCTCCTTGTAAGGGACAAGGAGTTAATGATTTCTTTAGTCTTCCAACACAACAGATAACATCAAAGAAAGGACTGGGAGAGAATGATCGGATAAACCCATCATGTGCCTATTCCAGACCATTGGCGCTAGACATCTCAACACCAAGACCCTTTGGCTCCAAGGAATAAGTGAGTTATGGAGGATACCTGGACACTTGTCTTTCTTGTAACCAGTTCTTGGATGCCTGAGAGGACACCTACACCAGACCACAGTCCTCAATAAAAACTTCAGACCGGGAGCAAAGAAGAGACTCTCTTTCCTTTTCCTTTCTGAGTCTTCCAGATGCTCTATCTGTATGTGCACTGTCTCTGTCTCATCAACAAACTCTGCTCTCACTCCATCCTGGCTATTTCTATCCAGTGTATAGCCAAGGACCCTCTTGGCTGGTCCTGTGGGACCCCCTCTGGGTCCATGGCCCCAGCCTGCCTACATCACAACCATTCATTAAACCCAACTTTTTTTGAGTATGTGCCTAGATCTGCTCTAGCTGCTCTAGAACTTGCATTCTGTTGAAAAGGAGATAGACTCTAACTAGGTAACATATCAGGTGGTGGCATAAAGCAATGTATAGTGTCCATAGGTCTAGAATATCATGGGTGGGAGTAACCGTGGTCAGGGAAGGTCTTGACAATAAAGTGACATTTCAGTGTAGATTTTAAGGAAGTAAGGGAGTGAACAATGGTGATATGTGGGGACAGTTTCAGGCAGAGAGGACTGCAAGAGCAGTGTGGGGGCATGCTTGGTGCACTCAGAGAATGGTCATGTGGCCAGTGTGGCTGGAGCAGAGGGAGGATGGGGCAGAGTGGAAGGAATGAGGCCATCGAGATAGTGAAGTCTAAAAGATGAGGCAGATAAGGCAGATAAGGCAGTGCCTTGCAAACCATAATAGGGATTTTGGCTTATACTTTGAGTGAAATGAGAACCCTTACAGATTTTGAGTAGGAGTGTGCCGTGATTCTAGTGTCTGATTGTAATTGGGTTGGGATAGGGTGAAGGTTGGTGGGTAGCAGGAAGGGCAGAAGCAGACAGACCAGTTAGGAAGTCATTACAGTTATCTGTGTGAGAGATGACTATGGTTTTGGCCACTTTGGAACGGTGGAGGGCACGAGGGGTGTTTTGCTTATGGAGATGTTTCAAAGAAAAGCCCAGCCAAATTTGCTCAAGGATTGGATGTAGACTTGGAGGAAAAGAAAGAAGTCATACATTAGTTCAAGGGTTTTGACCTGAATGACTGCAAGAACAGAAGTATCACTTATTGAGATCAGTAAGGATGCAAAAGGGACAGGTTTGAGGTTTGAGGTAATGAAGATTCAAGCACTTGATTTGCAACAAGAAAAGTTTAGCAAATGTTTAGCAGGCAGTTGGGTGTAAGAGTCTGGAGTTCAGGGGAGAAGTCTGGGCTGGAGATAGTAACTGGGGAGTCATCAGTAAATCAATAGTTTTGAAGCTATGAACCAGGATGAGAATGCACAGAGTTGCAGAAGAGAAGAGGCCCAGGACTGAGTCTTAGCTGTGCCAAGTCGGAGAGATAAGGAGAACCCAGAAGGAGACTGGGAAGGAATGCAGTGATTTAGCAAGAAGTTGGGAGGGAGGTGTATGGGAATGGCAATGAAGGAGGGGAGTATGGGGTCCCAGAAGCTAAGTAAGAAAACTTTTCAAGATCTTTTAACTGTGTTGAATACTGCCAATAGATCTGATGAAAACTGAGAATTGGTCAGTCCAACTGAAAATTGGATTTGGCAATGTGGACGTCGTTGGTGACCTTAATGAGAATGATTTCTCTGGAGTGATAGAGGAAGAAACCTGATTGGAGTAGGTTTGAGAGAATGGAAGGAGACTTTAGAGACAGTGAGGACAACAACTCTTTCAAGGAGTTCTGGTGGAAAGGGGAGCAAAGATGAAGAGACTGAGGGTTCAAATATGAGAGAAGTTGTAGCATTATATGCTAATTAGAACCATATATTAGAGCAAAAAAAATGATGATGTAGTAGAGAAAAGATCATTGCAAGAGTGAGAGAGTGATTTCCTTGAGTGGACAAGCAGGGATGGAAGTCAATGCTCAATGGGGAGGAAGCTCTTGACTGAGTTCATTCAGGTGAACAAAGGAAGACACGTACAACAGGTAGACACATACAAGTAGGCTAGTAGAGTCTTGGGGGAGGATGTGGAAATGCTCTTCTGCTTGCTTTGCTTTCCTGCATGAAAAATGAAGCATCATCAGCTGAGAGAGGGGAAGGAAGGAGGTGTTGGCAGCATAAGAGAGGAAAGGAGGTATAAGATAGGGGAGAGTGAACAGGCTTAGGAAGTGGGGGGGGGGGTAGATAAGGTAGTAGGATTGCTGCTCCCTCTTGAGGTTGGGACCCAGTCATGAATTTCGAGTAAAACAGTCAGCGTGGGTATTTTCTCCAACTGCATTGAGCTGCTCAGGCTCTGTGTAGTCCAGTGGTGAGTTGGATTTAACCTGGGTAGAGGAGAGTGGAATAAGGTAACTGAACGTAAATGTAGAGGGATGATTAAAAGGATGGATCATGAGCTTTCAGTCCAATGCAGCGGGGCTGAGGACTTGTTGGCAGCAGAGGGAGAGAATTAGAGGTCATAGCTGGAGAGCGGGATGCTGGCGAGTGAGATTATGAAGAGGGTACAGCCATTGGCAATAATAATATTTAGGGTATAATGAGGGAATGGATGGCTGAGGTGGGTTGCAGTATAAGATCATCAGCAGAGAGAATATCAAAGAACTAAGACGTGGGGGTGTGTGGAATGAAAGTATCTCTACATAGTTATTGGAATTACTGGAATTATGGCAGGGGTGGTATTGTACTTGGACGGTGAGCATTGCTGAAATACTCAGTGAATGAAGGAATTGATGGGACTCTGTGGGTGATTGCAACCAGGAGGGGTAGGTTTCAAAGACTGATCTGGAGGTAGCAGTGAGAGTCAAGGACACCTACATCATTTCCAGGCCTGAGGTGTGAAGGGTGCAGTTGACGAAAACAGGGGCCACTAGAGGGCGATGTGTTTAGGATGACATTTACATCTCAGTGCCCTGATCCTTCTGAACTGAATCACCTGGAGAGCTTTTAAAATAATACTGATGCCTGGTGCCATCCCGGACCACTTAAGTCAGAATCTCTGAACATGTATGAGAGTTCCCGTTTCCTCATGATCTGACCAACATTTGGTATTAGATGTTTTAATTTTTGTCCATCCCAGGTGTGTACAATGGTGTCTCCTCGTTGTCTTGTTTTGTATTTTCCCATATTCTAATAAGGATTCATTCCTTACTATATGTTGAATCTATTTCTTTTTACTTTTCTGTTGTCCATCTGTTTATATCTTCGCTAATTTCCCACCATTGGGCTTATTACTCATTTTCCTATTGGTTTGTAAGAATTCCTAATATATTTTGGATATTAATACTTTTGTGGTTACATGTGTTGCAAATAATTTTCCTAGACTGTGACTTGTCTTTTTTTTTTTTTTAATTCAGCATATTTGGATTTTTTTTTTAAGTTTATTTATTTTTGAGACAGAGACAGAGCATGAACAGGGGAGGGGCAGAGAGAGAGGGTGACACAGAATCGGAAGCAGGCTCCAGGCTCTGAGCCATCAGCCCAGAGCCCGACACGGAGCTGGAACTCACGGACCGCTAGATCGTGACCTGAGCTGAAGTCGGACGCTTGCTTAACCGACTGAGCCACCCGGGTGCCCCAGCATATTTGGATTTTAATACAAATTTTAAGTTATCAATTTTATTTTTAATGGTTTGTATATTTTATGATATAATTTTAATATAACCTGTTTTTAAAGCTGTTGATGGGGTGCCTGGGTGGCTCAGTCGGTTAAAAGTCTGACTTAGCTCAGGTCATGACCTCATGGTTCGTGAGTTCAAGCCCTGCATCTGGCTATCTGCTGTCAGCACAGAGCCCACTTTAGATCATCTGTCCACCTCTCTGTGCGCCCCTCCCCAGCTCATGTGTGCGTGCACCCGCGCGCATGTGCGTGCTCTCTCTCTCAAAAATAAGCATTAAAAAAAAAATTTAAGCTGTTGGTAAACAAAAGTAATTGTTGATTGATTTTTCCAGGGAAAGGAAGGCCAGTGTTTTAAAAAGTAAAAATCATCAAAATAATGTTTTGCTTCTCTATTGGGATAGTATATTTGCATTTTTAGACTGTTATTTTACCTATCCCACTATGACACTTTTGTTTTTAAAAAATAAAACTAATGCATGCAAATAGTAACAAAAAATTCAAAAGGGACAAAAGAGCATAAAATGGTGAATATAAAGCTCTCTCTCTGTGGGTTCTTCTGCTCAAAGGTAACAATTTCTTAATTATCCTCTCAGAAAAAAAATATTTTTATGCATATATCAGCATAGGTATGTAGATTCTTGTATTAGTTTCCTGTGGCTATCATAACAATTTCCCATAAAATTGTGTGGCTTAAAACAGAGATTCATTCTCTCACCGTTCTGGAGGCCAGAAGTCCAAAATCAAGGTGTTGACAGGGCTACTGGTTTCTGATGCAAAACTCCAATCTCTGCCCATTTTCTAGCCTGCTCCTCTCTCTCTCCTTCCCTCCTCTGTGTGTCTCTTAAGGATAGGTGGACGGCAGCCTGGGGTAGTGCTGAAGCACACAGATGCTGGTGCTAGACTGCGTGTGGATTCAGACCCCAGCCCCACCGGTGACCAGCACGCACAACATTGATTGGACAGTTACCTGATTGCTCCTCCCCCAGGTTAAGTGAGGATAATGATAGTACTTACCGCATCTTTATGAGGGTTAAGTGAGGTAATATTTGTAAAGCACTCAGAACAATGCCTGGCAAGGAGATAACCTAAGTAAATAGACCAGATTTTATGAAAATGATAGCATGCTCTCCATACACTTCTGCACCTTGCTTTTCTTCACTTATTAGTATATCCTGAAGTCTTTTCATCTCAACAAGGAAAAATGTAAGGCTTATATAGAATTCCAAAGCTCCTTAGTATTGTAACTTCTCTTGTGTTCCCTGTCCCACCCACTTTATATTCATTATCTTCCCTAAAAATCATAAGTACTCCCATTTTAGATAAGTAAATGGAATCTTTGTGAGGTTAAGTAATTTGCCCAAGACCACACAGCTAATATTTGGCATTGTGAGTTCAGCCCAGTATGATCTGTTCCTCTGCCGTCCTGTCTTCCATGTTACCTGACTTCTGTGGGTTTTGTCATGTCCTTAAAGATGTTTCTCAGAATTATAACAGCTCCGAATAGCAGCATTATGAAATGTCCTAGTGAGGGTTTGTTAAGTCATTGTGCAATGTGACCAAATCTGCAGTGATGTGTCTGTGTGTGCGCACGTGTTGTGTGTGTAAATACATGTGTGTGTTTTCTTCAAGGCTTTAGTCCACTGTTGCTTAAAACTCCCTTAAAACCCCAGCTGGCCCCTTTCTCCCCTGCCTGTTGCACAAAGCTGGTTTCCCAGTGTCACAGATACCTACTACTCCCTAGCTGTTTCCTTTGGTTGGTCCATCAGAGACCCATCGGCTCCTTGCTGACCCTCCCCACCTAAGAAGACTTCCTGTTATGTTTGATGACTAAGAATGAATAGTAAGAAGCTGGCCTTCCCTTCCTCCTGAAAGCAGAAGTGATTCTTATCCAAATGTCTCACTTTGTTATGGGTCAGATTGTAGGGTCTTAACTTGTTTTTTGTATAGATGAGGTAATGCCAGACAGTGATTGTAGAATGGTTATTTAACTCATATGTTCATTTCTTTACATATTAGTCTTGGTTAAGTGGAAAGTCTGGGGAATTGGATATCCTGGCTGCCTAAAGTATCTGGTTAACCAGACACCTTCTTTTTGTATTAACCTTTGTTGATTGTTCTAAAATTATTCTAAATGTCCTTCAGAAAATTGATTTTTAGTCCTGCAGCATCTGTGTTATTTATTATTCTAGAATTAAGAATTAATGCATCTAATAATACAAAATGTTGGGGGTGCCTGGGTGGCTCAGTCTGTTAAGCATCAGACTCTTGACTTCAGCTCAGGTCATGATCTCACAGTTTGTGAGTTTGAGTCCCATGTCAGGCTCCTTGCTGACAGGGTGGAGTCTGCTTGGGATTCTAGCTCTCTCTTTCTCGCTTTCTGCCCCTCCCCCATTCTCTCTTTCTCTCCAAGTAAATAAACTTAAAAAGATCATAATACCCAATGTGGTCAGAATGTGGAGAAACAGGTTCACAACTTCCCCTAGATGTGGCTATATATGTATCAACTACCAAACTTCCCTTGAAAGTTGATTTTTTAAAAAACAAATCTTGGACCTAAGCTTATTCTGCCTTAGAGTATCTCATCCAGCTAAAATAATGCTCCAAAATTGCTTGATAATGGTGGGTTGCAATGATTTTTGGAAATGTTAAATATCCTGATCATGGAAAACAGGCAGTGTTCAATAACTTTCTCCTCTGGGTGACAATTTCACGTTCTGGCTGCACACTTTGCAGATAAACATTACCTTAGAAAAAGCATTTTTTCTTCACACTGAAATTGTCCTAAGTCGTGTGCTCATACGAATTTAAAAATTGGATTACTGTTTTAGTCTGTAGCCCGGGAAAATCTGCTGGCCCACATGCTTGTCACGTGACTGTTGAAAGGGAAATTCCTGTCTAGGAGTAATTCCAGGAAGGTCCAACAGATGGCAGAAAACGGTTTCTATGGTCCTGCTCTACTTCCACGAAGGACGCGCAGTTTGTCAAGCACTTTTATCTTCCTGATCACTTAGAAGTTACTTTCTCTTCTTCTGAGAAGGAAACACGTCGGTAAGTAAAAAGGCTTTTATGGCTTTTTCAAATTGTGGAATAATTACTTCATATATGCAGGAACATATCAACAATTACATAGGAAACAGGTACTAAAAAATGTTTCTTTGAAATATTTGCAAGATGATTTTAGGTGTCTTTTTAAAAATGTTGTGAA
Organism: Felis catus; assembly: GCF_018350175.1. NCBI lineage: Eukaryota > Metazoa > Chordata > Mammalia > Carnivora > Felidae > Felis > Felis catus. The sequence continues at coordinate 172,764,247 of NC_058371.1, forward strand.
CGTCCTTGGAATTCAGAAGGCGGATAAAAAGTAGGGGGTCTTTTTATGACTGTCTTGAAAAGGTATAAAAGTCACTAGCACTGCAGCCATAGTTCAGGGAAAAACAGGATGTTGGTTCTGTTTTCGTCTACATTTCTCATCACCTCTCTCCAGTTGGTCTCTTTCAGCAACATGCGCAGCAGTTTCTGCCACTCCACAACTTATGTATTTTTGTAGTAGGCATGGGCATTTGATCTTCCCTGCACACGGTACTGTATTTGTTCCTTGGTCTCTGTCACTAATGTAGAAGTATTTTGAAAGCAGTGCTGTTCATAGTTCTATCCCTGGCTCCTGCCGTCTGGCATAGTGCTGACACGTAGTGCCCTCTGAATAAACATTTATTAAATGGAGGAAGTGGCAGAGACGGGTCTAGCCCTGATTTCTTCCAGGTCTCTTATCTAAACGTTGACAAATAAAGCAGTGTCTTTCTTGCTTATTTGCTAACTTGACTACGGACTCACACTTAACCTCACTTAATATTTTTTCATCTTGTTTTTTTCATAGACTGGGATTTTCATGGATCCTATCCACCACAGTTTCTTCCCCCTTGAAACAGGGCTTCTTCCATCTGTCTTTTTTTCTCCCTCTTTTTATTTGATGCATTAAAGAAAGAAAAAAAAAAAAACGTTTACCTTTTATCTCTCTTTACTTCCTTTTAAAACAAATGATGAACTCTCTGAACTTCTGCTCCCCTTTTCCCCCTCTCCTTTATTTTTCTTAAATAGAAAAGCTCCTGACTGGCTTGTTAAGTGTATACACGAGGAATCACTTGAGGATATAAATGCCCTTGGAGGAATATTTGTGTTTGGGGGGCAGGATGCTCACAGGGCAGCTGGTCAGCTTTCCGACAAGGTGGCTAAGTTTCAGTCCCTTGAACAGACACCGTGGAGGGACCTCTGGGTGGGTTCCCATCCACAGCGTCAACTATCTAGCATCGTGTGGAAGACGTTCTCTGTATATGTCGATATCCCAAATAATACAAGCATGCTTCTTTAAATATAAAATATTTTTACATTAGCTATATTTGAGGTAAATCTTTTGAGTTAAAAACAGTTCAAAATTAAAAATTTTGCAAATATACACAAAAGTATAAGAAAGAAAATTAAATGTATCTATGATTCAGAGATGCAGAGATAATGACTATTAACATCTGATATATTTCTTCCCATCCTTTTTCCCTAGGCTTTGTGTATTTTGTCAGATTTTATCACATTTTACAAAATTAGATCCTCCTACATGTACAATTTTGTATTCTCTTATTCACTTAACATTATATTATTTATAATTTATATTTAAAATAAATAGAAATTGGGGCGCCTGGGTGGCGCAGTCGGTTAAGCGTCCGACTTCAGCCAGGTCACGATCTCGCGGTCCGTGAGTTTGAGCCCCACGTCGGGCTCTGGGCTGATGGCTCAGAGCCTGGAGCCTGTTTCGATTCTGTGTCTCCCTCTCTCTCTGCCCCTCCCCCGTTCATGCTCTGTCTCTCTCTGTCCCCCAAAAAATAAATAAACGTTGAAAAAAAAATTTTTTTTAAATAAATAAAAGAAAATAAATAGAAATAGAAATTATACTTATATAACATATTGCTTCAAAAGTGCAATATTTGAGGCTGCATGCTATCCCATGTTATAGGTTTAATAATTGATGAAACTATTTTCTACAGTAGACATTATCATTTTTTTCAATTTCTCATCACGCCAAGAGCATTTTCATAGCAATGTTTTTAGGTGTATTTCTGATAATTCCTTTAGAAGAAAATTCTGAAAAGTGGGATTGCTAAATTAAGGGTAGGCATGTTTTTAAGGAACTTCTATATGTGACCAAATTGTCCTTCAGAAAGGTTGTACTAATTTTTCATTTCTGCCAGTAGTAAACAAGAGTTCTTATTTTAGTCCCACTTGCCAACACTGGCTGTTATATTTTTGAATATTTCAAATTTGGCAGGTAACAATAATAATACCTCTTTTTTTAATCTTTAAGAAATAAAAAATCCCATTTGATTCACTTTATCTTTTTACGGTTAAAAATCTTAAATTATAGACATCCTAACATTCCATCTGTAAGTGCTTCATTTTATATCTCTAAAAGAAGGACATTTTCCTACATGACCAAAGAACATTATAAAAAATTAACATTTATTATTTTTTAATAGAATCTAATACTGGGTTCATCTTAAAATCCTTTCTCCCCTTGTTATTCAAGTGCCTTCTTTGCTGGGTCTGTCTAAACTGATCATGATTCATCTAGATGTTATGTCCTATTTTGTTTTAATGTGCATTTTTAAAAATTGAAGTATAGTTGATATGCAATGTTACATTAGTTTTAGGCATACAACATAGTGATTCAACAAGTCTAAATGTTATGCTATACTCACTATAAGTGTAGTTACCATCTGTCACCATAAAACCCTATTATAGTAACATTGATTATATTTCCTAAGCTGTACCTGTTATCACCTTGACTTATTCATTCCGTAACTGGAAGACAATATCTCCCACTCCACTTCACCCATTTGCCCATCTCCCCACCCTCTCCCCTCCAGCAGCCACCAGTTTGTTCTCTGTATTTATGGGTCTGTTTTCTACTTTTTGTTTGTTTATTCATTTGTTTTGTTTTTTAGAGTCCACATATAAGTGAAATCATATGATATGTGTCTTTCTCTGTCTGACTTACTTCACTTAGCATTATAGATCCATTCATGTTGTTGCAAATGTCAAGTAATAATTATGGTTGAGTCACAATTCCATTGTATAAATATACCACATCTTCTTTATCCATTCATCTATGGTTGGACACGTGAGTTGCTTTCATATCTTGGCTTTTATAAATAATGCTGCAATAAACATAGAGTGCATTTTTATTTTTTGTGAGATTGGGCATAATTCATATTATTAACTATTGATTTTGAAATTTTTGGTAAATGTTCTGAGCAAATAATGTGTTCTTCTTAATTTTGATTGTTGAAAATTAAAAAAATACAGGTAACAGCTAAAAGGAAAATAAAATTCCCTTATAATCCTACCATGTAGAGATGATTACTATTAATATCTTGATATGTATCTTAATTTTTCCACATATATCTACACGTATTTATTGCTACCTGTTTAAAAAATAAACTTTATGTCACTTACATAAAGATAGTAGCAATTTCTCATGGAATTCGATTTTCATTATTTTTAAAGGCCATGTAGTCATGTTTAGTTAAATGGAGATAGTAATGATTTATTTGACAACCCACTATTTTTAGACAGTTAGATTTCTTTTTCAAAAAATAATTTATTTTGTACTGACTGCTTTATCATACTCTTTTACTGGTTCTAACAGTTTTTCCATTACTTCTCTTGGATTTTACACACTAACAATCATATAATCTAAAAAGAGTGATATTTTTATTTTTTGCATTCCTGTATTTCTGTCTCTCATTTCCCTTTCACCTTAATTGCAATGGCTAGAACTTCTAGAACAGTGTTAAATAACAGTGGGCATCTTTGACATTGAATGTAACAGAAATGCCTTTAAGTTAGATACTTAATATATTTTTCATCAGGTTTTCAAAGTATCTCTTCTTTTTTTTTTAATGTTATTTTTGAGAGAGAGAGAGAGACAGAGAGAGAGAGAGACAGAGACAGAGACAGAGACAGAGTGTGAGTGGGGGCAGGGCAGAGAGCAAGGGAGACACAGAATCCCAAGCAGGTTCCAGGCTCTTAGCTGTCAGCACAGAGCCCTATGTGGGCTCGAATTCACAAACCCCAAGATCATGACATGAGTCAAAGCTGGATGCTCAACTGACTGAGGCACCCAGGTACCGCCCTTTTTTTCTTTAAAAATTTTTTAAATGTTTATTTTTTAGCGAGAGAGACCTAGCGTGAGCAGGGGAGGGACAGAGAGAGAGGGAGACACAGAAACGAAAGCAGGCTCCAGGTTCTGAGCTGTCAGCACAGCCTGAGGCAGAGTTTGAACTCACAAACTCCAAGACCATGATCGGAGCTGAAGTCAGATGCTTAACCCACTGAGCCACCCAGGTGCCCCTCAATTTATCTTTTCAATATCTACTTTAATTAAAGTTGTATATTTGGTCAAAGATGAATGCTAAATTTAACAAGTAAATTTTTAACATCCATGGAGATGCTCATCTGTTCTTTTCCTTTTATCTATTGATGTGTTATTGTCATAGATTTGCTAATAATAAGCCATTCTTACAATATTAGAAACATATTAATTAATCATTATGTGCTATTCCTTCAGTACAGTGCTAGATGGATTAGGGTTTCTTCACTCTAACTTCTCCCCACCCTCAAATGATTGGAGTTTGTCTCCTTCGTTGTATTTTCTTTTTTTTTATTAAAAATTTTTTTTAACGTTTATTTATTTTTGAGACAGAGCATGAGCAGGGGAGGGTCAGAGAGAGAGGGAGACACAGAATCCGAAACAGGCTCCAGGCTCTGAGCGGTCAGCACAGAGCCCGACGTGGGGCTCCAACTCACAATCTGCGAGATCATGACCTGAGCCGAAGTCGGACGCTTAACCAACTGAGCCACCCAGGCGCCCCTCTTTTGTTGTATTTTCTAATAATTACTCTTAATTTTATAATATACATACTTAAACTTTTATTTTTCTTGAATTAACAGTTTGAATTAACTTGTCTCTATCTATAGATTCTCCTCAATCAGGCAAGGATCACAACCTACTTGTAGTTCACTCTTTCCCTCTCCCCCACTGTCTACTAATTCCCTTGTAATTATTGGCAATTTTAGTTCCAGATCATTATTAAAATTTTTGTCATCAATACTTATTGGAATTTAGCAATAAACTTTCCTACTTTCTTTGCAAAATATTCGTTCTAGCATCCCTGTTATGGCTCTTTTGGGGATGGGGTGATGAAGTTATCAGCTTATTTTTCAGAGGATAGTCCATCCTCTGGTAATTCAGATGGTGGATCTGTCTTGCATGTCTTTTAGTATTTCTTTGATATATTCTGTCTCTTATGCTTCTTGTACTATGTTTTGGGGAAATTCCTCTTCTTGGTCTTCTCACTAATTCTCACATCAGCATTGCTACTCTACAATTCAACTCATTTAATGAGTTTTCTATTTCAATGATTAAGTTTTTAATTTCTATGATTCCTACTCCATTCTTTTTTAGAATTCTTCTCTCTCTCTTAGGATATCATTATCAATCAATCCTCAGTATCTGAGGATACCATTGATAGTTTCCTTGGGTGTTAACTTCTCTTGTATCTTGAGTTTGGTTACTTTCTATTATGGTGTTTGCTTTGTAAGTGCCATGCTTTTTGATTGTGCAACCCAAAATGTGGTTGAGGCTCCATATCAAACTGCTTCTTGATCTGTTTTCACAGCCTATTTATCAGGAGGGTGGACCAAAGTAGTCTGTATTAATTTTATATTGCTGCTATAGCAAATTACTGCAAACTTAGTGGCTTAAAAAACACATTTATTATCTTACAGCTCTGTAAGTTAGTACTCCAACATAAGTCTTTTTGGGCGTATATAAAGGTGTTGACAAGATTACATTTCTTCCGAGGCTCTAGAGGAGAATGCATTTACTTGCCTTTTTTGAGCTTCTGAATGCTACTTGCATTTCTTGGGTCATGGTCCCTTCCTCATGGCAGCTCAAGTCCTTCTTATATCATATCACTCTGACCTCTTCTTCTGCCTCCCTCTTTAGTTTTTAAGGACCCTTGTGATTACATTGGTTCCACTTGAAAAATCCAGGATAACCCTCTTATTTTAAGGTCAGCAGATTAATGCATTTAATTCCATTTTCAACTCAAATTCCCTTTTTCCATGTAATAGAATATTCACAAGTTCTGGGATGAAGAGTTGGACATCCTTTGGAAGTTAGTACTCTATCATAGTCCAATCTGCTTGTGGATCTCAGAGACTTTTCTTGGTTTCAGTTTCCCTAAAGACTTTTCTTTCTTTTCTTCCTGTGTGTGCGTATTTTTTCCACAATCATTCTGGGGATTTAGAGCAAGAGGAGAAGATCAGCGTATGTGTATATCACCCTGTTGACTCTCATACTTTCTAATGTTTGCAATTGAAAATGCAATGTTTTTGATGCAGAAAATGTTTAGGACATTTAAAAAAATGGTTTAAAAAGTTTATTGTGGGGTGCCTGGGTGGCTCAGTCAGTTAAGTGTCTGACTTTTGGTTTTGGCTCAGGTCATGATCTCATCATTTGTGAGTTCTAGCCCCACATTGGGCTTTGTGCTGACAGTGTGTGGATCCTGCTTGAGATTCTCTCTCTCCCTCTCTCTCTGCCCCTCCCCCACTCACTCTCGCTGCTTCTCTCTCAAAAATAAATAAATAAACTTTTAAAAAAATTTTATTTTTTACCCAAAAATATGACTTTGACAATTTCTGCTTTGGGGTATTTATTAAAAAATTTGACTTAAGAATCAATATTAGTAAATGCTCCATGAAACCTGGGGACTTAGATATATAATATACTTTTTTTATAGAGTCTAAGTCTCTATTAAATCCTTTATTAATTATTTCATCCAAATCCTCCTATGATTGTCTTATGCTGTTTGATCTAATTGTAACCCAAAGAAATGCACTAAATGTTTTCACTATCAATATCTCCTTGTGTTTTTAGCATTTTTACTTTGTAAATTTTGATGCAGTTATTCACTGTGTAAGTGTTCTTATCTGTTATATTTTCATTGTGGGCTATTTATTTTTACCAGCATGAAGTAGTAGCCTCTTTTATTCTCATTGCCCAATTCTCTGATACTTTGACCTAATGGAGTATTATATATACAAACTGTAATTTCTGATGATACGGCTCCCTAGTGTTCTTATCTTTAACCCCTTTACAAGTATTGTATGACTTGCACATCTCAGAATGTAATATGTACCCTCAAGTCCCTCCCTACTTCTTTTTCCCCCAGTTTTATTGAGATAATTAACATACAACACTATAAATTTAAGATCTGCAACATAATTGTGTGTATATGACCACCGCAAAATGGTCACCACAATAATGTTAGTTAACACATCCATCACTTCACATAATGATCTTTTATTTTTGGTTGTAAGAATCTACTCTATTAGCAACTCTCAAGTATATAATACACTACTGTTAACTATAATCACCAGGCTGCACATTAGATCCCTAGAACTCATTCATCCTTATATCTGGAAGTTTTTAACCTTTGACCAACATCTCCTCATTTCCCCTGTCCCCCAGACCTTGGCAACCCCTTTCCTTTCTACTATCTGTTTGGCTTTTTTAGATTCTACATATGAGATCATACAGTATTCATTTTCTCTGACTTTATTTCCCTTGGCCTAATGCCCTTAAGGTCCACCCATGTTGTCAAAAATGGCAGAATATCTTTCTTTTAATGACTAAATAATATTCCATTATATCTATTTCTATCTCTCTCTAAATATCTCACATTTTCTTTACCTATTTATCTGTCAGTGGATGCCTATGTTGTTTGCATGCCTTGGCTATTGTGAACGATGCTGCAATGAGTATGGGGATGCATGATTTTCAAGACAGTGATTTCATTGCTTTCAGATATATGCCCAGAAATGGGATTGCTGGATCAGATGGCAATTCTATTTTTAATGTTTTGAGGAAAAAATTAAATATTAAAATGGAAACTCCTTACTGTTTTCCACAATAGCTATACCAATTTACATTCCCACCAATGGTGCACAAGGGTTCCCTTTTCTCAACATCTTTGTCAACACAGGTTACCTTTTGTCTTTTTGATAATGTCCATTCAAACAAGTGTGAGGTGATAGTTCATTGTGGTTTTGATTTTCATTTTCCTGCTGATAGTGACAATGAGCATCTTCTGATATGCCAGTTGGCTATTTGTATGTCTTCTTTAGAAAAATCTCTACTCAGGTCTTCTGTCCATTTTTTAATACAATTATTTTAAAAATTTTATTATTACTATTATTATTATTATTATTATTATTATTAGCTATTGAGCTGTATGAGTTACTTACATATTTTGGATATTAATCCCTTATCATATATTTGTTTATTTTTGTTTTTGTTTCCTATAAAACATAGGCAGATGGTGTCAGATCCCAAAAATTATTGCCAAGACCAATATAAGGAAGATTTCCCTCCATGTTTTCTTTTAGAAGTTTTATGATTTCAGGTCTTATAGTTAAATCTTTAATCCATTTGGAGTAATTTTTTTTGTAAGTGGGGTAAGATAGGAGTCCACTTCTTTTACATGTGCATATATCCAGTTTTCCCAACACTATTCACTGAAGAGACTACACTTTCCTTATCAAGTATTTTTAACTCTCTTGCCAAATATTAGTTGACTGTGTATGCATGGGTTTATTTCTAGACTCTTGATTCTGTTCCATACTATTTGTCTGTTTTTATGCTAATAACATACAATACCATACTGTTTTGATTAGTACAGCTTTGTAGTATAGTTTGAAATCAGGAAGTGTAATGCCTCTAGCTTTATTCTGTCTTAGGGCTGCTCTGGATGGTTGGAGTCTTTTGTAATTTCATATGAATTTTAGAATTCTTTTTTCTGATTTTGTTAAAAATGCCATTGGAAATTTAAGAGATTGCACTGAGTCTGTAGATGACTTTGGGTAATGTGGACATTTTAACAATTTAACAATTTGAAGAATTTACCAATTCTGATCCATGAATATGGGTATCTTTTTATTTATTTGTGTCTTCTTCAACTTCTTTCATCAAAGTCTTATAATTTTCAGTATACGGGTCTTTCACCTCCTTGGTTAAAATTATTCCTAGGTATTTTATTCTTTTTGATGTATTTGTAAATGGGATTGTTTTATTTCTTTCTTTTTCAAATAGTTTGTTCATGAATAGATATGCAACCGTTTATAAGTTGGTTTTGTATCCTGCAACTTTACTGAATTTAATAGTTCTTGGAGTTTTTTTTTTTTATGAAGTCTTTCAGACTCTCTACATGAAAGATCATATATCTGCAAACAGAGATATGCGAACAGAAAGAGGAATAAAATTCTTTCCCACCCTTTGTCAGGAAGTCTATTTTCCTGAGACAAAGGTAGAATATACCATGTTTTCCTTAATATATTCCTGATACCTCTCATGAGTGTAGATGCTTTTGGATCCCTCCATTAATTTTCTACCCTTCTTTGTTTTTGGTGGCAAGGTGAGTTTTAAAAGTTTCTGTGTTTTCATGGCTGTTTTGCTGGCAATTGGGAGAGGTTCTACAAGAGAAGAAGTGAGGGACTTTTAACCATATGCCATTTTGTAATGAAATTCTCCAACCCAGAAGAGTTTTACTTTTTTCAAAGACTGGTTAATTGAAACACTACTTATCTCTTAACTATTTTACTATTTCCAATTCCCAATATACCCTTAGATGATGAACAGTGGATCCTTTTGTTAATAAAACTGAGCAACAAGTAGTCAAAACTCTGCTTTCAATTATTCCTGCTACACAAGGTCCTACTTAAGAAATGTTGTTGTCTGCTCTTGTCTCCTGGGAGCTTCTAGATATTTACTTGTGCAGATCACCTCCTGAATGGGGTAGAGTGAACCTCACATTCCAACCGTTTGTACCAGTTCCAAGTATGGGGTCTGTGGGTTCATGCACCAGCCTCCACCCTTCAGACAGTAATCTTTCCTCATTCACTTAGCATCAGTGTCATGAATATCATTGTCTGTAATTTGTCATAGTACAGTGAAACTTTCTGGGCTCTGGAAAAGCTGTTATCTCTTATATACAGCAGCTCCAAATTTACATGCTTTCTGACTTCTTCATTGTACTTTTTAATATCTCTCTATCTTTTCCTGTTTTTTTCAGTGTGTCAGCTGTAGGAACTTGATGTATTCAGATTATCATGTCTCTCTCAATTTGTTGCTTTCGGTCTGATATGAGTTGGAAAAAACACATATCCATTTTTATGGGAATTGTGTCAATGAATGAGATCCTATGACTAAAAAAAAAAAATTCCTGTGTCCACAAAGAGTAGAGTATATGTTATCTTGTCTACCTTTTCCCGGTTTGTAAGAATACTTCTAACGTCTACCTGTAGGTGGTTCCTAGGCAGGTGTGGTTGTGGGCGCTCCAGTGTATGTGCAGGATGCTGCCCAGGGGCCATCCCAGCTGCCATTGCTGCTTTTAGGATACTGCAGTTGGAGTTAGGCAGCTGTGGAGCCCCATCTGTCCTGCTAGCTTGTGTTCCCTGCAGGAGCTCATAAATTATTTTCCACACAGATCAGAGCTGGAATGGTATAGACTAATGAGTGTATTTCTTAGTTTCTGAGACTAGCTTCTTGCTTGCCCTTTTGCACAATTTTATCCCCACTCCTTTGTCTCAGTCACAAGCATGGGATCTGTGGGCTGGTGTGCCTGCTTCCACCCCTTCACCAGTCATGAATGCCCAGTTTGGACTATATTAATCATATCTTTTCAAATGGCTCCATAAACAGTGGTATCACCTGTGCCAGCCCAGCCACAACTGGTTTTGGTGAGGTGCAAGTCATGGAGGTGGAGGGAGTAGGTGGTTCTTCCTTGTGACACAAACTTGGCCTTATTCCAATCTTCACCCTCACAAAAGGACTTATCCTGTCATGTGCCACAGAGATTTAGCCATCAAGCCACAGGTAGATTGGCTTTCCAACCTGTCACCCACCTTCCTCTCTGTTCCTTTTATCTCATGTTGCCCTGGCCAGACTGGGTTGAGGATCTGAAAGTCTGGCCAGTGGTGGGCTTGGCTTCACAATGACCACGATGAGTTTTTCTCAGGCTCACCTAGTCATTCAGACTCACAGCCCCAATAGGCCACACTTGGTCCATTTTTCTCAGAAAGATATAGGAGAGGAAATACAACACAGGCTTCCTACTTTTGTACTTCTAGTTCATACACGGTCCTTTTAGCATGGATGCTGTTTACCATTCAAGAGTCATTTTACCCAAAAGTAATGTTTTTGGTAACACAGTGGACATTTTACATGTGTCAGATTTTCAGAAAAGAGCTAGAAAGTTAATCCTATGTAAGATTAGTCACTAGAGAAAGAGATAAATGGGTTTGTTAACCCTTCACCCATGAGCAGTCACGGGTTGTAGCAGATGGCAGAGTTATGGCCAAATTGAATACTGGTGTAGACTCTTGAGAATGTCTTGTAGTTTCTGGCAATAGCTCCTTGATTGCCCTTTTGTACAATTTTAGATTCTCAAAAGGAGTGATATAATATTTTGGAGGGATAAAAGGACTGCCCTTTAAAAGAGAATAAAGTATTCTCTGAGTCCAAAGAAAAGAGACCATAGTCACATAGTTAACTTCTAAGACAGTTGATTTAAGCCTTTGTCTAGTAAGTCAATGCCTATGTTTCTTCAGAAACTATTTATATTAACTTCTTCTCCTTTTTTATCCAATTTTTAAAATCCTGGGGCGCCTGGGTGGCGCAGTCAGTTAAGCGTCCGACTTCAGCCAGGTCACGATCTCGCGGTCCGCGAGTTCGAGCCCCGCGTCGGGCTCTGGGCTGATGGCTCAGAGCCTGGAGCCTGTTTCCGATTCTGTGTCTCCCTCTCTCTCTGCCCCTCCCCCGTTCATGCTCTGTCTCTCTCTGTCCCAAAAATAAATAAAAAACATTGAAAAAAAAATTTAAAAATAAAATCCTTTGTGATTTTATTTTTGTGTTCGGTGTAAGAAGTGGTCCAGTTTTCCCAACACCATTTGCTGAATAGACTGTCTTCCCCTCATTGTATATTCCTGCCTCCTTTATTGTAAATGAATGGGCCATGTAAATGTGGGTTTATTTCTGGGCTCTCTATTCTGCTCTATTGATCTATGTGTCTATTTCTGTGCCGGTATTGTTTTGGGTTTTTTTGTTTTCTTTCTTTCTTTCTTTCTTTCTTTCTTTCTTTCTTTCTTTCTTCTACTAAAGCTTTGCAGTGTATTTTGAAATCTAACACTGTGATACCTCTGCTTTGTTCTTCTTTCTCAAGATTTCTTTGGCTATTCAGGGTCTTTGGTTGTTCCATACAAATTTTCATATTATTTGTTCTAGTTCTATGAAAAATGATGTTGGCATATTGCACTAAATCTGTAGATTGCCTTGGGTAGTGTGGACATTTTAACAATATTGATTCTTCCAATCCATAAGCATGGAATATCTTTTAATTTTTTTGTGTCATCTTCACTTTCTTTCATCAGTGTTTTATAGTTTTTAGAGTGCAGACCTTTTACCTTCTTGATTAAGGTTATTCCTAGGTATTTTATTATTTTTGGTACAATTATAAATGGTATTGTTATTCTTAATTTCCAATTGTACAGCATAGAAGAAATGGATAAAATCCATTTGTAATAACCTACTGAAACAGAATCAGGAAGAAGAAAATGTGAATAGACTGATTGCTAGCAATAAAATTGGATCAGTAATCAAAAAACTCCCAACAAACAAAAGTTCAGGACCAGATGGCTTCACAGATGAATTCTAGCAAACTTTAAAGAAGAGTTAATATCTAGTTTTCTCAAACTATTCCAAAAATAGAAGAGGAAGAAAAGTTTCAAAATTGATTCTATGAGACCAATGTTACCCTGTTATCAAAACCAGATTAAAGACACTAAAAAAAGAAGAACTACAACCCAGTATCTCTGATGAACATAGATGCAAAAGTCCTCAACAGAATATTAGCAAACTGAATCCAATAATACACTGAAAAAAAATCATTGACCACTATCAAATGGGATTTATTCCAGGGATTAAGTGTGGTTCAGTATTTGCAAATCAATCAGTGTGATACATCACATCAACAAGAGAAAGGATAAAACCATAGGATCATCTTAATAGACGCAGAAAAAGCATTTGACAAAGTATAACATCAATTCATGATGAAAACTGTCATCAAAGTGGGTTTACAGAGAAAATACCTCAACCTAATAAAGGCCTTATATGAAAAACCCACAGCTAACATCATACTCAATGGTGAAAAACTGAGACCTTTTCCTCTAAGATCAGGAACAAGTCAAGGATGTCCACTCTCACCACTTTTATTCAACATGGTACTGGAAGTCCTAGCCACAGCAATCAGACAAGAAAAAGAAATAAAAGGAATCCAAATTGGCAAGGAAGAAGTACAGTTTTCACTACTTGCACATGACATGGTACTATATATAGAAAACCCTAAAGAGTCCAACCAAAAATTACTAGAATTGATAAATGAATTCAGTAAAGTCACAGGATACAAAATTAATATACAGAAATTTTGATGCATTTCTATATACTTCTCTGTTTAAATTAATGGACTCTATTTTTTTAGAGCAGTTTTAGTTTTACAGAAAAATTGAGTAAATAGTTCAGAAAGTTCTCATGTACCCCTTCTCCACTAGACAGTTTTTCCTATTACAACATTTTGCATTAGTGTGGTATATTATATAATAGATATATTAGTATTAACTAAAGTCCATAATTTACATTTGGATTCAGCCTTTGTGTTATATAGTTCTGTGGGCTTTGAAAAATGCATAAGGTCATATATCCACAATTATAATATCATATGGAAGGAACAGTTTTACTGTACTAAAAATCCTCTGTGCCCTGGTTATTCATCCCTCCCTCTCCAAAACCCTAAAAAACACTGATCTTTTTATCTTTAGTTTTACCTTTTTACAAACGTCATAGAGTTGGAATTATACAGCATGTAGCCTTTTCAGATTTGTTTCTTTTACTTAGAAATATGCCTTCTGGTTCTTCTATGACTCTTTGTGGCTTGATCACTTATTTCTTTTCAGGACTGAATAACATCCCATTGTTTGGATATACCACAGTTTGTTTACCTTTCAACCCACTGAAGGACATCTTGTTGCTTTCAGTTTTGGGGAGTTATGAATAAAGCTGCTACAAACATCTACATGCAAGCTTTTTTTGTGGACTAGATTTTCAATTCATTTGGGTAAATACCTAGGATTGTAAGTGCCAGAGAATATGGTAAGAGTGCACCTAAGAAACTGTCAGACTGTCTTCCAAAATGTCTGTACCATTTTGAATTCCCACCAAAAATGAATGAGAATCACTGTTGCTCCATACCCTTACCAATATTTGGTGTTGTTTCAGGATTTTGGCCATTTTAATGGGTGTGTAATGGTATCTCATTGTTTTAATTTGCAATTCTCTGGTGACATCTGATATTGAGTATCTTTTCATATGCTTATTTGCTATTTGGTGAGGTCTCTGTTCAGATCTTTTCCCCATTTTTAAATTGTGTTATTTTCTTATTGCTGAATTCAAGAGTTCATTGTATATTTTGGACACAAGTCCTTTATCAGATACGTGTTGTGTAAATATTTTCTCCCAGCCAGTGGCTTGTTTTTTCATTGCCTGAATTGTGTCTTTTGCAAAGTAGAAAAATTTAATTTTAATGAAGTCCAATTTAACAATGTTTTCTTTGATGGATTGTACTTTTGATGTTGTGTCTAAAAGGTCATCTCCAAACCCAAGGTCACCTAAATTTTCACCTATATTATCCCCTAGACGTTTTCTAGTTTTATGTTTTACATTTAGGTTTATGATCCATTTATGGCTAATTTTGGTCAAAAGTGTAATACCTGTGTCTAGATCCTCTTTCTCTCTCTCTCTCTCTTTTTTTTTTTTTTTTTTTTTTTTTGCATATGTATGTCTAGTAGTTCTAGCACCATTTGTTGAAAAGACTATCTTTTCTTTACTGAATTGCCTTTGCTTTTTTGTCAAAGACCAGTTGGCTATATTTGTGTAGGCCTATTTCTGAGTTATTCATTTTGGTCCATTGATCTGTTCATTCTTTCACCAGTATCATACTGTCTTGATTACTGTAGCTTTATAGGAAGTCTTGAAGTTGGGTAATGTCACTTCTCAGTTTCCTTTTTTTTGTTTGTTTATTTTATATTTGAGAGAGATAGAGCATGAGCCAGGGAAGGACAGAGTGAGAGAGAGAGAGGCACAGAATCCAAAGCAGGTTCCAGGCTCTGAGCTGTCAGCACAGAACCCAACATGGGGCTCGAACTCAAACTGTGAAGTCATGACCTGAGCTGAGGTTGGATGCTTAACCGATTGAGCTATCCAGATGCCCCAGGTAGTGTTAGTTCTCTAATTTTGTTCTTTTCCTTTTTCTCCTATAAATGGGTAATAGTTTATAATTTATTTGCATGCCTCTGTTGTTTAAAGTAGGCATTTTGTTTTTTGTTTTTTTTTTCAACGTTTATTTATTTTTGGGACAGAGAGAGACAGAGCATGAATGGGGGAGGGGCAGAGAGAGAGGGAGACACAGAATCAGAAACAGGCTCCAGGCTCTGAGCCATCAGCCCAGAGCCTGACGGGGGGCTCGAACTCACGGACCGCGAGATCGTGACCTGGCTGAAGTCGGACGCTTAACCGACTGCGCCACCCAGGCGCCCCTAAAGTAGGCATTTTGAATATTATAATGTGGTTACTCGGGTTCTCCTGTCTCCCAGGGTTTGCTGTTGCTGATTGTCGTGGGAGTACTGTTGGCTGTTTAGTGACTGCTCTAAACTATTTTGTAAAGACTATATTCTTTGTTATGTGTGGCCATTGTATTCTTGATACACTTGATTCACTTAGTGGCCAGCTAGTGCTTTGATAGAGATTTTCTTAAATATCTAGAGATAAAATGAAACAAAACTTTGGATTTTTGTAGATTGGTTCTGTGTGGAAACATTTCCTGGATGTTTATCCAGGCTGTTTACAACTCCGCCCTAGCTTTCACTTTCGGCTTTCACAGAGCCAAAGGTCAACCAAAGGTGAAAGTTTAGGATTTTCTTAGCTCTTTTCTGAACATGCATCCAGCCCTAGACATGGGTGGCTTTCTAGATTTCCTGGTTCACATGGAGATTTCCGAAGACTCTTATCTACCACGTATCTCTTTTGTGAGCTTCTTCCTTCCCTGGCTTTTTGATGTGTGTGCTGTTTGTCACATTTGCTATTCCTTGTTCCAGTGCCTGTGGCTAGTATATTTGCCTATAAAGATTTTCAGTAAACATTACCCAGGAGGTTTCTCCAGCCCTGAGAAAGTTCTGAAAAGGGTGAAACAAAGCCAAGCCCCTGAGTGCATCCCTCAGAGAATGCCTAGACAGGTTAAAACACAGAAGCACAATTTTTTGATGATAAGGTCTGTATTGCCTCCCCTGGTACCAGCAAGCTGCATAACTGGAGAATATATCACATTTAATTATGCAAACAGAAATGACTCTGATAGTGAATGAAAAGATCACTGGGATTTTGTGTTAGGAAGTGGAGGTCTGAGAGCAATCATCCAATATTTATATGTCTTAATGTATATTGTATTTCTAGAATTTGGACACATATCAAGATGCCCTGAAGAACAGCACAACCCTTTGGGGAATAGCCTTTTAAACATCATGACCAAAGACAAAGAATCTATCACCAGAAGCTTTTGCTTTGTGTACATTTTGACCTTAATAGTTGGAACCATAATCCAGTTCTCTGATGAAAGTGAATTTGCAGTAGACATGTCAAAAATGAAACTTACGCATGTTCCAAAAGACCTGTCACCAAAAACCAAAGTCTTAGATATATCTCAAAACTACATATCTAAGCTTCACATCTCTGACATTAGCTATCTCTTAGGGCTGGAAGTTTTGACACTTTCCTATAATAGACTCCAGTGCCTCGATTTTAGCATTTTCAAGTTCAACCAGGATTTGGAATATTTGGATTTATCTCACAATCAGTTGCAGAAGACCTCTTGCCACCTTATCAGGAGTCTCAAGCATTTAGACCTCTCATTCAATGACTTTGATGTCCTGCCCATCTGTAAGGAATTTGGCAACTTGACGCAACTGAATTTCTTAGGATTAAGTGGTACAAGGTTACGACAATTAGATCTGCTACCAATTGCTCATTTGCATCTAAGTCACATCCTTCTGGATTTAGAAGGTTATTATGCAAAAGAAAGTGAAACAGAAAGTCTTCAAATTCTGAATACGAAAACACTTCACCTTGTTTTTCACCCAAATCAGTTATTCTCTGTCCAAGTGAACATATCAGTTAACAGTTTAAGGTGCTTACAACTGACTAATATTAAATTGAATAACGACAACTGTCAAATTCTAATTAAATTTTTATCAGAACTCATTAGAGGCCCAACTTTACTGAATTTTACTCTCAAACATGTGGAAACAACTTGGAAATGCCTGGTTAGAGTTTTTCAATTTCTTTGGCCCAAACCTGTAGAATATCTCAATATTTACAATTTAATAATAGTTGAAAGCATTGATGAAGAAGATTTTACTTATTCTAAAACAGCACTGAAAGCATTGAAAATAGAGCATGTTACAAACAGAGTTTTTATTTATTCACAGACGGTGTTATATACATTTTTTTCTGAGATGAACATTATGATGTTAACCCTATCAGATACACCTTTTATACACATGCTTTGTCCTCAGACATCAAGCACATTTAAATTTTTGAACTTTACCCAGAATGTTTTCACAGACAGTGTATTTCAAAACTGTTCCAAACTCGTTAGATTGGAAACCCTTATCTTACAAAAGAATAAATTAAAAGGCCTTTACAATATAGGTCTCATGACTAAGCATATGACATCTTTGGAAATATTGGATGTTAGTTGGAATTCTTTGGAATATGATAGACATGATGGAAATTGCACTTGGGGTGGGAGTATAGTGGTGTTAAATTTGTCTTCAAATATACTTACTGACTCTGTTTTCAGATGTTTACCTCCTAAGGTCAAGGTACTTGATCTTTATGATAACCGAATAAGGAGCATTCCTAAACTAATCATGAAACTAGAAGCTTTGCAAGAACTCAATGTTGCCTCCAATTCCTTAGCCCACCTTCCTGACTGTGGAGCTTTTAGCAGCCTTTCTGTACTGATCATTGACCATAATTCAATTTCCAACCCATCAGCTGATTTCTTCCACAGCTGCCAGAAGATTAGGTCCATAAGAGCAGGAAACAATCCATTCCAATGCACCTGTGAACTAAGAGAATTTATCCAGAATATAGGCCAAGTATCAAGTGAAGTGGTAGAGGGTTGGCCTGATTCTTATAAGTGTGACAATCCAGAAAGTTATAAGGGAACCCCACTAAAGGACTTTCATGTGTCTCAGTTATCCTGCAACACAGCTCTGCTGCTTGTCACCATTGGGGTCACTGTGCTGGTGTTGACTGTTACTGTGACTGCCCTCTGTATGTACTTTGATCTGCCCTGGTATCTCAGGATGGTGTGTCAGTGGACCCAGACCCGGCACAGGGCAAGGAACCTACCCTTAGAAGAACTCCAAAGAACCCTTCAGTTCCATGCTTTTATTTCATACAGTGAACACGATTCTGCCTGGGTGAAGAATGAACTGGTACCTTACCTAGAAAAAGAAGACCTAAGGATTTGTCTCCATGAGAGAAACTTTGTTCCTGGCAAGAGCATTGTGGAAAATATCATCAACTGCATTGAGAAAAGTTACAAGTCCATCTTTGTTTTGTCTCCCAACTTTGTTCAGAGTGAGTGGTGTCATTATGAACTCTACTTTGCTCATCACAATCTCTTTCACGAAGGATCTAATAATTTAATCCTGATCTTGCTGGAACCCATTCCACAGAACTGCATTCCCAGCAAGTATCACAAGCTGAAGGCTCTCATGACACAGCGGACTTACTTGGAATGGCCCAAGGAGAAGAGCAAACATGGACTTTTTTGGGCTAATATTAGAGCTGCTTTTAACATGAAGTTGACATTAATTGCTGAAAACAATAATGCAGAAACTTATAAAAAGTCAGGAAATTCAATTTAAGAAACCATCATTAACTTGGATTCTGATGAACATGATGATTTTAAGTTTCTGTCTAGATGATACCTCTATTATATCTACACATTCTGGAAGACTAAATGAAAACTAGGTTTTAACGAAGCTGAGGACCAAGGCTGGAGGCTGAGGTGGTGCTCAAACTTGCCTATTACAGGTAGCTCAGTCTCTTCTGGTTCAACCATTCAGTTTTGAGTGGAAACACACAAGTAAATGGTCATTCAAGGACCTTTCCTCTCCCTTCTCCTTTCCCAAAGAGAGTCTGTGTGAGCAGGAGTTTATGGGACTTCATGGCAGCAAGGAAAGTCAAACTCAGAAGTGTACCCAATGGCCCTTGGAGTGTCCTATGGAGCCTCATTGAACTCTGGGTGAGCTTTGTCATCCTGTTCAACTTTGGAGCTTGGGAAAAAATTAGACCATTTATGGAAAATAAAGAATTTTTGTTCACATCTGAGGAAATTATTAAATTTCTGACGCTGTCACACAAATATGCAATTAACCAGTGGGGACTCATGACATAATAATTTATATATATAAAGGAAAATACAGTTGCCCCTTGAACAACATGGGTTTGAATTACATGGATCTGCTTGTAGTTCTTTTTTTTTTTAATGGACTTTTTACAGTACAGTACTATAATTACATTTTCTCTTCCTTGTGATTTTCTTAATGTTTTCTTTTTTATAGTATATTTTATTGTGAGAATACAGTATTTAATACATGTAACATCCAAAATGTACGTTAATTATTTACGTTATCGGTAAGGCTTCTGGTCAACAGGAGGCCATTTTGAAGTTATTAAGGTAAGTTGAGGTTATTGAGATAATTAAGTTTTGGGGTTGTTAAAAGTTATACACAGATTTGTGACTACACAGGGGGTCAGCACCCCTAACCCCCATGTTGTTCAAGGGTCAACTGTATAGCCTTTAGTTACAGGCTGTTAAGGACAAAGACATGGATTTATTTGTTTGCAAAGGAAACTCCGAGCCAACTTTATTTGTAACTGGTTATTGAATAGGAGTTTTCTGGTTGTCTTAGTTTTAGCAAATGCCTCAAAGCTGACAAAAGGTAATAAATGCCACCACATTTTAAGTGGAGATACTAGACATAGCCAGGCTGGATGTATTAAAGAATAGCAGAAAGAGCCTTGTAACTACCAACACATATCACCTATCTCCAGAATAGATTCAAAAGGGTGGTTAGATATCATTAAGTAGAGGTTCTAGACCTATGGGGAGATTGCTTTGGATTTCTTCCAAAGGTAAATGAGAGGGTCTCTAAGCATAATATAAAAGTATCCTGGCATCCCACTCTCAGCCTGCAGCTTATAGAATAACAAGAGTACACAAATTCAGTGCATGATGTGAGAGCTCTTGGAAGAGCTTGATGAGTGTCCCTGGGAGTTTTGTGGCAGGGGTGGGGATTGTGCACATAAAGATTGGTAAATAATGTTTTGAAAATATAGGTGCTTGATAAATTTTGTTGAAATGAATGGATGAGTGCTACCCACCTAGAGAATTCAGTAGATGAGAGGTTGATGTGGATAGCCCAAAATGGGAATATGAGGAGAGAAGAGAAGCAATGATTGCAACCTGACTTCCATTTTTTGTCATGGCAAAGTCTGTGAATTTCTTGTAGATCATGTTGACTATGGGAAGGGTAGGTGGGCTTGAGTTGTCATGATGGGACTTCAGCTACCAGGGCAACCTGTTTGCAAAGGGACTATAGTAATAGAAGCCATGGGGTTAGGCAGAAGAGATGTATGGGGGGAATTGCTGCAAGCAATCAGCCAGAGAATATGCCCCCTGCATCAAGGAACTGTGCAATGGGGTATCCACCTGAGACCTCTGAATAACCAACAGATACATCCTGTGAAAGAGACAACAGTTGGACTCTGCCATAATAAGAGCCGACATGATGGCTTGTCTGCCTTATCCAATAGTTAAATGCAGGGATATTTGCTCTTTGTCTAAAATACTCTTCCCTTGAAGTGGTCTGGGTACATCCAGAATATAAAGAAAGCAGAGAATATGGTGGAAGAAAAAAGAAACTGACCACACTTATTCCCTGATTCACTGCAAGAAAGACCTGAGATGGAGCCAAGTAAAATTTTAAATTAGGTGTGAGAGTGATATTACTTGGACTGTCCCGGACATTTTAATGCCTGAAATAGAGGTGCAATTATTATAATATGACTTGTCAATAAAATCTATGGCATCTGCCCAAGATTCAGGGTAGATTCTGAATAGATCCTGATAGAGAAAGATTCCACAAAACCTGGTTGTAAGGCAGTGGTTAGATAAAAAAATAAAGTCCTTTCCTTCTGGAGTTAGCTCATTCAACAATAACTGAGTTTATTTAATAATAAACCAGTTTCATAATTAATAGTTGTAAAGAAATAAGCTTTAAGGGAATTTTATTAGAGTCATTTTTTATTGGCATTAGCCCTCCTCTGCCTTTCAAGAGAGCACTTAATTCTCCTTCACAGGACCTCTCTCAAGTTGTAAATTTTCCTTCGGCTCTGTTGGACTGTTTTTTAAACCAACAAAACAAAACAAAACAGCAAACAAACTATGTCACACATTTATGAATAGCTCTGAATGGCCACAAGCATAAAATGCCTTTGAAATCCTCATTTTTATCTTAAAACTCCATGCAAATAGAATGTCCCCTTCCTTCATATTTGTGTGATGCCTTTCCATGCTCCAAATCTACTGCCACAAGTTGGGAAGTTTGCCTTAATATATTTTTAGTTATTAACACCGTGATGAGAATAAAAACTAAGCACGTCAATAAGGTGACAGGTTCAAAGGAATGGGACATGGCAAAGATGATTAGGGAGTGCTTCTGGCTTCAGAGGTTTTGGGCAAGCCTTGTTCAGCATAAAGGACCTCAGCCTGTGGCGGGGATGGCCCTTCAAAGGGAAGGCACAGTGGGCACAAAGTTGGAATTGAAAGGGAGCCATGAGCAAAGAAAGCATCCAACTGGCAGTCTTACTGGATGTGTTAGGTTTCCACGGCTGCCATAACCAATTACCACAAAGCTTAGAACACCAGAAGTTGATCTCTCACAATTTCGGAAGCCAGAAGTCCAAAATCAAGGTGTCAGCAGGCTTACTTCCTTCTGGAGGCTCTAAGGGAGAAATGTCACGTGCCTTTCTCCCAGTGTCTGGTGGTTGCTGGCAATCCTGGCCATTGCTTGGCTCGTGGATGTATCACCCCAGTCCCTGCCTCTATCTTCGCATGGCCTTCTCCTGTCTTCTTTTCCGTCTCTTATAGGGACACTCTCATTAGATTTAGGGCCCTTCTTAATCTAGTATGATCTTGTCTTAACTTCTCACTGTATCTGCAAAGACCCTGTTTCAAAACAAGGCCACATTCTGAGGTTTCAAGTGCACAGGAATTTTTTTTGGAAGGGGGCATTATTCAACCCACCACCCTGGGGAAGACACAACTGTCTCTGGTGGCTTGGAGACTCAACTGGGTGTGGCAGTAGAATAAGTAAATGCTATCTTGGAGAGAGGGAAAAATATGGAAGAAGCAGCTTGGGAAGTCCCAAGGTGCAAACGAGAGATAGTGGTAAAGAGATTGCAATGGATGGGTGGGGGAGAATGGGAAAGAGATGGTGGGTGACTGGAATATACATGGGCTAGAGTCTGGGTTTTAATGAGAGTGAAAACACAAAAAACAATGCTGAGAAAGGAGGAAGTCAGTTTCTGTCTAGATTTCTTGAGAGTGATTTGATTAGAAAAGAATGAGAATAAATCACAAAGAGACCTGGAGGGATTTCTAAGGCCATAGGGACTTTCTAGAGGTTTTTTTTTTTTTTTTTTTTTAAACGTTTATTTATTTTTGGGACAGAGAGAGACAGAGCATGAACGGGGGAGGGGCAGAGAGAGAGGGAGACACAGAATCAGAAACAGACTCCAGGCTCTGAGCCATCAGCCCAGAGCCTGACGCGGGGCTCGAACTCACGGACCGCGAGATCGTGACCTGGCTGAAGTCGGACGCTTAACCGACTGCGCCACCCAGGCGCCCTTCTAGAGGTTTTTAGTTATGGTAAGTTTCTAAGGAATCTCAACAGAGCCAAGCGTAAATATGAAGTAGTTTTTATTTTTCCCCACTCAGTTCTCCTCTTCTCATCCCTTAGTGATATCTCAAGCAGATTTCATATCTCTCTAGCCCTTCGAGGTATTAAAAGTGCAATCTAGGGGCAACAAGGAGGCTCTGTCGGTTAAGCGTCCCACTTCGGCTCGTGTCATGACCTCAAGTTTATGGGTTCAAGCCCCACGTTGGGCTCTGTGATGACAGTTCAGAGCCTGGAGCCTTCTTTGGATCCTGTGTCTCCCTCTTTCTCTGTTCCTCCCCTGCTCGTGCGCTGTCTCTTCTGGACCTGATGTAGAGACCAGGAATGAGGGGTTGGAAGGCAGATGTCCTTTTCTATAATTGTGTTGGTTAAGGTACAGAACAAGGAGACCTCAAACTCAAGGGCTTAAATAAGATAGAAGTTTCTTTCTTTCTTAAATGTAGGACAAATATAGTCAGGAGGTTTAGGATAGGTAGCTTTGTCTACTCCACAAAGTCATTCAAGAGCTCAGACTGGCCAGTTGGCTCTGTTTTCCATAGCTCTTGCCTCCATTCTTTTTACATGGAGTCACCGGGATGAATGAAGTCCTCCTGTGCTTTCTCTGAGTATGTGAACCAAGGGAAGGTGAGTGGAGATGTACCCCTTCTCCCAGGTACATGGTCACAGGTCTCTAATTACCTGTTGGCAAGGGTTACTCCAACAGAAACCTCCATGAGAGTAGATACCGGGTCCTCTGTTTAGTTACACTCCTAAACTCCCTGGGAGTTTCCTCAGAGAGGGACAACCCTTGGGTGAGGGGAGGGGTGTCCTGCACATTTGTGTATCAAAGCCAGCATTCACCTGAGGAAACAAATGCTTAGTCTCTCTGTCCAGTCTCCATAAATGATTCTACTGGCATAGCCCCTTTACTTGGCTTGAAAAGAAGAGAGGATGTTACTTCTCCCCTGAGGAGAAGAGGGTGCAGCCTAAGATCATAAACCCCGGTATCCCAGTGCTGCTGACTTGCTGCCGTCCCCAGCACTCTCAGGTGGCTGGGAAGTATGAGAGTGAGGCAGTGGTGGGGAGGGCCATTGTCTGGTTCAGCTGCTTTTTAGAATGCCCTGATGGAAGTCCTTGGCCTTTGGCAGCTCTCTTAAGAACAAGGGGTATATAACACTTTCTTGTCTTTGGTTTTGGATCCAAATCGTAGGGAAAGTTCCAGTCAATACCCTGTTATGTAATCAGTAGAACCAATAGATGGGAAGGGAAATTGAAATTGTTGGTGGGCTACTGAATTACATAGAAGATGAGCAACTTAAAATTCTATCCTAAATTTGGATTAAATAATCATAGAAAAGACATATCACTCATAGTAGTAGAAGAACAAGCAGAAAATAATAGCATGGATTTATGTCCATTGATTAAGAAAGTCCACTTAATGGATATATCCTAAAGAAATAATTGTTCAGACACATCCTAAGGAAATGCATGAAGATGCTGCTTATGGCAGAATTGTTTATAATAGCAAAAATTGAAAACAACTTAAATACCTAACATCAGAAGATTGGTTAAATACATTGTTAATTAAAATATGCATTGTAAATAAAATGGAATGTTATTTAGCCAATACTAAAATTGTAGGTGATGAGGAGAACAGAGGCAAAAGAAATGTGGATAAAATTAAATTTCCTCACAACTTGCAGCCCGTTGACAAATATTGAGACAGGCAGAACATGACACTCAAGGAATTCACAACTGCTCTAACTTTAATGTTTTGCTAGAAGCCAAACACCTTAGCTTGACAATAGCCTGATCTCCAGGATCCTGTAAATCTTCTTTAACATGTGAAAATCCTTTTGGAAATTTCTTTGTCTTTATCCCCCCAACTTAAAACTATATAATCAATCTTTCCTCACAATCACAGCGCAGCTCTCTCTGTCTACAGGTCCTGTCCCTGTGCTTTGATAAAAACACCTTTTGCAGCAAAAGTGTCTCAAGAATTCTTTCTTGACCATTCACTCCTGACCCACATTACATCATAGATATTTACTGACATGAAAAGATATTTATAATGTGTTATAAATTAAGAAGAGCAGATAACAAAACAGCATACAGTCTAATGCTATCAGTGTGTGTGTATGTACAAATTTTCTGTGTGTGTGTGTGTGTGTGTACAAATTTTCTGAACAGCAATTTGGCAGCAGGCATCAAGAGACTAAATCATGTTCATTTACATTAAAAAAGTTTGCATGGTTACTACAAAAATGATATTGGCTTATCTGTATACAGTGAGATTACCATTGATTTATTTTTTTCCTTATTATTGATTTATATTTTTTGATTCTATTCAGTTAACATATATTCCTTGGGTAATAAAAAAAGTAAAATAACGAAGAAACTTTTCTTGAGAACACATACACATATATTTGCTTGACCTTGTCGTAGAGAAGAACTTTCTAAACCTAAAAGCAATGTAACAGTAGTCTGCTGGAACTTGTCTGTATAGATTGTGAGAGCTTCCTGTTAAACATTCAGGAATTTTGCAATCATGTCAGTTGGCAGCTAGAAATCAACCATAGTGGAAATATTTATACTGCAGGTATTGGCAAATGCTACAAATCAGGCTTTTTGGGGGAGTGGTGGTGGTGGTGAGCAACCTGGTTTACCAGCACACAACTGAATGACAGTGCTAGCAAAGAGAAAGTCAGTTTTCTTGTTTATATAAAACTATGCATTTATTGGTTCAAAAGATCATGAAATGAAAAGTAAACAATGGGGGAAGGTGTTTGCAAAAAGTCTGACAGTGTCAGTGACATAAAATAGAATGCATAGTTAAATAGTAAAAACATAACCCTGCTAGAGAAATAGGCAAATGACATGAACAGGTAATTCACTAAAAGATACAAATTGCCAATAAACGTGAATAACTATCTGAGACATTTATAATAAAAGAAAATAAAAATGAAACATAAATATCACTCTTCATGTATGAAATTGTCTCCAAAATGTTACTTTTGTGGAGAATGTGGAGAGTGAGTATTCTGACCCCCTTGGGAGCAGGCAGATTGGCACAAACTTAATGGAGAGCACTTGGCAGCTATGTGTCAAGAACATAAACTTGTCCATGCCCTTTAACCTGTTAATTTCTTTCAAAAATATATCCTAGACAACAGTAGAAAACTCCAACCAAGATTGTGTACAAAGTGCTTATTGACATTTTATGAAACTGAAAGAGGGAACCTCCTACCAGGTGAATAGCTAGAGACAAGGATGGCCTTGGCCTACGATTTACTCAGGTAGCAGTTTCAAAAATTTGGCTGGAAAACTTTCAGTAATTAAGGGAGAATTAATGAAAAGGCAGATGTCCAGGTGATGCCATTTTTTATTCCCAGCCAGCTTGATAGGACACAATTTGAGCTCTAGGATCAGGTGGGTAGGAGGAATGGTGGTGTGGGGGAGAGTAGAGAGGGAGGGAAGGAAACAGAGGCACCCCCCCCCCCAAACTAAGGCACTGTGGTCATAGCATTGTTCTTGTCCTTATTGATTAAGAAACCATACTCTATACCCCTTCCTGATAAAAGTACTCAACAAACAAGGACTAGACGGGAACTTTCTCAGCCTGGTGAAAAGCATCAGTGAAACATTCCCAGCTAGCATCATACTTAATGGTGCAATACTCCACGCTTTGCCCCCTAACATAAGGAACAAGATGAGGAGTCTGGTCTCATCACCTCTATTTGACATTGTCCTGGAAATGCTAGCCATGACAATAAGGCAAGCACGTGTTATAAAAAAGCATGCATATTGGAAAGAAAGAAGATGACATTTTGCAGATGACATGATCTTGTTTGTAGAAAATATTTAGGAATCCACTAAAAAACTAATTAAAACTAATAAACAAGTGTAGCAAGGTTGCAGAGAAGATATACATACAGCCAATCTACACATGAAAAGATGCTCAACATCATTAGGCATCGGGGAATTGCAAATTAAAACCATAACGAAATACCACTTCATTCCCACTAAGAAGGCTATAGTAAAAGTCAGACAATCACTAGTGTTAGCAAGGATGTGGAGAAATTGGAAGACTTTCACACTGCTGGTGGTAATGTAGAATGGTGCAGCTGCTTTGGAAACAGCCTAGAACTTTTCAAAAGGCTAAACATAGCTACCAAATGATGCAGTAATTCCACACCTAAGTACATACCCAAGAGAAAATGTGTCCATAGAAAAACCTGTACCCAAATGTTCACAGCAGCATTATTCATAAAAGCTGTTAAGTGTAAGCAACTCAATTGTCCATCATCTGTCAAGTAGATAAATAAAATGTGGTATATCCATACAATGGAAAATTATTTAGCAATTAAAAAATGAAACACTGATAGCAGCCTAATATGGATAAATCTTGAAAACACCAAGCTAAGTGAAGAGACCGATTACAAAGAAGCACATATTGTAGATTCCATTTACATGAAATGTCCAGAATGGGCAAATCTATAGGGATTAGTACAATGTGTAGTGGCTTTCTAAAGTTGGAGCACATGCAGGTGTGGCCGGTGACAGCTAAGGCGTATGGTGTTTCTCTTTAAGGTGATGAAATATTCTAAATGGATTGTGGTAACAGTTGCATAATTCTGTGAATATATTTAAAACCATTGAATTGTGTACTTTAAGTGGGTAAACTTTTTTATGGTATGTGAGTTCTATCTCAATAAAGCTTTTGTTTAAAAAAGAAGAAAAAAAACAACCATAGGTCATATCTTAGAGGCAGGATATTTACAATGCCCTAGATCCAAAGAGAATGCCTGGGAATGGAATTAGGGATGGGCAGAAACTGCTATTGAGAGAAGGTGAGGAGTGGCCTGGAGTGTAAGATATGGGAGCTCTATTTGAAGTTAGTTCTCTGGGCTGCTATTAACTGGGCTTAGGTTTGTGCTTATTTGCATGGCTGTGATGACACTCCATCTAGACCTGGGCTTTTCAATATCTCCAGCCCACTGAGCACCTGAAGTGCGGGTAGTCCAAATAGGATGTGCTGTAGGTATAAAACACACACTGGATTCTCTGAAGACTTAGAATAAAGCACATATAAAATATCTCATTAATAATGTTTGATATTGATTACCTGTGGAAATAATATTTTGTAGCTATTAAAGTAAAATGTTAAACATTTTACAAAGAGGGGTGCCTGGGTGGCTCAATCGGTTAAGCATCAGACTTTGGATCAGGTCACGATCTCATGGTTCGTGGGTTCAAGCCCCACATCAGGCTCTGTGCTGACAGCTCAGAGCCTGGAGTCTGCTTGGGATTCTGTCTTTCTCTCTCTCTCTCTCTCTCTCTCTCTCTGCCTTTCCCCTGCTCATGCTCTGCCTCTCTCTCTCTCTCTCTCTCTCTCTCTCTCTCTCAAAAATAAATAAATTAATTAATTAATAAACATTTAAAAAATTTTTTTACAAAGAAATTATATTCTGAAAGGGCGGGCCTACACCGGCCGACTCCATCTTGTTCTGTCCTTCACCTTGACCACACCTCCCCTTGAGTAAACCCCCCCTCACCTGCCTAACAGGACTGGGACCCTTCCCCAGGACCCTTCCCCAGCCAATCGGCTGAGGCCATAGCCATTACCTCACCAACTGCCCCCAGGCCCCAATAAAACCTTTGTCCTTTTGAAACTGGCTCTCTCTCCCTGGTATCTCACCGCCGCGTCGGTGCAGGTAGGGGATTGAGCTCGAGCTAGCTCGAATAAAGGCTCTTTGCTTTTGCATCGGACTCGGCTCCCTAGTGGTCTTTGGGGATCACGAATTCTGGGCATAACAATTCCTGAGAATTAAAGTTTTCTTTAGGACACATGGATCAATGCATGGGTGTACATGATTACAAGTATGTGTTCGTCCAATGGCAATAGGGAGGAAAGAAGGAGGTGGGTGGGCAATCAGAGTGGTGGGAGGAAATTTGAAGGGAATCACAGGACTACAGAGTGCTCACAGGCTTTGCTTCCTGCCCTGTGGGTTTCCTCTCCAGACCTGGTTCAAAGTCAAATACGTCTGGGAGCTGAATTCTTACTCAGAAACCACCCTCGTCTCCAGTGAAGGGTCTGAGGGAAGAAATGGTAAGAGTGGAGGAGGGGGAGGTTCATTCTTGCAGTTTCAGAAATATATTTATAGATACATTTCCCCTATTAAACAAAGTGTAGGGGCGTGGTAGGAGGAAACAGAGAGATACACAGAATATTAGAAGAACCCCAAGTTCTGAGTTAAGGGAAGTTGGCCTTGCTCACTGGGGAAAAAGAAGCTGATCACAGCAAAAAATTGTATCCAGTCTATGACTGCCTGTCGTACAATACTAGGCTGGGGACAAGTTCTGAGGCAGACAGCTGGCATTTCTTAACCTTATTTGCCCATTTGTGGTGGTTGCTGATGAGGTTTTGGGGTGATGGTGGGGGGTCCGGAGCTGACAACCAAGAACATTCTTGAAGACGTCTTTGGTGCAAAAAAGATGATTTTATTAAAGCATGGGGACAGGACCCATGGGCAGTAAGAGCTGCCCAGGGACCATGAGGAGAGACTGGTTATATGTTATGGAGTTGGGGGAGGTAAAGTCCAGGGGAAGTTTCCGATGAGATTTTCATACGCTAAAGACTCCTGGGATACTGGAGGCCTAGCTATTGTCAAACTAAGGTTGTTTTCCCTCTAGCAAAGCATTAGCATTAAGACAATAGGGAGTCCCTGGAAAAAAAGCCTCAAGTATTTGTCTGGGCTGCAGGTTATAAGGAAATATAATTTTTTCTGCCATTTCTTTCTGCCTTTGTTTCCCACATCAGTTGTTGCTTTTGTTATGTGAAAAGAATGGCACTATCAGAATGAATTCCTAGAGTGTGCAGACAACTAACCAGAAGGAGATGTCTTCGACTTTACTGTTAGATAGTATGTTTCTCACATGGAGTTTTAAAAAATAACTTAAGTTTATTTATTCATTAAGAGAGAGAGAGAGAGAGAGAGAGAGAGGGAGAGGGAGAGGGAGGGGGGGGAGAACAAGTGCGGGAGGGGCAGAGAGAGAGAGTCCCAAGCAAGCTCTGTGCTGTCAGCACAGAACTTGACTCGGGGCTCCATCCCCTGGAACCGGGAGATCATGACCTGAGGTGAAATCAAGAGACGCTTAACTGACCGAGCCGCCCAGGTGCCCCTAAAAAATCACTTTTTGAACTAAGTTTGAAAATATCAATGGCAAAAAATTCAAGCACCAGACTGTCTCGGAAAACAAGTTTGTTAAAAACAAGGGACTAGTTAGCATCCATTCTCTATTAGCACATGAATGATCTTCTCTCTCTAGGAGTTTTAGCAGAGTGCTGATCTTGACCCCTCCCTCTTTAATGGGGGACTGATCAAAACGCCAGAATAGAAGCAAAGCATCTGAGACACAGCCGGGTCTGCTCTTCCTTTCTCAGCCCAGCCGCCACAATATGCATTTTGAATCCAGCCAATAATCATCTGTGGTTTATCAACAGCATGTGTTTCACTTCGCACAGAAACAGCAGTCAGCTGTCTAGAATGAAAGAGCCACAGAAATTCTATTTTAATACAGGCCTATCAATGAACCCACCAGCCCCTATTCTACATATGAATAGGAGAAAATTGGTTTACACTTCCTGTGTAATTTCAGTGGGATTCAGTAGATGGCACAAAAGAGCTTTTCTTCCCACCCCCAACATTTAAATACAGTTGCTAGTGAAATAAATGTTCCAGGAAGTACTTAAATTTCCTACAGATTGCCAATGCGACCGACTGGCAGGTTTGTTGGTAAGCAGCAATATATATTTTTTAAATATCCTATAGAAAGAAAATAATGGTTTAACTAGTGATCAGACACAAAAATCTCAAAAGTCTCTGTGATTAAGAGACACTGTGGGTTTGGGGTGTTTTTCTAAGTGGGTTATTTCTGACGCGTACTTACTGTGGTTTGCACTAGTGTTTAATTATCAGCTGCTCATCCTAAGTCAGAGAAAGGGTTTTTTTGGCGTGTCTTTGTTTTTCTCTGGATGACACCTCATCGCATGCATGGCTGGCTCTCAGGAGACTTATGTGAGTTGAAGGATGAATATTCCAGTCGCAAACACCTCACGGTTTTCTTACAGAGCTTCTCTCTGTTGGTTTCAGATGGCATCGTTCTTCTTCCCGTCCTTCCCCGTTTCTCCCTTTGCAATGAGAATGCTGCGGAAAAGGGGGGTGTGGGTAAATTAGTCCTGGAGGTGGTGCTGTCCT
This sequence comes from Felis catus, assembly GCF_018350175.1. Lineage (NCBI taxonomy): Eukaryota > Metazoa > Chordata > Mammalia > Carnivora > Felidae > Felis > Felis catus. The sequence continues at coordinate 172,795,400 of NC_058371.1, forward strand.
ATAACCCCTCTGTTTTATGGACAGGTTTATTTTATTTCTCTGGGCTGTTCCACAAGATCTTCTTTTCTGTTTTCTCAAGCCACCGAAACCATTCTGGGTGCTACTAGTCAGATGGAATTGTAGATCTTGAAAATGTTTCCCAGGCTACACCCACTTTGATCAAAAGAGTCGAAAGTAACTGCATCTTGGGACATCTGGGTGGCTCAGTCCGTTAAGCTTTCAACTGTTGATTTCAGCTCAGGTCACGATCTCCTGGTTGGTCAGATGGAGCTCTGTGTTGGGCTTCAGGCTGTCAGTGCAGATTCTCTCTCTCTCTCTCAAACTAAGTAAACTTAAAAAAAAAAACAAAAAAAAGGAAGTTCATCTTTACAATAAAAAGGAAAAGTTTACAAAACCACTTAGGAAACAAAGCCAAAAAACTCTTGAACTGGTTCTGATCTTTTCAACTTAATAGCTAGTTGGCCTTGTGTAGAGAAGACTTGTAAATACTATTTGTGGTGCCGAACTTAATAGTGCCAGATTGATTGTATGGATTTTATCCATTCAATTTCCCCAAAGTCTCTAAAGATAATTCAAATGTATCGATGCATTGTCTCATATAAAGTGAGGCTAAATCTATCTTTTTTAAAATGTTTATTTTTATGGAATACTTGGGTGGCTCAGTCAGTTAAGCCTCTGACTTCGGCTCAGGTCATGATCTCATCGTTCATGGGTTCAAACCCCATCTTGGACTCTGCTGACAGCTCAGAACCTGAAGCCTGCTTCGGATTCTGTGTCTCACTTTATCTCCACCCCTTCCTGCTCGTGCTCTGTCTCTGTCTCTCAAAAGTAAATCAACACTAAAAAATGTTTTAATGTTTGTTTTTATTGGTGTATAGAAATGCCACAGATTTCTGCATATTGATTTTTATATCCTGTGACTTTCCTGAACTTCACGTATCAGTTCTAGCAGTTTTGTGGTGGAGTCTGGGTTTTCCATACAGAGTATCATGTCATCTGCGAAGAGTGAAACTTTGACTTCTTTCTTGCTGATTTGAATGCCTTTTATTTCTTTTTGTTTTCTGATTGCTGAGGCTAGGACTCCTAGTACTATGTTAAACCACAGTGGTGAGAGTGAACATCCTTGTTCCTTAGGGGGAAAGCTCTGTTTTTCCCCTTTGAGGATGATATTAGGAGTGTGTCTTCCATATATGGCTTTTATGATCTTGAGGTATGCTCCTTCTATCCCTACTTTCTTGAGGGTTTTCATCAAGAAAAGATGCTGTATTTTGTCAAATGCTTTCTCTGCATCTATCGAGAGGAGGTTCTTGCTTGTCCTTTCTTTTATTGATGTGATGTATCACATTGATTGTTTTGCAGATATTGAACCAGTTCTGCATCCCAGGTATAAATCCCACTTGGTCGTGGTGAATAATTTTTTTAATGTATTGTTGGATCTTATTGGCTAGTATCTTGTTGAGAAATTTTGCATCCATGTTCATCAGGGAAATTGGTCTATACTTCTCCTTTCTAGTGGGGTCTTTGGTTTTAGAATCAAGGTAATGCTGGCCTTGTAGAATGAGTTTGGAAAATTTTCTTCCATTTCTATTTTTTGGAACAGTTTCAAAAGAGTAGGTGCTAACTCTTCTTTAAATGTTTGGCAAAATTCCCCTGGAAAGCCATCTGGTGCTGAACTGTGGTTTGTTGGGAGAATTTTGATTACTAATTCGATTTCTTTACTGGTTATGGGTCTGTTCAAATTTCTATCTCTTCCTGTTTCAGTTTTGGTAGTTTACATGTTTCTAGGAATTTGTACGTTTCTTCCAGATTGCCCATTTTATTGGCATATAATTGTTCCTAATATTCACTTATTGTTTGTATTTCTGTTGTGTTGGTTGTGATCTCTCCTGTTTCAATCTTGATTTTATTTATTTGGGTCCTTTCCTTTTTCTTTTTAATCAAAGTAGCTAGTGGTTTATCAATTTTGTTAATTCTTTCAAAGAACCAGCTTCTGGTTTCACTGATCTATTCTCCTGTTTTTTGTTATTGTTGTTTTGATAGTATTTATTTCTGCTCTAATCTTTATTATTTCCTGTCTCCTGCTGGTTTGAGGTTTTATTTGCTGTTCTTTTTCCTGCTCTTTAAGGTGTAAGGTTAGGATGTGTATCTCTGACCGTTCTTCCTTCTTTAGAAGGCCTGGATTGCTACATACTTCCCTCTTCTGACCAACTTTGCTGTGTCCCAGAGGTTTGGGGCTGTGGTGTTATCATTTTCATTGGCTTCCATATACTTTCTAATTTCCTCTTTAGCTTCTTGGTTAGCCCATTCAGTCTTTAGTAGGATGGTCTTTAGTCTCCAAGTATTTGTTGTCTTTCCACATTTTTTCTTGTGGTTGATTTTGAGTTTCATAGCATTGTGGTCTGAAAATATGCACAATATTATCTCCATTTTTTGTACTTGTTGAGGGCTGATTTGTGTCCCAGTATGTGATCTGATCTGGAGAATGTTCCATGAATGTGTATTCTGCTGTTTTAGGATGAAACGTTCTGAATATATCTGATAAGTCCATCCAGTCCAGTGTGGCATTCAAGGCCATTGTTTCCTTGTTGATTTTCTGTTTAGATGATCTGTCATTGTTGTAAGTGGGGCGTTGACGTCCCCTACTATTATGGCATTGTTATCTATCAGTTTCTTTATGTTTGTGATTAATTGATTTGTATATTTGGGTGCTTTCACATTTGGAGCATAAATGTTTACAATTGTTAGATCTTCTTAGTGGATAGACTCCTTAATTATGATATAAGGCCTTCTTCATCTCTTGTTACAGTCTTTATTTTAATGTCTGGATTGTCTGATATAAGTGTGGCTACTCCGGCTTTCTTTTGGTGACCATTAGCATGATAGATGGTTCTCCATCCCCTTACTTTCAATCTGAAGGTTTCTTTGGTTTAAAATGGGTCTCTTGTAAACAGCATGTAGATGGATATTGTTTTCTTATCCATTCTGTTACCCTGTGTCTTTTGATTGGAGCATCCGGTCCATTGACGTTTAGAATGAGTGCTGAAAGATATGAATTTATTGCCATTATGTTCCCTGTAGAGTTGGAGTTTCTAGTGGTGTTCTCTGGTCCTTTCTAGTCTTTGTTGCTTTGGTCTTTTTTTTTTTTTAATCTTTTCTTCCCTTAGAGAGTCCCCCTTAAAATTTCTTACAGGGCTGGTTTAGTAGTCACAAACCACTTTAATTTTTGTTTGTCTGGGAAACTTTTTATCTCCCCTTCTATTTTGAATGACAGTCTTGGTGGATAAAGAATTCTTGGCTATATATTTTTCCAATTCTGCACTTTGAATATATCCTGCCACTCCTTTCTGGCTTGCCAAGTTTCTGTGGATAGGTCTGCTGTGAACCTGATCTGTCTTCCCTTGTAGGTTAAGGACTCTTTTTCCCTTTCTGCTTTCATGATTCTTTCTTGGCCTGAGTCTTTTGTGAATTTGGCTATGATAACCCTTGTTGATGGACAGTTTTTGTTGAACCTAATGGGAGTCCTCTGTGCTTTCTGGATTTTAATGTCTGTGTCTTTCCCCAGGTTAGGAAAGGTTTCCACTATGATTTGCTCACATAACCGTTCTACCCCTTTTTCTCTCTCTTCATCTTCTGGGACCCCTCTGATTCTGATGTAGTTCCTTTTTAATGAGTCACTGATTTCTCTAATTCTTAAATTGTGCTCTTTTGCCTTAGTCTCCCTCTTTTTTCTGCTTCATTGTTCTCCACAAGTTTTTCCTCTCTATTGCTGATTCACTGCTCTGCCTCATTCATCCTTGCTGCTGTGGCATCCATCAAGATTGCAGCTCGGTTATAACATTTTTTATTTCATTCTGACTAGCTTTTATCTCCGCAGAAAGGGATTCTAATCTGTTTTCAATCCCAGCTGGTATTCTTATTATCGTGATTCTAAATTCTGGTTCAGACATCTTGCTTTTATCTGTGTTGATTAAGTCCCTGGCTGCCCTTTCTTCCTGTTCTTTCTTTTGGGGTAAATCCCTTCATTTTGTAATTTTGAAGGAAGAAAAGAAATTAATAAGGTAAAAAAAAGTAAAATTAAAAAATTAAGAATACAAAAAAATCAAATAAAGGATGCTAAATCCTAGGTGTGTCCTGATTTGGTTGTTGAAAGGAGCTTGACAGGTTAGAGAAAAAAAGGGAAAGAAAAGAAAAGAAAAGAGGAAAATGCTTGCAAATTTGAAAAAAATGAATACAATTAAATTGAGTAAAATGAAATACTGGAAGTAAAAAATAAAATTTGAAAATTTTACAGAAAAGTAAAAAGATATAGTAGAAAAAATTAAAGAAAAATATTTTCAATAGAATGGAAACTAAAAATAATTTTTTTCTCTTTTTGTATTCAAGAATAAGAAAAGAAAAGAAAAAAAATTGGATAGATGGACCAGCAAAAAGACTGAACTATGATTGAAATTACATCGGTTTCCCCTGGAAGTCAAACTATGAAGCACTTTATAATCTGTAAACTAAGCAGGTGGAGAGACTTGTGTCGTTCTTGAAGAGTGAGGTTTGCCAAGTTGGGCAGAGCTCAGTGTAATGGCTCCATTTTCCACTAGAAGGCACTGCGTAGCTTACTGGGATGGATTGTTGTGGCACTTGTAGGTGTGTATGCACATGCGTAGGAGGGGTGAAGATGGCATCACCCAGGTGCCCAGTCTCTAGTATCAGAACTCTGTACTTATAGTTTGTCTCTATACTCTTTCCGACCAGCAGTTGCACACCCTTCCTTTGTCTCCAGCTTTCCGCTCCCTGTTTTTATATTATTCTTGCTTCCTTTCCCTTATGTTCATCTATTTTGTATCTTAAATTCCACATATAAGTGAAATCGTATATTTATCTTTCTCTGACTTATTTCACTTGCCATAATACAATCTAGTTCCATCCACGCTGTTGCAAATGGCAAGACTTCATTATTTTTCATTGCCAAGTAACATTCCATTGAATATATATGCCACACCTTCTTTATCCATTCATCAGCTGATGGACATTTGGCCTCTTTCCATAATTTGGCTATTTTCGATAGTGCTGCTATAAACATGGGGGTACAGGTGCCCCTTCAAATCAGCATTTTTGTATCCTTTGAATGAATACCTATTAGTGCAATTGTTGGGTCATAGAGTAGTTCTATTTTTTTTTGAGGAACCTCCATACTGTTTCCTAGAGAGTGGCTGCACCAGTTTGAATTCCCACCAGCAGTGCAAAAGGGTTCATCTTTCTCTGCATCCTCACCAACATCTGTTGTTGCCTGAGTTGTTAATTTTAGCTGTTCTGTCAGGTGTGAGGTGGTATCTCATTGCGGTTTTGATTTTCATTTCCCTGATAATAAGTGATGTTGAGCATTTTTCATGTGTCTTCTAGCCACCTGGAGATCTTCTTTGGAAGAAGAGAAGAAAAGAAAATCTTTTGCCCATTTCTTCACTGGATTATTTGTGTTTTTTGGGGGGGGCATGTTGATTTTGATAAGTTTTTTATAGATTTTGGATACTAACCCTTTACCTAATATGTCATTTGAAAATATCTTCTCCCATTCTGTTGGTTGCCTTTTAGTTTTGCTGATTGTTTCCTTCGCTGTGCAGAAGCTTTTTAACTTGATGAGGTCCCAATGGTTCATTTTGCTTTTGTTTCCCATACCTCCAGAGACACATCAAGTAAGAAGTTATGGGACTGAGGTCAAAGAGGTTGTTGCCTGTTTTCTCCTCTAGGATTTGGATGGCTTCCTGTCTTACGTTTAGGTATTTCATCCATTTTGAGTTTATTTTTGTGTATGGTGTAAGAAAGTGGTCCAGTTTTCCCAACACTATTTGCTGAAGAGACTTTTCTTTTCTATTGGATATTTTTTCCTGCTTTGTCAAAGATTAGTTGGTCATAGGTTTGTGGGTCTATTTCTGGGTTCTGGAAAACTATTCTGGGTTTTTGATCTATGTGTCTGTTTTTGTGCCAGTACCAGACTGTCTTGATGATTACAGCTTTGAAATACAGCTTGAAGTCTGGAATTGTGATGCCTCCAACTTGGGTTATCTTTTTCAGGATTGATTTGGCTATTTGGGGTCTATTGTGGATCCATACAAATTCTAGTATTGTTTGTTTGAGCTCTGTGAAAAATGCTATTGGTATTTTGATAGGAATTGCATTAAATGTGTACACTGTTTTGGGTAGTATAGACATTTTAACAATATTTATTCTTCCAATCCACGAGTGTGGAATGTTTTTCCATTTTTTGTGTCTTCTTTAATATCTTTCATAAGCTTTCTATAGTTTTCAGTGTATAGATTTTTCACCTCTTTGGTTAGGCTTATTCCTAGGTATTTTATGTTTTTTGGTGCAATTGTAAATGGGATCGATTCCTTGATTTCTCTTTCTGCTGCTTCCTTATTGGTGTACAGAAATGCAAGTGAGGGGCACCTGGGTGGCTCAGTCAATTAAGCATCTGATTTCAGTTCAGGTCATGATCTCGCAGTTTGTGTGTTCAAGCTCCGTGTTGGGCTCTGTGCCGACAGCTCAGAGCCTGGAGTCTCCTTTGGATTCTGTGTCTCCCTCTCTCTCTGCCCCTCCCCTGCTCATGCTCTGTCTCTCTAGCTCTCTTAAAAATAAATAAAACATTTAAAAAATTTTTTTATAAAACCACACTAAAAAAATGCAACCGATTTCTGTAATTGATTTTATATCCTGCAACTTTCCTGAGTTACATATTAGTTCTAGCAGGACTTGATAGAGTCTTCTGGGTTTTCCACATAGGGTATCATGTCATCTGCGAAGAGTGAAACTTTGAATTCCTTCTTGCCAATTTGGATGCCTTTTATTTCTTTGCATTGTCCAATTTCTGAGGCTAGGACTTCTGGTACTATGTTGACTAACAGTAGTGAGAGTGGACATCCTTGTCGTGTTCCTGACCTTAGGGGGAAAGCTCTCAGTTTTTCCCCATTGAGGATGATATTAGGGGTGTGTCTTTTTTATATGGCTTTTATGATCTTGACGTATGATCTCTCTATCCCTACTTTCTTGAGGGTTTTTATCAAGAAATGATGCTGTATTTTGTCAAATGCTTTCTCTGCATCTCTTGAGAGGATCATGTGATTCTTATCCTCTCTTTTATTAATGTGATATATCATATTGAGTGATTTGCAGATATTGAGCCAGCCCTGCAGCCCAGGAATAAATCCCACTTGATCGTGGTGAATATTTCTTTTAATGAATTGTTGGATCCAGTTTGCTAGTATCTTTTGAGAATTTTTGCATCTATGTTCATCAGAGAAATTGGTCTATAATTCTCCTTTAGTGGAGTCTTTGGTTTTGGAATCGAGGTAGTGCTGGCCTCAAAGAATGAGTTTGGAAGTTTTCCTTCCATTTCTATTTTTTGGAACAGCTTCAAGAGAATAGGTGTTTACTCTTCTTTATATGTTTGGTGGAATTCCCCTGGAACGCCATCTGGCACTGGACTCTTGTTTGTTTGGAAATTTTTGATTACTGATTGAATTTCTTTACTCGTTATGGGGTCTGTTCAAATTTTCTACGTCTTCTTGTTTCAGTTTTGGTAGTTTACATGTTTCTAGGAATTTGTCCATTTCTTCCAGATTGCCCAATTTGTTGGCCTATAATTGTTCATAATATTCTCTTATTATTTTTTGTATTTCTGAGGTTTTGGTTGTGATCTCTCCTCTTTCATTTGTGATTTTATTTTTTGGGGCCCTTTCCTTTTTCTTTTTCATCAGTCAGGCTAGGTGTTTACCAATTTTGTTAATTCTTTCAAAGAATCAGCTCCTGGATTTGTTGACCTGTTCTACTGCTTTTTTAAAAATTTTGATATCATTGATTTCTCCTCTAATCTTTATCATTTCCCTTCTTCTGGTTTTGGGTATTATTTGCTGTTCTTTTTCTGGCTCTTTAAGGTATAAGATTAGGTTATGTATTTGAGACTTTCTTCCTTCTTTAGGAAGTCCTGGATTGCTGTATACTTCCCTCATATGACTGCCTTTGTTGCATCCTAAACGATTGGGGCTGTTGTGTTTTCATTTTTATTGGCTTTCACGTACTTTTTAATTTCCTCTTTAATTTCTTGGTTAACCCATTCATTCTTTAGTAGGTTGTTCTTCAATCTCCAAGTATTCATGGTCTTTCCATTTTTTCTTGTGATTCGTTTCAAGTTTCATAGCATTGTGGCCTGAAAATATGCAAGGTATGATCTCGATCTTTTTTACTTGTTGAGGGCTGATCTGTGTCCCAGTGTGTGATCTATTCTGGAGAATATTCCATGTGCATTTGAGAAGAATGTGTATTCTGCTGCTGTAGGATAAAATGTTCTGACTGTATCTGTTAAGTCTATCCAGTCAAGTGTATCATTCAAAGCCCTTCTTTCCTTCTTGATTTTCTGCTTAGATGATCTGTCCATTGCTGTATGTGGGATGTTGAATTCCCTACTATTATGGTATTGTTATCAATGAGTGTCTTTATGTTTGTGATTAATTGATTTATATATTTGGGTGCTTCATGTTGGGGACATAAATTGTTACAATTGTTAGATCTTGGTGGATAGACCCCTTAATTATGATATAATACCCTTATTCATCTCTTGTTACAGTCTGTGTTTTAAAATCTAGATCGTCTGATATAAGTATGGCTGCTCCAGCTTTCTTTTAATGACCATTAGCATGATAAGACTGTTCTCCATCCCCTTCCTTTCAATCTGCAGGTGTCTCTAGGTCTAAAATGGGTCTCTTATAAGCAGCATATAGATGGGTCTTGTTTTCTTATCCATTCTGATACCCTATGTCTTTTGATTGGAGCATTTAGTTTATTGACATTTAGAGTGAGTACTTAAGATATGAATTTAGTGCCAGTGTGTTGCCTGTAGAATTGGTGTTTCTGGTGATGTTCTCTGGTCCTTTCTAGTCTTTGTTGCTTTTGTTTGATTTTGTTTTGTTTTGTTTTGTTTCATCTTTTCTCTATTCAAGGAGTCCCCCTTAAAAATTTTTGCAGGGTTGGTTTAGTGGTCATGAACTTCTGTAGTTTTTGTTTGTCTGGGAAACTCTTTCTCTCTTTGTATTTTGTTTGCTTTTTTTTTTTTAATTTTTTTTTAACGTTTATTTATTTTTGAGACAGAGAGAGACAGAGCATGAACAGGGGAGGAGCAGAGAGAGAGGGAGACACAGAATCTGAAACAGGCTCCAGGCTCTGAGCTGTCAGCACAGAGCCCGACGTGGGGCTCGAACTCACGGACCGCGAGATCATGACCTGAGCCGAAGTCAGACACTTAACCGACCAAGCCACCCAAGCGCTCCTCTCTTTGTATTTTGTTTTTTGTTTTTTTTTTAATTTTTTTTTCAACGTTTATTTATTTTTGGGACAGAGAGAGACAGAGCATGAACGGGGGAGGGGCAGAGAGAGAGGGAGACACAGAATCGGAAACAGGCTCCAGGCTCTGAGCCGTCAGCCCAGAGCCCGACGTGGGGCTCGAACTCACGGACCGCGAGATCGTGACCTGGCTGAAGTCGGACGCTTAACCGACTGCGCCACCCAGGCGCCCCTCTCTTTGTATTTTGAATGAGAGTCTTGCTGGATAAAGAATTCTTGGCTGCATATTTTTCCTCTTCAGTACATTGAACATATCCTGCCACTCCTTTATGGCCTGCTAAGTTTCTGTGTATAGGTCTACTGTGAACCAGATATGTCTTCTCTTATAGGTTAAGTACTTTTTTCCCCTTGCTGCTTTCATAATTCTTTGTCTGTGTATTTTGTGTATTTGACTATGATATGCCTTGTTGATGGTCAATTTTTGTTGAATCTAATGGGAGTTCTCTGTGCTTCTTGGATTTTGGTGTTTGTGTCCTTGACCAGATTAGGAAAATTTTCCACTGTAATTTGCTCACACAAACCTTCTGCCCCCTTTTCTCTCTCTTCATCTTATGGGACTCCTATGATTCAGGTGTTATTCCTTTTTAATAAGTCACTGAGTTCTCTAAGTCTTATATCATGCACTTTTGCCTCTGTTTCCCTCTTTTTTTCTACTTCATTACTCCATAATTTTGTCTTATATATTGATGATTCACTGCTCTGCTTGATCCATTTTTGCCATTGTGGCATGGATTTGAGATTGCATCTTGGTTATAGCATTTTTAATTTCATCCTGACCAGATTTTACTTCTTTTATCTCCACAGAAAGTGATTCTATGCTTTTCTCAACCCCAGGTAGTATTCTTTTTGCCACGGTTCTATATTCTAGTTCATACATTTTGCTTATATCTGCGTTGATTAAGCCCCTGACTGTCATTTCTTCTGCTCTTTCTTTTGGGATGAATTTCTTTGTTTTATCATTTTGGAGGAAGAAAAAAAACTAATAAAATAAAGTAAAAATTAAAAAATTAAAAGCAAAACAAATCAAATGAAGGAAACTAGATCCTAGCTGTGTTTTGGTCTGCTTGTTGAAAGAAGCTTGATGGAATACAGAAAAATTGAAAAGAAAAGAAAGAAAAGGAAAAAAGTTAAGAAAATTTTAAATTTAAAAAATTATGTAGTAAAATAGAATAAAATGAAATTAAGAAAATGAAATAGAATAAAAGTTTAAAAATAATAAAGAATAAAGTAAATAATTAAACATTTTAATTAAAAAATAAAATAAAAATAAAATTTTCTCTTTATACAAGACAAAGAAAAAGAAAAAAAAAACAATTTAAGCAAAAAAAAAAAATGAATAAATGAACCAGCAAACACAGTGAAACTTGAATGAAGTTAAATTCAGTCTCCCCTAGAACTGAAACTATGAACTATGTCCTAGAACTGGACACTTTGCAGATGGAGTGACTTATGCTCATCTTCTAGAGGTTGTTCTTGGAGAGCACAGTTGGGCGGGGCTTGGTGTAACATCTGCCTTCTCCACTAGGTGGTGCTGCTTAGCTTACTGGTGTGGATCAGCATGGCAGGCATGCTCATGCCCATGTGCATGCATGGGAGAGGTGGAAATGGCTTCACTCAGCTCCCTATTCTCTGGCACAGGAACTTCACGCTCTCACTGATCCATGATCAAGCACCCCTTCTTTGTCTCAGGCCTCTGTCCATTCCCTGCCTCTAACCTGTCCGTGTCCAAGCCATCCACCTCCCAGGTGGCACCTCCCTGCAGAGTTTTATCTTAGATGGGGTTGTGTTTCAAAACCCCACACTTCAGAGATCTATGCAGCTTGGATCCACACTGACTCTCTGGGGGAGGGTCTTGCTGAACAATGGCCAGGTACTGACTTGCCCCAGAAAACATTCATGAGATCACACAGTGGCAGAAGTTCAGAGATTATGGTATATCACAACACACAACTAGTGCCAGGTTTCATCCCACTCTGGAGTCATTTTCCCAATCCCAGCAAAGATGGTTGCTCTCCAGGGTCCGCTGGGAGCTTTGCCTTTGGGGAGGCTTTATGGCCTCTACCAAATGGTTTCCAAGCAGGGGAACCATTTCTCCCCATTGCACAGGGACTCCTCAGACGCTGCTGCCTGCATCTGGGGATTCGCCCTACTTCCTTACCGGAGCATCACCAGGCACTGAACTCCAGAACTTCAGACTTTGTGCTCTACTGTTTATAGAATCTTGGTGTTATTGAAACTCTCCTTTCTCCCCATCAGTGGTTTTGGGCAACACATTTCTTGTTCAGTCCTCTGTGTTTTCACTCTTTCTCTCTCTCTCCTACTACTTTCGGGCGAGTATTTTTCCTTCACTCTCCTGATGCACTGCAGTCTCCTCCTTTCTCTATCTTCTGTCTGCAAAAAGAGCTCCTTACCCTCTGTGGCTTTTCTCTCCCCCGTTCACCTCTCCACACCATGTACCTGCTGAGTTCTGTGGCTCAGGTTATGCAAATTATTGTGTTAATCCTCAGATCAATTTTCTAGGTGTACAAAATGGTTTGGTGCTGATCTAGCTTCATTGCAGAGATGAGACAAGCTGAGGGTCTTCATGCTGCTCCACCATCTTATATCCTCCCTTCCTACCATTATTCTTGATTCATTTACTCTGCTTAAGTTTTCCATGTCATTTACTACTACATGAAATTATATTTAGTCATTCGTTTTCTGTCTACCCACCAGAGAATAAACCCCTTGAGAATTAGGGCTTTATTTTGTTCACGGCTTTACCTCTAGTTCCTAAAACATGGCCAGTAGATTATAAATAAATACTGGATGAATAAACAAATGGATGAATAAATGGATTTTGAGAGACCTTTAGTTATCTAATTACCTTTTGAATAATACCAAAGTTAGGCATGAAGCCATGTGTAAATAATGGAAAGTAATGCAAAAAAGCCTGAATTCAACCCCATGTGAAAGGAACTCTTAAGAAAGCCATGAGGTGGTGCATGTCAAAAGTAGAAAACATACCAGCTGTGAATCCTAGCTTGAATTCTATATGATCTTGGGAAGGTTGTGGTCAGTGGACTTTCCATAAATATGTAAAACTACCTGTATTAGTTTCCTGTGGCTGCTATAACAAATTACCATACACTTGGTGGCTAAAAACAACAGAAATTTATTCTCTCATGGTTCTGGAGACCAGAAGTCTAAAATCAAGGTGTTGGTAGCACTAAGCTCTCTCTAAAGCCTCTTTCAGCTTCTGGTAGCTGTCGGCATTCCTTGGTTTGTGGCTGTATCTGATCCAATTTCTGCCTCCATCTTCAGATGGCCTTCTCTGTGTCTCTATTATCTCCATCAAATATCCCTCTGCTTTTCTCTTATAAGAACGCTTGTCACTGGATTTAGAGACCACCTGGATAATCCAGGATGATCCCCTCATCTAAAGATCCTTAACTTAATCATCTCTACAAAGATCCTTTTTCCAAGTTAGGTAATATTCACAGTTTCTGGTGATTAGGACAGAGTTACAAGGTGTATATCTTTTGGGTGACATCACCATTCAACCCATTACACCATGCATATTAAAAGTTATTTGATTAGAGGTAGTATAATTGTTTATCAATATGTGTATTTCCCTGGTTTCAGATTGTGTGACTTCAAAGAATGTAGACTTCATTTTATGAGTCCCTAGGAAAAAATGTTTCATGCCAGTCATGCCTAGTTTAATACAATTATTTAAAGTGGATTTTTTTTTTTTTTTTTAGGATTTGTACCTGTATCAAGATGCTCTAAAGGATAACAACTATTCTTAGGAATGTCTAATATTACAAAATGATGAAAACTAATTCTAGCATCTTCCATTTTGCCATCATCTTCATGTTAATACTTGAGACCAAAATCCAACTGACTGATGAAAGTGAATTTTTGGTTGACAGATCAGAATCAAGTCTCTTTCATGTTCCCAAAAACCTATCCCTGAAAACAACAGTCTTAAATATATCACAAAACTATATATCTGAGCTTCGGACTTCTGACATCGTCTCACTATCAAAGCTAAGGATTTTGATAGTTTCTCATAACAGAATTCAATATCTTGATATTAGTGTTTTCAAATTCAACCAGGAATTGGAATATTTGGATTTGTCCCACAATGAATTGTGGAAGATTTCTTGCCATCCTACTGTGAATCTCAAGCATTTAGACCTCTCATTTAATGCATTTGTTGGCCTACCCATATGCAAAGAGTTTGGCAATATGTCTCAACTAGAATTTCTGGGGTTGAGTGCCACACAATTACAAAAATCTAGTGTGCTACCAATTGCTTCTTTGCATATAAGTAAGGTTTTACTGGTCTTAGGAGACACTTATGGGGAAAAAGAAGACCCTGAGAGCCTTCAAAACTTTAATATAGAAAGTCTACACATTATTTTCCCCACAAGAAAAGAATTCAGTTTTATTTTGGATGTATCAGTCAGCACAGCAGTAAGCCTGGAACTTTCCAATATCAAATGTGTGCTAGATGATAATGGATGTTCTTATTTCCAAAATGTTCTGTTAAAACTTCAGAACAACTCAAGGTTATCAAATCTTACTTTAAACAACATTGAAACAACTTGGAATTTTTTCATTATGATCATCCAGTTGGTTTGGCATACAAGCATAAAGTATTTCTCAATTTCAAATGTAAAACTACAAGGTCACCTTGACTTCAGAGATTTTGATTATTCGAACACTTCACTGAAGGCCTTCTCTATACACCAAGTGGTCACTGATGTGTTCAGTTTTCCACAAAGTTATATCTATAAAATCTTTTCAAATATGAACGTCCAAAATTTCACAGTGTCTGGTACACATATGGTCCACATGGTTTGTCCATCCCAAATTAGCACATTTTTATATTTGGATTTTTCTAATAATCTCTTAACAGACATGGTTTTCAAAAACTGTGGAAACTTGGCTAAATTAGAGACACTTAGTTTACAAATGAATCAATTAAAAGAACTTGCAAGTATAGTTTATATGACCAAAGAGATGAAGTCTCTACAACAATTGGATGTTAGTCAGAATTCTCTAAGGTATGATAAAAATGAAGGAGATTGCTCTTGGACTACAAGTTTATTAAGTTTAAATATGTCTTCAAATATACTTACGGACTCTGTTTTCAGATGTTTACCTCCTAAGGTCAAGGTACTTGATCTTCACAATAACCAAATAAGAAGCATTCCTAAACCAATCATGAAACTAGAAGCTTTGCAAGAACTCAATGTTGCCTCCAATTCCTTAGCCCACCTTCCTGACTGTGGAGCTTTTAGCAGCCTTTCTGTACTGATCATTGACCATAATTCAATTTCCAACCCATCAGCTGATTTCTTCCACAGCTGCCAGAAGATTAGGTCCATAAGAGCAGGAAACAATCCATTCCAATGCACCTGTGAACTAAGAGAATTTATCCAGAATATAGGCCAAGTATCAAGTGAAGTGGTAGAGGGTTGGCCTGATTCTTATAAGTGTGACTATCCAGAAAGGTATAAAGGAACCCCACTAAAGGACTTTCATGTGTCTCAGTTATCCTGCAACACAGCTCTGCTGCTTGTCACCATTGGGGTCACTGTGCTGGTGTTGACTGTTACTGTGACTGCCCTCTGTATGTACTTTGATCTGCCCTGGTATCTCAGGATGGTGTGTCAGTGGACCCAGACCCGGCACAGGGCAAGGAAACTACCCTTAGAAGAACTCCAAAGAACCCTTCAGTTCCACGCTTTTATTTCATATAGTGGGCATGATTCTGTGTGGGTGAAGAGTGAATTATTACCAAACCTAGAAAAAGAAGACCTAAGGATTTGTCTCCATGAGAGAAACTTTGTTCCTGGCAAGAGCATTGTGGAGAATATCATCAACTGCATTGAAAAAAGTTACAAGTCCATCTTTGTTTTGTCTCCCAACTTTGTTCAGAGTGAGTGGTGTCATTATGAACTCTACTTTGCCCACCACAATCTATTTCATGAAGGTTTTGATAACTTAATTTTGATCTTGCTGGAGCCTATTCCACAGTATTCCATTCCTAGCAGCTATCACAAGCTCAAAAATCTCATGGCACGAAGGACTTATTTGGAATGGCCCAAGGAGAAGAGCAAACATGGACTTTTTTGGGCTAACCTAAGAGCAGCTATTAATGTTAAATTGATGGAGCGAGCAAAATAAATAGATCACACATAGATCAAAAAATATATGTGTGCTGCTTTTGGAAAAATGTTGCTGCTTTTGGAAGTTCCAACAATGACTTTATTTTCATCAACACAAATCTAAATGCAATTTTGAATGTGTGATGCAGATAAACACATGTACTTTCAGGCTCCAGTTCACCATTTACATATGGCAATGAAAATTAATGGAATAATTTTAAACAGTTAATGTCTAACACATAACTCATTTTTTCTTTTCTCCTTCCTTCCTTCCTTCCTTCCTTCCTTCCTTCCTTCCTTCCTTCCTTCCTCTAGCCCTGAATTCATTGAATTTGTCATGTAATCAAGAGAAGTAGCTGTTTAAACAACTTTAGTTTCTATAGCAGATATCTATAGCTATTGATGCCCTTCTCATTTCTACTCAGGTTTGCCCCTGCATGTTGAAAGCTACTTATTGCTAATGCTGTAGGCTCTTTGCCTGAAGGATTTTCTCTTGGCCATGATAATCCACTTTGCTCACACAAAGGGCAATTTAGAAATGCTGGATATTTTTCTTGGAGGGAGTTCTCAACCAATGTCAGGAGAACTGGCAGATAAATACCCCAAATTTCTCACCCATTTTGGGGATAAATCTGGGGTGTGCTTTATACTATCCCTGAGTTCCCCAGTAGAATGGAATTCTAATTCTCCATGGTAGAAATAACTTAATAAATGTATTTTTTATGGCTTCCTTTCTACGCTTATCTCATATCCTCATTTCTTCAAGGGTGTTTCCTGAGATCACCTCTGAAATAAACTACTTGTAGTTGAATAATTGTCTCAGGGTCTGCATTTGGAGGAACCCAAACTAAGAGTGAGTTACATCTCAGGTCAAATGGAAATTCTGAGTCTGTTTTTTTTTGTGGCTGGATATCTTGCTGAGATTCTAGCTGCCTAACCTAGCATGCACGGGTGACTTTACTCCTTTGATCAGAAGGAGGAATACAGTCCACATGTACTGTTTCTATACATAGTATTCTTGTCTTTAGGAACTATTAAACTAGGGCATGAACAGATTAGAACATTGCAAGGAATGGGCCATGTTAGATATGTTTTCTAGCACAATTTTATCATATTTTTTTAATATTCATGAATAATTCTCCCTGTCTATCCTTTTAGTCTAACTGCTAGCTCTGGGCAGGTATAGTCAGAGAGCATCTTGTCATAGCTGCACCATGTATCTCTCAGTTTATGCCCTGTGGCTTCATTAATAGCACTGCACATGATATTTGTAGAAGCCTGTTAAACCATTCTGATAGATGCATAAACCTGGAAGTGCCAGAGATATACCTTGAGGAGATTTTTTGACCACTTAAGGAATGGGACCTATTAGATAAATATTGCTGTCTTTTATTCTTGGGTAAACATAATTATATTCTACACCATTCCTCAATGAGTTCCTGGTGGGACTGAGGCTTACTCACTCTGAGATTTGCTTTTCTTTCTTCCTTGTTTCATTCTTCTCACTCTCCTCACTCTTGAGCCCTGAGACTACTTCTCCAAACAAATGACCTACACCCAAAGTTCTTATCTCAGTCTCCATTTTTGGAAGAATAAACCAAAATAACACTTACCTGTACTAGTTGCTTCTTGCCCTAATTTACTTAAAGTCGATAAGAGCATATTACATAAAGCCAGAGAAGTAAAATAAAAATCAATGAAGCAAAAATATAAAATGGTATTTCAGAACCATTTAGATTCTTAGAAGTGAAGGTTTTTTCACTGGGCACTGAAGGAAGACTTTAACTTTGGATTTTTCAAAGTATGATGATGAAAAATGGAAAGGCCATTCTAAATAGAGAGATGAAGAGAACAAAGATAGGAATACCCAGGCCTATTTTGGGACTAGTGTCCCAATTTGAATTGGTCATGTAATTTATGAAAAACAACAGTGAGATATAAGCATGAAAAGTTAGACTAAGATCATGTCAAAGTCCTGAAAAGTTAAGCTATGGAGTTAGAACTTAGGGATATAGAAAAGTCATCATTTAAATTCCTATGAGGTATTATAGCAGAAAGGAAACTAAAACCATGAAATATATGCTTAAAAATGTATAAAAGCTTTTGTTCTCTAATGGAAATTGCAACAGTTGTTAGGACTGAATTTTTCTGTTTTCTCTGGGATGATTGCACTTCCTGTATTGAACTTCAAGATTTCATAACCAAGCTTCAATACTCAGCACTAGTTGTGTATTAGTTTTCTAGGGCTGGTGTAAAACAGCACTACAACCTGAGTGGCCTAACCAATAGAAAGGTACTGACTGGCTCACAGTTCTGAAGACTTGACGTCCAATATCAAGGTCTTGGCAGTGTTGGTTCCTTTCGAGGAGTGGGAGGGAAGGATCTGTTTCAGGCCTCTTCTCCTTGGCTTATAGATGACCATATTTCTGTCTTTGTCTTCCCTCTATGTCTGTCTGTTTCCAAACGCCCCACACCTTTAAAAAAAGATTTTATTTTTAAATAATCTCTACACCCAGTGTGGGGCTTAACTTACAATCCTGAGATCATATACTCTACTGACTGGGCCAGCCAGATGCTCCAAATTTCCCTTCTTTTAAATAAGGATGCCAATAATATTGTATTAGAGACCATTCTAATGACCTCATCTTAACTAATAATGTCTACAACAACCTTATTTCCAAATAAGGTCACGTTCTGAGGTACAGGGGTTTAAGCCTTCAACAAATGAATTTTAGGGAGCAAAATTCAACCCATTGCATCTTGCAAGTATAAAAAATCCTTAAAGAGTAATAGAGTCAGTTAAAGTTTATCTAACAAATTAACATTTTAAGAATAGCAGTTACGTCAGTCCTGAATATAAATATCTGATCTCATAAATATTTTTAAGGGGGCTGCTAGAAGTTGAAATTGTATTGGTGGAATCCAAAGAATTCCAAGTTGGAAGATGAAGAATTCAGGTCAGGTCAAAGTATGAACAAATATATAGTAATGAAAATAATAAAGATTTGACAGGTAAATGAGAAAAAATATTGCAGAATGGGTAAATATCCAAGCACTGATTCAGAACATTTGGGTTTCAGTTCTAGCTCCATTACTTCCACTGCTTACTTGCAAAGACCTTGAACAATTTACTTAAACTTTCTAGGCCTAAATTTCATTATTTGTAAAATATGCCCTCAGAGTACCTAGCCAAGACCTTTAGATTTTGGTATGAATTAAAGACTGGTTACAATATGTGCCCCAACTGCACAGTTCACCTGGGCAAGGTTTCCAAATGGTTCTATTGAAGCCTTTTTCCTAGGATTGAGATAAGAGGAAGCACATCTGATCTCTTCTTCAGGATAAATAGAACTCATAATACACCCCAAACTCTCCAAAAATCCTCTTCTAATCTTTAACTCCTCTCAGACTCTCCAACCCCGTTTATTGGCTATAAGTCAGCAAAGGGTTACAAAACCAGTTATCTAATCTCATACTTCACTCCAGAAACCTTAACCAAATTGAGATTAAAATAGTACCATTTTTATCAGCCTGTTATACTAATGAGATTGCAGTCAAATGGGCATTTTATATAGTGATAATAGGAGGGCAAAGTTTTTTGGGAATATATATTAAGGGCTTTAAAATAATCATGTTCTTTGACCTGTAATTCTACTTCCAAAAATCTAGTCTAAGGAAGTAAGTTAAAATGTGGACAAGCATGTTAATTGCAGAGTCATTGTTAACAGTGAAAAATTTGAAACATTCTAAATTTCTAACAATGGAGGAATATACTGTGTTTAGTAACATATTTTATAATCATTAAAAATAGTGTATAGGGTTAAGATGATAAATTTTGTGTTATGTGTTTTTTACCACAATTTGAAAAAATAATGTATAGGAAGTTGTTTTTTTATTAATAGAGAATGCTTATATTACAATATAAATGAAAAACACAGGATGCAAAATATATGTATATCAAGGTTTCATATGTTAAAAATATGCAGGGAAAGAGGTCTAGATGAAAATATACAAAACATTATCATTGCTTACCTGTGTTTGGTGCTTAGTTTTACTTTTATACTTTTCTGTACTTGAAAATTTATAACCAACAAAAGGAAATTATATCAAAACTAAGTCTTAATCAGCTCCCAGATAGAAGGCAAGAAAACAATCTGGGGAGAGACAGTGTGGAAACAACAATCTGAAAAATGTCCAGGGCACACAGAGGGGAGTTATTCCCTATTCTAGAAATGCTCCTCTGAGAGGCAGCATTCACAGAGCCTCTCCAGGAACAAAGGAGATGACTGGTGCCATTTCCCTACCCCGTCCCTCAGCATAAACACAGAGCCACCTGAGGGAAGCAGCTCAGAGAGGACACTGACTGTCTAACTTGCTTACACCAAAGCCCACCCCTCTGTGCTGTTGCAGGACTGTTCTCAGTTAGGCTTGCCTCAGTCCCAGTAGAGTGGGCCCCTTCCCCAGAGGACCAGCACAAACCTCTGCCCACACCATATCTCCTGACCAGAGAGTTCTGCAGGGCCTCAATTCTGGTGGAGTTGGTGTCAGGTCTCATTTCACAAGCAGACCAGAGCACATTTAGATAATACTTGCCACATTCAGGCCAAGGACCAAACAGTGCCCATAGCAAGCAAGGAGAGCCTTTGCAGGTGACTGGCCTGAAGGATGGAGCAGCCAACACACAATAGCAGAGCACACACAGCACACACCAGAGACACTTCTTAAAGCACTAGGCTATGGGCACTATATGACCTCTCCTTCACAAGGCCATTACTCTCATGAGCAGGAGACAGAACTAGTTTTTCTAATACAGCGAAGAAGACAGAGATTTATTCAAAATGCCAAGATGGAGGAATTTATCCCAAATAAAAGAACAAAATAAGGCCACAGCCAGAGCTCTAAGTGAAACATATATAAGTAACATGTCTGATGGAGAATTTAAAGCAGTGATGATGAAGATACTCACTGGGCCTGAGAAAAGAATGTAAGACATCAGTGAGACATTTACCACAGAGATAAAAGAGTTAAGAAAGAATCAATCAGAGATGAAGAATGCAATAAATAAGATTGGAAATAGGTTACTGCAATGAACAGCAGGCTGGAGATAGCAAAGGAATGAATTAGTCACAAAGAAGACAAAATAATGGAAAATAATGAAGCTGAACAAAAGAGAGAATGAAGAATTATGGAACATCAGAATAGATATAGGAAACTCAGTGACATTGATATTACAGGAGTATCCAAAAGAAAAAGAGAGAAAAGGGGGGAAGAAAATTTGTTTGAGAAAATAATAGCTGAAAACTTCCCTAATTTGGGGAAGGAAATGGAGATTCAGATCCAGGAGACACAAAGAATGCCCATTAAAATCAATAAAAGCAGGCCCAAAAGAAGACATATTGTAATTAAATTTGCAAAATATAGTGATACAGAAACAATTTTAAAAGCAGCAAGACAAAAGAAGTCCATAATTTATAAGGGAAAATCTGTAAGTCAAGCTGGATATTTCCCAACAGAAACTTGCAAGCAAGAAGGGAGTGGCATGATATCTTCAAAGTGCTGAATGGGAAAAGTCTGCAGCCAAGAAAGTTCTATGCAGCAAGGCTATCATACAGAATAGAAGGAGAGATAGTTTCCCAGAAAAACAAAAATTAAAGGAGTTTGTGACCACTAAACCAGCTCTGCAAGAAATATTAAAGAGGACTCTGAGCATGAAGAAGAGACCAAAAGTGACAAAGACAAGAAAGGATCAGAAAAAATCTCCAGAAACAACAACAAAACAAGTAATAAAATGGGAATAAATACATATCTATCAATAATTACTTGGAATGTAAATGGACTAAATGCTCCAATCAAAAGACATAGGGTGTCAGAAAGGATAAAAATATGACCTATCGATATGCTGCCTACAAGAAACTCATTTTAGACCTAAAGACATGTACAGATTGAAAGTGAGGGGGTGGGCGCCTGGGTGGCTCAGGTGGTTAAACGTCTGACTTCGGCTCAGGTTACGATCATGCAGTTCGTGAGTTCGAGCCCCGCGTCAGGCTGTGTGCTGACAGTTCAGAGCCTGGAGTCTGCTTTGGATTCTGTGTCTCCCTCTCTCTCTGCCCTTCCCCAGCTCACTATCTGTCTGTCTCTCTCTCTCTCAAAAATAAATAAACGTTAAAAAATATTAAAACAAAAAAGAAGGTGAGGGGGAGAAGAAATATTTAACACTCAATTGGTTGTCAACAGAAATCCAGAGTAGCAATACTTATATTTGGACAAACTAGAGTTTAAAACAAAGACTGGGGGCACCTGGGTGACTCAGTCAGTTGAGCTTCCGACTTCGGCTCAGGTCATGATCTCACTGTTTGTGAGTTCGAGCCCCGCGTCAGGCTCTTTGCTGACAGCTCAGAGCCTGGAGCCTTCTTCGGATTCTGTGTCTCCCTCTCTCTCTGACCCTCCCCCATTCATGCTCTGTCTCTCTCTGTCTCAAAAATAAACATTAAAAAAAATTTTTAAAAAAAGCAAAGACTGTAACAGGAGACAAAGAAGGGCATTACATAATCATAAAGGGGACAATCCAACAAGAAGATAAAACAATTGTAGATATTTATGCACCCAACATGAAGCACCTATATATATATAAAACATTAACAAAGGAACTAATTGATAATAACACAATAATAATAGAGGACTTTAACACCCCACTTACATGAATGGACAGATCATCCATATAGAAAATCAACAAGGAAACAATGGCATTGAATGACACACTGGACCAGATGGACATAACATATATTCAGAACATTCCATCCTAAAACAGCAGAATACACATTCTTTTCATATACATATAGACCATTCTCCAGAATAGATCACATATTAGGTCACAAAACAGGCCTCAACAAACACAAAAATATTGAAATCATACCATGCATCTTTTTGGACCACAACACTATGAAACTAGAAGTCAACCACAAGAAAAAATCTAGGAAGACCACAAATACATGGAGGTTAAATAACATGCTAGTAAACAATGAATGGGTCAACCAGGAAACCAAAGAAGAAATTTTAAAAATACATGGAAACAAATAGAAATTAAAACACAACAGTTCAAAATCTTTGGGATGTAACAAAAGTGGTCCCAAGAGGAAAGTATATAGCAATATAGGCCTATATCAGGAAGCAAGAAAAATCTCAAGTAAACAACCTAACCTTACACCAAAAGAAGCTAGAAAAAGAACAACAAATTAAGCTTAAAGCCAGAAGAAGGAAGGGAATAATAAAGAATTGAGCAGAAATAAATGATATAGAAACTAAAAAAACACAATAGAACATAATGATGAAACCCTGGAGCTGGTTCTTTGAATCAAAATCAATAAAATTTATAAACCTCTAGCCAGACTTATCAAAAAGAAAAGAAAAAGGACCTAGATAAATGAAATCACAACTGAGAGAGGAGAAATAACAACCAACACCACAGAAATACAATTATAAGAGAATATTATGAAAAACTACATGCCTACATTTTGGACAACCTGGAAGAAATGGACAAATTCCTAGAAACATATAAACTACCAAAATGGGGGGGTGTCTGGATGGCTCAATCGGTTGAACAGCCGACTTCGGCTCAGGTCATGATCTTGCCATTTACCAGCTTGAGCCCCACATAAGGCTCTGTGCTGACAGCTCAGAGCCTGAAGCTTGCTTTGGCTTCTGTGTCTCCCTCTCTCTGCCCCATCCCCTGCTTGCCTGCTTGCACTCTGTCTCTAAAATAAATAAACATTAAAAAAATTTAATTAGTAATAATAGTAAGAATAATAAAAACCCCGACAAACAAAAGTCCAGGGCCAGATGGCTTCACAGGAAGAGTAAATACTTCTCAAACTGTTCCAAAAAATAGAAAAGGGAGCAAAATTTTCAAACTCATTCTATGAGGCCAGCATTACCCTGATACCAAAATGAGATATAGACTCCACTAGAAATAGAACTACAGGCCAATATCCTTGGTTAAGATGGATGCAAAAATTCTCAATAAAATACTAGCAAACTGATTCCAACAATGCATTAAAAAAAAGTCATTCACCATAATCAAGTGGGATTTATTCCTGGGTTGCAAGCGTGGCTCAATATTCACAAATCAATCAATATGATACATCACATTAATAAAAGGAAGGATGAGAACTATATAATTATTTCAATAGATGCATAGATAAAACATTTGACAAAGTACAACATCCATTCGTGATAAAAAAAAAAAACTCAACAAAGTAGGTTTAGAGGGAACATACCTCAATATAATAGAGGCCATATATGAAAAAACCCACAGCTAATACCATTCTGAACGGGGAAAATCTGAGAGCTTTTCCTCTACAGTCAGGAACAAAACAAGGATATCTACTCTTCCCACTGTTATTTAACATAGTACTGGAAATTCTAGCCATAGTATTCAGAATACAAGAGGAAATAAAAAGCATCCAAATCAGCAAGGAAGAATTAAAATGTCCACTATTTGCAGATGACATGATACTCTATATAGAAAACCTGAAAGACTCCACCAAAAAAATTGCTAGAACTGGTAAACAAATTCATAAAGTTGCAGGATACAAAATCAATGTACAGAAATCTGTTGCATTTCCATACTCCAATAATAAAGCAACAGAAAGAGAAGTTAAGGAATCAATCCCAGTTACAATTGTACCCAAAAAAGGTAAGATACCTAGGAATAAACCAACCAAAGAAGTATAATATCTGTACTCTGAAAAGTATAAAACACTGATGAAGGAAATTGAAGATGACACAGAGAAATGGAAAGAAATTCCATGCTCATGGGTTGGAAGAGCAAATATTGTTAAAATGTCCCAAAGCAATCTACACATTTATTTTTTTAATGTGTATTTATTTATTTTGAGAGAGGAGAAAGGACACAAGCAGGGGGAGGGGCAGAGAAAGAGGGACAGAGAGAATCCCAAGCAGGCTCCATGCTGTCAGTGTGGAACCCAACATGGGCCTCGATCCCATGAACCATGAGATCATGACCTGAGCCAAAATCAAGAGTCAGATATTCAACTAGCTGTGCTACCCAGGTGCCCCAGCAATCTACACACTTAATGCAATCCCTATCAAAATACCACCAGTATTTTTCACAGAGGTAGTTCTTTTACATAAAGAACTAGTAGAATAAAATAGAAAAGCACTAAATCCCAGCTGTTATATTGGCAATAAGATGGACAGTTCAAAAGAAGATTCAGTTGGAAAACAAACCAATGAAAAACTCTGACCTTACTAATGCAACCCAAATATCACTATAGTTTCTAGTTTTTCCTTTTATTTTCAAGTAAAACCATTCAAGTCCCCAACCTGTGTAGTTACAGGAAAGCAGTCCCTCCTGAGGATTTCAGGAGTGTGCTGAATTTCCTGGCTACCTCTTTTTGAACTTTCTGTGGCTCCCCAGCACTTTAGACCTGCTCATCCCTGCTTTCCTTCACTGCTCCAAAGCTCTCTGATAGACTTCATCCTCATACTAGGACACAGTCACTTCTTGAATTCCACAAATTAACACCCATACAAGTGGATGGCCACCCTTGATAAAGATCCATTATCAAAGTTAATCAACAAGGTCCCAGGCGCTATGTATTTGAGAGTCAGGGGAAGGAATGCTGCATGTGGATGATGTGGTTAACAGGCAGGCCTACAAGGATGCTGACCTTTCTTCCAAGACAACTTGGAGATACTTCTTAGAACTTAAATAAGATAGCCCTGTCCCCCATAGAAATTGAAGACTTGGAAAATATGCTAAGGGAAGTTTTAAGGAGTAAGAACGAAAGGATTGGGGCACCTGGGTGGCTCAGTCGGTTAAGCGTCTGATTTTGGCTCAGGTCACGGTCTCGTGGTTTGTGAGTTGGTGTCCCACATTGAGCTCTCTGCTGTCAGCACAGAGCCTGCTTCAGATACTCTGTTCCCTCTCTTTCTCTGCCCCTCCCCCCCTTAAGATAAATAGACATTTAAAAAAAGAACAAAAGGATTAATTGCCAATGTAAGAGAAAAAATAAGAAATAAGAGCCTAAATCTGGGAAGTCCACCTACATCTAATAAGTATTCTAGACAGAGAAAATGGAGGAGGAGACATTGTCAAAGTAATAAAGGAAAGATATTCCATTGAAAGACATGAAACTCTTAACTACACCCAGCAAAATTAATGGTACATGGCACCACCTCTTGAAATTTTAGGATAATTTTAGAATAATGTTAGACAATGATCCAAAAATTTTCCAGAGAGAAGGAGAAAGGCATATACAAGGAGTCACAAATAAAGATGGCATTACACTTCTCAGTACCAGAAGCTAGAAAATAAAATTGTGTGGGGAAAATTATTTGGAACTTAGGAATTTAGAGACAGCCAAACAATCGATCAAATATGAAGGAGGACATTAAGTTCCTGCTCTAAATTAACCCTCAAAACACTTTTTCTTAGGAAGTTACTGGAGTATGTGTTCCACTATAGCAGGTAAAGACCAAGAAAGACAATGTTATTAATTCTCCATGGTGTTTCTGCTATACAGATATAAAACACATAAATAACTTTAAGAACATAATAAATAGTAAATATCTAAAAAATAATTATGAAGTGATGAGTTTTGAGTATCTATTATTTTGTTTTTAATATAGTTTATTTAATTGCAAGCATATACAATTTAATTTTTAATAATAGTTGTTTTGGGCAACTGTTTCACAAAATTCTTAAAAATTAAAACTTTGCTCTTATGAGCTGGTATAACCCAGCTCTAGCACACCACTGGATATATTGGAAGATATCTGATTCAGTGTGTAATTTTTTCATATTCAATCAAAACATTGTAAGTATTTGGTTGAAAACAAAGAAATCTAGGGAGATTTCTCCTGTTGATGTGTCTTACAGGATGTTTGTTACATTATTGTGTTTCTCTATAACTTGGTCTAAAACAAACATTAAGTGGGGCGCCTGGGTGGCTCAGGCGGTTAAGTGTCTGACTCTTGATTTTGGCTCAGGCCATGATCTCATGGTCATGAGATCAAGCCCTGTGTCCAGCTGTGTGCTGAGCGAGAAGCCTGCTTGGGAGTCTCTCTCTCTCCCTCTCTCTCTATCCCTCGCTTACTCATGCTTTCTCTCTCTCAGAATAAATACAGAAACATTAAAAAAAAATACAACAAACATTAAGCAACCTATTAATAAAGCTATAATAATAATGGGCACCTGGATGAGAAATCCAGACTTCCCTCCTTTCCTTCTCTACTTTTTTTCCCTTTGCCACTCCCTTCTTTAGCCTATAAATTTTATTCCCCCCACCACTTATTTTTGATCTCCGTTCCTATCCTGTCCCTTGTCTTCATCCTGATTTTCTCCATTTTGTTGTCCCCTGTTCTTTCCCCTATGTTTTTGTTTTCTCCTTTAGATTTGCTATCTGTTCTGCTTTTAAAAGCCTTCCATTTTCTCTCTTTCCTTTTTAAAATTTTTTTAAAAGCTTTATTTTTGAGAGAGAGAGAGAGAGAGAGTGAGGGACAGTAGTATGAGTGGGGGAGGAGCAGAAAGAGAGGGAGACACAGAATCTGAATCAGGCTCCAGGCTCCACGGTGTCAGCACAGAGCTTGACATGGGGCTTGAAACCATGAACCGTGAGCTCATGACCTGAGCCAAAGTTGGATGCTTAACCAACTAAGCCACCCAGATGCCCCTGTCTCTTTCCTTCTTTAATCTTTCTTATTTGCTTATCTTCCCTCTTCTTTCCCCCATTCTACCTCTAATATGTATATGTATATGTATACATAAGCTTATCCCTAATGCCTTTGGGGTAATTTCTGAGGACACAGGTCCAGATATATGTTTCTACAATAGGGTCATTTGAAGAGTGAATAGGATTATTGGAGAAAGGGAGCAGGAGTTGGAATTAGAAGAGGTGAGGAAATGAGAAATATCAATATTTTGCATTAGTGGGGAAAATTCTGTGGGTGAACAGGAGTTCCAGTTTGTTTGCTAATTATAGGATGGTCATTAATTAGCTTAAGGCTCTAGCCGTATTTGTTCAATATGGTAACCACTAGCCATATTTGGCTGTCAAGTGCTTGAAATGTGACAAGTCTGAGTTGAATTGTGGTGGAAATGTAAAACATGTAGCAGACTTCTAACATGCTTTTTGAAAAAAAAAAAGAAATATCTTAGTTTTTATATTGACTATATGTTAATATTTTGATACAATATATCAATTGATTCAATATATATTGAAACTAACTTAACCTGTTTCTTTTTGTCTCTTTATTTATTTTTTTTTTAATTTTTTTTCAACATTTATTTATTTTGGGGACAGAGAGAGACAGAGCATGAACGGGGGAGGGGCAGAGAGAGAGGGAGACACAGAATCGGAAACAGGCTCCAGACTCTGAGCCATCAGCCCAGAGACCGACGCGGGGCTCCAACTCACAGACCGCGAGATCGTGACCTGGCTGAAGTCGGACGCTTAACCGACTGCGCCACCCAGGCGCCCCTCTTTTTGTCTCTTTAAATGTAGTTACTAGAAGAGCACCTGGGTGGCTTAGTCAGGTAAGCATCAGACTTCAGCTCAGGTCATGATCTCATAGTTTGTAGGTTGGAGCCCCATATCCGGCTCTGGGCTGACAGCATGAAACCTGGAGCCTGCTTTGGATTCTGTGGTCTCCCTCTCTCTCTGCCCCTCCCCTGCACACACTGTGTGTCTCTCTCTCAAAAATAAATAAACATTAAGTAAAATAAAATAAAATAAAATAAAATAAATATAGTTACTAGGTAACTTAAAGTTACTTGTGTGGCTTTCATCATCTATATTCTATTGGACAGTGCTGCTCTACTCGTTGATCATGAAGTATTTACCAAATCTCTGCAAAGTCTTTCTTTAGGTTTCCATTACATATTTAGGACCATTCAATTTATTTGTTCAAACAAAAATGTTTTCCCTTCCTTATACTTGTCAAGTATAGTAAATGAATGATAAAGTATTAGAATTTCCTAACCATGTGAGAATTTTGTTACCTTTTATTTTTGAGAAATATTAATTCAGAAAAAATACACTTTGTCACTATTTTCTCTTACTGATATTTCTAACTAAACTAGAGGAACTTTACTCAACACATACTTAGTACTAGACTATGAGCTAGCCTGCGGTGGCTTTAAGCAACCCCAGTCTCTTCCTTCCACCAGCTGGAAGCCTTGAAATACAGGACTTTCCTACCTGCCCAGATCAGGGACCTAGGCCTTATCAAAGGCAAGATGTAAAATAGGCCAGTATACTATCAGATATGGGTCCTCTGCCAAATAGAGATACTCCATTTTGGAGCTCCTTGGATACAAAGATTCAATAAGATTTCTTACTTTTGGGAAGTACCCTTATTATGAGCCTCTGTCCTGCCCATAAGCTATAACACCAAGAACAGGCTGTAGTAAGAAATAGAAGCAAAGGCAGCAATAAAGAGAAGCTGGCAGTAGAAAGAGGAGCAGATTAAGAAAGAGGAAGAGTCAAAGAGAAGTTGACTCATTACTAGAGTAGAGAACAGCCTTTGCCCACTTTGGAGGATACAATAAGATGGTCCAACCAGGGCTACTGTGCTAGCCATTTTTTTTTTTTTTAAGTTCTCTGTGAGATCTGGTAGCCTTCCTTACTTCTGGAGTATCTTTAAAATAAACCTCCAACCACCTAAGGTAACAAAGGGTTCTCTGTTCACTGAAACTTATATATGAAGGATATCTTAAGAGGGGAAAATTATGTGAAAGAGAGAATGTATGTGTTTGTATGTGTGTGTGGAGGTGTTACCATGGCAGATATCTCCGAAGCTCAGAGGAAGAGAAGAGGGGGAAAAAAGGGACAGATAAAGGGGAAAGATTTTTGGAGAGAATAAAAAAAATTACACCCCCAAATTATCAGTGAATATGGTTTTGAGCTTACTGTTACTACTGCTAAGTGTAAATAAGGATTTAAATATTTAGAAATTCCAGATGAAGGCAGAGAGAGTAGTACATAAACTTTTGGTCACCTGGAATAGTGAAAACACTGTGGCCTTTGACTCAGGCTCAGTTTTGAATCTTGACTCCATTTCTTACTGGATGATTACCTTGGGCAAGTTTCTTATTCTCTCTGGACTAGTTTCATCATCTGTCAAATGGGAACTATACGCAAGTTTTGTGGAGTTTCTGGTGAGGATTAGCCAATATCTTGTATGTAATACTTCCTATAATACTTCCTGTATTTACTTTAGAAAAGTAAATCAAGCTATCATGATGATGATGATGGCGATAATGACAGAATACTGCTTTAAAAAAATATTTATTTATTTTGAGAGAGACAGAGTACAAGCAGAAGAGGGGCAAAGAGACAGGGAGAGAGAAAATCCCAAGCAGATTCCATGCTATCAGCACAGAGCCTGATGTGGGGCTCGATCTTACCAACTGTGTGACCATGACCTGAGCTGAGATCAAGAATTGGATGCTTAACCGACTGAGCCACCCAGGTGACCCCAGAATACTACTGTTTAACTGGGCTCCACTTGTTTTTGATAAGTAAATTAAAAAATAAGTAAAGAAGGGGCACCAGGTGGCTCAGTCAGTTAAGTGTCTGTCTGACTCTTGATTTCAGCTCAGGTCATGATCTCATGGTTAGTGAGATAGAACCTGATATCAGGCTCTGCACTCACAGCGTGGAGTCTCTGTGGGATTCTCTCTCTTTACCCCTCCCCCCTCTCAAAATAAACAAATTTTAAAAAATAAGTAAAAGAAACTCCATTCACCGGCAGGGCAAAGTGTTTAAACATTTTGAGCTCTGAAAAAGGAAGAATGTGTCTTTGGACAGCAAAAAAAATATAAGTAATTTTTTCCATAAGAGGACCACAATAGAATGTGAGTGTCCTGATTATAGTGGTTTGAGAACTTCTGAAATGAAAGAGATTTTAGAGCTTAGTTCATCTGACAAACTAGGAATTCCCTCCCCATACTCCTAATGGGTGTGCCTCCAGTTACCTATTTTTATAGACATGTTTGCATATGTTTAGTGTGCAGTAGACTGTTCATTTTCTGTTGTTGTTTTTCTCTATGCTGTTATTAATTGTATGGTTTCCTCCTAAAGTATGTGCAGAAATACATGCATTACATTTTTTATGAAAAACCCCAATGTTATTATTTTGCTTTTGTTTTTATTTTTTTTTTTTTTAGAGAGAGAGCACAAGTGGGGGAGAGGGGCAGAGGGAGAGAGAATCTTAAGCAGGCTCCATGCCCAGAGCAGAGCCTGATGCAGGGCTTGATCCCATGACCATGAGATCATGACCTAAGCCAAAATCAAAAGTAGTTGGATGCTTAACCAACTGAGCCACCCAAGCATCCCCCACCAATATTATTGTTTAAAAAAAATCTCATTTTTAAGATTTTATTTACACTAAATATTTAGGTGACACTGCTGGATATCACTAGTGAAGATAAAAACTTCCAAATGGATTGTCCACAAGAGGAATGGCCAATTAAAAAATGAATGATTATAATAGGTTTATGTATATATGAAATTGGGAAGGGAGTACATTCTTAGAACAAGAGTTTTTTTTGAAGTTTATTTATTTATTTTGAGAGAGAGAGAAAGCACATGCAAATGGGGGAGGGGCAGAGAGAGAGAGAGAGAGAAAGAGAGGGAGAATCCCAAGCAGGCTCTACAATGTCAGTGTGAAGTCCAAGGAGGGGCTTGATCTCACAACCACGAGATCATGACCTGAGCCGAAATCAAGAGTCAGATACTTAACCGACTGAGCCACCCAGGTGCCCTGATCTGAACTTTGCAGGAAGGAACCTTCAAAGTGCTCTAAAATGCTTTGGGAAACAATATGGCAGTTCTGGAAAAAATTAATCCAAAAATTGCCATATGATCCAGTGATTCCACTTCTATGTATAAACCCAATAGAATTGGAAGCAGGGACTTGAACCCCCAGGTTCATAGGAATATTATTCACAATAGCCAAAAGGTGAAATGACCCAAATATCCATTGATGGATGAGTGGATGAAGAAATATGGTATATACACAAAATAAAATATTACTCAGCTTTAAAGAAGACAATTCTAATATATACCACAACAGGGAAGAACAGAGTCCTGCCTTACCATTCTTTAACAAGAGTTAGGAATAATTTTTTCTTTAACAAAACTTTCAATCTTGAAGTCAGAGTGAGAGCAGTTAGAGAAAGAAAGATACATAAAGGAACCAGAATGACAATGGAGGGTACATCACTGAGCCTTACCACCACTGCTATGTAGTGAGAAGGATTTCTCGAAGAAGAGGTTTTGATCATGGAGGCCAGACTAGTCCAATATGAAAGGTGAAATGAGATATGTGTGGACCTCACTGTTTTCAACGAAAGTATTAGAAACCTTTTTGGTTTTTTTGTTTGTTTTAGTTATTACTAGACCAGAAAGGGTAACTGGGCCCCAAAGAACTCTCATCAAGGGAGGTGAGATTTCAGAGAACAAACTGGAATAATTTCCACCCTGCCACCCCAACCAGAGAATGAAGTCCCAGGAAGCTATAGAGATGTGCCCTCTTAAAAGGTTAGATAAGGAGTCAACAATAAGTTTAATTGGGCAATCACCCTTTAAAGACTGTGACAGTTACACCAGGTAGTCACGCAACTGTGGCCAGATTTGAGGCAGGAGGGCTGAGATGATGAGTGTAGAATGCTTCTAGCATTACCAGTGAGTTTTGAGGTGGCTCAGTTATTAGAAGACAGAGAGAGAGAGAGAGAGAGAGAGAGAGAGAGAGAGAGAGAGAGAGAGAGAGAAGGAAATTCTGAGACACATTACAACATTGAAGAACCTCGAAAACATTACACACTAAATAAGCCAGTCACAAAAGGGCAAACATTGCATGATTCCACTCATATGAGGTGCCTAAGGTAGTCAAACTCCTGCAGAGAATGTAATAGTGGACCCCACAGGTGGAGAGGAAGGGGAATGTGGAGTTATTGTTTAATGAGTCTAGAGCTTATGGTTGGGAAGATGAGAAGATCTACAGATAGACAGTGTGATGGTTGCACAACCATAGGAATGTACTTGATGGCACCACACTTAAAAATGATTAGGGGTGGGGGCACCTGGGTGGCTCAGTCAGTTAAGTGTCTGACTTTGGCTCAGGTCACGATCTCACGATTTGTGAGTTCGAGCCCTGAGTGGGGCTCTGTGCTGATGGCCTGGAGCCTATTTCAGATTCTGTGTCTCCCTCTCTCTCTCTGCCCCTCCCCTGCTCATGATCTGTCTCTCTGTGTCTCAAAAATAAATAAATCTTAAGAAAAAAATTTTTTTAATGGTTAGGAGAGTCAGGGTGACTCAGTCGGTTGGGCATCTGACTCTTGATTTTGGCTCAGGTCCTGATCTCACAGTTCGAGAGTTTGAGCTCTGCATTGCGCTCTGCTCTGACAGTGCAAAACCTGCGTGGGACTCTTTCTCTCCCCCTCTCTCTGTTCCTCTCCCACTTGTGCTTGCTCTCTCTCCAAATAAAGAAACTTTTAAAATGGTTAAAATAGTAGATGTTATGTATGTGTATTTTACTGCCATTTTTTAAAAAAGTGCTTGAAGATTGTAATAAATTCATGCAACGTGTAATGCCACTAGCATGCAGTAGGGGGCAAAGGAGCTTAAGCTTCACTGAAAAGCTTGATTCAAGCACTCCTGCAGCCAGTTCTGGTCCAGCCAACAAATCATCCACACCTGCAGCTTTGCTAGAGCCGCTGCAAGCCAGGGGGTAAGAACTATTAGCCTTGTTTGCTCTAACACTCATGAGAAAGAAATAAGGGTGGGATGGGTCTTTTCTCAAGAAGAGATCATTCGAACACATGTACATGGGAAAGTAGCCTTACTCAGATTTTTAGTATTTATTATTTTGCCTATATTCATCTAAAGATTAACAATTAATGAGTGATGTTGGGGCTACTGATCTAAGGACTTGAACTGTCTTGTAGGTGCTTGAGGGTTTGGATTTTCTTTCACTGGTCGCTGATTAAACCTGGTCAGTTCTTCTACTCAGAATGGATGATCCCATCCTTGTGGTGAGGTTTCTCCAGCTTCTATTTTCCTGTAGTACATGTTAATATCATCTGCTTTGGCTATTTAAAGCATATTTGTTGCTCCTTTACTAAAGTTCTGCATTTGTGTTTGTGTCAAAAAGTAAGAGCCCATCTAATAGATTTTGTACAATGTAGATATCTTGTTCCGTTTCCTGCAAAAGTCCACGGTGGCTGAAGATGGCCATGTGGCCGCTATAGAGTACAGGATGATTAATAGCACCTAAGCACCTGATTCCTAGAAGAGCTTTATCACAGACCACCTATACTGAGTGATGAATTGAAGTTCTGTGTACGGTCTAAGTTTTATTTCAGTTCTCATGAGTTCATAACTTAGGAATGGATGTAGACAAAGTCTCTTGAGCTTTGTGATATCTAGCAGAGTGACCCCTAGTAGCTGCATGCCACTTCAGAGAAAGGCGCACAGGGTGAGAAGGGAGGAAGAAGCCACCATAACAGCTACCCCTGAGAGTGGAATCAACATGGGTAATCACATCCTAAAAAACTTCATTTCACAGTTTGAAAAGCCTTCAATCTGGGTGCCAGAAGGGACTAGATAGGTCTGGGTTCACATCCATACTCTGTGACTTATTCACTGAGTTACTTTGGGTAAGTTACTTAACCTCTGAGTTTTGGCTTCTCCATTTGTGAAATAGGGATAAAAATGGCCACCATTTGGGGTGCCTGGGTGGCTCAGTCGGGAAAGGGTCCAACTTCGGCTCAGGTCATGATCTTGTGGTCCGTGAGTTTGAGCCCCATGTCGGGCTCTGTGCCGACAGTTCAGAACCTGCAGCCTGCTTCAGATTCTGTGTCTCCCTCTCTCTCTCTCTCTCTCTCTCTCTCTGTCTGCCCCTCGCCTGCTCAT
This sequence comes from Felis catus, assembly GCF_018350175.1. Classification (NCBI taxonomy): domain Eukaryota; kingdom Metazoa; phylum Chordata; class Mammalia; order Carnivora; family Felidae; genus Felis; species Felis catus. Next base: position 172,829,883 of record NC_058371.1, read on the forward strand.
GTATGCGCACGTGCTGTCTCTCAAAAATAAACAAACATTAAAAAAACCTTTTTTAAAAAGGCCACCATTTTGTTAAGTTATTGAAGGGATTGAACAAGATAGTGTATGGAAAACATTTAGCTCTATGCCAGGCACATAGGTGACACCCAAAAAATGTCATTCTTGCTCTTTCTTATGTTGCAAAGATTGTACAACATGCTATAGGTTTTAACCCTTTCTCTACTTTTTTGCATCACTGGGAAAAGAAAAGTTAGATGGTTAAGTATTCTTTGATAAATCACTAACAGTCATTTCATAGTGTCTTTTGATTTGGATTTTTAAATCATAAGCTATTAAAAGTCATTCTCTTTTTTACCTATTTTCAGCAGAGTTGTAATAGTAGGAGGAGTATGATAAAAATATGCAATACATATTGAATGCATCTTTCATAAAAAATTTATGTTATACTTTTTAAAATGTTGTAATGAAATGCCATAGTGCGCATGCATTGACTGAGAGATAGGACCTTTTTATTTTCTTACATTAAGGAAAGTTCAAAAGAGTTAGTTCCTCTCCCTTCTTTAGAATAAATTACAGATGAGGTTGTGGTATTGGGTAGGGAGAAGAGGTGAGTAATGTATAGAGATCATGACACCTCCTTTCAGGGGATTCTAGAAGTAGCAACTAGGTTAGATATTGTCGCATTTTTCAAGGGCTTATAGCCTCCGAACATAGGGGCTTTAAGTAAGTTGCTAAAAATTTAATTACTCTGTGAGATGATGATGTTAAAAACACTTTTGTCAGTTTAATGACTATAACTGTCAGTGTCCTGCCAAGGCACATTGGATCCTGAGACAAAAGCAAAATTCAGTAATACTGATCCTGTCTTCACGAAAAATTTTGATATTTTGTTCATTGTGAATTTTTATGTTAAAATTAATTTTAAAATATTCCATTAAAACATTGTTTATCTTGATTCTTGAATTTCTTGACACTCCTTAAAATTTGTGTCTGAAATCACCCTACCCTTGGCCTAGGTAACTGCTACCATTTGAATAAGCCACACATGGTAACAGTGATTTATATACGTGATCTCTTGTGCCTCTGCACAAAATTTATTTTATAGATGAAAAATTGAACCTTTCAGCAGTTAAATAAATAGTCTAAGTTAACACAGGCAGTAAATGACTAAGATAAGACTTGAACACAAATCTATCAGTCCCCAACACCAAACTCATGATCTGACCATCATGTATTACACCATATCAGGAATTCACAACACAAATTCATTCATTCAACACACATTTTTGAGAACATATTATGTGCCATCATGTGCTAAGAGATACAGAATTGAATTTATTTATTTATTTTAAAAGACTTTATTTTTCAAAGTAATCTCTACACCCAATGTGGAGCTCGAACTCACAACCCTGAGATCAAGAGTCACACACTTCAACAACTGAGCCGGCCAGGCACCCCTCATTCATAGATACATTTAAAAAGTATTTACTGAGCATGTGCTTTGTGCACTATTCTATTAGGTGGGGATACAGAAGTGAAAAAGCTCATCAGCTCCTTTCTTCTCTCATGGGTGTAAGATGTGGAAGAGACAGTCAATAAACAAGTGCTCTGTTTTGAAGAGAAATAAAATAAGGTGATGTGAACTAATAGCAAGTCTGGCCACTTTAGATTAGGTAGGTGGTCAAGTCAGGACTCTTAGAGGAGATAAACTTTTTTTTTCAAAAATTTTTTTATTGCTGAGAGAGAGACAGAGTGTGAGCAGGGGAGGGGCAGAGAGAGAGGGAGACACAGAATTCGAAGCAGGCTCCAGGCTCTGAGCTGTCAGCACGGAGCCTGACGCGGGGCTCAAACCCACAGACCGTGAGATCATGACCTGAGCCAAAGTCGGAGGCTCAACCAACTGAGCCACCCAGGCGCCCTTAGGAGATAAACTTTTTAAGCCAAGATCGAAATGAGAAGAGAGATCCAGCCAAGGAAGGGTTGGGAAAGAGTAACCCAAAGGAGAGGGGGGCGGGAAATCCAGTGCAAAGTCCTAAGGTCAGAGCGAGTATAGTTGTGGCCAGGGAGCAAAAAGAAGGACAGTATGACTGGAGTGTAGAGGGCCAGGAGAAGGGTGGTATGAAGAGAGATCCTAGAAAGAAGCAACAGCAGCTCATGGAGAGTGTTATAAACCAATTTCAGGTGTTTGGGTTTTACTCTAAATGTTAACAGTATGTAGTTAGGACATAGGTTGGCTGCTGTAACAAAATATAGTGGCTTAAACAAGACAGGGCTCAACAGAATGGTTCAGTCCATGTCAGTCCTTATAAGTAATTGATATAAAACCTAAACTGTGTGGCATTTGCAGACTTACTCATTAGGTTCCTTGGACTCTATGATGGGAAAGTTTAAAGAATCAGTATGACTTAGTGAGATATAATTTTATTATGATTAGGTTATTACAAGATATTTTGAAAACAAATTTACCTTGACTCACCCTAGAGAGACAAGGTAGCTGAGGGGCTAAGACACCAGGCACTGGACTCACCATCTATTAACTTTGTGACTCTGAGGCAGTCATATGACCTCTCTAAGCACCACCTTCCATATCTGTGAAAGGTGAACTGCGGTAGCAGTGACGCTGTAAGGCTGTTGTTGTAAGGATCAAGCTATATAAAATTAGTATTACATAGCTCAATGAATGTTAGTCGTTGTTATTAAAAAGACATCAAGTGGCCACTGCCTCATTTGCATGACAGAGTCAGTATGGAGTGGAGATGCTATCTGCCTTGAATAGATATAAATGTATGGATTCATCACCCAGGACAAGTTACTAAGGTCATCCTAAAGGTGGGTAATGGATTAATGTTATGGTACTGGTAACAAATTTATTTTCCCATATTTTTAAAGTCTGGAAAATTATCATGAACATAAAGTTGTATTATAGGGGCTCTTTTTTTATGTTCGTGGTTTGTTCTTATATTGATCATTGGATGCTATATTAAGTGTCATATAAAAAGGAGTGACCACGAAAAGGCTACCTGGGATGAATTGGAAGAATATTCTCAGTGGAAAGGTGAAAACCCCAGGCCAGTTCCAGGTTACCATCTTCTCAACCCCATTCCCCACCCAGTGTCTTTTGTGCTTTCTTCCCCTGAGCACACAATGGACAAGGAATATCAAAATCAAAGTTTTCTCTTTACAGTCATGTCACAAGATGGTCAAGCATTTCTGTATCCATTTTTCTATATTCTACAAAATAGTTTTAAAAAGTATTTCATTTTTAAGTTATTTTGGGAAATGTCCACATTTTCTAGAATTTCTAAACAACAACGACAAACTTAGGCAGGTTCTAGAGAAAGAAAAATCTAGATGAGCATGAGGTAATATTCCAGGTGTCCTCTTGTATGACTTCTGCCTGTTTTGTCCCCCCCACCACGCCTTCATACATATTATCTCATTTATTTATCTTGAAACTCTGGGAGGGGAGTACTATTTCCTGCATTTTACAGATGAGGAAACTCATGGATGCAGAATTCTGAGGACTTTGAGAGAAGAGTCAGACTTCAAGTTGTTTGGACACAGAACAGAGGCAATTAAAGAACTAAGTTTTTCATAATATTCATTATTCAATATATTTATTAAGTACCCACTCTGCTGGGAACTTTTCTGGGCACTGGGGCTATAGCAGTGAATAAAACAGATAGAACTTCTGTTCCTACATAGCTTACATTCTAGTAAGGGGTAAGAAAAGAGAGTCTATAAAAAAATAATAAATGTGCATGTTAGGTGGTGAGAAGGGCTAGAAAGAAAAATAACTTTTTGGGGCACCTGGGTGGCTCAGTTGGTTAAGCATCTGACTTCAGCTCAAGTCATGATCTTGCAATTCACGACTTCGAGCCCCACATCAGGCTCTGCTGATAGCTCTGAGCTTGGAGCCTGCTTTGAATTGTGTGTCTCCCTCTCTCTCTCTCTGCCCCTCCCCTGCTCATGCTCTGTCTCTCTCTGTCTCTCAAAAATAATGAACATAAAAATGTTTTTTAAAAAAGAAACATAACTTTAAGATAAGGAGAATAGAGAGTGGGGAGTGATATTTTGTAGAGGGTGGTCAAAAAAGTCTCTCTGAAGTGGTGATCTTCATGCAGAGATGTGAAGGGAGTGAGGGAGCATGCCACTTGTCATCTAGGGAAAGTGTATTTTGGAAAAAGAACAGCAAATCCAAGTTCAAAAATCTGATGTGGGAGCATGCTTGGAAAGTGTAAGGAATGAGCAGACTAGAGTTGGAGAAATGGATTGAAGATGTCAGCTGTTGCAAGGACTCAGGATTTTCCTCCAGTTGAAATAAGAAAATAGTGGAGGATTTGGACTAGAAGAGGGTCAGATTCTGATGTACATTTTAAAGATTCCTCTGTTCGTTGGGTGGAAATGACTGAAGAGGCACAAGGTTGATAGGAAAGACCCCCTGGGTCTCTATCAAGAAGTGGTTAGATTCTAATATTAAATTTGTAAACTCTTAAACTTTATGTCTTCCTACACCATGCACTGGGAAAACACCAAGGTGAGGTAAGTACCTTGGTGAGAGTTTTCCTGCTTAATACATGCGTGTATATCCTGCTTAATACATGTGCCCAATACACCCCAACCCTCACTTTCCTCAGGCTGGTCACTCCCACAGAACAGCAGGAGGAACAAAAGATATAATACTCCATGGCAAGATATGGTGTAGTGAGACCTCTCTGCTGTTCATGCTATCCCATTGTTCTGAGAAGCTATGTGTGTGTGTGCCCATGTACCTGTGCAGACATGGTGTATATATTTTGGCACTGTAGAAAGCCCCCAAGAAATGGAAACTGTTATTATCATTATTTCTCTTATTTGTCAGTGATCCAGATTGCTGTTGCCACCAACCTGAAGACATATGGAACCATAAGGACAGGAACCATTCTGTTTATTTCTGTTTTAGACCTTCCATGTGTATGGGTAAGCATTGTTGAAAATCAGATATTAGCTCAAAGGACTCTCTATGTCCACAAATGTAAAAGTTGAGGAACAATTCCTTGACGTTAATTCAGGAGCCCATAGTATTTGGTAATAAAAAAGTACCTTCATTGAGAGTTTAAATCTTGCACAAAAACTGCACATAGATGTTTATAGCTGCTGTATTCATAATTGTCAAAACTTGGAAGAAACCAACATGTCCTTCAGTAGGTGAATGGATAAACAAACTATGGTACATCCGGATAATGGAATACTATCCTGTGCTAAAAGGAAACAAACTATCAAACTATGCAAAGAATGGAGGAACTTTAAATGCATACTAGTAAGTAAAATAAGCCAATCTGAAAAAGCTATATACTGTATGTTTCCAGCCAAATGACAGTCTGAAAAGGACAAAACTATGGAGACAATAAAAATATCAATGGTTCTAAAGGGTTGTGGAGTACAAGGAAGATGAATGGGCAGAGCATAGAGGATTTTGGGGGCAATGAATGTATGCATAATGATGACTGCATGCCACTATACGTTTGTCCAAACTCATAGAATGTCCAACACCAAGAGTGAACAATAATGTCAATTGTGGACTTTGAGTGATTATACTGTGTCAATGTAGGTCCATCGATTGTAACAAGTGTGCCATACTGATGGAGAATGTTGCTAACTGGGGAGGCCATGCAGGTGTGGGGTTGGGGGGATATGGAAAAATTTCTATACTTTCTCCTCAATCTTTCTGTGAGCCTTAAACTTCTCTAAAAGAATAAAATCTTACAATTTTTCACTTTCAATTTTCTTAAAGCCTTCAGGCTATCCAAATGGGATGCAAGGGAGTGTTGAATATGGCCTGGCAATGAAATTCCGAAGTTGAACTGGGAGAAAGGCACTTCTGCCAACTATTATATGTATCCCTTCTGGGAATTCTGACTTGCCTCAGTGATGGGGATATGACAGCGACTGGCTTGGAAATCTGTAAGCCAAACTCTCAGATCATGTCACGATCTCAGATCATGTCAAAGACTCAATACACAGGTTAGAACTCTGTTCCAAACTCTTGGTGAATATAGTGAATTTTGGGCATCAAAAATAATCCTGTAGGATTTAAAAAATGACATAACCATTTAACATTATATCTCTTTCTAGGATTTTGAACTCATCTTCATCATTCATATGAAGGAACCAAGTGATTGAATCCTTGGAATTACAATGACACTTATCAGAAGCATTTATGTATTTTGTAGTACTGTTATGTCAGTGCTGGGCTATGCGTCAAAGCCGCCAGAAGACAGGGAATTGACAACCAACTGCTCCAACATGTCCCTTAGAAAGGTTCCTGCAGACTTGACCCCAACCACAACCACACTGGATTTATCCTACAACCTCCTTTCTCAGCTTCAGAGTTCAGATTTTCGTTCTGTCTCTAAACTGAAAGTTTTGATTCTGTGCCGCAACAGAATCCAAGAGCTGGATATCAAGACCTTTGAATTCAACAGAGAGTTAAGATATTTAGATTTGTCCTACAACAGATTGAAGATTGTAACTTGGTATTCACTGGCAGGTCTCAGACATTTAGATCTTTCTTTCAATGACTTTGACAGTGTGCCTATCCACGAGGAGGCTGGCAACATGTCACATCTGGAAATCCTGGGTTTGAGTGGGGCAAAAATACGAAAATCAGATTTCCAGAAAATTGCTCATTTGCATCTAAATACAGTCTTCTTAGGATTAAGAAGTCTTTCTTATTATGAAGAAGGTAGCCTGCCCATCTTAAACACAACAAAACTTCATATTGTTTTACCAATGAACACAAATTTCTGGGTTCTTTTGCGTGATGGAATCAAGACTTCAAAAATACTAGAAATGACAAACATAGATGGCAAAAGCCAATTTTCAAGTTATGAAACTCAACAAAATCTTACTTTAGCGAATTCCAAGACATCTATTCTATTGCTTAATAAAGTTGATTTACTCTGGGACGACCTTCTCCTCATCTTCCAGTTTGTTTGGCATACATCAGTAGAATGCTTCCAAGTCCAACATGTGACTTTTGGAGGCAAGGTTTATCTTGACCATAATTCATTTGATTACTCAAATACTGCAATGAGAACTATAAAATTGGAGCACATACAGTTCAGAATTTTTTATATTCCACAGGAAAGGGTCTACTTGCTTTTTACCAAAATGGATATAGAAAACCTGACTATATCAGATGCACAAATGCCACACATGCGGTTTCCTAATTATCCCACAAGATTCAAACATTTAAATTTTGCTGATAATATCTTAACAGATGACCTGTTTAAGCAACCTATCCAATTGCCTCATTTGAAAACTTTAATTTTGAAGGGCAATAAATTGGAGACACTTTCTTTAGTGAGTTTCTTTGCCAACAACACATCCTTGAAGCACTTAGATCTCAGCCAGAATCTGTTACAATATGAAAATGATGAAAATTGCTTTTGGCCAGAAACCTTGATCACTATGAACCTGTCATCCAACAAATTTGCTGATTCTGTTTTCAGGTGCTTGCCCAGAAGTATTCAAATACTTGACCTGAATAATAACAAGATTCAAACTGTCCCTAAAGAGATTATTCATCTGAAGTCTTTGCGAGAACTAAATATCGCATTTAACTTTCTAACTGATCTTCCTGGGTGCAGTCATTTCAGAAAACTCTCAATTCTGAACATTGAAATGAACTTAATTCTCAGCCCATCTCTGGATTTTTTCCAGAGCTGTCAGGAAGTTAAGACTCTGAATGCAGGAAGAAACCCATTCCGGTGTACCTGTGAATTAAGAGATTTTATTCAGCTGGAAAAATATTCACAGGGCATGATGATTGGATGGTCAGATTCATATATCTGTGAATACCCTTTGAATCTAAAGGGGACTCGGTTAAAAGATGTTCATCTTCCTGAATTATCTTGCAACACAGCTCTGTTGATTGTCACCATTGTGGTTATCATGCTAGTTCTGGGGACTGCTATGGCCTTCTGCTGCCTCTACTTTGATCTGCCCTGGTATCTCAGGATGCTAGGTCAGTGGACACAGACATTGCAGAGGATTAGGAAGACAACCCAAGAACAACTCAAGAGAAATGTCCAGTTCTATGTGTTTATTTCATACAATAAACATGATTCTACCTGGGTGAAGCATGAATTAATTCCCAATCTAGAGAATGAAGAGAACTTGATTTGCCTTCATGAAGGAAACTTTGATCCTGGTAAGAGCATTACTGAAAATATCACGAACTGCATTGAGAAAAGCTGTAAGTCCATCTTTGTTTTGTCTCCCAACTTTGTCCAGAGTGAGTGGTGCCATTATGAACTTTACTTTGCCCACCAAAATCTCTTCCATGAAAATTCTGATTACATAATTTTTATCTTGCTAGAACCCATTCCACTCTACTGTATTCCTACCAGGTATCCTAAGCTGAAAGCTCTTATGGAAAAGAAAGCATACTTGGAATGGCCCAAAGACAGACGTAAATGTGGACTTTTTTGGGCAAAACTTAGAGCTTCTATTAATGTTAATTTATTAGAAACCAGAGAGATGTGTGAACTACAGACATTTGTGGAGCTGAATGAAGAGACTCAAGGTTCTGTAATCTCTCTGATAAGAACAGACTGCCTATAAAAATCCTTCCTTCCCGTAGGGAAATGGGCCTTGCATACACCGCGGGGATAGAAATTGATACAGCCTTTATGATGGTTATTTGGCAATATCATTTAAATGAAAAATGACTACTTTTATGTCACTTCTTCGAAGGATTTCTAAGAATGTATCCTACAGAAATACAAATTTGCAAAGGCTTCTATAAAACGGTGTTCATCCCAGAATATTTGTAATACTGAAAAATTGAAAAGAGCTCATGTTTCCACAGAATAAAAACGAATTCAATAAATTATAGTTCATTAATGCGATAAAATGTTACACAGCCATTAAAAAGAATGAGGTAGTTCTATATTTACTGGTATGGAGAAAATTATATTAATATGGTGGTTTATATATTGAAATAAAAGTCTAAATGAATCTATATTCAGTACTTTGGCATACTTTGGTATACTTTGGCAATTTCACTTTGGTATAGTAACAGTGGTTTAGGCCTGGGAGGTTATATTACAGAAAACTTTTGGTTTCTATGTAGTATATTTCCATAATGTTGGAGTTGCTTAAGTGAATCTATATTTCTTTATTAGGTAGAAAAAACAAGAAAGATAATGTTTAAAGCCTACGCATCCTACTCATTTTGCTTGATTCTTCCTTTCTAGTCTCCCCAGTCATAGAAAGAAAACAAGCTTTTGTAAATTTTGCAAAATTATATTTCAAAAAATGTTACCTCCTTCATTAGAAAAATTTCTGACTTACCCACCTGATAAAGGAAGAAAATGGCCATGCTTGTTTAAGATCTGACACCAATCTCCTGTTACCTTCCTGCCTCCTATCATTGAGCCGTATCAAGTTATTGGCCCTTTTCCAGAACATTCAGTCTCTTTCTCTGCCCCCAGACCTTAACATATTGCATGACTGACTGTACAATCCAAATGTCAACTTTTTTTTTGAAAACTTCCTCACTTCTAAGTATGATGCCCCTTGATTCTCCATAACACTTCAAATATATTTCTATCACAAACTGATCATATATATTTTTAAAGTTTCCCATTCTCATTAGAGTATGAGCTCCTCAAAGGCAAGGACAGACTTCCCTCTGCCCTTATATCAACAGGTGTTTACTCAGTCCCTGGTTCAGAGAAGGTGTCAATAAGTGTTTATGGAATGGATGCCAGGTAAGCTAGAGGAACTTAGCAGGGACTCAACCAGCTTCAGGATAGAAAGTCAGGGGAAAAAGGCAGAGAATCCAGAATTGAAGTATTTCTGAGTATAGCTTGAATTAGGTGAAATTGCCAATATGTGGTTGCTCTTGACCTACAACACCTACTTCATCTCATTCAATCTAATAAAACTAATATCCTAAGTAGGGTAAAATTAGGCTCTGCATCTACCTTATTTCCTTATAGTTGTGATCTTATGAATTTCTCATGCTAGCAGTCATTTGAGAAATTGTATTCAAGATGGTCAACTTGAGAGTATAGAGACAGGGTTGGGTGTCAATCTCTAAGCCAGGTTGTGCTACCATTTGGCCAATGACCAGTCTACTTGGAGAAGCTAGAGCTCAGCAGCCTTGAGGCTGAGTGTCTCTCTTCTTCCTCCCTTATGAGCTCATGGTCTGTTTGGTAAAAGGGGAAACCCAAAGAAACCACAGTGCAGCAAGATCAGAGCATGGGGAGAATGCTTTTCCAATCAGGCTTTTTGCATCTGGGCCATTGCTATTAGTGTGATTCATGGCTTCTGGAGGAGTCAGACAGACACTGTATGAGAATTTTTAAATCTTGAGTAAATTATTCAGTGTGAGACATTTATCTTTAAAGATCAGTTAATTGAGAACATGTAAAGTAGGTAACATTAGTCCTGAAGTCAATAGGGTTGAGTTATTCCATGATAGAATCCTCAATTTAATAATGCAGTTTTAAAAATAGATGTATTTTGTCACAATTAAAAAAAATACATTAGGTATACCTCTAGGTAACTTCTTGTTTCAGCAGCTAGACTACCATGAAATCTTTTTTTTTTTTTAATTTTTTTTCCAACTTTTTTTTTTTTTTTTTTTGGGACAGAGAGAGACAGAGCATGAATGGGGGAGGGGCAGAAAGAGAGGGAGACACAGAATCGGAAACAGGCTCCAGGCTCCGGGCCATCAGCCCAGAGCCTGACGCGGGGCTCGAACTCACGGACCGCGAGATCGTGACCTGGCTGAAGTGGGACGCTTAACCAACTGCGCCACCCAGGCGCCCCAGACTACCATGAAATCTTACCTATCAGATCATTGTACTGTTCCAGAAACTTAAGATTTTCCAGAAAATTAGAACTTCCTAATTTGCTTGGTTTTGAGTCTTATTAGGTATATAATATTGACTCTTGTGGTATATAATAGAAAATGAATCATACATAGGTTTAATATTGGGACATGAGATTGAAGTAGCACCTAGCCTCATGCAGAACTGAGGATATACTTTTACCCAAGAAGTTTTAGATTTCATCGAGGGACCCACTCTCCTCAAGCATGACATTGATGAGGAAGTAAGCATACACAGACTGCATGCTGTAACAGAACCCAGTGTAATGCGTCTGATCATGTTTTGAAAATGATTCCAGGTCTTATGAAGTTGCAAGTTCCTTCCCATTCCCTTGCCATTTGCCAACCTGGAGCTTCTTCCATTTTTTCTCAAGGAGATTGAGCTCTGTATCAATATTGTTCAAGTCTTCTGCGGATTCTTCAGGATGCCTTCCCAACCACTGTGCATCTCTACAGATAAATGACACTATTTTCTGGGTGTCAACAGTCCAGTGTGGATAATGTTCTATATTCTATAAAAGTGGCAAAGAGGTCTATGATAAAATGGGATTATAATCCTCAAATTCCAAGTGGTTTGGAGGGAGATGAGTTTTAAATCTAATTTATGGCAAATTTTCTCTGAGGTGCAACTCCTTCGTGTATTATGATGAACCATTCCAAAAAAGCATAGATTAGGAATGTAAGTCTATGAGTGAGAGTTTAGAACCTATCAGATATAACTCTCACTTTCAAGTGGGATTGGAATTTTAAATGACTCACCTAAGCCTGAGGTCAAACATTGATCTTTTAACTCCTACACTGATGAGACTTTTCTTTCCAATCCAGGACAAGATGCCTCTTACTTTTTGTATTTGATTTCATCATTGTGATCTTTTCATTTCCATTCTCAACAACAGAGCCTTGGATTGGGCCCCTTGCATATCCCGCTTAGCCTGTCCAAAATTATTTGTGCCTGGACTCTGCAGTGTCTCCCCACTGCCTTGGACCCCTTCCTCCATCCTGGCTACCAACTCTTTTGAAGGGCCTTTGTTGAATTTCTAAGTCCTTCTTAGGGTCTGGTACTACCAAGACTGGCAGTGTTCTTCAAGTGAGATATCCCTGGCCCAGACCCAGACCCATATGGATCCTGGTCTTCATTTGTCCCCCTCAAGATGCTTTCTGACCCACTGCCTTACACATGAAGTCAATCAGATATCCTGAGGAGCTCTAGAACTCATGCCTAGGGGGCCCTCTCAGAGTTTGGTTGTTGGACCCCAATTTGAGTTGGACAATCTGGCAAGCAGATCACTGCTGCTGGCTGAAGCAGTGTGGGACTACCCAAGATTGGGCCAACAGAATGGTGCTAACATGCTGATTTGAGATGACTCTCACACTGAACACAAGATGACTTCAGGGGTCAAGGCTATCAATAGTCTACCACCAGCCCTTAGACTTGAGCCACCAGTGTGGGCTTGTGTCTATCTGTGTTTTCACTATAGTGCCACCTCTTGTCTATAGCACCATAGGATGGCAAGCATGGCAGCAGGTGTCTTTCACCCTGCACTCCTCCTCTTCCCCCAGCATCTGGCATCCAGGGTGATAACTGCCATTGCTGTAGGCTCTATGTCATGTGTTAGGCAGTCTTTCAAGGAAGGCCTTCAATATTGAACACAAATGGGCCTTATAATCAATGTCCTCTTTTACCTTCCACTGATGTGGTGACATTGTGCTCTCCCTGTCCTAAGCCATGTTGAAGAGGGAAGTACTTATCCTGGAAGAGTGGGACTGTGCTTCTCTCTTCACACATGAACCCCTCACCAACCCTCCCCCACTGGTGTTAGTGTATGGAAGGCAAGGGTCCATTCAGCATCAAAAGAGCTCCCATTCTGGGAATGCAATGATTACTACCTCAATAGTCCATGGGAAGACAAGACTGGAAAATGCCTTGTTCTATGTTTATACCATACAATTATGAATGGTAAACTTAACAAGACCAGAAAAGGAATATTGGTTCACATTGACCTGCATATTTTGGGGAAGGCTTGCATCAATGAAGCACAGTACCAACCATTGAGAAAGAGTCATTGGAAGGCAGTGTGGACAGATGATGCAGTGTCACGGCTATTAATGTGACCAGTGTTATAGACATACTATTAGGGAACTGAAGAGGCACAAAGAGCTATAATGTTTAATGTAAGTAGGCTCTGAAGACCCGTGTCCTTGTGGTTAATTACAGCACTGCTACCATTTTCTCCTGGTGGTATATATAAAATTAACCATGGAGGGTGCATTGGATAATAAAATGCCTTAAGAGATGGTTCTTGGATTTGAAACAAGAAGACATGGTGCTTGGATCTCACAAAGACTCTTTCAATGAACCACCTAGAAAATAAATGATATATAAGTAACTCTTCTCTATCCATCTTCATTAATAAGACACCAAGCCTCCTATGGGTCCGTACATTTTGAAACATTTTTAAATCAAATTATTTATATAGACACGAGTCTATATATATAGACACGAATATATATATATAGACACGAATATATATATATATATATATATATATATATATATATATATATATATATATTCCCAGAGCCCTGCACACCCTGGAGGCAGCTCTGAGAAGGAAAATATCCTGGCTCACGTGGCCAGAACTTATATTGCTTCTTATTTCTTGGCTACTCAAACTTGTTTTGGTTTTAGCAGAAGTCATTGAGCACAGGAGAGTTTTGTCTCAAGTGCTATGGCTCATGTGGTGAAATTCAGTGGTAAGATTAATGGATCTGACAGATTGGCAAAGGCAAATTCTAGCAACACAATATTAAGGTTATTGGAAGTTTCTCCTACAGTTTTGACAAAAAATTGAAGGAAGGGATGCGTTTCTTATTTTATATCAGGATGGGTGAAAGCTCTACATTATTAGGTTCTGTTTTCTCTGTGGAGGAAGTTAGATTTTTAGTTGTGTCTGGGAACTTTCTAAACCTAGTGACCTGAAGTATTTAACCTCCTGGCAGCAGCACCTTTGGCCCTGGGGGAAAAAATAGGGCAGAAGGAGAAGCTATATATACCAGTTAGCTCTAATTGTCCATTAGGCCCAATGTCTTCTTTTGATTCCTGGTCTCATTAGTCCTGGGGAGATCCAGAGACCCATTAGCCCTCAACCTTCTCCTGGTTCTTTGATTTCTGGAAAAGAGTTGAGTCAGTCTCCATGATACTGTTTTTTAGTATCGTGGCCCTGTGTGTAACAATACAAATTCGAACCCTTCTTGAGGTTTATATGTGCCAGCCACTGCTCTAAGGATGTTGTGAGTTATACTTGCTAACTGTCATAGATCTATGAATTAAATTTTATCATTATTCTTATGTAACAGATTAAGTACAGAAGGTACCCAAAAGTTAAGGTTTCATGGCTAATAAATGACAGAAATCCAAGGTAGTCTAATTATAGAGTCTGCTTTCCTGTGTACTATGCTATGCCGACTCCAAAGAGCCTGTTAACTATTGGTTTCACTCATATTTATATTCACCATGAAAATACTTGTTCATGCTAGACCATATTTTTGAATGGAGGGGTCTCGTTGCTTAAGAGTAAGTCTCATTATTTAGTATATAACTCAAATGCTGCCAGTCCTTCCTGGCCTATGGCTAAAATAAGGCACATCAACATCAGTGACCCCAAGTTTTTGTTCTTGGCCCACCGGCTTAAGCAGGGCTTCTGGCCTCCTGCAAAGGTCCCCATGAGTAATTCTAGGAGATCTCAAGGAGCCTCAGTTCTGCTCGTACACCACACTGACAGCTACACTCCCCATTTGCCACCACCATGGCCTGCCCACTGTAGCTAACTCAGGTGGCTAGACCTGGGGCCCTTCAAAGTCCTTGAGAGAGCCTTGCACTATTGACATTGCTGAATGAAGGTGCCTCCTAGATGATGCTAATGTCTGTGCTGAGGTGTTTTCTCTCAATAAACCCAAATTCATTTATCCTTGAGGTGAGGAGCCATGCTGAGTTCCATGCAGTAGTAGGAGGTTCGAAATCTCTCTTCCTAAAACAGGGTGGGTATCAACATCCCAGCATTCTAAAGCTGCAATGCTGGAATCCAGAATCTCACCAAGTCAATACGCTCAGCATCACTAATCATCAGGGAAATGCAAATCAAAACCACAATGAGATATCACTCACACCTGTTAGAATGTCCATTATCAAAAAAACAATAAATAACAAGTGTTGGCGAGGATGTGGAGAACAGGGAACCTTTGTTCCCTTGGAAAGGGAATTCCTTGTTGGTGGGAATGTAGATTGGCGCAGCCACTCTGGAAAACAATATGGAGGTTCCTCAAAAAATTAAAAATAGAACTACCGTATGATCCCGCAATTCCAAAGAAAGTGAAAACATTAACTAGAAAAGATATGTGCACCCCCATGTTCACTGCAGCATTATTCACAATAGCCAAGACATGGAAACAACTGAAATGTCCAGTAATGGATGAGTGGATAAAGAAAATGTGGTATATATGTATACGTACACACACACACACACACACACACACACACACACACACACACACACTGGAATATTATTCAGCTATTAAAAAGAAGGAAATCCATGGGGCACCTGGGTGGCGCAGTCGGTTAAGCGTCCGACTTCAGCCAGGTCACGATCTCGTGGTCCGTGAGTTCGAGCCCCGCGTCAAGCTCTGGGCTGATGGCTCAGAGCCTGGTGCCTGTTTCCGATTCTGTGTCTCCCTCTCTCTCTGCCCCACCTCTGTTCATGCTCTGTCTCTCTCTGTCCCAAAAGTAAATAAACGTTGAAAAAAAAAAAAAAAGAAGAAGGAAATCCTGTCATTTTTGACAATATGAATAGACCTTGAAGACATTAAGCTAAGTGAAATAAGTCGCACAGAGAGAGACAAATGCTGAATGATCTCACTTATGTATGGAATCTAAAACACAAAACAAAAACCAAACAAATACCAAACTCGTAGATACAGAGAACAGGTGGGTGGTAGCCAAAGGCTGGTGGGGGGTGAGTGAAATGGATGAAAGGGGTAAAAAGTTACAAACTGCCAGTTACAAAATAAATAAGTTCTGGGGATATAGTGTATAGCATGATGACTATAGTTACTAATAATTTATTGCATATTTGAAAGTTGCTAAGAGGGGAGATGTTAAAAGTTCTCATCACAAGAAGAAAAGGTTTTGTTACTAGGTATGATGATGGATGTTGTGGCAACCATTTCATAATGTATACAAATTTCAAATCATGTTCTATGCTTGAAACCAATGTAATATATTTCAATTATGTCTTACTTTAAAAAACTGGAGAGAAAAATAAGACAATCATACTAGTGCATAGAGTTCATTTAAAAATAACTAATAATTTGAAATCTAATGTCATATTAAATGACCCTGTTAGAAAATAGGTAAATAATTGCACACAAATCTTCACTATAAACCACCACATCTATAAGATAACATAACTGCTTAAAAAGTAAAAAATGGCTTATATACACAATCTCAGAAACCTCCATCATTAAAGAGGAACTAAAGAAAGAGGAAAAACACTGCATATTCATTACAGTAAAAATAGTACCTGGGCACCCTGGGTGGCTCAGTCTGTTAAGCATCCCACTCTTGATTTCGGCTTGGGTCATGATCTCACATTCAGTTGTGGGATCAAGCTCCCCATCTGACTCTATGCTGGGTGTGGGGTCTACTTAAGATTCTCTTCCTCTCTCTCTGCCCCTCCACCTCTCTTAAGAAAATAGTACCACGTGTATGTGTAATCAACCTAATGAACTGGTGAAAAATTTCTGTAACTATTATAACATGAAAATTTACATTTCTATTCATTTTGAAAACATTGCCAACTATTTATTTGGGCTCTTTTCCATAATATTTTTCTGAAAAATAGAATTGAAAAAAATCACTAAGTCTTCTGATGCTTAATAATAAATTTATGAGTGTGAAATTGTGAATAATCAGCCAATTGGGCAAAAATAAATTTGGTCCTTTGCTGCCTCCCTTTCGGCTTTTGTACAGTACTGTTCCAGGGTGCACAATTGTGCAGAGACCACAAAGTCATGTCATATTTCTTGGCTTTTACAATTTATATGGCAAAGTTGAATTAAAATTTAAAAACATTTTATTCTTTAGAAAGTTCAGAAAATCAGCTCCCCCAAGCCAAGCATGTGGCTTATATAATCAAAACAAATTAGTTGAATTACATGTGTTATGCAAGATTAAAAAAATATATATATACATATGTATATGTATATATATATATACATATATATATGTGTATATATATACATATACATATATATGTATATCTTCAAAACCAGGTGTGCAAGGGGGCGCCTGGGTGGCTCAGTCAGTTAAGTGGTGGACTCTGTTTCAGCTCAGAGCATCATCTCAAGGTTTTGTGAGTTCCAGCCCCTGGAGGGGCTTTGCACTGACAGTGTGGAGCCTGCTTGGTATTCTTTCTCTCTCTCTCTCTCTCTCTCTCTCTCTCTCTCTCTCTCTCTCTCTCTCTCAAAAATAAAATAAACAAAGCTTAAAAAAATTAACAATGCACATGTCAGCACCCAAAGCCTCAGTGCTGGGATCCACAGTCTTACATGAAGTCTGTTTGTTCGGCACTTGCTGTTAACCTTTGTAGGAGCCCCAGACCCGTCCAGGGGGCAAGGAGTATGATGAGCACCACATTCCTCCCATTTTCATTATTCCTTCTCACCTCTCATTTGCAACCCCCCCCCCCAACCAAGTACTCTTTCCTCCTCCTCCCTATGCCTATCAATATATGCATATTAACTGGGAGGAATGAACATCATTCAAATAGCCCAACTTTTAGTCTTAGTTTAGATTCAGTTACAACACACTGCTACATATTTTACAAATCAAATTGGATGGGGAGGTTTGCCCCATAAGGAGGCCCAGGAGAGGATGGAGTGGGGAAAGGAATATATTTTCCACTGTCAGAACCTTAGAAAAAACTTCGACCCCACATCTTCCTCAGTCTTCACAAGCGGGAAGCTCAATAAGCTTGAAACTGATTTGATATAATAGCTAAAACCTGAATAGATAGAATTTCGTTTTTAATTTTTAAAACTTGGCCTCAGGTGCCAAACGAAAAAGGACAAAAAGGATATACGACGGTCATTAAAAAGGAAAACCCAAACCAAACGAAAAAAGAAAAAAAGAGGAAAGGTTCAAGAGAAGAAGAAACAAACACGGCAGGCGCCAGCAATAATGCAACTTCTTTAGCAGAGTGCGTCTAAGCTTCAGGCCAGGGCCGCCAGGAAGTCAAACGCCCCCCCCCCCCCAACCGGGTTTACTAAGAGTTTCACTTCAGCAGTGGCTCTTTTCCCCCTCCCCTGCGGGTGTGGAAAGCAGAAGTTCGCGACATGAAAATAGATCCCACTGTGCACGCAAGAGTAATGCCATCAGCAAAGCGCCTCTTCCTGTCAGTGCACTTCAATTCTCAGCTGGCGCCGTGGAAACCCTGCCTTGGCTTGGGGGGTGTGGGGGGGGAGCTTTCCAGTGTTCGCTGCAGCATTTGACCACTTGGTGTTCTGTAAATTCTGCAATAAATTCCTAAATGAGCCCTTGTGCCAGAGAAAGAAGTGCAGGGAAAAACCATTCTGACCTTCTCCGGAGCTCACCTCGAACCGGGGCACCTGTCACATCAGTCATTCTTCAGACGCCGGGGGCGTAGCTGCGAGGGACTCAGGACATTGGGATGTCACAAGAAAGCTGCCCTGATTTTTCT
This sequence comes from Felis catus, assembly GCF_018350175.1. Taxonomy (NCBI): domain Eukaryota; kingdom Metazoa; phylum Chordata; class Mammalia; order Carnivora; family Felidae; genus Felis; species Felis catus. The sequence goes on from NC_058371.1 coordinate 172,848,522, forward strand.
TTTGTTGTTTCTCATTTTTCTTTCTTTCTCTCTCTTTTTTTTTTTCCCTCCTCCACCGCCTCGGAAAGCCATAGAATGAAGCCACTTTTCGGCTCTACTTCATTCTTATTCCTGTCCCAAATCAGGGGGGAAAGGTTGGGAACCAGGGGAAATCGCTGAAAGCCAGAACGTCGCTGCACCATCAGCATCACCTGAGAGCTTGTTAGCGGCCTCACCTGAAAGCTTGTTAGAAATGCAGTCTTTCAGGATCCATCCCAGACCTACTGAATTAGAATCTGCATTTTAGCAAGGCCCCCCGCTGATACCTGTGTACAATAAAGTTTGAGAAGGCTGGGAAAGAAAACTTTAAAAATGAACTGGAGTCTTGCCCCCAGGGGCGTGCCCTTGTGTGAAATTTTGGGGTCACAGCGACACCCTGTGGTTGCTTTGGTAGTTGCTGTTGCGCTTTCCGGTGGGTAAGCTGTGTCTGACAGCAGTTAGTTCACGCATCACCGGAGCAACAGGTGACTGTGTGGTACCAGTCAGTGCCCAGAGGCCTCTGTGTTGCGCCTCTCTCCACCACTCTGTCAGATGAAGAGATATGGGCCCTCTTCCGAGGATGCTTTCTACTGAAGCTTACGATGGCTTATAGGCTTAGCCATTCTCTGCGTTCGAAACAGCGGGACAACAGATCTCAAAGCCTTTCTTTACCCACCAGATTTGTCACAGAATTCACAAAGCCATAAAAACTCAGCGACACGAGATAGTTTTAGAGATAATCCAGATGAGTGGTCCTTACCCTTCCATGTAATAATAGTTGCTTTACTGCACTTTTACTTTGCTTCAAGCACTGGTCTAAGCACCTGCATGCATTCAGTCATTTAAACTTCACAGGTCAGTGGAGCAGGTGATACATATCACCTCTCTCTTGTAGATCCTTGTCTGATAATTTTGTCAGTAGTAGTTGTCGATTGAGAAAAATCTATACTAATAAGAAACTGTTAGGATGAATCCAGTAACTCTCGAAAATGCATTTGCATTGAATTAAACCCAATGGCTTCTATATATATTTTGGGAAGAGTAGTGCAGATGTATAAGATATGTTATTTACCCCGCCTCGGACTGGGGTTGGACACGGACTTGGGTCCCCTTGTAACAGCTCCAAGGCTCTCCAAAGGATTCATAGCTCACAGGCTGGGAATCCCCAGTGCAGAAGCATGCCCCAAATGCTTTGTCGATGCCATGCCATACGATCCTGAACACACCTAATTTTACCTGGTCTCTGATGCCTAGCAGGAACAGACCTGCCTTGGCCTTGGATGGCAGACTTTGGGGAATAGCAGATGATGAAACTGACTTCAGGGAAGTTGCCTATGGCTACACTTCTAGCTTGAAAAGCTACAGCATAGGGACAGAGTCGTGGCCAATCTCTTTCATCTGTTCTCCAACCTGTATACCCTAGGAAAAATAATTTTCCTGAAACACCGTTATGTTTGAGTTATTCTCCAACTCAAAATAACCCCCAATTATGCCCAGCTGGTTATGTGAGATAAAGCCCATTCTGATTGCCTTGGTTCTCAAAGCAAAATCTTGTACCAACTAACCTGTTTGTTGCTATTCCCTTCATGTCTCCCATGCTCTGTCGAGACTATTCCTCTTGTCCTCTGTGTTGTCAGTGGAGAATGAGGGTCTCAGAGGAGACCCCTAGGAGGCCAGCGTTGGCTAAGGTGACTCTCCATGGGAAGCACTGCTTTGGTTAAGTCACTTGGAATGCAGATAGATCCTTCATAGACACAGGAAAAGTTATATGGCCTTCTCTCGAGAGTAAACACAAGTTTACTGTAAAAAATACAGTTACTGATTTGACCAGGTAAGCGCATATACTCGTGGGTATTCTGTTCTACTGGCCCTTATTGGAAGAAATAGCATAATCAGAAGGAAACTTGGTCAGCATGAATCTTAGCCATCTCTTGTTTCTGGTTGCCCAGTATCAACTCCCCCTTCCTAAAAGTACATTATTTCCTTTTGAGGCATCCTTTTTCCCAGATATAGTCTGGGAGACAGTGACCAAGATTCCGGCACTTGCTGGTTGGTTGGTAGAGAGGTGGCCCAGACTCTTAGAACAGGAGACAATTGCGTGCTCTCTTCCTGGTATTTCAATCTTGACCAGAGGATCAAAGAAATAGAAAAGAATTCGATTCCATCCCCACAGTGGTGCCCTGGTCTTCCGGAGCCTTTGTTTAGACCCCCTGGTGGTCTTCGAACCCTATCCTCCAGGAATATCTTAGTTCCTGCCTGTTTCCCAGCTTCCACCTCATTGACTCTGTAAGCGTCCAACATCCTTCAAAAAAGAAAACAATCTTTTGATTAAGTCAATATGCTAGTCAGCTATTGCTAGCATGTGTTGTATTGAAAACAACCCTCAAAATCTCAGTTGTTTGTACCAACCAGAATTTATTTTCTAAACTCACAGTTCTGTTGGTCGGCCAGGGTGGTCGTGTCGGGCTTCATTTCTGGTTAGGTCTGTTCCAGGTACCTCTCATTTGAAGCAGTGACTCAGGGCATGGTCTTCTCATGGTAGATGGAGGAGGACAAGGTAGCCCACACAAGCACATTTACATGCTCTGTTAAGCATCATATATGTTATGCTACATTTTGTTGTCCAAAGCAAGTCACACGGTCAGACTTAAACGCAATTGTGTGGAGATGTGTATTCTGCTTACTCTACAGGTGGGTACTGCAAGGTCACCATTGAAAGGGGATCGATGTAATTGTGTTCTGTTACAAGGAGAGGGTGCAAGGTTAGGACCTTAACCTACCTTGGTTAGCCACAAAATAATAAAATGTTGACAGATTAATTTTAAGATAGTTAATCTTATCAATCTTTGCCTTAATGGCTTATGCTTTCTGACTCTTGTTTAAGAAATTTCTGGTTCTCGGGGTGCCTGGGTGGCTCAGTCAGTTGAGTGTCTGACTTTGGCTCAGGTCATGATCTCGTAGTTTGTGAGTTCAAGTCCCACATTGGGCTCTGTGCTGACAGCTCAGAGCCTGGAGTCTGCTTCAGGTTCTGTGTTTCCCTCCCTCTCTGCCCCTCTCCTGCTCACACTCTGTCTCTCTCTCAAAAATAAACAAACATTTTTTTAAAAATTAAAAAAAAAAGAAATTTCTGGTTCTCGGGGAGCCTGGGTGGCTCAGTTGGTTAAGCGTCTGACTTCAGCTCAGGACTTGATCTTGTGGTTCATGAGTTCAAGCCCCGCATCGGGCTCTGTGCTGACAGCTCAGAGCCTGGAGCCTGCTTCGGAATCTGTGTCTCCCTCTCTGTCTCTGCCCCTCCCCTGCTCACACTCTGTCTCTCTCTCCCTCAAAATAAATAAACATTAACAAAAATTTTTAAAAAAGAAATTTCTGGTTCTTAGACCCAGGCAGGCCATAAGGATAGTCCTCTTTATTTTGTTTTTCACACATAAGTCTTTAGTCCACAGGACAGCTGAGGCAGGAACCCAACTTTACATCTTTGCTAATGGCTGACGGATTGTCCCAGTATTGCTTATTTCATCCTATTCCCACTGATCCGTAATGCCTCCTTTGCCAAACGCCAAATTTCCCTAAATGCAGGAGTGTCTTTCTGGATTCTCTCTTATTTCATTGTTCTGTTCATCAACCCTTGTGCTGATATTGCACTTCTCAATTATCCCATCTTTATCTTCATTTAGAATCAGCTTGTCAAGTTCCACTATACACACTAAAAATACTGATCAAAATTTTGTTTGGAATTTCTTTGAAGTAAAGATTAATATGGGGAGAAAGAGGGTTTTCAAGATAGTAAATCCTCCTCCGCACGAACATGGAATATTTCTTCACTTATTTGGGTCTCTAATTACATTCCACAAAATTTTATAATTTTCTTCTTATAACATGCACACCATTTGTTAGATTTATTCCTAGAAATTTTATTTTTATGTTGGGATTTAAATGTGATCTTTTAAAAGTTACATCTTTTAACTATTTGCTGCCTATCTATAGAAGCCAGAAAATTTTGTCATAATAGCAACATTTATGTAACCCTTACCATGTGACAAGCACTGTCCTAAGCATTTTATATGTGTGGAATTCATCAATCTCACAATGACACTATGAAAGAGGTATTGTTATTATAACTATATATGAGGGAATTGATGTCCAGAGAAGTGCAGAGATATTAAATAAATTTTCCAGGATCACAAATGGTAAAGCCAGGATTCAAGCTCATTGTTCAACATCCAGGGCTATAACCACAACACTGTATTTGCCTCTTAACCTTGTTAAGCTCTTGCATTAATTTGAATGATTTGCTTGTCTATTTCTTAGGCTTGACATGTAAACAACAAAAACAATAAATACTTTTTGGGAAAAAACGTTTATTTATTTTGAGAGAGAGAGAGAGAGAGCACTAGCAGAGGAGGGGCAGAGAGAGAGGGGGAGAGAGAGAACCCCAAGCAGAGTCCTGTGCTGTTAGCTTGCAGCCCAACTCAGGGCTCGAACTCACAAACCGTGCAATCGTGACCTCAGCCCATATCAAGAGTCAGATGCTTAGCCGACTGAGCCCCCCTGAAGCAATAAATACTTTAGAAATCAACTAGCAGATATATAGTTAACACCCTACTGAAGTTGTGCAAGGGGTGCACGTGTGTGTGTGTGTGTGTGTGTGTGTGTGTGTGTGTGTGTGTGTGTTGGGAGGAAGAACTTTATTAAGAGCAGCATTCTCAGAGAGAATCGAATTCCCCACACCTTTGGGATTGCTGGTGGACCTCACGGAGGAGCCAGGCATATCGGGTGCTGAGGCACCAGCCAAGTCAGGGCATCCTCAGGGAGGCCTGAATGGGGAAAGAGGCCCAGGGCCAAGTGCAACAGACAGTGTCAAATGACAGGGCTTCTCCTCCCCCCACCTCCAACCCCAGATTTGGGCTGAATCAAAGGGCCATTCAGGCCCCTCCCTTTCACAGACCAAGGCCAAGGGGGCTGTCCCTCGAGGCTGAAATGCAACAATCCCCTGGGCTTCTGCTCCAAACAGGCTTGTGTTTGAAACCACAATATACTTGGCTCCGGTTTTACACGCATTAGTTCCTGGTGCTGGAAAAAAAAAAAAAAAAGGAACTAGAAGAATGAAAGGGGAGGTCTTGAGGGAGGGGGAATTCTTTTTCCAGTCTAGTGAATGAGGTTAATAAGTGGAAAAATAAAACTACTCTCCGTGAAGGGTATTTGGAAGGGTTACCAGGCCACAGTAATTAAAAGCAAATTAAAAGGCTATATCATTCATGCAGCCTCAATGGCTTCTCTCAGCGCTGAGGGAACTGAATCTACCTCAGGGCAGTGGAGGCAGAGTGGGGAGGAGGGAGAGCAAGGAGGAGAAGGAGGGGGAGTTGGAGAGGAGGGAGAGCAGGGCGGAGGAGAAGAAGAGGGAGTGGGGAGGAAAGAAACAGAGAGGAGGGGGAGCAGAGAGGACTGCTTGTCCTCCCATGTGGGGTGGCAATCCACAAGCAGCCAGGACACCCACCTGTTTCTCTCTGTGGCATCCCGAATGCTAATTCACGAATTAGGGAATTGATTGATTATCTTCCCAAACCCCACTACAAATTGGACATTTGTTCACACATTTCAAAGGAATGTTTTCTAGGCCTTTGCATAGTGTGGAAAAAACCCCACCAAACCAACCTTAGGTTTGGTCATCTTGAGTGAGTCACTTGAATCTGACTCTCAGTTCCCTCTCTGTAAAATATAGGTGCAAACTAATCTATTTTGTCCAAATAGTGCTCTCCTGAGTTCTCTCCGAAACCTGGAACAGGTAGAGGGAAGGGAAATGGAAATGTTCATTAAGCAATTCAGCCCATTGCGCTTCTGTCATTTTTGACCTCAGACCATTTTCAACACCACCTAGTTGAGCAGTTAATCCTAACAAGCCTGTTTCTGTGACATGGTAATGGTGTGTCAACAATCCTGGGTGACCGCGAAGGTCAGAGGCACTGCCTCTCATACTGGTTTGGCCCACATTGCCACCCTGTGGAAGGTGTGGAAGGTTCCAGCCAGCATCAGGTCTTTCTCAGGGAAACCTTTTCATAGGCCTGGTGGGTGGTAAGTACTTGCAGGTTCTGTGTCAGCAGACGAAGCCCTGTGGCCTGTGTTGAAGTGGACTCCCACAGATCTACATCGGTGTTTTCACAAATGCAGGTGAGACTTTGCATGAGATTCTGCAACAATTTCCCCGTGAAACCTTTCTTGAACTCCAAAGTCAGGTTATGATGTTGTCCTATGTTTTCCAACGCACCCTGGCTACTTGCTACCCTAGAACTTAAAGTTGTTAGGGGTATTGCCTGTTTACCCACTCTTCCTGTACCCTTTCTCTGGCCAGAAACCATAGCTTTTCACTAGGAATCCCCAGGGCCTAGCAAAGTCTTTGCCCGACAAAGGCGATTGTATTTTCTGAAAATAGCAACAGCAATATTTCCGGTTTCACGTGTTCTTCTACAAACTTTCCACTCCCCATCACAAGGCAGAATCTATTTCTCCTCTGCTGAGACCCAGGGTAGAGAAAGGGCGGGCTCCATGACTGCCTCAATAAATAGAATCCTGCAGAATGCTTGACTTCCAAGGCTAGATTGTAAAAAGAAATAAGGCTTCTGCCTGATGCTGTTTCCCTTGGGATGTTCACCCTTGAAACCATCCACCAGGTTGTGGGGAGCAAATGATGCCCCCAGCTGAGCCAGCTTCAACTGCCAGGCAGGTGAATGGAGGGGCCTTCAGATGATAGCATCCTGTAGCCTTCAAGTGTTGCAGTTGAGGCATCAGACATTGTAGGGCAAGACAAGGTGTCTCTGGTTTGTCACGTCCAAATTCTTGTCCCCCAAAATCTGTGAGCATAATAAATGTTTGAAGTGCACCACTAAGTGTTGGGGTTATTTGCTACTCAGCCCTAGTATTTGGAGCAGTGGTCAATGATAGACACTAAACACATTAGTGAATGGCCGGACAGTGTTCCATGAGATCCCTGGACCCTCCCAGGAGGTAGAAAAGAGATACAGCTATTCCAGGAAATAAGTGGAAATGCATTGTGTTTCTCTAAAGTTTTAAGGCATAAATATCCGTAAATACCTACTATACTATAATAGAAAAAATTCTTTTAAAAATCAGGATATAGGGGTCCTATCAATCCATGAAATGGAGGAAACTTAGATGCATTTTACTAAGTTAAAGAGGCCAATCTGAAGAGCCTATAGATTGCATGATTCCAACTAATGTGACATTCTGAAAAAGGTGTAACTATGGAAGCAGTAAAAAATATCAGTGGTTGCAGAAGGTTGAGGGGAGGGGATGAATAGGCAAGGGACACAGGATTTTTAGATTACTGAGACTATTCTCTATGATACTATCATGGTGGATATGTGTTATTGTACATCTGTCCCATAGAATGCACAGTGTGAAGCATGAACGTTGATGCAAACGAGAGGCCTTGAGTGATATGTCAGTGTTGGTTTCTAGATTCTAACACATGTACTACTCTGATGCTGATGGTGGGGTCAACTGTGTTGGTGTGGGGACAGGAGGTATATAGGAAATCTCTGTGGTTTCTATTCAGTTATGTTTTCTTTCCACTCAATTTTTCTGTAAACCTAAAACTGCTCTAAAAAATAAATGCTAAGGGCACCTGGCTGGCTCAGTGAGTAGAGCATGCAACTCTTGATCTCAGGTTCGTGAGTTTGAGCCCCATGTTGGGTGTAGAGATTACTTTAAAAAAATAAATAAAAATGAAAAAAAGGCTATTTTTTTAACGTTTATTTATTTTTGAGACAGAGAGAGACAGAGCATGAGGGGCAGAGAGAGAGGGAGACACAGAATCTGAAACAGGCTCCAGGCTCTGAGCTGTCAGCACAGAGCCCAACGCGGGGCTTGAACTCACGGACCGCGAGATCATGACCTGAGCGGAAGTCGGACGCTTAACCGACCAAGCCACCCCGGCGCCCCAAAAAAGGCTATTTTTTAAAGGGGTCATTTAAATATGGTCTTATTTAAGAGCCTAGGGATTCCTTCTTCCCTCTCCCCAACCTTCTCACAAATAAACAAGCTGTGGATTTTTAATGTTTGCTTCACTGCATTGGAGCTTGAGGGTAAAGTCCAACCACGTACATCAGGGGTACCTCGGGACTTAGTCTTTCCCTTCCTTCCTCTCTTTGGTGGACTTTGTGTTATCTGGGAGCCGGTGTGTTTCTAACATAATTTAAGGAGTCCTCTGTTTCTACCTTGAGTGACAGGGAAAAAAACGTGAGCCTTAAAAGGCACAGAACTATATAGATGGCTTAGGAAGAGATTAAACAAGGATCCTAGGGCAGATTGAGTAACAAATAAAGTCTTCATTTTTCTTGTTTCTCCAACATTTATTAATTAGTAACTGTTTTCCATAAAAGTATCAGCAGGATCATCATTCTTAAAACTGACCAACATAAACATGATGTTTAATTTTGTGTTGTAATTCATTAGATGGCATAATTGGCTCTTACTGTTATGTCTATTTGTTTAATAGATATCTCTTCAGAAAATACAGCAGGTGACCATGTAGTTTCCAGATTATCTGCATGGAAGGTTAATGTATATGTACCTGTGTATGTGCACACACTTGCTACATGTCTTAGAAGAAGAGAGGTTTTCTCTCTGTGCCACAGAAACTTCTACCCTCCAAGGAGCAGAGGTTATTTTTTCTATTATTTATTTTTTATAATTTACATACAAGTTAGATGGTGCAACAATGATTTCAGGAGCAGATTCCTTAATACCCCTTACCCATTTAGACCATCCCCCCTCCCACAACCCCTCCAGCAACCCTTATTTGTTCTATATATTTAAGAGTCTCTTATGTTTTGTTCCCCTCCCTGTTTTTATATTATTGTTGCTTCCCTTCCCTTATGTTCATCTGTTTTGTATCTTAAAGTCCTCATATGAGTGAAGGCATATGATATTTGTCTTTCTCTGACTAATTTCGCTTAGCATAATACTCTCCAGTGCCATCCACATAGTTGTCAATAGCAAGATTTCATTCTTTTTGATTGCCGAGTAATACTCCATTGTGTGTGTGTGTGTGTGTGTGTGTGTGTGTGTGTGTGTGTGTATACCACATCTTCTTTATCCATTCATCCATCGATGGACATTTGGACTCTTTCCATACTTTGGCTATTGTTGATAGTGCTGCTATAAACGTTGGGGTGCATGTGTCCCTTTGAAACAGCATACTTGTATCCCCTGGATAAATAACTAGTAGTGCAATTGCTGGGTTGTAGCAGAGTTCTATTTTTAATTTTTTGAGGAAACTCCATACTGTTTTCCAGAGTGGCTGCACCAGTTTGCATTCCCACCAGCAGTGCAAAAGAGATCCTCTTTCTCCACATACTCACCAACATCTTGCCTGAGTTGTTAATGTTAGCCATTCTGACAGGTGTGAGGTGGTAGCTCATTGTGGTTTTGATTTGTATTTCCCTGATGATGAGTGATGTTTAGCATTTTTTCATGTGTCAGTTGGCCATCTGGATGTCTTCTTTGGAGAATGCCTATTCATGTCTTTTGCCCATTTCTTCACTGGATTATTTGTTTTTGGGGTGTTGAGTTTGATAAGTTCTTTGTAGATATTGGATACTAACCCTTTATCTGATATGTCGCTTTCAAATATCTTCTCCCATTCTGTCAGTTGCCTTTTAGTTTTGCTGATTGTTTCCTTCACTGTGCAGAACTTTTTATTTTGATGAGGTCTCAACAGTTTGTTTTTGCTTTTGTTTCCCTTGCCTCCAGAGATGTGTTGAGTAAGAAGTTGCTGTGGCCGAGGTCAAAGAGGTTTTTGCCTGCTTTCTCCTCTAGGATTTTGGTGGTTTCCTGTCTTATGTTTAGGTCTTTCATCCATTTTGAGTTTATTTTTGTGTATTGTGTAAGAAAGTGGTCCAGGTTCATTTTTCTGCATGTTGCTGTCCAGTTTTCCCAGCACCATTTGCTGAAGAGACTGTCTTTATTCCATTGGATATTCTTTCCCACTTTGTCAAAAGTTAGTTGGCCGTACGTTTCTGGGCTCATTTTTGGGTTCTCTATTTTGTTCCATTGATCTGAGTGTCTGTTCTTGTGCCAGTACCATACTGCCTTGATGATTACAGCTTTGTAAAACATGTTGAAGTCTGGGATTGTGATGTCTCCAGCTTTGGTTTTCTTTTTCCAGGTTGCTTTGGCTATTCGTAGTCTTTTCTGGTTCCATACAAATTCTAGGGTTGTTTGTTCTAGCTCTTTGAAGAATGCTGGTGTTATTTTGATACATATTGCATTTGAATATGTAGATTGCTTTGGGTAGTATTGACAGTTTAACAATATTTTTTCTTCCTATCCAGGAGCATGGAATATTTTTCCATTTTTTTGTGCCTTCTTCAATATCTTTCTTAAGCTTTCTATAGTTTTCAGTGTATAGATTTTTCACCTCCTTGGTTAGACTTATTCCTAGGTATTCTATGCTTTTTGGTGCAATTGTGAATGGGATCGATTCCTTGATTTCTCTTTCTGTTGCTTCATTGTTGGCGTATAGGAATGCAACCAATTTCTGTGCATTGATTTTATATCCTGCAACTTTGCTGAATTTGTGGATCAGTTCTAGCAGTTTTTTGGTGGAAGCTTTTGGGTTTTCCATATAGAGTATCAAGTCATCTGCGAAGAGTGAAAGTTTTACCTCCTGGCTGATTTGGATGCCTTTTATTTGTTTGTGTTGTCTGATTGCTGAGGCTAAGACTTCCAATACTATGTTTAACAACAGTGGCAAGGGTGGACATGCCTGTCTTGTTCCTGACCTTAGAGGAAAAACTCTCAGTTTTTACCCATTGAAGATATTAGCGGTGGGTCTTTCATATATGGCTTTTATGATCTTGAGGTATGATCCTTCTATTCCTACTTTCTTGAGGGTTTTTATCAAGAAAGAATGCTGTATTTTGTCAAATGCTTTCTCTGCATCTACTGAGAGGATCATGTGGTTCTTGCTTGTCCTTTCTTTTATTGATGTGATGTATCACATTGATTGTTTTTGCAGATATTGAACCAGTTCTGCATCCCAGGTATAGATCCTACTTGGTCGTGGTGAATAATTTTTTTAATGTATTGTTGGATCTTATTGGCTAGTATTTTGTTGAAAATTTTTGCATCCATGTTCATCAGGGAAATTGGTCTATAGTTCTCCTTTTTAGTGGGGTCTTTGTCTGGTTTGGGAATGAAGGTAGTGCTAGCTTCATAAAAAGAGTTTGCAAGTTTTCCTTCCATTTCTATTTTTTGGAACAGCTTCAAGAGAATAGGTGTTAACTCTTCTTTAAATGTTTGGTAAAATTCCCCCTGGAAAGCCACCTGGCCCTCATCTCTTGTTTTTGGGGAGATTCAATTTCTTTACTGGTTATGGGTCTGTTCAGATTTCTATCTCTTCCTGTTTCAGTTTTGGTAGTTTACCTGTTTCTAGGAATGTTTCCATTTCTTCCAGATTGCCCATTTTATTGGAGTATAATTGTTCCTAACATTCTCTTATTATAGTTTGTATTTCTGCTGTGTTGGTTGTGATCTCTCCTCTTTCAATCTTGATTTTATTTATTTGGGTCCTTTCCTTTCTCTTTTTAATCAAAGTGGCTAGTGGTTTATCAATTTTGTTAATTCTTTCAAAGAACAAGCTTCTGGTTTCATTGATCTGTTCTACGTTTTTTTTGTTGTTGTTGTTTTGATAGCATTTATTTCTGCTCTAATCTTTATTATTTCCTGTCTTCTGCTGGTTTGGGGTCTTATTTGCTGTTCTTTTTCCTGCTCTTTAAGGTGTAAGGTTAGGATGTGTATCTCTGACCGTTCTTCCTTCTTTAGGAAGGCCTGGATTGCTACATACTTCCCTCTTCTGACCGCCTTTGCTGTGTCCCAGAGGTTTTGGGTTGTGGTGTTATCATTTTCATTGGCTTCCATGTACTTTCTAATTTCTTCTTTAGCTTCTTGGTTAGCCCATTCAGTCTTTAGTAGGATGGTCTTTAGTCTCCAAGTATTTATTATCTTTCTACATGTTTTATTGTGGTTGATTTTGAGTTTCATAGCATTGTGGTCTGAAAATATACACATTATCTCGATCATTTTGTACTTGTTGAGGACTGATTTGTGTCCCAGTATGTGATTTATCCTTGAGAACATTCCATGAGCACTGGAGAAGAATGTGTATGCTGCTGCTTTAGGATGAAATATTCTGAATATATCTGTTAAGTCCATCCAATCCAGTGTGTCATTCAAGGCCATTGTTTCCTTGTTGATTTTCTGTTTAGATGATCTGTCCATTGTTGCAAGTGGGGCGTTGATGTCCCCTACTATTATGGTATTGTTATCTATGAGTTTATTTATGTTTATGATTAATTGATTTGTATATTTGGGTGCTTTCACATTTGGAGCATAAATGTTTACAATTGTTAGATCTTCTTAGTGGATAGACTCCTTAATTATGATATAAGGCCTTCTTCATCTCTTGTTACAGTCTTTATTTTAAAGTCTAGATTGTCTTATATAAGTATGGCTACTCCGGCTTTCTTTTGGTGACAGTTAGCCTGATAGATGGTTCTCTATTCCCTTACTTTCAGTCTGAAGGTGTCTTTAGGTCTAAAATGGGTCTCTTGTAAACAGCATATAGATGGATATTGTTTTCTTATCCATTCTGTTACCCTGTGTCTTTTGATTGGAGCATCCGGTCCATTGACGTTTAGAGTGAGTGCTGAAAGATATGAATTTATTGCCATTATGTTCCCTGTAGAGTTGGAGTTTCTGGTGGTGTTCTCTGGTCCTTTCTAGTCTTTGTTGCTTTGGTCTTTTTTTTTTTTTAATCTTTTCTTCCCTTAGAGAGTCCCCCTTAAAATTTCTTACAGGGCTGGTTTAGTAGTCATGAACCACTTTAATTTTTGTTTGTCTGGGAAACTTTTTATCTCTCCTTCTATTTTGAATGACAGCCTTGCTGGGTAAAGAATTCTTGGCTGCATATTTTTCCGATTCTGCACTTTGAATATATCCTGCCACTCCTTTCTGGCTTGCCAAGTTCTGTGGATAGGTCTGCTGTGAACCTGGTCTGTCTTCCCTTGTAGGTTAAGGACTCTTTTTCCCTTTCTGCTTTCATGATTCTTTCTTGGCCTGAGTCTTTTGTGAATTTGGCTGTGATAACCCTTGTTGATGGACAGTTTTTGTTGAATCTAATGGGAGTCATCTGTGCTTCCTGGATTTTGATGTCTGTCTTTCCCCAGGTTAAGAAAGGTTTCCACTATGATTTGCTCACATAACCGTTCTACCCCTTTTTCTCTCTCTTCATCTTCTGGGACCCCTCTGATTCTGATGTAGTTCCTTTTTAATGAGTCACTGATTTCTCTAATTCTTAAATTGTGCTCTTTTGCCTTAGTCCCCCTCTTTTTTCTGCTTCATTGTTCTCCATAAGTTTTTCCTCTCTATTGCTGATTTGCTGCTCTGCCTCATCCATCCTTGCTGCTGTGGCATCCATTGAGATGGCAGCTCAGTTATAGCATTTTTTATTTCATTCTGACTAGCTTTTATCTCCCCAGAAAGGGATTCTAATCTGTTTTCAATCCCAGCTGGTATTCTTATTATCGTGATTCTACATTCTGGTTCAGACATCTTGCTTGTATCTGTGTTGATTAAGTCCCTGGCTGTCATTTTTTCCTGTTCTTTCTTTTAAGGTGGATCCCTTCATTTCATAATTTTGAAGGAAGAGAAGGAATTAATAAGGTAAAAAAATTAACATTGAAAAAATTAAGAACAACACACAAAAAAAATCAGATCCTAGGTGTGTTCTGGTTTGATTGTTGAAAGGAGCTTGATAGATTAGAGGGAAAAAAATGGGAAAGATAAGATAAGAAAAGAAAAGAAAGGAAAGGAAAAGAAAAAATGAAAATGCTTGCAAATTTGAAAAAAATGAATACAATTAAATTGAGTAAAATGAAATAACGGAAGTAAAAAACAGAATTTGAAAATTTTACAGAAAAGTAAAAAGATATAGTAGAAAAAAATTAAAGAAAAATATTTTTAACAGAAATGGAAAATAAAAATAAATTTTTTCTCTTTTTGTATTCAAGAATAAGAAAAGAGAAGAAAAAAAAGAAAAGAAAAGAAAGAAAAGAAAAGAAAAGAAAAGAAAAGAAAAGAAAAGGAAAGAAAAGGAAAATTGGGTAGATGGACCAGCCAAAAAACTGTAGTACAATTGAAATTACATGGGTTTCCCCTGGAAGTTGAACTATGAAGCACTTTATAATCTGTAAACTAAACAGGTGGAGAGACTTGTATCATTCCTGAAGAGCGAGGTTGGCCCAATTGGGCAGAGCTCAGTGTAATGGCTTCATTCTCCACTAGACGGCACTGCTTAGCTTACTGGGGTGGATTGTTGTGGCACTCATAGGTGTGTATGCACATGTGCAGGAGGGGTGAAAATGGCATCACCCAGCTGCCCAGTCTCTAGTATCAGAACTCTGCACTCTCCCCGACCAGCAGTGGCACACCCCTCCTTTGTCTCCAGCTTCCATCCACTCCCTGCTTTTACACTGTCCGTGACCAAGCCGTCAGGTTGACAGGTAGCACCTCCATCCTGAGTTTTATCTCAGATGCGGCAGTGTTTCCCAACCCTCACTTCTGAGGGACTGCAGGTTGACTCACTCAGACCTTCTGGGGGAAGGTCTCATTGAACAATGGCCAGGTGCCGGCCTGCCCCCAGGAGCGTTTGGGAGACCATGCTGATGCCAATGCCCAAAGACTGTGGCTAGGTGCCAGCCTGCTCCAGAAAAAGTTAGTGCAGTCTTATAGCAGCCACATTTCAGGGATTATGAAAAATCACAATACATATCTGGCACCAGGCTTACTCCTTAACGTCCTTGTTCCAGCACCAGCGAATGTGGTTATTTTCCAGGGTCTGCTGGGATCTTTGCCTGTGCGGAGGCCGCACCACTTCTACCAAATGTCCTCCCAGCAGGGGAACCACCTCTCTCCATGTGGTAGAAGCACCCCGAGGACCTCACTCTCTGCTCCTGGGGATTTTCCCTTCCCACCACAGTACTGCCAGGAATCGAGCTGCAGAGTTTCAGACTCTGTGCTCCCCACGTTTATAGAGTCTTAATGGAATTTAAACCCTCTCTCCTTTCTCCCTTTGTTGTTCAGTCCCTTGCATACTCTTTCTTTTCTATCCAGCTGCTTTTGGGGGGGGGATGCTTTCTGTACTCTCCCTGCCCTCACCATCTCCATCTTCTCTCTGCAAGCAAAAACAGCTCCCTGCCCTCCATGGCTTTCTCCCAGTTCACCTCTCCACACCATGTACCTGCTGAGTTCTCTGGTTCAGGTTGTGCAGATGGCTGTGTTAACCCTCAAATCAGTTTTCTAGGTGTGCAGGATGGTTTAATGTTGATCTGGCTGTATTTCAGGGACAAGAGATGCAAAAAAACAGAGAGAGACAGAGCATGAACGGGGGAGGGGCAGAGAGAGAGGGAGACACAGAATCGGAAACAGGCTCCAGGCTCCGAGCCATCAGCCCAGAGCCTGACACGGGGCTCGAACTCCCGGACCGTGAGATCGTGACCTGCCTGAAGTCGGACGCTCAACCGACTGCGCCACCCAGGCGCCCCTAAAAAGCACTTTTAACAGTGCCTGGAACTGTTGTTATATTAACTTTTTGGTTTTAGTTATTCCCTATTGTCTTCTTACTATAAAAACATTATGTTTAGCTGTGTTACAACACCCCCTTTACACACACAGTTTCCTCTCCTGGCCAGTATTTTTTTTATCATACGTTTTTAAGCTCTATTATTTAGTGTTTGCATAATTATAATCTTGAATATAGATGGTTGAACCACATAGAATATTATGACTACATTTTCTTTCTTACTGGAGTTAATAATTATCTTTTTTTTTTACTTGTTTGTTTGCTTAGTACAATTAATTGTACAATTGGAATTGACACCAATTCCAATGTCTGTGTTTTTTTCACACCAGCAAAAAATTCTCTGATACCAATTGAATGTCCTACAATTCAATTCAATTCTGATACTAAGTACCTGGAGATCGTGCCAGATCCCACCGGTTAAGGGCTCAGTCCACAATACTGCCCCCTTCCGCACTTCAGATGCCAATCCCAAGTCCAGGTTGTCACCTGTGCTTCTGACCTCTGGGTATAAATCAGAGGTTCCCACTACCCCTTCCTTGGATTAGATTAATTTGCTAGAGTAGCTCACAGAACTCAGAGAAACATTTTACTTACTAGATTACCTTTTCTTCAGAAAAGGATATAACTCAGGAACAGCCAGGTAGGACAGCTGCATAGGGCAAGGTGTGGAGAAAGGGTGTAGAACTTCCATGCCCTCTCCAAGCCTACCATTCTTCCTGAATATCCATGTGTTCATCAACCAAGAAGCTTTCCAAACCCACTCCTTTTGGGTAATGATGGAGGCTTTTTTACCTAGACATGATTGATTAGATCATTGGCCTTTGGTGACTGATTCAACTTCCAGCCCCTCTCCCCTCCCTGGAAGTCAGGGGGGTGGGACAGAAAGTTTTAACCCTGCAATCATGTGGTTGGTTCTCTGGCAACCAGCCCCCATCCATATTACATATTACATAAGGACTGTCTAAAAGTCATTTCATCAGCATCACAAAAGACACTATCACTCGTACCACTTAGGAGATTCCAGGGGTTTTAGGAACTCTGTGCCAGGAACAGGGACAAAGACCAAATATGGATTTATTATAAATCATAATGTCAGACTTCACTTTCTGTATACCCTACTTAAGTCATTCCCAAACTGTCCACCAGAAATGTAAATCTCTTCTCAGTATGTTGAGGGGAAGATATACTTCCCAGTGCTCACTTTCCTCCTTCCCTACAGTGACTGGCTGTCTCTAAGTCTGCTGCACAGCTGTCACCCTGGGGTTGTCTTTTACAATCAATTCAAAATCCCTTTCTGTTCTCCTGTATATTAGATCCTCTTTTTTTTTTTCCTTTCCATGAAATCTTTCTTGCTTTACCGTTTCATTTTGAGTGAGCACATCCTTCAATACCTTCTTGGTTACAAATGTTTAAAAATTACCTCATGTTCACACATGATTGACAGCTGGGTTGGGTATAGAATTCTAAGTTGAAAATATTTTTCCCTTAGAAGTGTGAAAGTATTGTGTTTTTTTAGCTCTCAGTGCAGTTCTTGAGAAGTCTGATATTTTTTCTTTTGAATGAGGCTTGTTACTTCATCTCTGCATGTGTTTAGAATCTTCTCTTTGTCCTTGGAATTACAAAAATGTATAATTACATGTTTTGGTGTGGGGCTTTTAAAATCTATTATGCAGGAAACTCAATGAGTCCTCTCAATATGAAAACTCATGTCCTTCAGTTCTGAGGATTTTTTAAAAATTAGTTTTTGAATATTTCAATACCTCTATTTTCTCTGTTTTCTCTTTCTGGAACTTCTATTTTCTTCAAACATTGTAATTTTTGGTCTGGTCCCCCAAAATTTTTTGTGCTATATTTCCATGTCTGATATTTTTCTGCTTTCTGGCACATTTGTCAAAATTTATCTTCCAATCTTTCTGTTATATTTTGCATGTCGGTTGTCATAGTTTTAATTTCTAAGAGCTCAACAGTTGGTCTTACAATGAACTTTTACATAATGTCCTAATTTCCTTCTCTTCTTTTCCTCTGAGCATATTAATGATAGATTTCTGAAGTTTTCTTCTGCTCCTTGCATTGTTTCTATCTATACTGAGCTCTTTAAAAACTTATTATTTGTTTTGATCTGTTTTCCAATTAGAAAGTTTTCTCAGATGTTTGATCATCCTTAGCTCCCATCTCACATATAAGAATGAGACACTAAATGGGGGACCTGTGTGGCTCAGTTGGTTAAGCATCCGACACTGGCTCAGGTCATGATCTCACAGTTCATGGGTTCGAGCCCCAAGTCAGGCTCTGTGCTGACAGCTTGCAGCCTGCTTTAGATTCTGTGTCTCCTTCTCTGCCCATCCCCTATTCATGCTCTGTGTGTGTGTGTCTCTCTCTCTCTTAAAAATAAATAAACATTAAAAAACATTTAAGAATGAGACACTAAAAAAATCATGGGAAGCTGTGTGGGATGTGTGTGTGTGTGTGTGAGAGAGAGAGAGAGAGAGAGAAAGACAGTGTGTGTGTGTGTGTGTGTGTATGTTTGTGTGTGTGTGTGTGTGTGTGTGTGTGTGTACACATGTGGTGTTGCAAGCTACAGGGAACTTGCCAGTGGCAGGAATTTTCTGGAGGGTGATCTTGCTGGGCTGTCAGCAATCTGAGACTGGAGTGGAGGAAAGGGGATAAGAGTCCACAGTTTAGGAAGTAAAATTCTCCTTCATCCTCAATTTTCTGTATGATGCTCTGGCCTACCTTCTTTAGAGAGCCAGCCTCCGGATTTCTGGGGTGGGGGTAAACAGTTGGCAGATCTCAGTGCGAGTGTCTGTGTGCTTCTTGTACCAACTCGTAACCTTCTGTTCTCAGCCTCACTTTCACCACAGAGCCACCACCTCCAGAGCCTTTCCAAGGTCCAGTGACTCCAATCAGCCTGCTCCAGGCTGCCCAATGTTGGCATTGGTTCAGCTTCCTTTGGTTGGCTAAGTCAGGAAGTACTTGTTCATAAGCTTTCCAGCCTCCAAAATATTTCTTTCCTTTTCTGCTTTATTTTCTCTTTATGTGGGCATATGTGGTCACATGCCCGCTTTATTTCCTGTGGGCATATATGTATACACACACACACACATAACCATTCACTGTCATTTTGGTGGGACTGGTGGTGGGTGGGGTAGGGGAGACATAAACTGTAAATAATATTTTCAACTTGCCATTTTTTAAATTTTTTTTAATGTTTATTTATTTGTGAGAGAGAGACAGAGTGTGAGCGGGGGAGGGGCAGAGAGAAGGAGACACAGAATCTGAAGCAGGCTCCAGGCTCTGAGCTGTCAGCACCGATCCCGACGGGGGGGGCTCGAACTCACGAACTGAGAGATCACGACCTGGGCCAAAGTCGGACGCTTACCAACTGAGCAACCCAGGCGCCCCTCAACTTGCCATCTTTAGCAGGAGTTTTGAGTGATAGAATTCAAACAATGTAACGGTAAAATCTAAGTGGAGCTGCATTAATTTAATTCCTATTGGATTCAGTGTTGACTTTTAAAAGGGGTTGGTAACTCTGGCTGTTTTCATAGGGTTTTATATTTCCATAGGTGTCCTGTTTATGTTGCATGTTTAGATCAGGAAAAAAAAAAAAAGAAGCGCTGGAAATCAATAAATCATCTCAAGCATTAGAGAAAGAAAAGCAAATTATACCCAAGGAAGCAGATGGAAGGCAATTGCAAAGATAAAGTCCAAATGAACTGGGAAACAATGTACAACACAGAAATTCAGCAAAGTAAAGTAAACCCTGGTGAGACTGATCATGAACAAAAAAGAGAAGACCTAAATTACCAATATCAGAAATGGGGGGGGGGGGCGGGGGAGTCTTCACCTTTAAGTCTAATATATCATATTATGAACAATTATGTTTTCAAAAATTTTATATAAGCTGGACAAATTCTTAGAAAAAATAACCTGCCAAAATAGACATTAGGAATCTGAATAGTCCTTTAAATATTTTTTAAAACTGAATCTGTAATGTAATCCTTCCCACCAAAAAAAAAAAAAAAAAACCAAACCCACAAAACAAAACAAAACAAAACAAAACTCCTCCAGGCTAAAATGGCTTCACCAGAGAATATGACTAAAGCTTGAAGAAATTAGACCAATTTTTTTACAATCTCTGCCAGAGAACAGAAAAAGTGGAACAATTTGCAAGCTGTTTTAAGAGGCCAGCATACCCTTGGCACCCAAATCTGACAAGGACATTATAAGAAAAGAAAGTTACAGGCCAATTCTACACATACATGAAAAACATCCAGAATAAAATATTAATAAGCTGGATGCAGCCATGTATGAAAAATATAAAACATCATGACCACATTTATTTATTAAGGGGCTTATACCAGAAACCCAAGGTTGATTTCCTCCCAAATATCAATACAGTTCATCACCCAGCAGAAGAAAGGCCACATTTGTGTTGAGGCGACTGTTCCATATGCTCTCCTTGCAAGCAGAATTTTGAATACCTTGCTATTTTTCTCTACAACGCACTAATCAAGGCAGGAGGTAAGAAAATCTGTCCAAAATCTAGCTAGGGTCTGTTCATTGGGATGGGAGGAAAGAGCAAGGCAAGACAGAAAGTATGAAGTTCTGGGTCTAGATCTGGACAATGAGGAAGCCGAGGAGGGCAGGGGGAGAGGCCACAGCATCTGGAAAGTAAGGTCCTCGGTAGGTAACAAATTCCCCTCCCTTCCGATACATACAAAGCTTTCTGGAAGAGAATCTACCTTCCGATTTTCAAAATATATCAGTACAACCCAAGAAGTATTCAATGTTTAATAGTAAGTACCCCGTCCAACTTCCTTTTGATAACATCACAGTTGGATGTTCCAGGTTCCATTTTTCCCAGGGTTGAAGGTGATGGTCATCTCTGACACACTGACCCAGAGGAGAGTGAGGTTGGGGCTTGCAGAAAAGCGTCGAGAAATGCCAGTCTTTTCTCCGCTCGGTCACACCGGTCAGTCGTGAGAGGTCGACCTCTTTGCAGTACGACTCTATCTGAAGCCAGCTCTCCATTGTTACTTCTTAGAATCTTGGGTTATTCTTTTTTTTGTTTGTTTTACCTACTCATTGTTTTTCTTTTTCTTTTTTTTTTTTTAAAAGAGGTCTTACTCTATCCCAGTGGTTGAGAGCACTGCTTCTGGAGACAGCTCTGGGTTCAGTATTAAGGATGAAACTGAGTCAATGTAATCAGACACAACCCTTGGTGTCTTCTGTTGTGACAGCAGGTTTGAAGTAGAAAAGCAAGGATGAGTGACTCCCTTCTTCACCACCTCACTACCAGGTTATAATTCTGCCACATAGATATTTATTAAGCGAACATCTATTAACAAGCAGGTACTGAACCATTTGTGTAAACTGTTCTTTAGTCTGAAGGAAGGCTCAGCTTTCTGTGCCTCCTCTACCGCCTGGTGCGATAAGGTCTTTCAAAACAGACTCACCAAACCCCTAGAGACAGGGTTCTCTTCGCTTGAGAGCTGGTGTTTGGCTTGAGAGCGAGCCAATATCCTCGGAATCCATGACTGTTAGGGACTTAGCCTGGAGCTTTACACTGAAGGGTGAAAGCCACAGGAGTCAAGGGTCCGTGTGTTTTATTTGTGTAGTTGTGGGCCGTGCCTCTAGAAGAGTTTAGTTAGGGCACGTATTTTCAATACCTTTAATTTCTCCACACAAAACTCGTTTCTAAAACCCATCGGGCTACTTCGCCAGCCACTATGATCACACATGAAAACCCATTTCTGACATTCTCTATGGCAGTTGGCAAAGCAGTAGATGTGGACTGAGGCACGTGTCGTAGCTGCCTCCGGAGCACAGCCTTCCCGATTAGAATGTGCGCTGGTTACTATGCATTACAGACCACGTGAGTTGTTGCTTAACCCAAGTAATACATATATCACATTGCATATATGGAAGTATTTAAAAGCAAGTTATAAGGGTGTCTGGGTGGCTCAGTGGGTTAAGCGTTTGACTCTGGCTCAGGTCATGATCTCATGGTTCATGAGTTCAAGCCCCTCATCGGGCTCTGTGCTGACAGCTGGAAGCCTGGAGTCTGCTTCGGATTCTGTGTCTCCCTCTCTCTGCCCCCTCCCTGCTCGTACACTGTCTCTGTCTCCATCTCTCTCAAAAATAATGAATAAATAAATAAACATTAAAAAAAGTAAGTTATAGACATTGAAACAACCATCTCTGCCACCTCCTGGGAAAGGCATTCAATATCTCCATGCCTCATTTTTCTCCTTTGTCTGCACACATGAATTGTTGGGTCAACCAAAGGAAATAACGCATGTAAAGTACTTAATATTGTACCTGACATAGAAAAAGCAACTAATAAATGTAAGTTAGTATTATAAGCGGCATAGTATATGCTACTACATATCTTCTACCTGCCTTTCAGAAAGCCCTGGCTCTCAGTCCACATTGTGGTAAGGATCAGGGTCCACCTAGGTACGTTGGATGTGACCACACGTCGGGGACTGGATCGTCACAGTGAAGCGGCCCTCAGCTTACAAACCAGGAAATTGTTCTTCCTTAGTATTTCCAGAGATGACTCATGATAATCAAGCTCATTAGAGACTGATGTATAAATCCAACTTTCAATTTATAAATCATAATGGGAAACATAGCTACAGAGTACATTGGTTATTCGAGTTCCTGAGAGTCAGTGATGATATCTTTTGTATGAGTCCATTTTTATGAAATGGATGAATTCCTGAAGACTTTGCATTGTTCAAAACTCACATAATTCAAAGCAAACGTTCCCATATTAATAAATTTAAAGAGTACTTTATGTCCCAGAGCACATAAATCTACACCCATTGGTGTACAACTTCATTTTAATGATGTCTTTCATTTCTTCAGCATGATCTCTCATATTTTTGTAGAAGCGAATCTGCTAGGTTCTAAGCATATCATATCATCATGGCTGTTAGGTCTTCTTCAGAGCCTTTTTATGATATCTAAAGTCTGTAATAAATGCATTGCTCTTGGTGCTTTTCTGCACCACCACATCATAAATGCTCTGATGACATGGTTGTAGGATACGAAAAAAACATTTCAAATTATAATAACCGCACAATTGTCACCAAAATCACTTGATGAAGTTCTAAGCCATGTGAATAGCAGCATAATTTATGGGATACTAATAAAAGGAAGAGAGGAGTTCTGTGTTAGAACCAAAGTGTTACAGTTTGGGATTCACTTGTCTGAGCAGGTTCAAAATTGAGCAATTCTTCGTTTCTTTTTTAATTTGGGAAATTTGCATGGTTTCTCATTTTGAGCACCAAATAAAACCTTGTGAGTGTTTTGTATCACACAATTACATGTAACTCCAATTTGCTTAAAATGTAATTATGGTACTGACAAGTTGTTGTTTGGGAGAGTCTTTTTCTTTTCAAGGAGGGTTTAGCAGAAAAACCTTGGCTTTGAAACCACCAGACAGATCGAGGTCTCATGTAGTTTTCTTTCATATATTAGCTGTGTGGGACTCAGTTTCCTAATGTATAAAATGGGAATTATAAATGCGTGTTATATAGGGTGATTCTGGATTTGAATATTAATATTTACTACCTATTAAGCATTCCTAGTGGCTCAGTCAGTTAAGCATCTGACTCTTGGTCTCGGCTCAGGTTATGATCTCACAGTACTTGAGTTCGAGCCACACTTTGGGCTCCATGCTGACAGTGAGGGGCCTGCTTGGAATTTTCTCTCTCTCTGTCTCTCTCTCTGACCCTCCCCTGCTCACTCTCTCTCTCTCTCAAAAATAAATAAATACACTTAAAAAAATAGTTACCACTTGTGAGAGGGCTTACCATAGACCAATCAATTCATATATATTATTGGATTAACCTTACAGAAATTCCATGAAGTACAAATTGCTATTCCACTGAGGAAAAGGGCTTGTGAAAGTTAAGTAAACATGACCAAAACCAAATAACCAAAAAGCAGCAGAACTGGATTCAAACTCAGGTTTGAACTGACTTCACCTCAAGAGACACTACTCCTTTTTCCTAGAACTAAATGAGATGATATTTTTAAAATGACCAAGAACAATATCTTACACAAAGTAGATGATTAATAAATGACAATTATTGTTACCATTGTTTTTAAATGTTTATTTATTTCAGAGGAGGGGAGGGGAGGGAGATGCATAGTGAGAGAAAGACAGAGAATCCCAAGCAGGCTCTGTGCTGTCAGCGCAATGGGGCTTGATCTCATGAACTGCAAGATCATGACCTGAGCTGAAATGAAGGGTCTTGCTCAACCAACTGAGACACCCAAGCACCCCTATTGTTATCATTATTATGGGCACCTCCTCCCTCATGTCCAAAATACACACACACACACACACTCACACACACACAAAGAATCTGTATACTACAAATTGCCTTAACCTTCTACCTTATTCATTTGATCACTCATAGCATATAAACATATAATATGAAAGGAGAAATGGAGTCTTTAAGGCCTTTTTAGAGAGCTTACAACAACCAAGAAAAATACCTACTGCTTTTCTTCCTGGAAATAGATGACTCAGGCAAAGTCACCAAGTTATCTGCCAGTAAACTGAGTCTGTATTAGTTTCCTATGGCTTCTGTAACAAAGGAACACAGACCAGGTAACTCAAACAACAGACATTTATCGTTTCATAGTCTACAAGCTTCCTTCCATTGGCTGTGAGAATCTATTCTCGTCTATTCTGACAGAATCTATTCTGCGTCTCTCTCCCAGCTTCTGGTGGTTTGCTGTCAATCTTTGGTATTCTTTGGCCTCAGAAATATCACCCTGATCTCTGCCTTCTTCACGTGGTGCTTTCCCTGTGTCTCTGTCTTTTCACACTGTCTTCTCGCTGCGCATGTACATCTTCATGTCTAAACTTCCCCCTTTTATAAGAATGCCGGTCATATTGGAATTAGGGCCCACCATAATGGCTTCATTTTAACTTGGTTACCTCTGTTAAAGACCCAATTTCCAAATCAGGTCACATTCTGAGGTACTAGAAGTTAGGACTCCAATGTATCTTTTGGGGGAGGGTTACACTTCAACCAATAACAGTGTGTACACGTGTGCATGTGTGTGTGTGCATGCGTGTGTGTGTGTGTGTGTGTGTGTGTAAGAGAAACCATGTAAGCAAGGCTAGTACTGGATGAAAGAAAATTGGAAGAGGGAAGGATTGTTGTTGGGGACTGTAGACTTACCGGCTACATGTCTCCTGGCCTCTGTTACGTTGGATATGTTAGGTCGTGACTCTTTGGGTTACAAGTGACAGAGACTCAACTTGAAGTAGATAAGCAAAGGGAGAAAGTGTTGGGTTATGTAATCAAACTACAGAAATGGCAGGAGAGGAATGGCCTTAAGAATTAAAGGACTTGAAGGCCATCAAATCTCTTTCTCATCCTCTGCTCTTTTTCCTACACGTTGCTTTCATTCTTCTGGCTGTTTCCATGAGGCTGTGGGCATGATGCTAGACCACTCCACACTTCCATCCATACTGCCTTGTAACCAGAGACTTAAAAAGTTCTTAGTTGGTAAAAGAAGGGTGCCAACAGGCTCTCCTTGAATCACATGCTCTTCTTTAAACCAACCCCTGACTCTGAGGGGATGAGGAATATGATTGGGCCCACCTGGAACATGTGCCCATCTCCAGTCATGGGTCTGGGCTACTAGGACAGGCAAGTTGAAATTCGAAGGTGTAGTTGCCCAGAGAAGAGGACAAAACAGTCAAGGTCCTCATCACAGAAGGGCTCTGGGCATGTTTTCAGCTTGAGGTGCAGCTAGAAGTTTGGCTTCCTACAAGCTTCCCTGGGGACTCATGTCTCCAGTGAAGGTCTGACCTATGCTTTTGCCCTGTCCTGGGATCTCACGGTGAAGTCACACGTTGAAGTCGGTGGAACCACAATATGGAAGGAGCATAGGCTCCTGAATCCCTGCTTGGAGGAGAGCCGCCAGCTCACTGGGAACCCGATTTCAGACCTATCTGAGGGAGAAGCGAACTTCCATTATTGGAA
The DNA here is from genome assembly GCF_018350175.1 of Felis catus. Classification (NCBI taxonomy): domain Eukaryota; kingdom Metazoa; phylum Chordata; class Mammalia; order Carnivora; family Felidae; genus Felis; species Felis catus. Next base: position 172,874,220 of record NC_058371.1, read on the forward strand.
CAATTACAAATTTCAGAGCTTTTCACAGCTGCGAGTGCTGCCCTACCAAGCCATTCTTCCCTCTCTTCACCATTGGTGTCATTATCCCTGGCTCCCCAAACAGCGGTAGAGGAGTCCTGGAATCAACAGAGCTACGTTGGGATCCAGACTCTGCTGCTTTCCAGTGCTGTGCCTTCAGGCAGGTCACCCATCTTCTCTGAGGTGTGGTTTTCTGATCCGTAGAATAACTGTGCCAACTTCACAAGGCTGGAGTGCAGATTGAACTACACAGAATCTATGAAAATAGTTGTTGATTCTAGGTGTTGCTAGTATATTAAAAAAATTTTTTTAATGTGAGAGACAAAGAGGGGGGGTGTGCATGCCAGTGCACAAGCAGGGGAGGGGCAGAGGGAGAGAGAGAGACAGAGAGAGAGAGAGACAGAATCTTAAGCAGGCTCCAAGCTCAGTGCAGGGTCTGACATGGGGCTTGATCCCATGACTCTAGGATCATGACCTGAGCCGAGATCAAGAGTCAGACGCTCAACTAACTGAGCCACCCAGGCGCCTATATATATATATATATATATATATATATATATTTTTTTTTTTTTTTTTTAACTGCCACAGGGTGACTTCATCCCAAATGACTTCCCACCAGGCTCTGGATGCACTGGGAACTATCTTGTCAGTAAGAAGATTCCTCAGCCTCAGAAAAAAAGCCTTCATGACTTAGAACACTAAATTATGTCCTTGGGCTGTGGTAAACTGCTGTTGCCACTAATCCTCTTTCTACCAGGAGGCAAACCCCAGCAGATAGTAAGTCCCAGGCCCTTGTGCTGCCTCTCTGGAATGCCTCAGGTAGGAATACTTCTCTGTTCTAGGCTCACACCCTTTGCTTCTCTGATTCATTTACTCCTTCATTCATTTGTCCATTCTCTGTGTGTCCATCCGTCTGCTTATTCATTCAGACCCGGAACAAATATTTAGTGCATGCCAGCTCTGTGCTGGAGATTCAGGAGTGGGAAGGAAAGGCATGGCGTCCTCCCCATGAAGCTCTCATTCTAATGAGAAGTCCGAGAAGAGAGTGGTGAGTGCCGTGGCTGGTACAGGATGCTTCGGAGGCTCAGAGGAGGCACGTGGTCCCAGCGCTGGGGTCAGCAAAGGTGTCCCACAAGTAGCAATGCCTAGCACAAAGCTTTTCCAGGCAAAAGGATGGCAAAGCTCTTTCTACCACGACTGCTAGCCAGCTACCCCCGAAATCAAGCTACTGGGTCTTCTGCTTGCCAGCGGCATCACTTAGATATACCATCACCACCAATCACCGCCACCTCCCTTTCCAAGCCCTGCCCTGCCCAACTTCCAAACTTTTTAAGAATACAGTGGCCGGTGTAGTCCTGTAGCTAGCCAAAAATTCTTCTGTGCCTCACTCCTTCCCCACAACTGCCAACATTCCACTCAAAGAGGCATGGCTATCAGTAAGGCATTCTGTATGGATGTGTATGTACACATGTATAGTCCTTAAAGTGTTCATCATACACATGCAAATGCCTTAAGATGTAAACTATAAGCATACATGTTTTCATACATATATGCACAATGCGTGTGTGTGTGTGTGTGTGCACCAATATACCTATGTATATTCACCAAATTTCCAAGAACACTAATTGTTTGGTTGGGGTTCCTGTTGCTACCTCAGACACCAAACTTTATTAAATTTCTCCAACAGCAATAATAAAAGGCGGCTCACAAGTTATTTTGTTATCAGAAAACAGCCAACAAACCCAACAGACTTGGCTGACCGGCTGGAAGTGCCCGGCTGATACATGTTATTTTACCTTTCTCCTTCGAGAAAGCTTTATTGTTGGAATAGTGTTAATGATTTCTTCCCTTCCTTTGGTGTCTAGAATAATGTGTGCTATCATGCATGCCAAGGTTTGGGTGACTAACGGCTGCCAGTAATTGCATATTTATCGAGGGGTGGAGGGGGAGATGTATTTTATATGTTTCATTATCTCTACCATATTCCCTCTCTGAGCTGTCTCCCTTTAGGAAGATTGTTAGAAGTTGTTAGAAGCTCTAGATTGTTAGGAGTTGTTAGAAGTTCTAGTTGTTAGAAGTTGTTAGAAGTTCTAGATTGTTAGGAGTTGTTAGAAGTTCTAGTTGTTAGATTGTTAGAAGTTCTGACGGCTATGAGAGTGACATTTAGGGTTGAGAGAGAGGAAGGAAGCTTCCTCGTAGGTTTTATTAATAATAATAGTGAGAATAATGATGATAGCAATTATAATAGCAATTATCAATACATATATAATTAAGAGCTATGCTGTTTTACACATATTACCTCATTTATCTCTCAGTGTTTCTCATATTACTTCATTTATGTCTCATAACTGCTCTTTGAGGTAGATTCTAGTATTATCCTCCTGATTTACAGATGAGGAAGGTAAGGCACAGAGAGGCTTAATGATCTGCCCAAAGTCACACAGCAACGGCAGAGATAGGATTGGAACTCAGGCAGTCTAGCTCTGGGTCCACCTTCCTCACCCCTAAGCCATGTTGCTTTTTCACTCCTCATGTGCACTTTAGTCCTACAAGGAGGAGAAGGAGAGCCAGGTATCAGAGGGGAGCAGGAGGTACTCAGGAAAACCCTGAGAAGATGCTGGCTCTGAACTCGACCCCCAACGTCTGGGTCCACCCCCTCCAGCAGGGGGCGCCTATAGTCCACGTTTTCTGTGTGCCCTCTTAGGGACAGCCTCCTCAGCTGTTGAGAACCAGAACTCCTGACCCTTATCAGAAAAAGCCCTTATCTTAAAACTTGGTCTATCATTCTTGAAGTATTTATAGTGTACTAATCAAAGGAATGATCCAAAGTGTGGAAATACTCAAGGAATGAATACAGGGCATTTCTTGGAGGACCTTCAGTGGCCATTGATAACCACAAGCCCAATAAACCTGCATAGGCCCCAAGCTTATGCAGCACTTCCTGGCTCTAGATAAACCACAGAGGTATTAGAGGTAGGGATTTTTCTCACCACACTCAGAAAGCATGTGATTCGAACAAGCCGCAGCTCTTGGAGTGGCCTCGAGCACGCCCCGTCCCCCCACCTGGTTTGTAAGGTCATGGAGCTTGTGATGTACGCACTACACTGCCCTTTGGAACTTAGGTTGAGGTGTTTTCTCTCTAGCGACCTTTGTTACAGGCTTCGTAGGAGCTAGCTCAGAGGAGCAACCGAGAAGGCCAAACTTCAACCTGGTCACGATAGATAGGAGACCGGGTTTGACAGGATTTGTACCTTTCGCAGTGGTGGGAGGAGAATGGTTCTGCCAGGGGTCCATACCCTCTCTCAGGCTCTGCCTCCACCCTTGTAATACTCTGCAGTAAAGACTGCGAGAGGGGCCTCACTTTCAAGGTGGCCTCTCAGACTAGGAGCAGGAACAGACTTGATTGCTCTGAGAATGCCAGCTTCTCCCACCCTACATATTCGCTAGCAGCCGGGGACGCTCCCCAGACAAGTGATCCCTTTTCTGAATATACTTTGGTACAAGAAATCTGATTCAAAAATTTTTAAAGATTTTTTAATGTTTATTCTTGGGAGAGAGAGAAAAAGACATAACATGAGCAGGGGAGGGGCAGGGGCAGAGTAAGAGAGGGACACAGAATCCGAAGCAGGCTCCAGGCTCTGAGCTGTCAGCACAGAGCCCGAAGCGGGGCTCGAACTCACAAGCCATGAGATCATGACCTGAGCCAAAGTCGGTCGCTTAACCAACTGAGCCACCCAGGCGCCCCGAAATCTGATTCAAATTAAATGAGAGGTAAAACAGGAAGAGAAATAACCCAGTGCCAGCCTCCTTCCAGGGAGGGGCTAGAGATCTCCTGGGCTCAGATTCTAGTTATGCTTCATAGGGGCTGGGCAGCCCCCAGGAAGTTTAGCTACCCTTTCTGTACCTGTATTTCTCACGCGCAAAAGGAAGAGAGTAAAATCCATCTCATAGGGTCGTTTGAGCACGTCTAGTGAATTAAGGCATGTAAAGATTAAACGCAGTGTTTGACATGTAGGAAGCACTCAATAAACCTTAGCTGTTGTGGTCAAACCTATTCGTGCAAACCAGCACTCCTCGGAAAAGGAATCTTGCACTCTGTCACCACTGTGACCCTCGTTGCTACCAGGGCAGTGTTTTCTGTTCTGGCCAAGCTTCCTGTCTTCCCCCCAGGACATAACGCCCCCTTCACGTCCTCCAAACTGCAAACTCCCTCCTTCAAGGTCGTTGACTAGATGCCAGGCGGAAGTTTTCTCTCCTGGAATTCGGTCCCTGGGCATTTATCCTCGTGACTAACTGGCTTGGGATTGAGGTCAGTTGAAGTTCAAGAGGGCCTCAATTCTGACTTTTACTGTTATTGATTTGTGGCATTTATAAGCCAAAGTGCACGGCCTCCAGGGCCAAGACTGCAGGCACAACAATGCGTCCCTTCTCTGGTGGCCCTGTTTACCTTCCGGGAGCGGGCAGGGTGTGGCCAGAACTTCTGGGGTGGCAAGAGCACCAGGGTGTGGTGAGAACACTGGGTGTGGCTGCCCAGGACAGGCCTTGGAGAAAGGAGCTGAGCCACCAGTCACGGTGGCCCGGGTTGAAATGCTGAGGCCACCTGTGGGTCCTGCTCTGTTGTGGAACAGCTGTGGGGACTCGGATTCTCTGCTCCTCAAACACAACAACAACAGCAACACTAACAGCATGCCTTTCCTGGGTTCTTGTTACCCACATGTGGCACTCCAAGTGCTCCCTTAATCGTTAGGATCATGGGCTATGTGTGAGTCCTGGAACCACCACTCACTAGCTGTGTGACTTTGGGGACTTTACTTAGCTTCTCTATTCCTCCACATCCTCATCTGTAGGAAGTGAGGTGGTTAAAAGCACCTTTCTCGAGGGCAGGGCTTGACCCCACAGCCCCCATGCTGGAGTCCAGGAAGCGGAAGGTAGAATTAGACCATGCGATGTTGGGGTAGGGGAATTTATCTTCGTGACTTTAGGATGCTGGGTCCATGTAGGTATAAGTATGCGAAGTTAAGAATCCAGGAAAGAATCTCTAGAGAAGGAATTAAAAATAAGATTTTATATGAAAATATCCACCTTGATCCTGAGAGACAATAAACCACCTGACACCAGTAGTAATTGAGCAGAGTCTTGAGCATTGGAAACCAAAATAGAACTCACTAAAGTCAGCAGGAACAAGGCTGAGGTCAACTATGGAAAACATGTTATGTACTATAGGAAGGCTTTCAATCAAACAAATAAATTATGTGTAAATTATAAGAAGAAGCAGGAGGAAGGGGAGGAGCGGGGAGGGGAGGGGGATGAGCAGAAAAATTACCTTCCTCCTTGGGTTGTTGGAGGATTAAGTGAGAAAGTCCTAGAATAGTTTCTGGCCCAAGGTAATGTTGAGTAAGTATTAGCAGTTGCTAATGTAAATTTCACATGCATGACTTCATGCCGTACTCATAACAAACCTGAAATAAGTCCTCTACTGAGGAAAGGCTTAGGGCACACTGAAAGAAGCAAGCAAAATTGGGATCTGCTCCCAGGATTATCTGATTCTGAATCTCAAATCCGGATCCAAAATCGCTGTGTCTTACTGCCTTTCATTTGCCAACTTCAGCCAAAGAAATCTTGCCTGAGCATCTTACTATGAGCCAAGCTGTTGTGACCTTATTTAATCGGTTGAAAGATTCCAATTTGCTGAGTTCATAAGCACTTACAGAGCTCTTCTGAGTGGGCACTGAGTTGGGTCCTGGATCTACCTCCATGACTGAGATGTCAGTCTTGCCCACGAGGAGCTCCCCGGCCAGTCTGCAAACAGAAAAGCCCCTGTGTGGTGATCGAACACCTTTAGAAGTCTAAGGATTCTCTGTGCTTGCAATTCCATTTGGACAGTTTCTTGAACTTCCTTACCTCTTTTGAGGGCCTTAGCTAAAAACATCTACCCCGTTTTGCTTGAAATTCCCACATCTAGATTGAGGTTTAAAGTAGACGGTTTAATAAGATGAAAAAAGGAGTAAACTGGGGGAAAGTGACCATCCTTTGTCAGTTATCAGTTAATCCTTGAAAGACTAGAAAGATTTGGTAAGGGTTTGAGAAAAGGAAAGACCCCTGTGGGGTACACATCCCTCTGGGCTCAGGCCTTCTCTAAGTAGTGGATTTGGAAAGTTGCATCCAGATTCCGGAAGAGAGGTTGGGCAAGTGTTACTCATTGAGAAGCTAGGGAGAAAGTAGTAGATGAGATGTGCTACCCTCAGGTGTAACCCACCCCCAAGATGTGCTGCAGGTAGCTGCCCAGCGAGACTTGAAACACCAAAATCAAACCCGTGCATTTATGAAACAGACCTTGACAGAATACTCGACAAGCACTATGCAAAACCGTGGAGATTTCAGATAAAACCAACCCCAGTCCCTATACCCCAGGTATAATCTGGGACTAAATGTAAAAAGAAAGGTGTAACCCAACCAATTGAATTAATCTGAGTGTTTAAAGCCTTGATGTGACAATAAAAGTGTGTGGCCAGCATAGAGTCCCCAAAAGGGAGCATTCGAGGCCACTCCCTTAGTGTTTATCCAGCCCCTGGGAGGGCCCAAGTTCCAATCAGGAGAGATGTGAGCTAGTTGCCTCGGCCAGAGAAAGCTTTCCTGGGCTCTCCATACGAGGTCACGTTGGGACTTACGGAGGCTTCCTCTGTGCCCAGGGCTATTCTAGGCACTTGACACCTGATGGTTCATTTAATCCTCACAATGAACCTATGGAGTACATGTTCGGTGCCCCTCAAAACTCCAAAACTTGAGGCCTTGAGAGATGGAATGATGTATTCAAGGTGACTGTATCATACAGCCAGATAGATGGCAGAGAATGACAATCTGGCACTGGGGCTAGAATGAACGGCATGAGCAGTTCTTCCACAGCGACAAAAAGTCTTCTCATGGGAGGTTTGGGTTCCTTGGTCACTTGATCGTGGGTGGGGAGGATGCACTGCAGGCATGCCTCTCATTGCAATCTGATTATATGGATTGGGCTTGTGCTCTAGTCTCAAATCAATGTGGGCCTCAAGAATCAGTTTCCCTTACCCTGATAGCCTCAGGGTGCACAGAAGAAAATCTAATTCCCTGCTGGGAACAGGAAAGGATCAAACCCAAGAGCAAATGAATCAGAGTTCCGACAGGAAACATGATACAAGATCTTACGGTTCAAGAATCAGGACTAGAACCCAGGGTTTTTGCCTTCTGTCATGAAACTTTATACTTGGGAAGTTAACAGAAAGGAAGACTTAATACAGGAATGAGGTTCTGAGGCCATCAAGCCACACTTACAAACAACACTTATGAGAAGTACCTCTGGGGCACCTGGGTGGCTCAGTCGGTTGAGCAACTGACTCTTGGTTTCATTCAGCTCAGGTCACGATCTTGTGGTTCATTAGTTGCACCGCCACATCAGGCTCCATGCTGTCAGCACAGAGCCCACGACGGATCTTCCACCGCCCACCCCCATCTGCCCCTCCCCCACTCGTTCTTCCCCACCTCTCTCTCTCTCAAATATAAATAAGTAAACTTAAAAAAAAAAAAAAAAGAAGTATCTCACAATTGAGGAGTTAAATGGGTACTGTGGATCTGGTTTTCTATCAACCGTCCTCACCCATGGGGCAGGGGCTCCTTCAGAGTGGGAACTGTGGGAAAGCCCTGGGGTGGATCGGGTGGATGCCAGGGGCTAATGAGAGTGGGTAAAGTCGGGCCACGGGCCTGGCAATGGGGCTGAAGTTGGGCAAGTCCGGTTTCAGAATCTCGAGGTAAGCGTTTGAGAGCAGGTAGACTTGCGGAACCCCCAGAGTTTGGGAGAGGTTGCGAAATGGGTTGAGTTAAACCGAAACTGGATACTTGATAGTCTCTGAGAGTGGAAGTTCTTAGAGTTTTTCTGTTAGCGTCTCAGGACTTTCTGTGGTTAGGAAAAGAAGGGCCCAGGGCCCCAGGGGTGTGGCCTGGGTGCTGTCGGGAGTGTGCGAGTTCAGGAGGTGAGTGGATCGTAAGGCTTCTGACCCCATCCACTTCCAAGCCCTAGAGGTTTTAGAGCAGGACCCAAGGATGCAGTTATTCAGAAAGGGCTTGGGTTAGATCTTACTGACAAAGTTTCATGGGAATAGGGCTTCCTGGGGAAGAGGGTGCCTCTGGAGCCCAGGAAATCTGAAAAACCATAAAGCATTTACTGTTTCCATTCCATTCAACTCAACTCAACTCAACTGAATTCAATGAATTCAACGAAGCATGTACTGTGCTCCAGAAGCTGGGAATACAACAATGCACAAGATAGACACACTCTTCTCCTGCCTGCACAAAGTGTATAGTCTAAAGGTAGACACAGATAAAAACACAATGAAATCAGTATTGAATTATAAGTTGCAGCGCTTGCCAGGAGACAGAGGGGACAGAGAATAGTGGAGATGAGCTGCTTTACAGAGAAAGGGTTCTCTAAGGAAGTGACTTTTCCTCTTCAGTGTGCATGGGCTTCTCTCCTCCCTGCAGTTCTCACCTTCTCCAGAATCAGCACTGCCTAATCCTTCTTGCTTCATCTAGCCTGATGCTTCTGAAAGATTTTGTTTCCTGCTGTATCTAGATTTTCCAGTTTTTTTTTTTTTTTTTTCCTGGCAGTAGCTTTGGGCTACTTTAGCCCACACAGAGGAGGAATTCACAGCCCTTACTTCCACACATTTCTTTCTTTTTCTAACTACACAAGTTGTACACAAATACAATATCCTTATACAAAGTAATTTGAAATAATTAGCAGTACAGCAATAAATTGTGACAGTTCTCTTTGCGCCTGTCCAAGACTTTCTGCCAATAGGTAACAAATAAGGATGAACTCTTCTTACCCTCTTCGATGTCTCTCCTCCATGGGAAGCTGTGACGCTCGTGTCCTCTCTTTCCCTCACTTTCTGGTGTGTTCAGGGGAGGAAGGAGGTGGCTGCACTTAGCTGGTGAGTTTGGGACGAGTACTGAATGTGCTCAGCTCGAGTTTTGCCTTTCTTCCTCCTGGGAGTGAGCTGTCTGTAAGAAAGGCAACTTCTCTGCCCGGAGTGTTACCCAATCCCACCACCCCTTCTCTGCAGTAGGAAAGCCACCATCAGTCATATACTAGGCAGGTATGTTAGCCCAGTCCTGGGCTTCAATTGATAGGCCATCTGGACCTCACACAAAGCGTGCCCTCCAGCTTAGCCTTTTTCTGTAAAAAAGGGAGTATTTTGAACCACATGTGATATGCCTTTGGTGGGATGGAATTTCCATCCCAAATCTTAGCTGCAAGACAGTGCAGGAAATGTAATTTTTAGTTTTCCAGACTCTAGTCCAAGAAGGCATGTTAGGAAAAGGTAGCATGAATGTGGAGGGCTAGTTCACCCTATTCTTCATGGGTGAGAGAAGTGTTTGTGATAGTGTATCTTGTGTCTACACTGGGGAAGCTCCTTAGTCTTGGAAGCACCCTAATCAGATGCCCACAGTTCAGGTGTGTGGTTCTATATTAACGTTCTATTATCTACCTGTACTCACTGGAGTCCACTGATTTTTACCAAGAGCACCTGACAGATGTGACTTAATCCAATTAGTTTAGATCAGTTTGCAACACATTCCTAGAAATTACTAAATGTTGATGAACACTTTCAAATTACTTCCAAAAAAAGAAAAATCTTTATCAATCCTCTCATTAACAGGGGTCAAGAATGTCTTTTTCCTGTCACCTTAACAGCTCTGGGGTCTCTTTCCTCTTTTCATTGGCATGGCTTCCTATGCATTCTGAGAGCACAAATAGTAATGGAATGAGTGCAATAACCATGGTTTTATGGAACAAAACTCTACATTGCACTAAACACTTTACAAACCCGATTTCATTCCTTTCCATTCAACCCTGTCACATAATATGAACTGCCCCTATTTTACAGAGCAGGCAAGTGAGGTTTGAGAGGTTAAAATGCTTGCTGGGAGTTCAGAACGGCAAGGGATACTGCAGGAATGTGAACAGGAGCAATCCCCTCTTTCTTTTTATTTTTTAATGGTTTTGAATCCAAAGCAGGGTCCAGGCCGTGAGCTGTCAGCACGGACGGAGCCTGACGTGGGACTCGAACCCAGAGCCATGAGATCCTGACCTGAGCCGAAGCCGGAAGCTTAACCCACTGAGCCAGCCAGGCACCCCAGGGCAATCCCCTCTTGAATGAAGCCAGTGTGCAGAAGTGTCAAAAAAGAAGAGACTTAATGGCAAGGGTTCTTATTGTTTTAAATAGTATTTCGTTATTTCAAATAGTCTCTCAAGGTCAGAGTTGTGACTACCTCCAGCGGTGCAGAAATGAAGGCTTATTTGTTAGAAGGAAAATCATCCTTAGGATTTAAGCAGCTTTCTATGAATTCTAAGGGGATCCTGTTGATTTAATTGCTCACCTGAACTGTCTGTATGGGAGAGGAATGGAAGTACTATTGCCTCCATTGTTAGAACACGGAAAACAGACCTTCCAGTTTGCAAGTAGCCAGTCCAAGATTCCAATGGATAGACTCGGCCGTTGACTTCGCATTTGCCCGTGGGGGTAGCTTGGAGGAAGATGTAGAGGGCGCATGTGCACGTGCCTGCGTGCCCGTGCCTCATTTACAAAAGCTCCGAATCGGAGTGCCCGGCGAGAAATAGAATGTGTATGTTTGTGGCGAAAGGGCAGTGGTAGCCATATGGAGAAGCTGACCCTGACCGTCCTTTCTTGGAATACCAGGAGACTTTAAAAGCTGACAAGCAGGTCGTAGGTTGCCAGGATGAGCCTTGGGGATCATGGTTTCTTCATTTATTGAAGATTAGCTAATGAGGACTCGGTAGGTTCCCTCTGTCCTCTCCTCCCCCCCCCCCCACCTCCACGTGCACCTTGCCCCACCCCACTGGGCTTCAAAGCACCACTTCCACTACTGAGAGAGTCTCCAGAGGTGAGAGCTTAGAGTGTGCGTCCTCTAACAGCGTCTGCAGATGAGTTCTCATCAGCCAGGTTTGCAGCCCGATAGGGTCCGACGTGGATTTACGATGAAGCTTCAAGGGATTCACTTGCATGAGTCCTTCTAAGTTGTGGGAAGGCACGAGTGGCATGCTCCCTTGCCATTTGTTTTTGCGAAATGTGCAATAGTACAATATTTTAACTGCAATCGGTCCAAGTTGCTCGCTGACTTCTGCTCATGTCAATGGGACTGAAATTGCTGCAGGCAGGCTCTTTAGGGACTCACTTAAAGGGATGTTATCTAAGGAATTTCATTTTGTTTGGGGTTAGTAGGATGCATTCATGTTTTCACACTACTTCTAGGCTGAGTTATTGTCAGCTCATCCTGGTATGGGAATAATATCCAGGAATACTTTTATCACCCAGTGGGCTGACTCAGCCTGCATGGAAACTTGCTGCAGGGTCAGAGGTCGTATCGCAATAAGATTGTGTCCTGTGGCGTCTGGCCCAGATACGCCAGTGGAAGAATGAGGTTTGAAATGGACAGGGTCAGAAGCCAATCCATAGAAAATTCTTCCAGTCATCAGGGCACGTAAAATCATAAGCAGGGGACTCAGTTCTCATCAATACCTGATCCAAACCGTTCTTTCCTATCAAGAATCTACTTTTTTTTCCTTTGTTTATTTGTTTTGTTACTTAAATTCCACATATCAGTGAACTCATATGGTCTACACAAAACCACACTGTTGAATACAGAGAACTGGTGGTTGCCGTAGAGGAGGCAGGTGGGCAGTGGGTGAAATATGAAAAGGGATTAAGAGTACACTTATCACGATGAGCACTGAGTAATGTATAGAATTGTTGGGTCATTATATTGTACACCTGAAACTGATATAGTACTGTATGTTAATTAGATTTCAATAAAAAAACGAATCTAGGGGCGTCTGGGCGGCTCAGTCAGTTAAGCATCTGACTTTGGCTCAGGTCATGATCTCGCTGTTCGCGGGTTCAAGCTGCTCGTTGGGCTCAGAGCCTGGAGGCTGCTTCAGATTCTGTGTCTCCATCTCTCTCTGCCTCTCCCCTGCTTGTGCACTGTCTCTCAAAAATAAATAAATGTTAAAAAAAATTTTTTTAAACGAATCTACTCAATAATGCAACAATTTATAAATGAAACGTGTGTGTGTGTCTGTGTGTGTATATCTATATCTATATCTATATATCTTCCCTTTATGAAGGAGTCTCATGAAATAGATTTTTTTTTCAGAATTTCTGTATTTATAAGGCACCAAGCTGTAGCAGTTTTATAAAGTGACTACATTGGTGCACAAAGTCACATGTTTTATACATCCAATTATTAAAAGTAAATACCAATTGTAATCAACCACACTAAAGACTTGCTTGTCTTTCTATTCTCTCTCTAAAAAAAAATATGAAATTGTTGTCATAGAAAGAGACTGTTAAAGACTATGCATCTAACAGGTGTGCTGTTTCGAAGGGACACATGCACCCTCATGTTTATAGCAGCAATAGCCAAAGTATGGAAAGAGCCCAAATGTTCCTCGATGGATGAATGGATAAAGAAAATGTGGTATATATATACACAATGGACTATTACTCAGCAATCAAAAAGAATGAAATCTTGCCATTTGCAACTACGTGGATGGAACTGGAGGGTATTAGTTTAAGTGAAATTAGTCAGTCAGAGAAAGACAAAAATCATATGACTTCACTCATATGAGGACTTTAAGAGACAAAACAAATGAACATAAGGGAAGGGAAACAAAAATAATATAAAAACAGGGAGGGAGACAAAACAGAAGAGACTCATAAATATGGAGAACAAACTGGGGGTTACTGGAGGTGTTGTGGGGGGGGATGGGCTAAATGGGTAAGGGGAATTAAGGAATCTACTCCTGAAATCATTGATTCACTATATGCTAACTAATTTGGATGCAAATTTTAAAAAATAAAAAATAAAATTAAAAAAAACGTGATTCAAAAAAAAGAAAGACTATGCATCTAAAAAATGAAGAATGTAAGAATTGTAGAGATGGTCAGGAAGTTTGCTAAGAGTTACTATGATATTTTCATAGATTTTATAATGTTTAATGTATCTATTGGATTTTGAATTTTATAGTTTATTTGGATTCAGATTTCTTTTCTCATTTGAAATAAATATTCACAATCATAGCTGATTTTGTGTTTGTGTGTTTTTTAAAAGTTTATTTATTTTGAGAAAGGGGGGGGCGGAGGAGCAGAGGGAGAGAGAGAGAATCCCAAGCAGCCTTCCACACTGTCAACACAGAGCCCAACACGGGCTTGATCCCACTAACTGTGAGATCATAACCTGAGCCCATATCAAAAGTCAGGTGCTTAACTGACTGGGCCACCCAGGCAGCCTGTGTTTGTATTTTCATATTCTTTTTTTAAGAATCCCTTCCCTTCCTGAATAGGGAAACTTCAGGTCTCACAAAACCTAGATCTACCCCTGACTAAATTACACTGCATTTCTGAGACTCACTTCCCGCATGGCTGCCTGCCCATCTCTGCCAGCCCATCCCTCTTTGTCCTGCCACTCCTTCCAAGAAGGTTGGATTTCCCCTTGATTTTTTGTCATTCTCACTTACCAAGATAATCTTCTATTTAATCCCAGCCAACTTGTCTGCCCATGTATTAAATTCTTGTAAAATCAGCAGCAGAGATTTTTGCAATGCCTGGCAGGCAAAATACTTGTAGGCATATTACATTTAGTCTAATTAAAAGCTCAAATGGAACCAATTGTTTCACTCCATCCTTTATGGGGGAAGAGAGGCCTTTAAAGGAAATTAGCCAGATGCCTCTTTTCATTTCAAACATTCAGTTCAGCCGTTTTCTCACATTTTAGTTTTAGTAAAAAGAAAATTCCGATTAGTAAGGTTGAAAGCTTCTGTTTATTTAAAGAAAATATATGTACAACAAACCTAGGCTGGGTTGCAGTCTTACATGATTTTTTAAGGTAGTGGTGGAGGAAGGCAGCTAACAACTATACAGCTAGTATACAAGGTACTACACTAGTCTACATTTTTCTGTGTACAGTTGAGTTACTCATGCATACACTAAAGATGACCTTGGGCTCTGAGCTGAAGTCTTCCTTCCCTTTCTCTCTCTTCCTTCCTTCCTTCCTTCCTTCCTTCCTTCCTTCCTTCCTTCCTTCCTTCTTTTCCTAACTCCACTGAAACACAATTTAACTTGTGGCTTTAAATATGTATATATATATATATATGTTTATTTTTGAGAGAGAGAGCACAGGGGAGGCGCAGAGAGAGAAGTGGACAGAAGATCTGAAGCAGGCTCTGCCTTGACAGCAGAGACCCCAATGTGGGGCTGGAACACATGAACTGTGAGATCATGACCCGAGCCGAAGTCGGATGCTCAACCAACTGAGCCACCCAGGTACCCCAATATGCATGTAATCTCTTTTTTTTTTAAGTTTATTTATTTTTGAGAGAGAGAGAGAGAGAGCACGAGTGGGGGAAGGGCAGAGAGAGAGGGAGACACAGAATCCAACGCAGGCCTAGGCTCTGAGCTGTCAGCACAGAGCCCGACGTCAGGCTCGAACTTGTGAACTCCAAGATCATGACCTGAGCCAAAGTCGGACGCTCAACCAACTGAGCTACCTAGGAGTCCCTGCATGTATTCTTATAAAACATGTAGTTTTGTTTTGTGTATATATGTGTACCTAATTTATATGAATGGTGTGTGATATTAATGTTGTTTACTACTTGTCTCACACCATCCTGTTTTTGAGATCTATCAATATTGATTTACATGTGTTCTCTGTATCGTTCTTGTAAAGATGTTGGAAATATCTTCTTCCATTCTGTTAACGACTGTTAACTTCATTGAAAAAAAAAATTTTCTGGTGCAATCAAATCCATCAAAACCTTGCCATGAGGTTTATACATGTTCAGTCTTGAAGAAATCTCTCCCTACCTGGAGTTCACAGTGATGGTCTCCTACATTTCTTCCTTTAGTTAGCTTTTAGTTTTTTTCTTTATACCAGATATCTGTCTTTGTATATGATGTAAGGTAGAATATCCAGCTTATTTTTTCTCCAAATAGTTATTCAGTTCTATTCAAGTCATTTCCTAAGTGGTTTTTCATCCATTCATGCGTGGTACTGCTGTTCTTACATAGCAAGTATCCATATGTGCAAGGATGTATTTCTGACTTATCTGTTCAGTTTCATTGGTCTGTTTTCCCCTTCCTTCTCTAGTGTATTACTAAATTGAATCACAGATATCTGGAAACTGAAAAAAACACCACTAAGTAACTCTTGGGTTAAAAAAATAAAAATTATATGAACTCCCAGGGCATGCAGGTGCATGGGCCCAACTCTCATGGGAACCAAAGCAGCCTTCATTACAAGATGACCCCAGGAATCCTTCAGCAGCATTTGGTTTTCTTCTCTTTAAAGGAGACTTTCCACCAGGGAAAACGTAAGCCTGCACCAGTTAAGCACAGATCTCCCGGTTCTTTGTGTTTATACCCACTAGTTCCCAGGTGTACTTCCATATTTTCTACAGTTTTCAAAAGAAGGTATAATCATCAGTATCACTTCTCCCACTTTTAAAAATTAAAAATACTAAGTGGCAGAATGTAGAAAAAAAGTCGGACTTTGGAATGTGTGGGAAGAAAGAAAGAGAAAAACCAGGATTTAAGTTTTTAGGGACTTATTTATATTCCCATATATTTAGTTCTTGCTTAGTTCATTCATATGATATTATCCATTGAGCCCTTCCCAGAAAGATCACTAGTGAATTTATTTAAAAAAATTTTTTAATGTTTATTCATTTTTGAGAGACACGGTGTGAGCAAAGGAGGAGCAGAGAGAGAGGGAGACACAGAATCCGAAGCAGACTCCAGGCTCAGAGCTGTCAGCACAGAGCCTGATGTGGGGCTCGAACCCATGAACCATGAGATCATGACCTGAGCCAAAGTTGGACACTTAACTGACTGAGCCACCCAGGCCCCCCTGATCTCTAGTGAATTTAAATTAATTCTTTCGGAAGCATTTTTGAGATCCTGCACTTTTCCCATAAGTAACTTAAAATTCTTGCCTTTTTCAACTCTTCCCCATAAATAATTTATTAGTGAATAAAAATGTGACATTTAGAAAAAATAAAGAAGACAAATAACAAAATACTTGGAGCTGAGCAAGCAACAGCCCCATCTCAGATGCCCCCCACTCTATATGGCATCTCTGTTTGAATCAGAAAGAGGCACCTGTTTTGGGCGATCCCAACTGCGAGGGGCTATGAGAAGTCAGTTAAAGGTTCCTTTAGGCAAAGAAACAACATTCCTTCCTTTCCTAAGAACCTCCACTCACCCCTTCCAGGCCTGATGGTCGCTGAGCAGAATGTATTACACTATGGGGCTACTCTGCCTGTGTGCCAAAATTTATGGAACCCAATTAAAGCAGAACTTGGAAAGAAATTTATAACTTTGAATACATTCTAAAAACAAGGAAACAAGGAGATTGAAAACAAATGAGTTAGACAATTTTCTCAAGCAGTTAAAAAATAGCAACAATGCAAACCCAACCAGAAGGAAGGAAATAATAAAGAAATTATCAGATACTAACAATTATCAGATACTAAAGAAATTATCAGATACTAACAAAACTAACACAAAGCACTCCAGAAGATTAATTAACAAAACATATTTAGCTGTTTGAAAAAATTGGGATGATAGACTTCTCTCAAGATTGATCAAGAAAAGGAAAAAAGAAAACAGAAATACATAAAATATATAATAAAAAGGAAAATAGCTATAGACATGGAAATTAAAAGAATTAGAATATACTATTATGACTGTTTTCAAAGAATATTGACTTTCAAGAACCAGATACATTTCTGCAAAAATTTCAAAGTGAAAAATTGGTGGAAGAAAGAAAGAGAACATTTAAATAGAGTAATGATTATTTAAATACCTGATTATTTAATAGTTATTAAAAACAAAGACCTCTACTGTCCAGGATTTGGCTCAGGCAGTTATTCATAGGAATTTTACCAAACTTCCAAGAATTTCTATCTCTTATAAGATATTCCAGAAAATTGAAAAGGAAGGAAAACTGTCCAACTCCACTGAAAGTCTGAATATACAAACAGATAATGTCCAGATCATTGGTAAAAATGGAAGTCTGGCCCACAATATGCAATAATCAACCCAGGAAATGAATCCATTATTACAGTAACAAACCCAGGAAGCCAATGTACTACCTGCAAGTCAGATTTGTAGAAAGTCTCCATTTCTAGTGAAGTACTACATGTAGGAAGTACTATCTCTAGTAAATAGTCCAGGAAGTCAAACAATAGCTCCTATAACGATTATTCCCAAATAGCCAAGAGTTGATTAATAATTCCTGACTATTGTCCCTGATTTTTGTCCCTACTTCCAACTTAGGACCAACTGGAAAAAACCAAATATATCGCCCTAACCAATCAGAATACCCTGCTTGTACTTAGCCCTCCTATGCCTTCCCCATGTCAATAGCCTCTAATCGAGGCATAGCTGAGGCCATTTTTTTTAAGCCACCATAAAGCTTTCCCTCTTTTCTACCTGCTTTTGAGTCTCTGCCAAAACCTAAGTGATGGTGGCTAACTCTCTTGCTGTATTAAGCTCTGAATTAATTAAGCCCTTGCTTGTTCTCATCTGGTTGGTCTTCATTTATTCCCACGTGGTTTAGGAAGCTAGTGAAACTGATCAGGCAACTGTAAGTTCGTTTTGTATTGCGGTAGATGTAAAATCCTAAATAAAACATAAGCTACACAAATTTTGCATTTTATTAAAACATGCATATTTATATATCCCATTTACAGGCAGACTTTATAAGAGAAATACAAGATCAGTTTCACATGAAAAAAATCTATCACTGTAACGTGCCATATTAATGATCTAAAAGGAAAAAAACCACAAGAGTGTAAACAGGTGAAGAACATTTGTTAAACTTTTTGCCTAGATAAAAAATCCTGTAACAGAAATCATGCTTAGTGGAGACATTTTGGACACATTTCCATAAAGATCACAATAAGACAAGGAAGCCACTAATGCTTAACACAATATTGCGGAATTCGGCCAACACCATAAAACAGGAGGAAAGCATGCGAGGTATGAGGATTGAAGGGGGAGAGTAAATAGTTATTATTGCAGGCATTGTAGTTATCCCCATTAAAGAAAACTTGATAGCATCAGCAAGCAAAGTAATAGAACTAATAAGATAGTTCAGCCTGTTTGCCAGATACAAGATCACCTCATAAAACCAATAGTGTTCCTTTCTAGTATAACAGAAATAAAGAGAAATGAGCAGGTCCACTCCAAACATTTGAGAATACAAATGAAAACCACATCATAGATTTAAATATCAAAAATTTTAAAATCAAAGCTATTTAAATTAAGCTATAAAATGGGAGTATATTCGGGGCGCCTGGGTGACTCAGTCAGTTGAACATCCAATTTCAGCTCAGGTCATGATCTCATGTTTCATGGGTTCAAGCCCCGCGTTGGTCTCTGTGCTGACAGCTCAGAGCCTGGAGCCTGCTTCGGAATCTGTGTCTCCCTCTCTCCCTGACCCCTCCCTGGCTCTCTCTCTCTCTCTCTCAAAATAAAAAGAAACATTAAAAAATAAATAAATAAAATGGGAGTACATTTAACAATATCTATCAGCAATCTATCACTATTTGCTTGTCTCACTACACCACCATCAGAAGGCCAACATTTCTTTCTGTCACTAGGCTAAATGGCACATGGCCAGGTCAGGATCCGTGGAAATATACTCCCAGAGATCTGCATGCAGATGACTTAATGGGGAATGATGCCTATGATATAGAATGAGACTTGCATGAGAGTGAGGGAAACAGGATTCGGGCAGAGGGAGAAGCCGAGAAATTTTATTTTATTTCATTTTTGGAAAAGCTCATGAAATTTTATTAATTTTTTAATAAAACAAAACCATTACAATTCTAGTATTTAATATCCACCCAGTTGCCAATGTAAAAATTTAATATCACGCTTCATGCATGTTAAACCTTACACTGTTTTTCTTTGTCTTTCATTTTTCGGTGGTTTAATGATGATGGGTCCAGGAGTGGGGGGTGGAGGATGCACATTTCTTTGGGTTTATCTCAAGACATTTTTTGGGAATTGAGTCAGCCACTTGAATCTGATGAGGTTTTGCTGTGGTGGTTACTGTTTGTGTTTTTTGTCTTTCAACAAACTGGGGTGGGGGGGTGGGGTTCAGACATTATTTTTTTCAAATATTTCTTCAGCCCTGCATTTTCTTCTCTCCTTTGGCACTCCAGTGATATGAATGTTAGATCTTTTGTTATTCTCCTTCAGGTCCTCCAAGGTTGTGTTCATTTTTTTCAATCTACATTCTCTATGTTGTTCAGATAATCTATTATTGATCTATCTTGAAGTCAACTGACCCTTCCGTGATCTCTGCTATTGAGCTCATCCAGTGAGTATTTTTATTTTGAATATTGTATTTTTCATTTTTAAATTTGTATTTGATGCTTTTTTTAAAAAAAGATATCCTCTATTTCTTGGCTGAGAATTTCTAGTTTTCATTTGTTTCAAGAGTATTCATATTTGGTTTTGGAGATTTTTTATGATCGTTCCTTTAGAATCTTTGTCAGATAATTCCAACACTTTTTGGGCATAAGTATCTGTTGATTTTTTTTTTTTTTAATTCTCATGCAAGATGAGATCTTCCTGATTCTTGCTATACCAAGTAATTTTGGATTGTATCTTAGAAATTCTGTGTATTATGTTATGAGACTCTGGTTCCTCTTTAAATCTTCTATTTTAGCAGGCAGTCAACACATTTAGATTTAGGACACACATCCTGGCCCACTTTTGTGGGCTGTGGTTTATATGTTCACTTAACTTTTGAACCTTTGCGGTGCCACTCTGTTCTGCCCCACCGCACACTGCTGAGGGGCCAGTCGGTAGCCTGGGTGGTATTCCACATGACAGTCAATTCTCAAAGCTTCTGCTTTGTTGATTATGGTCAATGTAATGCTGGGCTCATTCAGTGATGAGCCTGGGACTTCATACTTAGATTCAAACTCTCTTTTTCCTGCTCCCTTCTCTCCATAATCCTCTCCCGACTCTCTAGTTGGAAAAGGGAGGGGATGCTGCCTCTTTGCTGCTTAGGGTGGGGTGGGCATTGTCAACAGGGCTCATCCACATGGTCTCCACTGCCACTGCACCACTACAAAGGGAGCCACTTCTATGCTGACATCCACTTCGTGCAAAGTAAAAGATGGGGATTGGACTCCGTCCTATAGACTCTGCAGCATGGTGGGCAATGGAGGAGCATTGCGTCTCTTACGGTACTTGCCTGCACTTGGACAGTTATGGTCATAAAGGCTCCATCCTGTAGATCTGTCCTCTTCTTGGTTCTTTGTCGAAAGGGAGTGGGTTTTCCTTGGGTCTTCTTTTTTTCTCTCTCTCTTTCTGTCTCTACCTGGTAGTGGTTCCAGGTTGTGGGCTGTTCTAGTTTCCAGACCAGGCTCTATGGCAGGAAAACAAACAGAAAACAACCCCAAGGAATTTGCTGCTGTGCTTTCCCTCAAGTCCTAAATTCTGTAGCTAGTCTACCATCTTCTCTTCACCCTTCAGAGTCTACTGAGAGTTGCTTTTTATGCCTTATTTTAGAGTTTTCTGTTGTAACTAGCTGGAGAAATAGAGTGGAATGCATGTATTCATACCTTGACTAGAACCAGAGACCCTTTTCTTACAGCTTCAATTAATTCTATTACATCTTTCAAGGTACTTATTTTAGAGTTTGTTTTGGACAGTTCCACCACATGAATTTCTTGTGTTGTGCCATTTTGCAGGGACAACTGACTCTTGCATCTAGTGCATATTTCCTCGTGCGTTTTGCTAGTTTGGCTTCGTAAATCAACGTAGGGCTTTCTCTGGGTCATGGGTTACGAGTATGTCCTTCCAAACGTATTTTGTGTTTACTCATATCCAGGGATTTATACAGGAAGTCTCAGTTTCAGCTACTGTAATTAAAATCATGTGGTGTTCGTGAAAGGATGGACACACAGAATAGGGAAACCCAAAGTCCAGAAATTGATCCATATGTATATGGTTAGATGATTTTTTTGACAAAGGTGCAAAGACGATTTAAGAGAGAAAGACTGGTCTTTTCAAAAGTGGGCCAGAACAATTGGACATTCATATTTTTACAAATGGACCTTGACTCATACATTATATACAAAAATTAACCCCCGATGAGTCAAATGTAAAACCCCAAACTACAAAACCTCTACAAGAAAAAATAGAACATTTTTGAGACCTTGGGTTAGGCAAAATTTTCTTAGATAGAATGCAAAAAGTGTGATCCATAAAGGAAAAAAAAAACTGACAAATTGAACTTCATCAAAATTAAAAACATCTGCTTTTCAAAGGTACTGTGGAGAGAATGAAAAGACAAATCACAGACTGGAAGAAAATATTAGCAAAATAGCACTGACATAGAGACTTCTTACAATTCAATTATAAGAAAACAAACAACCGCCAACCCCCAAACGAGCAAAAGACTTAAACAGACTCTCCATCAATGAAGATATATCGATGTCAAATAAGCACATGAAAATATGTTTATCATAAGCCATGAGGGAAATAAAACTTAAAAGCACAATGAGATACGTTCTACCCATTAGGATGGATAAAACAAAACAAAACCCTTGACCTTACCAAGTGCTGGTGAGATTGTAGAGTATGCCTTGCTGGTTGAAATGCAACATGGTACAGTGACTCTGGAAAAGAGCTGACTGGCTTGTTGTAGAGCTCAACATTACCTACCACACAACTTAGCAGTCCGACCTTAATCATTTGTCCAAGAGAAGTGACAATTTACATTAACTCAAAAATCTTTATGTAAATATTTGTAGCAACTTTATTGGAAATAAATCCAATATCTCAAACTGGAAATAATCCAAATATCCTTCAACTGGAGAATGTATAAGCATATTGTGATACCTCCATATTAAATAATTAAAAGGAACCAACTACTGATGCATGTAACCACGTGGATGAATCTCACATACTGCCAAGCTATAGAAGCCAAACCAAGAGGCTACAATCCATTCTGGAGAAGGCAAAAGCACAGGGATACAAAATAGACCTGGAGGTGAGGACTGACAGCAAAGGGGCATGAGAGACTATTAGGGAGGGTGGAATTGTTCTATGTTAAAAAAAAATTATAATAATTTAAGTATCGTTGGCATGCAGAGTTACATTAGTTTCAGGCGGACAACATAGCGATTTGATAACTCTATGTGTTATGCCATGCTCACTGCAAGTGTAACTACCATCTATCGCCATGCAACACTATTATGATACCATTGACCATATTCCCTATGCTGCACCTTTCATCCCCGTGATCGACTCATTCCATAACTGGAAGCCTGTATCTCCCACTCCCCTTCACCCATTTTGTCCATCCCCCCCTTCCTCTTCCCCTCTGGCAACTACCAGTTTGTTCTCTGTATTTATGTTCAATGTCTCAATTGTGGTGACTGCATGACTGTATGTGTTTGTCAAAACTCATTGGAATGTACACTAAAAATAATAATTTTACTTTCTGTAAATTATACCTCAAATATACTTGGCCACTTAAAAAAAATGTTATCAAGCCCCATTTTTGGAAGTCAGCAGAATATCCTCCACCTTTACAACTTGGATAGTTCTGGCTGTGCAATTACGGAATTAGTAGTGTTTTTCCAGTTCAGGGGCCTGGGATGGTAGGGGAGCATCCAAGAAGATGGCTCCATATAAGCAAACACAAGCATGTGTGGGTGACAGCTTAAGAGAAGGTGCCAAAATAGCCTGGAGGTCACCCAGACCAGAACCTGTGTATTGGTTAAGAGAGCAGTCTGTCTTGATTAAACAGCCTGAACTTGAACCTGGCTCTTCCGTTGCCTATCTTTGTGACCTTGGGCAAGTTACTTGATCTGTCTGTGCCTCAAACTCCATCTTTACAGAGAATGATGCCTTACAGTGTTAAGAGGCAGATAAATAATTAATACTCACAAAGTGCTCAGAACAGTGCTGAGCATACAATAAATGCTCAGTTAATGTTAGTTACTATTACCCACTTCCTCCTTCAAAACACCTTTCCTCCTAAGTACCATTTTGTGCCCTGCCCTGAGACTGAACATTGCACACCTTAACTAGACTCATCTTTGGATGATCTGAGATCTAGTGAGGGAAGGTGGCAGACAGGCAAACTGACAATGCAGAGTATTGAATGCTAATAATTGAGGAAAACACAAAGATTATGGGGACACAAAAGGAACTAGGGAGAGAATATCTTCAGAGGTGGGGAGGATTCACCCAAGGAAAGGCCAAAGGGAAGGTAACTTTTGGGTGTCATTTGGAAAGGTAAGTAAGAGTTTGGTGAGTATCTTCCTAAATAGCTTGTGCACCTATCAAGTCAGAATCCGGAGAGTGTTTGAGGGTGCTTTGGGAAAAAAAGAACAAGGAAAAGAAAAGTTTAATAATTATAGGTGAGGCTTTAAGGGGAGTAGGGCTGAATTAAGAAACCAGAATCACATGATCAGATTTTTGTTTTGTAAGGATAGTCCTGGTGGCTGGTGTGGAGAGGATGGTCGGAGCGAGATGGTGAGTGAGGGACTCCACTGATAGTCCCAGAGGCCTGGGCTAGGGCAAGGGACCAGCAATGGACATTCAGGAGAGGTTTCAGAGGTGGCTAACTGGATGTGAAGGGCTGAGAAAAGATGTTAGTGCCAGAGCTTGGACCAGAACTCAGATTCACCTAATCTGTCAAGCACTTCTGATGTTGTCTCTGTGTGTGCTGTGGAGGGCATGAGGTGAACAAATCCCACCCCAGCCCATGGGGTTTTCATTCTGGTGGGGAAGGGAGTCTTAGACAAATAATCAGAGTGTAATGAGTGATTTCAGGGAAGGCAGGGTCAAGTTGTATAGCATGAAGGAGAGGCTTGAGGATGATGTGGGAGAAGCTGGTTTGGCTGTTTGGAGGGATTACATGAGCAAAGCCATAGAGGCATGTAGCTGGCAGGGAAGCAGTTGGACTTTGCAGGAGGAGATATGGAGCAGATTGGCAAGTCTTGAAGGTCCTCAAAGGCCTCTCTCTAAGTTCTCTAGAGGCTGAGTTCTTAGCCTGCTGGAGTTCCTGAGCATAATGGTTAATTTTATGTCAACTTGACTGGGCTACAGAGTGCCCAGATTAAATATAATTTCTGGGTGTGTCAGTGAGGGTGTTTCTGGATGAGATTAACATTAAAAAAAAATGTTTATTTATTTTGAGAGAGAGAGAGAGAGAATCCCAGGCATGCTCTGCGCTGTCAGCATAGATCCCAACGTGGGGCTTGATCCCAAGAACCATGAGATCATGACCTGAGCTGAAATCGAGAGTTGGATGCTTGACTAGCCACCCAGATTAACATTTTTGAACCTATGGATTCAGTCAAGTAGACTGTCTTCCCCATGTAGATAGGTATCATCCAATCCACTGAGGGCCTGAATAGAACAAGAAGGTGGAGAAAGAAGGAATTTGCCCTTTTGCTTCTTCCCTGTGTGCTCAAGCTGGGACATTGGTCTTCTTCTGCCCTTGGACTGGGATTTACACCATTGGCTCTCCTGGTTTTGGAACCTTCGGATTAGAATTAATCACACTATTGGTTTTTCCATGTCTCTGGCTTGGGACTTCCTAGCCTTCATAATCATGTGAGCTATTTCCCCAATACATCTCTTCATGTTCTCTTTCTCTGGGGAACCCTGATTGAGTCACTGAGTCTTAAGAAGTGTGAGAGATATGGTCTAGGAACCTGAAGATCCAGCTTCTGTCTTCTATCTTTAACCCGGACCACTCAGGATACCAATAGGGAATGCAAAACCAGCACTCACAGCAATAAACCTGTCTAGATTTAATGAGAACTGCCACTTGCCAAAGTAGTAAATTTAAACAGAATTCTAATTTATAGCATCCACCACTCTAATTTAGGAGTTACTATGTATACAGAACCATTACCAATGACTATGATTATGATTGGGTCATGTATAGGACCAGGTAACAGGCTGTTTATGCATCCTAAAATGAATGGACCCTTGAAGGACAATCCATTGTTTTGTGCATACACACAGGTCACTCTTGTCTCTAACAGTTTAACTTTTACATCTCTATGTAGGTGTTTTTACTATCACCTCAATTTGTCCTTCCCTGAACAGTCACTTCTTTGCTCGTAGGAACCCTAGAATTGATAACTTGCCCCCAATAAGTCTCCTAATCTCTTCAACCTGACAGCATTTAAAATATTGGGCAATAAGTATGCATTTGTGTGTGTTTGTGTGTGTGAACATGCTTTGCTCACGCATTCCTCAACAAATTTGGTTTCTTTGCATTTGTCACCATTCTGATCACTCACCCAGGCAGAATCGAACTTTCACATGGTATCTCCTTAGAAGGATGGGTCTGCTTTTGAACTCAGCAAATGCAATGTCATTCACACATGAAATGTGGTGGGAAGATTATAGTTAATCATCTGCACTAATGCAAGCCAGTGTTCCATTGGGATGTAATGGTCATATGTTATACTTTTTGAGTTTGCAGTCAACTATCTCAGTGTAAAAGCACTGAAGTTTCCTGGAGAAACCTGATAGAGTGCCCCAAAATTTGGGTTCAGCCTTCTCCCCAACCTCCTTCCCCTCTCCAAGCTGTGGTGTCGTGTAGTAAATGCCAGCCAGACATCATCTCATGTTATGCTAAGATAAAGGCTCAAGGTAGCTGCTGAGAGATCAATAAGCCAGTATCTTAGTTTCAATTACATTTAAGGGGAGGGGGAGAGTAAAGAGGTTATTCCATTTTCCTTTAAACAAGAACTCTAAATCCCCATCAGAAACTATTTGTTGTTCCTGGGATGCTGAGGACATAGCAGTGTCCACGGACATGGCTTACTGAAGGCTTGAAAAATAATGTTTACCCAGAATTATTTAATGCTGTTACTGTCTTTCCCCCCAAGCTGTGAATCCTGATCTTGTACTTAAAAATGTAAAGTATTATACATTGTATCTTTTAATACAAGGCACTGAAAACCCTTGTTGGACAAAGGTGGGTGTCATAGACAAAAAAATATTCCAAGAATGCAGCAAGTAAGTTTGTGGATTCGTGGTGGGTTGTCTACAAGTTTATGGTTTGAAGATTCCCTGTTGCAGAAGACTTTCCTACCAGAAAACCAGGGACATACCTTCAGAGCTAAGTTCACTCATTCAGTTCATCTTCCCATTAGATTGATTTTTCTTCCCTGCAACAACAATTGCCTATCAAAGAACGATTCACTTTGAACTTTCTAAGTGATGTCTCTTACATGTCACATTGCTAAGTTTTGCTCTTAGGGGTCACTGTATGTATAGTAATCACATGATCTCACTTAATATTCTGATGGTTTTATTAACAAGTATATAATACATATATTGCATACTGTATATAGTATATGAGGACTGTACAGTACAAATTTATGTTCACAGTTTGACATGACAAAATGTCATTACTGAATTCCCATCGGACTACAGAGTAGAAACAGAGAAGGTACATTAAACATTCACATCTTTAGTAAGAAAGATTACCAAAATGTTTCAGTATTTGCAAGTATACTAACGCATGCTAAAAACCTTTACCCATTCAGTCTTATTAGCTTATAAAATATATTACACTTTATTAAAAATTTCTGCATAGTTTATACAAGTATTAAAGTACTGTAAATGTAATAATCCTGCTATAGTTGCAGGTATGGTTTAAGAGATGCTAAGCAGAAAGATTACTTTGACCCTCTAACACTAAGTACATAACAGCAAAAAAAAAAAAAAGTGCTAGTATTTGTAAAACGTAATATTATTGTAGCCCTCGTTTAATGCATGTAAAATGGCTTTGTAAATGTATTAAGTGAATTTGCGATCATTTAGAAACTGTTAACCTTGACCAAGAAGAGAATAAAGACAACTCTGAGCAACTTCATGTATAACAGCAATTCCTTCAAGATGACTGTATATTTTCAAACCAAATTATTTTAAAATCTTAGATCTTTGAGATTGTCTTTAAAACAATCTAATCAGGAATGACGTGCAGATATACAGTATCAGCAATAAAGTCTTTCAAATTCCACATTAGTGCAACACTGATAGTGCAGATGGGTGTTTAATAAAATATACATTTACATCTACAGTTCCCTATAAATCTGTTCCAAGGCTCTTGAAACTTCCACGTATTTAGCATTTCCTTAGTTGAACACAGCTATGCTAACACATTCTCCATACCAGGTGATTTAGAATGTTAATGCCCATTTATGGTGTAGATTCACATTTTAGAACTCTAAAATATGATGGATTCAGCCTTAAACTTTCTGACTTCCCCAAGACGACACTTGGACAATAATCAAAAGAAACTCCAACAGAATTTATACAACACTAACCTCATGTTTACAGATCATTCGCATCAATTTAAAATATTGCAATTAAAACCACCTTTGATAGTAACATGGCACATCATTAAAACCACATGTTGAAGGGCATCTTATCCTGTATTTGAGGTCTTCCACAATAACAGCTAAAAATGTCTAAGAGACTAAATTTCTCAACTATCATAGTAAATACAAATATATATATAAAAAAAGAAAAATTTGGTTAAGAGCCAATTGGTAACTAAAGTATGCAGACCAGCATGGGAACAGAGAATGGCTTCTCTGGGTTGCCTTTTCTTTCAGAGTTAAAATGGATCTGTTAATGAACTGTTACCACAATCTAAGCAAGCTGAATAGTCATGTAATAGTCTTTGCAGGGTCTTGCTTGCTCTTTTGAAGAAAATTTAAATATGCCATAACAAACACATCAGATTTCATGAGAACCTACGAAGCTTTCTATTAACTGGACTCTCACACTCAAAGCTAATTATTCAAAGATGATCGACTCTACCCTTTCTTGCCTTTTTTCCCCCTACCTTCTCTATGGGTTGGAACACATAATCTGGTTATCTCCATTAAACAAAAAAGTTCCTTGCATTCCAACTTGATTCTTCAGTGTGTTGTACAAGAATCACTTCTAGAAACAAACACTTTGGCATGAATGTGACAAAGCATTTACAGTACAGACAATACCTACTTTCCCAAGAGCCATTTTTATCTTTCAATTCATGTCATAGTTGCAACAACACAAACAAAAAAAAAAAAGCCCAATTAGGATGTTTTAATATTCTAAACAAATTCTGCAGTGCTTACAAAAAAAAAAAAAAAAAAAGAGAGAGAGAGAGAGAGAGAATCACAACCAAGTGCCAAGAAGGTAACAAATTACTTTGTGTCTCTCCACATTTTCTTTCAGCTGGTTCAGAGGGCTGATGAGTGGGATCTCTCAGGTACACAGTCCCTACAACTAACTTTTATTAACATAGCGCCGTCAAAGTAAGCTCCCCACGTGATTTGCAGGCCTCCAGAATCACTCATTCACTGATGTTTTAAAAACAGTTGAACAATGTATTCCTCCCAGTTAAGGTTGTGTTGGATCCTGAGTCGCGCCTGGGCTGAATCTTTAGGATTCCATTCTCTCTTCTCTTCCATCCTTTATCGAGGGGTGAAGGCGCATTTCGTTGTATGCACCCACATTTGACCACCGTCGCCCACTTTCTTCAAATTGAGGACCAGTGACATTTCTATGCATGAATTATTTTTATTGGCATTTAGACTATGGTGCTCAAAAGCCAGCTTTTGAAAACAAAAACAAAAACAAAAAACTTCCCCCAAATAATGGCGCTATTTATCTTTAATAACATAAACACGAGTCATTTTCAGCTTCTTCTGACGGGATACTTGACAATGATTGATTTCCAGCTCCTTAACAGTAAATGCTTGGGAATTTTTGAGCTATTAATATGCGAATCCCTGAACTGTGGTTTTCTTTATTTTTCAGAAATCTGTCCCCCGAATGAAGGTATGTGTGCTTCACAACTAGGTATATTTACAAATAGTGTCACTCGGGTCTTAAATTGAATGAATCTACTACAGCGTTAGCAGATCCTTATTTATGATATGTATCACAAACACAAATGACGGCCACCTTGGCACCTGACAGTTCACACAGAAGAGCTTCTGTATAAAAGCTGTATGATTCATTTGATATGGGAATACAGTTACTGCTCAGTGTTTTCCCTGTTTGCAAAAAACCCTGTGAATAGGTTGGGTAAAAGAAAGGCCATCATCCATACTCTTATCTGAAAGATTTTTCTTACCATTACTGGGCAAATATTTTTGTGTCCCTACTATCAAATGCTTGATGATCCACATTAAGGACAGCAGAGGAATGGAGACAGGTGCACGGACAACCCCATCAGCATCTGGCTCTGCTTCTGCACAGCCAAACACAGAGACGGCCGCTCTGGGAGAGCACTGCACAGCTAACCACACGATGAAACCTCACTGAACGAAAAGCCCCGGCCCAGGAGGAATGGCCGGCTTCCTCCTTTGCCCCCGCTGCTTCTCCCCTGATGAATGCCCCTTCGTTCAGGCTCTGTGCCATCCAAGTATAGCATCCAGCCTTTAACTGGCAGACATCACCGACCTAAATCAGCAACTCTGGCTCACCTCCAGGGGTGGAGAGGCCTCCTTACTAGCTGCAGGCACAAAGGAGTATAAGGGACTTAATTTAGATGAAGTGATAAATCCAAGTTGACAAGCAGGATTTGTGAAGGACAATGGACAAGTTGACTGTCCTACCTGAAATCTTGCTGCACTTCTAGGTAATCTGAGGAAAGGGTCCACCCTTCTTGCTGGCGAGCACAAAATACGATCACAGGGCACAGAGGTATGAACGTCCCTGGCAAGGACTAGCAGGCTGGATACTGTATTTCTAATACATTTACTTTGACATTCTTTTGAGAAATACATGGAGGAACCGACAATTGGTTATTTTAAGTTTACATGTTCCCTTGTTCTCATTACATTAAACGTATCTGTAAGAAGGGTTTGCTTAGCATCCCCGGAAAAAAAAAAAAAAAAAAAAAAAGTGTTCACATTCTTTAGGTCTGACCCGTGGTAAGGAGAGGAGGATTAGAGAATATCTACTACTGACCATATGGAAGCTTGAATGATATAAATTCAGAGATTCAGGCCAGCTGAATCAAAATTAAAACGTACATGTAAAAAATGAGTTAGATAATGGGAAGGAGGACAGAGAGAGAGAGCCGGGAGAACGGGGAGCCACGTTGAGGCAGGGGACGGAGGCATTCAAACTAGCATGTGGCGTTTCCTATGTAGGGCAAGGTGGTCAGAACGGGAGAAGCTTCGGTCACAGTCTGGGCACTGGAAAGGTTTGATTCCAGTGTGTTTTCGGAAATGTCTTGTTAGTTCATCAGACCGAGCAAACTTCCATGTGCATCCTTCCCAAGTACATTTGTAGGGTTTTTCTCCTGCAAAAAGGAAAAACGAAAAGAGCTTATTTTTTCTGAGGGCAAAAGGCTATTAATTAGTAAAAATAGTGAAGCTAAGATTTTTGAGCTAAAACTCTTGGCAAATAGTATCTCCAAGGTAAGTTCATCTAAAAAAAAAAAAAGTGGGCAGCGGAGAAGGATGGGATTTTAAGAGTTCTTAAAGCATAAAGCCACTGAAATCCATTCTGAGGAGCTAGCAAATAATTTTGGTTTTGCCCTCAAGGGCAGGGATGGGTACCTTAGGAAACAGCTGGTGATCTGTATTTGTTTATCTCCAAGTCTTAAAGCTACCGAGGTGCTTAGTTATACTCAGTGCTAGCGTTTGTGGGATTTTTCTTACTATTTCAACAGTTTCCTAAAAATGAGAAGCCTCTATCAACCAAAATATCTGGCAGCGATTTCAACATCTTCTCTTTTGTTTCATCGACTGCAATTATGCCTAAGTATAATGCTCTAATTCAGACATACTAAAAACACAGTAATTCCTTCCTGCCCTGTCAGAAGCCGGGTTTCTCCAGCCCTGTCCTGTGGGATAATGGTAACAGGCAGCTGAGGAACAGGAGACCCTTGGGGGAAATCTTAGGGAGAGCCAGTACGAAGGCCCTTACAAATGAAAAGTATTGTTCGTGGCAATCTTACATGTTAATGGGCAAATGGGCATCACCACAAATTAATTCCCATTTACTATCCCTTGTTCTCTAGACATTTTAAGGATTGACATCCCTTGGTATTTCAATGAGATATTCAGAAAGAATTGTATTGTCTGCTTTGCTTCACTGAATACAAACGCTGAGGTATGTTTCCTGCATCTAAATTCTTACTCAAATATTCAATGTCTTTTTAATCTTAGGTTGGAAATTTGTAATGTCTACCTGTAGGGTCCCATTAATGCCCTGGGGATGCTTTTACTAGTTTTCTTGTAGTTTCTCTGAACACAAGGCTATCGCCCTCAGTTCCCTCTGTAATTATACCGCGACAAAGCCCAAGAACTCAGTGGTACACAAGCCGACTTCCCCTCTGCTTTCTCTCTCCCGGGGAGTCACTGAAAACTTTACTTCCACACCACCGGCACTTTCCTTCCCCTTTCTCTTCCAAATCCCAAATTCTCCCTTTTTGTAAACATTCCCAATACAAATGACTCACAGAAGGCTCAAAAACAAACAAACAAACTACATGCTGAGTTAAGGAAATGTACACAGGGGACCACTGCTGTTATACTAGAATTTCACACTGAAGGGTTTGAGGTTAGGTCAGATGAGGCCTATTATAAACATTAAGGACCAATACTGACTGCAATTAATCAGGCGGTGTAAATCGTTTGTGTATGGGTTCCTTAAGATGTTTTGCTTACAAAATGTTCAAGAGCAAACGCAAGTTTTATGTTTTCTTCACCCATATGATGAGTTTTTGTAAGATCCGGCTGCATGGTCGATAGTCAATACTGGACAGAATAAAAAAGACCCTAGAACAAATACGCAGGCAACAGCACAGAAGTTCCCTCAGTTTTAGGAAGACACACAGATCACCCAAATATCTTTACTTTTCTTTCTTTCAACAAGTCTTCCATTTGAATTCCATTTCTGTAAACTGCTACATTTGTTTGTTCTGCATAAAAAACTGGGTTTTGCCATTGTGAATCCGATGATGGGCAACACTGATTAAATGATGGCCCATATGAAGGCCACATCCTTGATGAGACAGGCCCATGGTTAAGAGTACTTTTCTCTCTGCTCCCGCAGCCTTTCCATCCCTCTCTCTGTCCCTTAAACGCAGAGTACAGAACTCCACTGTTACAGAATTAACCTTTAATCTACTGTAACTTATTACAAAAATAAACCCTTCATCACAAGGCTCATCTTTCACGATGAGCAGAGACATCTGTAGACAACTCTGCTAACTTTCAAGACGCCTGGAACAATTTCAGTATAATAACCTCTGAGAGCTAGAACGTTTGTTCTTGACGTTCCATTTTAATATTTCTTAAGAAGCAAGATGGAGTGAGTCTTATATTCCCGATACCTGTGTGTGTTCTTCTGTGCGCTTTCAAGTGGGAGCTTTTAGTATACACCTTGTTGCATCCGTCATAGTCACACCTGTGTATCCTCCGCTTCCTCTGGGTGTCCGGAGATTCCACAGGTAAAGGTCTCTTCCCCGGTTGCACTATGACTGAAGGGTGATTCCTATGAAAGCCAATGTTAAACGTAAAACATTGAGTGAAAGGCTCTTCCTTTTCTTCCGTCTACCAAAGGCATTAACGACACTAGGCAAAAACAAACAAACAAAAAAACCCAACGAAATAAATAAAAGGAAATTAGCGGATCAACCCAAGAAGCACTGCTATATTCATTCAACAAACATTGAGTGAGCACCTACCATGAGCCAGGCACTGTGCTTGGCACCCGGACACAAAGATGAATAAAAACAGGGTTCCTGCCCTCGAGGAGCTCACACTCTAGGGGGAGACAGACATGTAGATAAGTAATGACAGTAAGAAGGGTTAGGTGCTATGCTAGAGGGAGATGGAGGAGCTAGGAGAGTCTCTTTCCCTCAGTAAAAGGTTGCCTATTTATAGTAGCTTGTGGCACTAAGTGATGCTCAGCACTGCGAATGTCTTTTCGCAGGCTGTCCTGATTTTCATCACTGTCCTTTAGGGAAAAATGAAAAAGGTCGAATTCCCAAATCTCAGGCAATGCCTACTGTATCTACATTTTATCCTTTACCTAATTGGCATTTCGCTTCTCTCAAAGATGACCAATTCACATTTGAGTTTCAAATTCTGGCCCTTCAAAAAAAAAAAAAAAAAAAAAAACCAGAAAGAAAAAGAAAATAATAATGATAATAACAGCACTGCTGTTTTCACCACCTCAAACCTTTACTGGTACTGTTATTCCTGCCTGAGGGAGAATTTGGGTGCAGCGCTAGCAGTCAGGCAAGGAAGTGTCTCAGTCCTGACAATGGCTCCCAAGTGCAGCCCCAGGCTCTCACGGGACCTGGCGTCTCCCTGCCTTCCTGCGGCCGCTCACCCAGACCCACTCCTGCGTCGGCTCACCTTTCCAGGGTGGCTTTGAAATCAAATCATGTCCAACACCATTGCTCTAAACTTTCTCTTTTTCTCAAGGAATCTGGTGGAGAGAAGAGGCAGATGGGGAAGAGCTGGGGAAAGTCTGTAAAGCTTTCTCAGGCTTCCTCTGCTGATTAATGTCAGTAATTAAAAAATTCTAATCTATTCATTTGCCTTCCTAACGACTAATTACTTGATACATTACAAGCTGATGGAACTGGCCTCCAACAGTAATGAAAGACTCGTCTTATAAATTTGAATCCAAAGTTCTTAAAATGTTCCAAATAACCCATGAATTTTCTGTACAAGCGTGGACGAGGAGAGAGGGAATCTGATGAGCGTAAATGCTCAAGCTTGTGAAATTCAAAAAGGATGATAAAATTTCGCCAGAAAAATCAAAAGGGAGCTCCTGAAATGAAACTTGCTCTCATCTTGGTAAAAATCTGAATACATGTTCCTTATCAGTAACTTTTCCAGGCATGCTAAGAAGTAAGTGGAAAAAGAATAAAAGGGGCATTGATTTTAAGTGATTTTACTTATTCCTCACATCTATTAGTAGCAAAGAAAACTGTCAGTTTTGAGTATCACTTTACCTTCCTACCTTGATGTTTAGTGGGAGCAATACAGAAGGATAAAATAGCCAAGTTCAGATACATGGAAAAGTGAACATGAACTAGTGGGGGAGGGCAGGGGGACAAGGACTTCAATTATATAGATGTACAAACAGAGAAAATAGAGAAGTGACAGGTCTATGGACACGTTGCGTTTATAAAGCTAAATTATTAATTTAAAATCCTTCAATAAAAAGAAGAGTTGTCAGTTTATTTTATTTCTGACTTTCAACCTTAATGCCGTTGATTGAAACGTTTCATCTTCATTAAGAAAACTTCAGGAAATAAAATGCTGGGGGGAAAAGCTGAATGGTTGGTTAATTTGTATCTCCTATGCCTCTGGGATACTGAGGGAGTATCCCAGGTGACTTTGGAAGTCTCTCCCCATTATTAGATTTTATGGGTTGGGAATGTGTCTAACAGTTTCTGTGCACTGGTTTTGTCTGCCTTTTCCAGCTCATTTTGCATACAAAGGTACATTACAAGGCTGTGTGCTCCAACATCAAATCCCAGCTCTGTCACTGCGAGTCCCTGTGACCCCGGGCAAGGTATTCTCCCTGTGCCTCCCTGTAGAATGGGGACGATGATAATAATGTGATCTAGGAAGTTGCGGGTAATGTATACAACACACTGCAGGATAACATCTGTTCCAGATGTAAATCTACTAAATATTATGGTTAATTACTGTTACTATTTTGAGGTTCAGAAACCCAATTGCAAACTTTGCCCCTACGGCTGTTGAATCTCGCGAAGAGTTCTTTTGGGATGTCCCCACACCACAAAGGGAAATCTCTGCTCAAGCTGACATCTACCTTGAAAGGTGGCATCATTCACGCCCCATTTCTAAAGAGCCAGATACTGGTGCAGGCAGGGGTTGGAGGGCAGGGTCTATAGAACTCACTCTTTCTGTACTCCCCACTTTTAAAGACGCTGTTTGGGATCCTTACAACCAAGAAATAAGAACAGCCATTACGTATCAGATACCTGGTCATTGTTTTGAGTTAAGCCAACCCCCTCTTAAGTTTGCTAGAAGTCACACACAATTACATGGGGGAAATCTGACCCTCAAGCTCTTCACTCTAAATACACTTCACATATGTAAAGATAAAAAAAAAAAAAAAAAAAGGAAGCTGATAGCCATTTGAGTGCCTTTAAAAATAATTCTAAAGCTGTAACTCTATGTCCAAGCAAATGGGTTTCCAAACTGCACTTTGTATTCCACCTTTGGCAAGGAAGGGTTTCAGAAGGCAAATATTATCGGGCCTGCCTCACTGCAATGGGACTAGGCACTTGGTTTCAATCGATTCTTTCCTGGCTAGCTGGTTTCCTATGTGGGCTGCTACTGGGCACACTCCAAGACATTACTTAATCACATCTGTGAGAGAACTGCTTAAAGACTACACGTCCCAGTTGTGGCTAATCTGTTGAATTTCTTGAGGAGCAAAATGCATTCTTGGGTCAGCATTAACATAAGCATATTACTCATTAATCATTAAAGGCCACTGAGCTTGAGATCGGCAAAAGAATCTTAACTTAAAATGAGAAAAAATATTTTCTTTCAGTAGCAGAATACAGCCTTCAAGTATTTTTCTTCTGTAATGTTTTACAATGTAATTCATAATGACCTCGACTTTGGGATAACCCTTCTTCAGTCAATGGATTCCTCTCTCTTGGGCACGTGGCTTTATTTAGTTTTACAGCATCTTTTTCATCACTTGTGCAGGAACAATGACACGTGCAAGTCATGTTGCCAGTTAACTTGCCAGAGACACCTGGCATCATAAAAAAGAAAAAAAAAAAAAAAGGAGGTAACTCAGTCTAGAAGATGTGTCTATTATGGCTAGTCCTTCTGTGTTCCCTTTCACCTGAGAGCAGGGGTGGGATGCACTGGTTAGATATGGACAACGTGGCAGGAAGAGCAGTCATCTGGTGACAGGAGGTCAAACCCAGGCCCCCCTGCTGTTCACAGTATGATTATAAGGCGAGTTATCTCATGTCTTGGCTCATCAGTTCTCCATTTGCTCTGACTCCCACATGCTTGTTATGGGGGAATGAAATAACTCCTTTGAAAACATCTGGGAAAGTTTCATGGGGGGCGGGGGCATTATGCAATTGTGAAAGGTAATAATGTACAAGTCCATCAGACACACTCTCTCCCTGCTGATGTGGCTGGTCATAGGATTCCATTCTCTTCTTCCCCTATCAGGGAGTAAAGGCCAACTACCTCCTCCCCCCAAATAACTACGATTTGGTACAATGGGCAATTAACGTGACCTACTACGAAGGCACCTACTTGGGTTGACTGTGGATAGAACTAGAATATGTTTTAAGTTCCAGAAAATAGCTGTTTGAAAGCCAGAGAATTCACATTCTGTTGCAGAATTAACTGTGTAAGGGAGAGGGGAAAGGATGACGTAGAAAGGTGGGCAGAACATTGTTTCAAGTTGGAAAAAAGTGATATGGGAGAAAGAAGATGGAAGGGTCCCAGAGGAAACAATAACTGTTGCCTTTGTACTAGGAAGCTGGTCATTAAATCCAACCTTGAAAGAGCCATAACACAAGACAATTACAAGAAAAATAATTATAATCAATAATGCAAATAAAGAGGAAACAAGGCAAGATTAAGTGACAAGCCCAAGGTCATACATATGGTGGAGAGCAGAGCTGGGATCCAAGATGTCCAATCCAAAGGTCACCTTCTTAGCTACTACAAACACAGCCTCCAGTGTAATCACTGGTAGAAGGCAAGGATATCTATTGTTGCAAATCCCATCAATGATGCCATTTAACTTGTGTATGACGCCACCACATTATAGCGAGTTAGACCTAACACAAACTACAGTTCAGTGCTTGGATGTAGACTGATACAGAAACCTTCCTACTGGACGGCAGTTCTGAAGCAGACTGAACATTCCAAGGGCAGATGTGATTTTCAAACACCAGAGATAGTGGGTGGGTTACTCCAATGCTTAACTTCTCTGAGCTACATGGGCAACTTTCTGTTGCCACCACTATTCCCAGGCCTTTTTTGGAGTGACTCCTTTGGGCTTGTGATGCCCCTTCGTAGAAACAGTATTAGAAGTGACAATTGGAAGGACGATGTATGTCCTATAAAGTTTTCATGATCCAACCTTAAGTAGACTATCTGGAATACCAAATTCAATCCACATGGGGATTAAGATTATGGGAAACCTATGTACAGTCTGGAAGGATTTAAAAAAAAAAGGATAAAAATGATTTACATGACAAAGTGGCAAAATCACGAGTGACCGATTCACTGCAAACTTGACGTAAATGTTATAAGACAGTCCATATAGTGGGACACACTGTCTTCGGAGATTTTCCCGTTTTCCCAGTGGCGGCCCCCTACTGCGAGGTGTCCCTGGCAATCCACACCACACCCTGAGTTGGAAGCCTGCACTTCCATTCCAGGTCCCAAGATGCACGCTGCTACGCCAATGTCGGGTAGACCTGAACATACTTACTCTTGCAACAGTGCTTGCGGGGGGGACACTGAGTTCATTAAAGGGGGTGACATTTCTTCAGGATAATAATCTGTCCTCTGTGGTTCAATCCCAGGTTCTATTTTAATTTTTTTCTGTAATATAGGCTTCTCATAGGATTCAATTACAGGTACTAAAAAATAAAAATAGAAAAGTCACTCCATGTACAATTTACCAATTTCAGCTTTTAAAAGTTTAGTGCACAGCTTCTACCTACAACGCTGATGTGTGGAGTATCTGTTTGCCTTTAGCAAAATTATGGCAGAAACAAATCTGCGGGGTGTGTTTCCCCTGACAACCACTCTGGCAGCAAGTGGCATGCATAGGAAGCTGGACTTTGAGCACATCAGCCCCCAAATGGTTCTTCCTTAGGAATTTGCGTTATCACCTC
Source organism: Felis catus (assembly GCF_018350175.1). Classification (NCBI taxonomy): domain Eukaryota; kingdom Metazoa; phylum Chordata; class Mammalia; order Carnivora; family Felidae; genus Felis; species Felis catus. The sequence goes on from NC_058371.1 coordinate 172,912,251, forward strand.
TTAACCCCATAGTCTTCTGCCTCCAAACAGCCAGTAAACGAGGCGGCTTTTAGTAACCTTTAGTTATCACCATGATCAAAGGCATTTATTAAATTAATGTCTTTTTTGGTTGGCATTCAATGAAGCAAAACATAAAGTCGGGATCTTTAGTATCTCAAAGTTGACAATTACGCAGTAAAAGTAACCATTTCATGGCATTCATTAAACAGCCTGATTCTTGGGAGCTCTTCCAGTATCAACACTTGCCCCCCCCCTCCCCCAACAAAAGGAAACGCCTCAGGCGGGCAGGCTCTAAGGGGAATGGCTCCTTGAAGAGTACAGGGGCGCTGTCGCTGCCTCCTCTGTGACCCCCACAGAACCGGTGGGCGCAGACCCCAATGCTAGGCGGGAGCCGCGGAGCTGTCCCCAGTGGCGGTTACCTTGCATGCTGCTATTTGAGTTTTCCATCTCCTCCGACAAGGAGACCATGAGCGGCTGCTGGAGGTGGCTGGTGTACATGAAGGGGACCGGCTGCACCACGACGGGCTGGATGACGGGCAGGATCCCGGGGCTGCGGATGCCGTGCCGGGACAGGGCGGCGGCCATCACCGGGGGCATGGACAGCGGCACGCCGAAGGGCTGCACGCCGGGGGGAGGCGGCGAGTACTTCTTCATCGGTGGGCTGGAAGAAGGCATGCTCAGGCCAGGCGAGGCTCTCCGGTGCGAGGGCTGGAACTTCAGTGAGGAAGGAGAATTCCCCGCAGAGGGCGGCGAACTCCGCTTGTTCACGGTCAGGTCCACTGGCTCCATCTGCATCCCATGAGACAGGGCCTCTGGGGTCTGGAAGAACTTATCAGGTAACGGCGTGGAGTAGATGACTCCGTACTTGTTGGGCTTCATTGATTCCATGTAATTAGATGGGTATGACTATTGGGAAGGAGAAACAGAAACGTACGAGCAGTGACACAGGTGCATTCGCCTGAAACATGAACTAAGACGAAAATGTGCAAGAAGGTGCTCTCAGTTACATGGACCTCCACAAGCGGTTTACATTTAGATACCAATCCTTGAAAACGCTAGGAGGGGGCTGGTCTAGTAAACTTTAAGGTTAATGGGATAACCATGAAAAACCTCACATTTAATTCTAAGATGTTTCCCATGTCAAATGTTAAGGTTGAGGTTGACACCCGGCAAAATTCTGAAACAGGTTATAAACAGAAGACTCGTGGGCCTTTATCGGGAGAAGTTCCGTGTTGGGATTCACCAACAACCAGCCAAGCCAATGAACCTCGTTGCTTTGCTGATGGGGCTTCTGGGTCGGCAGGAAATGCTTTCCATCCTTCACCTCAGCAGGGCATTTACAGTCTCACGACACACTTGTGTATAATATGGAGAAACAGCTGCACAGTAGTACCTTTGGGGGCAGGGGGCTTTAGCTGGTGACCAACCATGACTAGGGTGACCACAGTCCTGGTTTTCCCGGGATGGTCTGTGGTCTGGTTTTAGCAGTAATAGCCCTACATCCCAGGAGACACTGCAGTCTCAGGCAATCAGGATGGTCAGTCATCCTCCCCACCTATATTTTGAAGGTCACCCACCACAGCGTAATCGTATCCATGGCCCCAACGCATTCAATGGTCTTATTCCAACAGTTTGAATGAAGCTGAAGGTGACCTGATTTCCAAATTTGTGCGTGACACAGAACTATAAGAAACAGCTAATATGACACAAACAAGGTCCCGTGATGCTTGAAGTGACTTTGACTTGCACACAAACCAAGGCCCAGTGTCTGCACCTCTATACCTTGCTACCACCTCATCAAAAGAGGATGATCAATGGTCTGTTTCCTCCAAAAAACTAAGGTCTGTCTTACAATTGACCTAATTTATCTTTAAATACCTTTCTCTCTTATGGATTCAGAATAATGGAATATTACCAACTTTAAATACAAATCAATCTTAATCATTGCATACTATGGGTGTGGTCCTTGGCCAGGGAATTCACTAGAGTTACTTTTAAAAAAAATGTTTTTTAAAGTTTATCTATTGATATTTTGAGAGAGAGAGAGAGCACCAGCTGGGGAGGGACACAGAGAGAGAGAATCCCAAGCAGGCTCCACACCATCAGTGCAGAGCCTGACACAGGGCTCAATCTCATGAACCATGAGATCACTGCCTGAGCTGAGATCAAGAGTCGGACACTTAAGCGACTGAGCCACCCAGGCACCCCTACAAGAATTACTTCTATTCCTTAACTAAACTTGAAAAAAGTCTTTGTTGTTGGATGCTTTTTAAAAAATTAAACTCAATATAAGCTATTTCCTTTACTCGTAGGTATTTTAGGGAAGCTGAAATTTTTAGTGATAACATGTCAAGTCCATCTGCAGAAAACTACTTGTATTTGAATATTGTATAGTGAAAGTGATCAGCAACATGCTATGCCTCTCTTCCAGCTCTAAAAGCCTATGCATTCCAGATTCTGAGGCAGTACCAGCTCATGACGCAACCAAGAAAACCCACCAATGGAGCTTAAATGCATGATAAATTTCTGGGTTACCCCAGTCCCCCAGTGGCCACTATTGTGAGTAATAAATAATTGTGGGTCAGCAGTGGTGTTTTTTGTTTTTGTTTTTTTTTTTTTTAACTGGGATTACTATCGAGATCACATCCTTTCCTTTCTGGGACTCCACAAGTGAAATCTCCACCTGGCTATGCATCAGAATCCCCAGAGCCGCTTCTAAAACTCCCTTCTCCTGGGCAGCATGGGACCTGGCAGTATTTATCTTTATCTGCTTTTGAAGTCAGTTTCTCATAGTTAAGATTATGTGTTTTGTTCTTCTGTCCCTTCTTTATCCCTGCCAACGCAATCTCTGTAATCTCGTAGAGCAGTGATTCTTGCAGTATGGTGCACGTCTCTCTGGGGGTACCGAAGATACTTCGAGAATACACAAAAAATACACAGTGCTTTAAAATGGTTACGTGTTTATTTAAATGCGCAAGAAAAAAAAACTTTTTTTACAGTAGTGATATAAACTTCCTTTTCAGAAAAAATTTATTACGTTAAAAAAAGCAATTCTACAAAAAAGAGGGCAAGAAAAATTACTAAATATTAAAAGTGCAGGTGCCACGAGGATATGGCAAAACTTGTCAAGGTGACATTGAACACCCATATCCTAGGAGGTCGTGAGGTTAAAATTAAAATTGGATTCAATGAGATAAGGAGCTTAACACACACTGTGGTGCTCGAAGTCCCTTCTCTTTCTAGACAAGGAGTTGCACTATAATGGATTTGAACTTCCCAATCAGGGCTTCTCAAACTTTACTGTGCACGAAGTCACCAGACGATCTTGTTAAAATGCAGATTCTGAATTTCTGGGGAGTGGCCCTAGGTGCATAGACCCCTTTTGAACAGCACGGCTGTAAATGATAAAGAGATACAGAATAAAACCACCAATTTCTAGTATGAAAATTTGGTAAATCATTCAAATACAATTTAAAAGAGGAAAGAATTTTCACTGATAATACTGCTTAAAAATAAGGATGTGGAAGGATATACAATCAGGAAATGCAAAACATGTAAGTGGTTGTCTTTAAAGACAGCTTTGAGTTAGGTATCAAGAATCAAAAGGGGAAACGATCAAAAGGGTTCTTTAGAACCAGGCACACATAAGTCCACCAAAGGTGAGAGACCCAAACATGCAGCCATAATAATATTAAATACATTTACATTTAAATATTAAAATAAAGAACGTTAAGAGGCACAGATTCACTAACAGGAAAAAAAAAAAAAAGAAAAGAAAAGAAAACAAATTCTAGCATGTACAATAAGGGTTTGAAGACATAATTAAATACAGGGGGGAAACGATTTCTTCTGGCTCTCAAGGTTAACATGCCTTCTATAAATCTCAAAAGGGCAAAAGTTCTGGTGCTAGGGACAAAAATTTAGGAAGCGGAAAGCATTTTCCCGATTGTTTCTACTCACCAAAATGTAGCTGCTCCCATATTTTCAGCCCTATTCTTCAAAGACCTCCCTATGACCTAGATTTTAATGCCAAGTTATTGGCAGTTAAATAGAAAGCAAAATGAGGACACACTTGTATTGCTGTCATTGCTGGGTTTTTTTCTAACTGTGAGGTGAGTTTAAGGAAAGTAGGAATTTAGAACCTGGGAGATTTGCAAATTTAATAATATTCTCAGGTTTCTCAAGCCATAAAAAAAAAAAAAAGAGAAAGCCATACATAAAGCCCAGTTTTAGCAACATGATGCACATTTCTGCTGAGTATGCTCTCCAGTGAATGCCCCCCCACTCCGTCCCCCATTCCGATGTGATGGGCGGTGTTTGCAAGGCTATGGGGCCAAAAGGAGGAGGGTACACATTTGGATACACAACAGAGTACACAATTAACTATCTCCAGTCTGACTGCCTTGTAAAAGGGTTAAGAAATGTGGTTTCTCAAACCATCTCACTAGAAAATTCCTTAGCAATGTTCATCAGAACCTTCTATAGGACGTGTGTGCTTCAGTTATTTGGGTGGAGCACACAAGCTACTACAATCAGCCTGCAGCAATCTGGTTCTCCACAGCCTAAGGACCCATCCAGGGCTTGCTGTGGGTGTGTGCCTTAACTGAGTACACCCTGGTAATAGCTGCTTCTGCTCTGTTCCAGACCTTTGCAGTCTTCTAACAAAGCAGTGCAAGTAAGTGCCGCACTAGCACCAAATCCAAATAGGAGGCAAGTGCTGATGAAGTAGAAAAGGCTCCTCTGGCCACTGATGGACACCCAATGCCCGAGTGCAGACTGCTCACCCAAGGATGCCTGATATGCTGGAGCAGAGCAGCCTGCAGACCAGACTCTGGCAAGGGTCTCTAGGACCTTCTGGCCCTCACTAGGGGTGGCCGTGGTTGTACTGTCTGAGTTGTAACTGACATTCACGTGTTCAAGCCGCACACCACATGTAATTCATTTGAGGATCGCTTCCTCTCATTGGAATGAGAGATGAGGGTCTGGCACAGGTGCTCACCAAACACTTGATGAATGAATGAAGTGAATTAATGCACCCTCTGAGCAAGTTTTTACTACTGTCAAGACTAAGGAAAGTATCAGTTCTTTTGATTCTCCAAAATAATGATTTTAATTGTGACGGGGATAAAGGCACAGGGTTTGGATGATTTTTCAAAGCTATCACTGTACTTAAGTGAGAATTTCAGTCATTTCTTATTTTATGGGGAATGGTTTTGGTGAGTTTTCCATCCCAAGACAGTTTAAGTGGATGGGGTGACTGCACGAAACATGGATGGAGTCTCTATTTCACTGCTCATTCATATGAAAAAAAAGAGTGAATATCCGTGACAGGGCAATGGCAAGTCAAAGGAATCTTCATACCAAGGGTGGGGTTCCCAGTGCAAGAAGGCGTGGTGCGTGTATAAACAGACACTCTGGAAACAGCAAATGTCATACCCTTCTATGCAAACAAAAGTAGAAAGCTCTCTTTCTACCAGGCTCAGAAAAGTCATGTGTTTCTGTTGGAACAGAACAGAGGCACTACTGATTTTAAGTACTTCTCAACCTGGAAGGAGTCTGTTAGAGGGACAATTTTCATTACAAGAAAAAAACAAAAAACAAACAAACAAACCCAAAACACTTCCTTTCTTCAAAACTAATCTTCCTATAGGGATAAAATATGAAAATACTTTTTAAAACTTTGTCTTCTTTCTCACTTCCTGAATTAAATTAATTTTCAACCTTCTTTGAAAGTGTACTCAAATGCTTTCAAGAAAGCAATTTCTTTTACATGTGCATTCTATATTCACATGCTACCTCGTATTCTATATGTGATCATCTCCAATTTTACAAATTAAAAAGAAAAGAGGCTCCAGGAGCTGCTGGTGGTTTGCCAACATTGCATCGATAGTAAGTAGCAGAATACAGCACAGGGTGGGTTTCTACTCTGTTCCCCATTCTTGCAAATTTTAATAGGGCAATCCAAAAACTTAGTGTTTGCCTCCAAGCACAAGGTTTATTAGCAGAGGACGGCATTGAAGGCTTCTATTTCACTAAGAGAGAAATGACACTTCCTTACTTTCTCTAAACTGTAGCAAAATGCCAAATAGGTAATCAGCCTTCAGGTCAAAGGTGGAATTAAAAAAAAAAAAAAAAAAAGGAATAAAGGAATAATAAATTAGGTTTAGCACACTCCACCTACAGAGGCAGGAGAGATAAAATTTGAAGATTCCAGAGTGGAAACAAAAGCTTTTTACTTAACTTTGTTAACTAAGATAATAACAACATCCCACTCCCCAAATGTTTCCACTAACTGAGGTTTTGCTGAAGCAGGAAAAAGAAATTTCATTGTAAGGACTGACACTAACTTTTGGTGAAATGATCTAATTAAATTCTCTAAGTGCTAGCTGAAAGTTGAAAACTAGAGACCATTAATTGCAAATTTCCTTCTACATATTTTAACTTCATATATTTATGTAAGTTACAGCATTAGAAGTGTAACTGTTACTTCAAATTCATTTTATTTCCTTTTTTTTCAGCCAAGTGCATTTCCTTACACTTAATTATCTCACACCAACTTAGCAATGTGGATCTTCATTTGAGCTTTAAATTGGCTCTTGAGCCATATTTTCATGCTTGATTAAAAGCATGGGAAGTATACTGAATATTAAATGCATCAAAGATGGTTCTGCATCATTTATAAAATTAATCATCTTCTCCAGTACTAAAAACCTATTCATATTTCAAGGATATAATTAATAGGGAAATTTTACACCTCAATTTTCCTCCAATGTGATCATGCAATAGTTTGGTGTAAGGGGTTGATGAATACGGGGACAGCACGAAATAACATCAGAAGTCAATTTACTTTTTTGATTAATGAAGTTCTCACTGCTCGGTTATTATCACATTCAGACACTTGGTTATCCAGTTATCATGCTGGAATGTAAATGTTATTTCCTTAAAGCCACTTGGACCTAACTTTTCATTGTACACAGTGGTAAACACTTCACTGGCTTAGTAATATCCATGGCAACTCAGTTCCAAGGGCCTCCAAGTGACCCCTGTGTCTTGTATAAACATTTTTGGCAGGAGCCTCGGCAGCCGATGCATAAGGATGATCTAATTTTGCAAGCGTGTCATTACCAACCTTCAGATACACAACGCAGGCCAAGTTTTTCCCCTTGTGACTATTTTCCAAGCCATGGAAGAAAAGAGCAAGGCACAGTGGGAGCACTGTCTTGTTACTTCATATTCACTCAACCAGATCACCGTAGGTGGACGCCACCCCCTGACTCGAAGTCCTTGGACCCCTTTCTGTCCTTGTCCGTGCCCCATGTTCACAGCACCAGGGCTCTACCTATGGAAACACCTGGCCAAACTCCTAGCCACCTGCGGGGAGAAGCATCTAGATGGGCCGGGCCCACAGAGGGCTAGCTTAGCACAAAGGTGTTGAAAGACACACGGAACAAGATTCCCTCCCAGCCAGACTCTCCCAAGTGGAAAGGAATCCCGTTCTCCCCGCCAAGTTCTCTCCTTCGCTAGCTTCTCCTCAGCCATCTCATACAGTCACAGCTCAGCATAGCTGCTGTCATAGGTTTTTAAGTAAATCTTTTTATTCTGAATGCATTTACATGCAGGAATGAGGACTTTTTTTTTTTAGGTTTCATCTTTTTAAATCAGCTCTGTGAAGGACATGCTGAACACCAAATGAGACAAACTGGAATATTTTTTTTCTTCCTGTATTAAAAAAAGGACATTCACAAACATTTTAAAGAAAATATTCTTTCTATATAATTGGGGTGATCTTCAATAAAAAAAAACACCTCAAAATAATCATGTTCTTGATGCAGATTTCTTATAAAAGTACATTCGAAAATTGCTTCCTAACCATGATAAACATTGAGTACAGGATTTTTCTTCTTTTTTAATGTCCCCAGATCCACATTAATTTTTAAAAATCAGTCTGGCTGAACTTTTTTTGGCTGAAACCAATAATCCCGAGAGCCCAAACTAAAAAGCTGGTAACTGAGGAGTTTCTGTAAGTCTACTTCTGTCATGACCAGATTCGCCTATGACCCAAGTTCGGTGCGATCACACCCTGAGGAGCATTGGGCACAGGTCTTGAGATGTGGATCTCATTTATACAAGGGCGCACGGTTGCTGGGGGGTATTTGCTCCACTTACTCCCTGAGGCTTTGAGAAAAGTTTGTTCACCAAATGCCTGTCAAGTGATGAGTAACTTTAAGGAATAACACAACACACAATAATGTTCTTGCCACTTGGAATAGATAAGAAGAGGTGTTCAATTTTGGAAAACTTACCACGGAGACAGGGTCCATGGCCTCTTGCTTGACAGGGACTGGGTCAAACATGAGCATTCTTTTAGTTAAGCTTTCTAGGGTGCTCTGGTGTTTGGCCTAGAAAACAAAACAAGGTGTCCAAATAAATCCCAAGGTTACCTTAATATAAACCAGTAAAAATAAAACATAATATTCCTCAAGCCCCTTCTCTGCTCCTTCCTCTCCCCTAGCCCCGGAATGGCTGGAATTTATTTTCCTTACCTATGAAAGATGCCATTTTACATAATTAAAACCAGATTCCATGGTCATAAGTAGATGAGAGCCAACTGGCATTTCTAACTCAAATACATAAACCCTGACATTTCTGGAACAATACGTACAGCCCCTTCTGAGCAACAAAGCTTGCTTAAGACTGCTGTACAACTCAACAGAAGTTCACATCACATATGAATGTGAAACATTTTTCCTTATGTTCATTACAGAAAACTCAAGAAAAAACCAAGACAACCAAAAGAAAACCTAGAACCAATCATCGATATCTTTGTTTTTATCCTTCCAAACTCTCTTTTTAAAAGGATTGTAATATGCATGCTCATAATTTCACTTGACAACTGACTGGGCAAATGTTTTTCTGTAAGTGTGGTTCCGTACCATCAAATTCCGTGTGCCACTGTGCGAACAGATCAGGTTATTTATATTATCCCTTTCTGTTGGGCAGTTAGGTTGCTTCTAAATTTTCGCCATTATGGATGGCAGTGTCTTCATACTCATGTCCTGCACATTCTTAAATGGGGTAAATTTTACGTAGGGGAATTCTTGGATGAGAAGCACGTATATTTTCCAAACCATTTGATGTATCATCCAGGAAAACTGCTCTACTATTCCCACAGATAAAATAGAACCCATTTCCCAACATGCCCACCTGCAATGTGTATTACCACTTAAAAAAATAAAAACTGCTAGTTTGTTTCAAAACGGCAAACTATTTATATTCGAAATTGATGTGATTATTCAAGTTGAATCTTCTCCATCTTTACGTAGCACCTGCATGTCTCCTCGAGTGAAATGCCTATATTCAGGTCTCGAGCCGCCCCCCCAGCCCCCCTGCCCATTGTTTTCTAAGCACGTTTCACACATGAAGACTGTTAGTCTGTATTCACTCCAATTCCTCATTAGGAAATAAGCCAATCTTTAGCCTGATGTAAAGGAAATGTCCATCTTAATCTTGTCTGGCCTTACTCTTCTCTTCTACTGTTATGCTCCTATTATCCCTTCCCTCCTGTGTTCTGTACTGGTTCACTTCGGCACTAATCGACATCAAGCCAACCCCTTCCCCACAAGACAAGATATTCAGTCTGCTCAACATACAACTGCATTCCATAGCTTTTGGAATCACTGCCTGGCTACTACCCAGATCTTCAACAACCTGCTTCAGGCACCTACTATTCAAATTTGGTTTAAGGGTTCAGAGCTTTGGTTAAAGGCAAGATCTTTATTGGACCACTTTGGTTCGGGTCGAAAAGTGAATTAAGTTCCGGACTGCATTCTACCTGAAAAAGCTGCAGAAGTCTCTAGTTCTAGGTTACTTCCTGTATTTCCGTGTTAAAACTCCCCATTCCCACCCCAACTTCCACGACAGCGGTCCTGTAGTGCGTCATATCCATGCACGCTGCATTATACTAAGAAACCTTCACGTACAATTATAAAAGTAATACTGTGCATTCTTAGTGCTCCCTTGCTCTGTTGAAGAAACACTGTTCTGGGTCTCATGACAACACGTGAGTCTCATCGTTAACTCAACATAAGGCTCTGACTTCGAATTTTATTTTCCTGCATCACAGTATGTATTATAATCTGTGAACACAATTTAATACCAGGCTGCTCAAATCAATGGTGCTAATACCCTCTTATGTGTGCCAGCAAAAACAAACCCCAACAGCCAGTGAAAAATGGATGATTTCATAATGAAGGATGAAAACCCCTTTTGTGTCTTAGGATCTATTATTAACCAGTTCCCAGCCTCGCAGCTGCAGAGATGGATAGGGTTCTAAGAATCGCTGTCCAGTGCCTCGCAGTGGAAACAAAGGATGTGAGATCTCCTGCTTACATCAATGAGGTCAGGTAATTCAGCAGCCCTGACCCTTGGCTGGCCACCCCTCCCCCAAGCCTTTTAAATTTAATTTACTCTTAGGGATTCATCCACTCTACTAGAGGGTATTCTCGATGAGAATCCTTCTAAATAAAAGCACTCTTCTTCTCAGGTGCACAGTGAAAAAGCCCTGTTCTCCAGATTCAAGCAGGAGATGTGCCTGAGACCTGCCATAGGACTTAGACCTGCCATAGGACAACCCTTCTCCCATGTTAAAATGTAGATGACCCCTCCTTTACCTGTAATGTTTTAGGAAGATCAAATGAAATTTAAAGCAAAACATAACTCTTTGTGCTGTGAATAGTTTCTACCAACAAATACGTACACAGGTTTTGGATACACACGCTGCATACATGATACTAAATCTGTTGCTTCCAACTTCTGGAGCAATGCCAAGTATTTGCCTCTTTGCTGAGAGACCTGGCCTTAGAGATCTGTCCCCTCCACCCTTAAAAAAACTCACACTGAATTTAGTTCAAAAGTGACTAGCTGCCTACATCCTGCCTGAGGTCACATGAGACCTTGTCACTTCCCAGCTGTACTACTGCAATAGCTTCCCAGCACGTGCACGCCTCAGGGTACCTTACCCTCTTGACTACCAGCTAAGAGCACACAATGGCATCAGGAGACGGACTCTGGGTCAAATTCTAATGCCACCATTTAGCTCATAAAGCCTTAAATGACGTTTCCTACTGCCCACAGCAGTGACGACCAAATCCATTTAGAAGTGAATGACACATTAGCCTACTATATCTCTTATCATTTCAAGACATTATACAAATCACTGGCATTTTCAATTTTTACCTTTTATCTAAATTTAAGGAAATTAATGCTTCATGAGACTTGTAATCATGAGAAAAAAGTCTCGCAGAAAGCATGTGCCCTAATGAAACTGGTTTATCTTATTAAAAAATAATTGTAAAGGTATGCTTATTTGTTGAGAACTGTACCTCAAGAGTAACTCAATCGCCGGCCAAGGGCTATTTCTCATTATAGAAGTATTTCAGCTAGTAAATGAAAAATGAGTGGTAGAATTAGAATATCTCATTTTGAAACTCCTAGCTGACCAAGGCATCGCTGGACAATAAAAATCTGTGCAGAATTCGAGTATCACTGCAAACAGAAGGAAACTCACTCACCGTTCCATCTACATGTCTAACTAACACTCTGCTCCCAATTTGGTTGTTTCTAAAATGACTGACTATACTTTCAGTGGTAGCTACAGGATATGGAACAAGAGAAGGTGAGGGACACACAAAGAAAATGGAACACTCTGAACTGTTCACAAGACAGCCCTTCCTGGGAGGGGCGGTGGGATGGGACAACTTCACACACATCTCTGTGCCAATTTTTAAATGTATTACTTCTATAATTAAAACTTTTAATAGAAACAAGAGAGGGAAGCTAAACTAGAAAGAAACCAAATTTAGGAAGAGAATCAAACACATTAACACAAATCGGGCTTCTGTTTATTGATTTTCAGGAAAACTTATACTTTGTAACTATTGTGCCTATCTCTGAAGAGACCACTTTTGCTACTGGCATTGACCTTGTCTTTGGATTTTGGTCTAGAATCGGAAGAATGACTGCAATGTCTCCAAGGTGCCTTCCGTAGAACTGAGAAGTAGTTTATGCACTGAAAGAATTAGAACTTAGTGGCTTTTGTTACACATGGGCACCTCATGTACCGGGGATACAGCCCTCCTTAGAAAAGAAGGCTAAGTAAAACGCAAATGCTGTAGGAAATCTAGTTCACCAACACTGACCGCAGTCTTAAGTAGAACCAGTAGGTGGCGCACTACAACAGGTATTAGAGGCCAAGGACGAAGGAAGTAAAATGAGTTTGCCAACCTCAGGGTCTTTAAACCTAGTGGGTTTTAAGCAGGCCCAGGAATTCTGGTAACCATTTTATGTAGGTATCCCAGAGATGAGGAGCCCCAAATGTGGTTCTGTTTTTTTCTAACAACTATTTTCCAATCATTAATACATTTCCATCTTAGCTGAATTTAACTTGCCAAAATCATTTTCCATAACTGGAACAATGTCATCTTCCTTGTTTTATTTTGCTGGGAAGGGCTGATACAACTGAATTTTCTCCCAAAAGGAAGAAAAAGATTTCCCTTCACTCTCTCTACTTACACTTTGGACTTTTCAGAAGTCAAAATAAGGGCCAGATTTTTGCCAAAATGAAAGAATGTGTGATTTATGTATTTAAAAGCTTTGGTGAATCCATTTACATAGTTTCAGAAGCAATATAGCTCCATCTCACAGTCCTATCCAGTCCATCACCACCCCCCTACCCGACAGTTGCTTTACGAGGGTACAAATGAGGGACAGAGCTTAGAAACAAACACAGCCCTTAATGTAAGAGGTAGCTATGATGTCACCAAACTTCCTTTGAAAGTAGCTTGTCTAGAAGCTAGAGCAAGTTTTATTATAAAAACAATCTTATAAGTGATTGCCCCTTCCTTAGAAGCATGACAGAGACATAGAGAGAATGTGTGTGTGTGTCTGAAGCGAAGTTTCTTGTGATATAGCAAGATTTGCTTCTGACATTCTCCCTTCTGGGGCACTTTCCGTATCTCTTTCCACAGATCCTCAAAGGGTCCCTGCATTTTCCTACCCGGCTTGTTTGTGGTAATCTTTGTTTCCCAGCTGATCTCAGCAAGGTGTAGGGAGAAAAACAGTGAGACCAAATCGAGACACCATCTGCAAGCACCTTAACTCTCCCGAGTTTGGATGTAAAAGAGGAAGTGCACCGCCTTCCCTCACCCTTTACTCCCCAAAGGAACTGCAGGGGATAAAAGAAAAAAAAAACCCAAAAATTGTGTGTGTGTGTGTGTGTGTGTGTGTGTGCGCAATTCTTGATCAGGAGAAGAAAAAGGGCAGGCAGGCATCCTTGCAGCTGAAGTTCCTCTCAAAAGAAACACTTCTTTCTTCACTTCTGTACCCAAACTCTTCCATAGTTCCGGAAGAGTCAAATATTTAATGGCAGTGGCCCTGGCCAGGAGTACAGGGGGCCAGGCAACAGATGTGAGAAAGCATTTCTAAGTTGGAGGCTCCTTCCAGAACAGCCTGATGCTGGCACCTTCCTGGAAATGCCCCCCCCCACCCCTATTTTCATATTCCTGGTTGAGTTTCACCTACCTTTGTCTTCTATTGTTGGTTTGAAAGGAAAAAATTCCATGGAGTGTTTCTAAATCTTTGCCCCTCACAAATTAGATTTAGCTATTCTGCATCAAAATGTTTTGTAAATGGGAAAGAAGTTAATTATTTAGTTTTAGATTAAATATAATGATCCAGTGAGCAAACAATCCGCCCTCTCTCCTCTCTCTGCTAACAAGCCACCCAATTTTACTTTCCTGCCTCCACCCATTTGCTCCACCCTATGGAGCGTTGCCAAGGCGAGTTCGACTTGTCCAAACAGGACATGGCTTCAGATAAGATTCTGTCCACACCCTGTACTTCGGAAAGACCGAGTGAAGCAATTGATTTTGCATGTAAATAGGGACAGGTGCAAAGGTAACAACCAAGCAAAATCCCTACACATTTCTAGACCGAGGCCCGGCGAAGCAGGGGTGGGAGCTGGGAAACCCAAACCCATATCCTTCAGGTAAACTCTCAAGTTCAAGGCTACCTGGTTAGTAGCATTCCACACCTTTCTTAAAGAAATTTTCTCGCAAATGCAAATCATTCTGCCTACTAAGGTTACACAGCTGTTTTCCTTCTTTATGCTCTCAGACAATTCTGTGTTTTAGTTTACTGAAAAATGCCCATGATGTGTAATAATCAATCCTTCAGTGTACGTATCTTACGAGGCTAGGCTCAGCCCTCACAATTCTCTTCTGTGAAGCGTTATATAATCAAACCCAGACGGGCTGCGTGAGGCCACACTGCCTCTCCACTGGTGCCCTATCACTGGACACCCACCCCACTCTACCCCAAGGGGCCTCCACCCATGAGGCCCCACCCGGGAGGCAGTGGGAGGCTGGGAGGGGCCAACTGGCTCCGGTCAGCAGCCAGTTCCTGGAAATTCCGGCCTGAGCAGGGATGGCTGGAACCTTAAAAATAACCAGAAAGAATCGTCAGGGTGGTGGTAATTCCCTCAGCTCCTGAGGAGCCTCCATTAAAAATGTTACCTCTCAGAGCCACCAAGCTTCTGGATGTGAAACCGTGAGCTAATACTGCCCTCACGCTTCAAAAGTAAACAAAAGAGAAGAGAGGAAGGCATTTCGAACCACTGCTATGTGAGAGAATTAATTCAACATGTCCCCAACCCAAATCCTCCTTTTCCTTGCTCCTGCCTCAGAAAGGCTGCTTGCAGCCCCCCACCCACCCCACCCCCCAACCCATTTGCGTTATTTTCTGGTCATTCACCATGGAAACCTAGAGGTCATCTTTCAAGTCTTCTTCCTCACCAACTTGTCTTTCCATTCCCTACTACTGCCACTGGGAGCCAGGCCCTCAGTGCCTCAAGACTGTGTTACTGGATTTTCCCTCCACTGGTCTCCCCACCGCGTCCCTTGGTCCCTCCAATTCGTCCTGATCTTGCTACTTGCTACTGACAGTTCTCAAAGCCCTCTTCTCACCCAAGCTCACAAACCTTCCTCCAAAGGGGCCCCCAGGGCGTGCAGAGTGGGTCCAGGCGCCCATGCTCCGCACCCCCTTTCTAACCGGCTGCCCCCCCTCCCCCCCTGCTCAAAGCGCCCCTCACGCTGGCGACCCCGTTCCCCCCACCCCCGTGCCTTTGTTCATTTTTGGCCCTGATGCTGGGCAACCAGTGTGGAATGCCCCGTCCCCTTCCGGCTTATCTAAATCCTCCTAATTCTTCAAAGACCAGCTCAAGGCCCTCCCCACGCAGTGCAGCAGGCTGACTGCGCCCCGGCTGATCTGAGGCCACCCCTTCTTACCTAGATGGGCGGGTCTTTTAAACGGTTTGTCTCGGACCACCCCCTGGATTGGGAGCACCTGAAGGACAGGAGTGCCTTACACTTCCTTAGTGGCAAATGGGCGCCCCCCTCCCAAGTCCTCAGAGGAGGTGAGGCTTGCTCACTAGTTTTCTGGCAGGCCTGAGGAATGGCTCTAAGAGCACTCAGCCCGTAGTAGGACCTCCACGGCCTTTGCTTTTCCTTTTGCCCTTGAGAACACTTGAAATTTCCTCCTACATAAGTAACAGGGGTTAGAGGGCCTAACCTGAAAGGAAACTTGTTAAACCAAACTTTCTTAGAAAATGTTACAGCTCCTACCCTTGACTTGACTGTTAGGGGTCCTCTAGAGACCTTATTAGTATCATCCTCCAATTATTTTGTATTACCTACCCAGGGAGATCTTCTAAACAAATCGAGTGTCACGGTCTCTCATCCTCTGTTTTAAAACCTAGAAGAGGGGGTTAGAAAAAGAAAGAGGAAAAGAAAAAGAGGGAGGGAAGAGGCAATATTGTGTGAGGAGGGAGGGGGAGGGAGAGAGAGTTTGTAGGTTTTTTCAGGATACTTCTATTGACCAAGGAAAGCAAGGGGCTAGGTGATGTCACAGGTTTCCTGCCATCACAGGATGATCACCATCTTCATGACTGAATCTCCAGGTGCTGTTCTTTACATGGACTGTGTCACTGAGTGCCTATCAGGTGGGTGGGTACTATTTTCCCATTACTTCTGAGAACAACGGAACAGAGAGGTAAAGCAATCTGCCCGTGGTCATACAGCTGCTAAATTGTACAGCCAGGATTTGAACCCTAAACAGTCTGACTTCAAAACTGGTGAACTTGGCACTCTACTCTGCTCCCTCCCCAGGCAGAGGACAGCATTACACCACAAACAGCGATCATGGGCTAGCGATTCCTTCGAACACATCTGTCCACAGGGGATGTGGAATGCAGGGACCCAGTAGTTAATAGTAGTGGCGACTCAACTCCTCTCAACGGGCCCCTGCTGCTGGCCCAGTGTCTTAGTGTGCACGCTTGGACACAAGATCAAAAGACACATTCTGAAGGCCCCAAACTAGGCTATTACTCTTCCTAGCCAGTGCACCTGCAATTGGTCCATAAAACTGCTCGGAAAAAAACTGGCAGCTTTACCCAAGTAAATACGGAAACCATCATAATAGCTGTACAAAGGCGGAAGGGTCAGGCCCTCACCCCCATTTTAGGAATGAGGAAATTGGAGGAACAGGGGTGAAATGACTCGCCCAAATTTGCAGAGCTGGTTGGAGCTGTAGCCAAGACCAGAAACGCATCTGCCTGCAGACCCAGGGCGCTTTCTGCCCTGCTTCAGAGTCTGGGCCATGGGAAGGGCTTTTTTAAGCAGTCATCTCACACTGGGGTCACTCCCCGGGTAACAGAGGGTATGGGATGTGTGCAGTGCCTGCTGGCCCAGGTTAGGCAGTGCCGTGGGGAGGTTCCAGAGGGTAATTAAGATTTCAAAATGCCTTTTCAGGTTAGATCACTCGGGACTTACTCCATCCTGTGGCATAACTAATAATAATGACTGCACATAATTTGAGATTAGCCCTAATGAGTACGTGCTCAATAAATACTTATGAGATGAATAAATGAATGGATGTCAAACTACCCTTCTTACACGTGAGGATAAAAAGAAGGGCAAGGCCTTGCAACGATTGTGTACCAGCTGCCATACTAGTGAAACTTGCCAGGGGCCAGTGAAGCTAGCTAGCCTGAAGATCATCTTCTAAAACCTAAAACGCAAAGTTAGTGTGACAAGTTTGGGAGGCTCGGGAGAGGAAAAACTTCCTTGTTTGGAGAAAGGAGCAGAATAGGCACTTGAAGTTGGTAAGGAAAGTAGTTTTAGGGTGCAAAGCTTTGGAAGGTAGCAGGATATAAAGCACAAGAAGAGCTGAAGGAGTGGATTTCAGTGATTAGACCGAAGCACAGAGGTTAGTAGACAGAAGGTGTACAGGCCAAAGGAGAAAAAACCCACAGTTCATTCACAGGTCGCTCTCCAGGGTAGAATGCACTGCCCTCAGTGTCCACTGGATCTCTTATGTCTAGATTTGGCCAAACTCCACTGATCTGGATTGAGACTAGCCCCAGGCCATCCCTGGAGATCCCCAGGCCTTCCAGAGATTGGTAACCCCCTTAAGCATGTCCCAGGCTAAGCTGGGCTCTCTTGAGAGTCCTCTGGGTCAGGGGGCTACCTTGGAAAGCACCCCCTTCCTAAAATTCAGGGTAAGAGTTAGACCCAGAACTCGAATTGTTCGGAATGCATGGGCTGAAGGGCCACTTAACTTGCCACATTCAGTCTCCAGCTCCCCTTAATAATTAGATGGAGGAAATGATAATGTATTCAGCCTGCCAGCACAATAGAAGGAGTTTCAAAAAGCTCCAGGAACCTGTTTTGCTAGAAAATGAACTTTACTATTGAACACCCTGACCAAGGGATACAAAATATACGGATCCTAATATATATATTTTTTTAATGTTCCATTGAACTGGTAGGTAACATTCCAGAAAAAGCACAGATCCAATTAAAAGGATACTTTTGCTTTGGGAGAAAACAGTCCCAGTTAGGGTGCAGAACTGTGTCTCTAGCATAGTGTCTCTTTTTCATTACTACCAAATTTCAAGGAAGGAGAGTTGAGGGGGGGGGGCGGGGGGCAAAGCTACCTCCTTTAGACAATGCTCTCCCTTATCAGGGCAGACTGCTGTCTGGTTTCCTGTCTCGAGCTCTGGCATTACCGCTTCAGATGAGAACTGGGGTCTAAGAAAGGGACAGATCAGGCTTGAAAATGAGAATGCTAAAAAGCACCACAATCCTCCTGCAATTCACTCTAAGATGAATTTTGACCAGAACATTACACATCAGCAAACCAGATATCAATGGTTTTATGCCTCTAGGGATTTTTTTTTTTTTTGAAACCTAGAACCAGTAAATATGAAGCACTTCAGAAAGAAACCCAATTTCCAGAATAATGTAATTCCTAGTATTTCAAGGAAAAGGATGCTTATATTTATTTTTTCTTAAACGCAACTGGTGTGAAAAAACAGAGTAAGAAGTACGACCTAAGAAAGCTGTTCTTTACAGCAAAAATATTGACTTGGAAATATTAAGAAGGCAAGCATCTAAAGGGGAGATGGAAATAAAATTGAATTAAATTAGGAATAATGATTTGCATGGTCAAGAAATGAAATGATTATTCCCATTTTTTCCTTTTGTAATTACAGTAACTATCAACTGGTATAATTTTTCCAAATTGTTCAGCTTAGTACTTAAAAGCTTGCAAAGTTTTTTTCTTTTTTCCCCTGATAAAATACATTAGACCCTAATCATGTCTATTAGCCAAACTCCTCCCTTTTTTCTCCAAAATGGGGAGGCAAGAATGAAGCTGGAATAAGCCAAATAAAAATTGTCTGCTTAAATCTAGTTGCATTGTTAACAGCTTTGGAACTAAAATTGAAAAAGTTGCTTCAATTTGGGTTACTTACAAATTTTGGTTTAAAGGCCTCTTATGCTACACGTCAACTTGATATTTCAAGTTCGCTTCTCCCAAAAGAGAAAGAAAAATCTTATTGAAAGCTTCCAAAACTCCCATCTTTTCTCAAGGAAGGTCATCAGTAGCCTTCTATTTGATTCTAGTAGCTTTCCTAACATCATATTATATATTCCCCTTCATACATAAAGAAAGAATGCAGTGGCATGTGAAGTTAAAAACCAAAGTACTATTAACATCAATTTTGGGGAGGATAGGGTCTGATTTGCTGCCTTACCAATTCTGAATTAATTCCATTAGAGAACATTGTAGATAATTCCTTTAGATGTTATAAGAAAACCCAAAAGTAAGTTTAAAAAGAAACCTGCAGGTTAGTTTTCTTATCCAACTACTTCTTTAAAACTTAGTTTCTGAAGAACCCACAGAAAAATTTAGTAGGTTTTGAAGAGTTAACCCAGAAATGTGTTCTCCCGCAACTGACAGAATATACAAAAAAAAAAAAAAGTGGGATTATGAGAAAGTTGGCGTTGTAAAACAGTAAAAACAAGAGTGTTTTCCTTCTGTTTTCAAAATATAAGATTAAACTTTTCCAAACTATCATTAAAATGAATTTCTCATTTCCAGTTCTCCCTTTCTCTGGGCTTTTTATTCTTCAAACAGGCCGGAGATCAGATGTAGAATACATCTTTGTCCTTAGGAAAATTATCCTAGCACTTATAGCTTTGTCTTTAAAAGAAATGATCCTGGGACTTTCTCAATATATCTTATGTTTTGTTTCAACACTTTTTCTAAAAGCCTAGTCTGCCAAGACAGCTTGGACTCTCCATCCAGTGAAGCCTCCTCTGCCTAGAGCTCCAGTGTTCCCTTGCGAACAAGGGTGGGCCACATCCTTCAGAGAACAGCTAGGTCGTCTAAACTCTTAGGTGGTAATTCCCCCTCCAAAATTGACAGCTTCAGGGCAAAATGCCCATCTCCAAACAAACAGCCTCCCACCTCAAAACAAGAAATGAAAAACAAATGCAACCTC
Organism: Felis catus; assembly: GCF_018350175.1. Lineage (NCBI taxonomy): Eukaryota > Metazoa > Chordata > Mammalia > Carnivora > Felidae > Felis > Felis catus. The sequence continues at coordinate 172,932,151 of NC_058371.1, forward strand.
CTTCAGATTTCTGGCGGATCTGTACACAAACGTCTCCAAATCGCAATCTGGCCATGATAAATGTAAAAAGGTACAAGTATTTATTCACTCATAGAAACACACTGGAGCAAAGGGTATATGTAAAAAGGTTAACTGACTCCTCATTATGACATAACACAGGGATCTTAAGCAATCATAAGTGTGTAGAGACATGATAACTCCCTGGGTGGGGATCGGGAGTTTAGGGGCAGGGACCACGGCCTGGTCTGGGCTACTGATCTACCAGAAAACAGCCTGAAACAGGAAAGAGCACACATATGCCACTTGGAATGTATGACGCAAACCCCAGCCTTGAAACAAAGAACAGGAAACAGCTCTGCTGGCTGTACTGGAGAGCAAGCACAGAGAAACATTTAGCCGGCCCTCCCTGACCCTATATTCATGAGCAGCTGGAGTTTTTTAAGACAACAACAGGGGGGTGGAGGTGTTTGTTCTATGGGTGTGAATAATAACACCAGCTTTATACAGGGGACCTGCCCTATTTACAAATAGGAGCTTCCACATATAGTAAACATCATAAGTGAACATGTGATTTTATCATATTCAGGCAGCAGAGACCTTCCTAATTAACACCAGCCTCCCTTCCAATTTCTTTTGTCTCTTTCTCCCCCATCCCAATGGCTGGTCCCTAGCCATGATCAAATTCTGGGTTGAGGTAATGATTACTGTTCAGTCTCAGCATCATCAGGAAAATGAAGAGAGCACTATTAAGAATTCAGATGACAACTGGGTTATCCCACATAACTGAAAATTGAACCAGTTTTAAGTGTCCCTTAGCTATGGAACTAAATTCCTAGACACAGTGGGATATCTAAAATCACCCCAAAATTTTACCATCTTTTTCAACTACATAGTTAGAAACCTATCTGCACACAGCTGCACATCTGTTCTCCATGTACACACACTGAAAGAAATTCACCTTTTGAGAATATGATTCTGCTCCTGACATTTCATTTAACCCAAAAGTGTTACACAATCTGTACAACAGAGTATTGATTTTTACAAGATATCCTAAAATGTCTACTTTCCTTTAGGTATATTTAAGGTAGTAAAATCCATTTATAGTCTTGTCCCCATTATTATGTCTATTCTGTTACTTAGCCAGGGCTGTTCAACTCAGGTTTCCATTATCAGAGATTTAAGAATCTGTGTGTAGACAAAACTACAGGTAAAAAAAAGAAAGAAAAAAAAAAAGGCATCACTGTGCCCATAGCAACCAGAAAATTGGGTTTTAATTTAGAAACTTTGCAGTGAAAAAACAATAGCATGTTTTATATCTGACAAGATTTTGTGGTCTTAGCAGCTACTTTGCTTTGTTATTCACACTAAGATTTTTACACTTGCATTCTCCTTCATGAAAGCCAACTGTTCCTTAAAGTCTATCTTTACTGAACCTACAATAGTACGTTAGGCTGTTTTCTTCTAATACTTCTGCTGCGGACCCCACTGACTGTAGAAATTGAGATATCAGTTTCTCTAGGGAGTTTAATCAAACATCTCATTTCAGATTTCTGTTAACAGGCTCAGGTCAACCAACATACTCCATGATTCAAGCCAGGAGAAACTCATTTGTCCACTCTCTCTTTAAAAAAAACAGTAATTTGCCAAATTTTGGAGATGTTAACGTTATCAGATTGTTTTGTTCTCTAAAAGCAAGTCTTCCCTCCGGTTAGGTGGATTATCATCCAGATGGATTTCTTATAAAAATGCTGCTCAAATTCATACAGAAAACACTAAAAAAAAAAAAAAAAAAAAAAGGTACAAAAGTGTCCAGTGGAAAAACCTATAATGAACAACTGCCCTGTTCCCCTACTAGATTTTGCCTAATAATTAGATACTAAATGTAAATGAAATCAGAATACCATTAATACACTTCTCCCCAAATACCAGACTCTCGTGAGAATTTAATCAATATATTTAAAGTATCTTAGGTGATGCTAGTGAAAAAATACATTCTGAGCTAGTAAAAAATCCAGTATAAAATGTTTATTTTAGTGAAATCCAAGAAGGTGTGCAATTTCCAATTTCCGTTTAACCTGACTTATTAAAAATAAGTCCAGTTTACATGTTCTCCATCTATTATTACTGTGTATTGCTGTAAGATTTAAAGCAGAAGATTCTCCCTGATATCTGCCAAAGAAGCTATGGCAATTCCAAGTATTATCTGCCATCTCCAAGAAAGCCACTCTGAAATGTTAAGTAAATCCCAAGGGTCCAGGTCCAGGGATCAGTCTCCGTCCCCACACGGCTTGAGTCCCTAACGCTGCAGGCAGTTGCCTAAGGCGCTCTCCGCCTCCAGCCTCGCTGCAATCCTTGCTCCAGGCACTGCGGCAGGTTCTCTCTGTGCCCCCGAGGAGGACTCTCCAAACCCGGCCAGCTCTTTTCTCCTGCCCCCGAGGATCCAGACGCCCTGGCAGCTCTTGGGCTCCAGGATCGAGAATGGGATGCTGCCTTCAGTCCCAATGGCCCCAAGTTTCTTCCCAGAGGCCCCGGGAGGCTGCTCCAAGTTTTGCTCCGGCGGGCGAGCGGTCGCGCGCCCCGTCCGAAGAGAGGGGGGCGGCGGGGGGCGGGGTGGGGAGGGCATGGGAGCGGGGGGTGGGGGACCCGGAGGGGGAGGAGCAGGAGTGCGCGGCCTCCGCGCTACCTTTCTCCAAACAACGTTGCCACACGCGGAGAGCACTGAGATTTCTGAGGCTTTGGAGGGAATCGCGAGCGGGCGGGCGGGCGGCAGCCGGGGGACCACACAGGTGAGCCCCCGCCCGCGCCCTAGCCGGGGCCGCGGCGGGCGCCGCGGGTCTCGGTCCCCCACACCGCGGGATCCGCAGGGTGGCTCCCTCGAATCCCACACTTTAAACCGCTGAACCCGGGGTCCCCCCTCCCCTCCCCTCGCCTCTCCCTCCGTCCCCACCCCCGGCTTCGAGGAGCTGTTGCACTTTCCCAAGCCCACAGGCGCCCCCACCCCCGCGCTGCACCCCCCAGCCCATTCACTGCGGCCCCCCCACCCCAGGGAAAAAACGAGACCGGACGAACCCAAACGGGCGACAGCAGGAGTCGGGGCGAGGAAAGGTGAGGGAGAGGGGACTTACTTTTCGAGGCGCGGTGCTGAGCGCTGCAGACGAGAAATAAAGGCCCGAATCCGATCTGCCTTGAGCCCCGCGAATGCAGTAATGTCAGCGCGCCAGCCCGGGCGGCTGTGGCGGTGGCGGCCGCAGGGCACAGGGACGGGGACGGGGACGGGCGCGCGTGCGGCAGGCGCTCGCGCTGCGCTCCGGCTCGGGCCCCGGCTCCGCGCGGCTCCGCTCCTGGCTCCCCTCTGGCTCCTGGCACCAACTCCGGGCAGTCACATGACGCCGGCGCCGCTCGCTCTGCGAGCCTCCCGGGGCTGGCGGGGTAAGTAGAGGCTGGGACCCGGGGTGGGAGGGTCAGGGAGGGGAGAGGGAGCCGCCGCGGCCGCCCGGGCTGGGCGGGTCCCCACCCACTTGGGTGGAGGCAGCCGCCGGAGGGGTCGGCCGAGTCACTCGCGCAAACACGCACCCCGCCCTGCGCCCTTCCCCCGCCACCCCCGCCTCCCGCGCCGCCTCCGCCCCGCCCCGCCCAGTCACCCGGGGACGGCCTGACAGACACTCATTATTCCCCCGAGCCGGGCGCCGCCCCGCCGGCCCAACCTGTCCGGCGAGGCGCGGCGCGGCCGAGGGGCTGGGCGTGAGCGGCGCGGCCCCCGCCCCGGAGCCTCCGCCCTCTGTCCCCCCGCTCCCCGCCCCCCGCCCGGCCCGGCCCCGCGCCCCCGCCCCCGCCCCGGAGTCCCCGCCCGCGCCCCCTCCCTGCGCCCTGCGCCCTCGGTTCCCCGCCCGCCGGGGACCCGCCGCCTCGCCGCCGCCCCAGCCCGGGGGGAAGGAAGGGCGGCGCTGCCCGCTCCGGGCGTCACCGGGCTGCAGCCCGCTGCGCCGCTTCCAAAACACACAGCCGGGCGCGCGGGCCAGCCGAGGCGGGGAACCCGGGTGGCCGGGCCATCAATCAGCCGGCTCCGGCGGGAAGGGCGGCCCCGGGCGCGGCGGGAAGGGCTGGGCCCCACGGCCAGCGCGGCCCCTCCTGGGTCGAGTGCGTGCAACTCTCTTAAAGAAAAAGCAGAAAAAGGCACCGGTGGTGAAGGAGCGCGGGGGTGGGGGGGGTGGGGTGGGGTCTGGGCGGATTCGGGGCCGAAGAGCGGCGGGGAAGGGGAGGGCAATGGGGATGACTTAAACCCTAACATGGTCCCGAGTTTCCAAGGTCATTCGACACACTGTTAGACCGCTCTTTCTTTGTATCCGGGTTGCCTGGTCCCCTCGTCGCCCGCCCCGGAGAGGGGCGGCCCGGGTGGCATCCCCCGCCCCCTAGGACTTCTTTGAAGGCCCGGAGACCCCTGAGGCAAACTTCCCACGGGCCGGGCCTGCCACTGGAGCGAAAAGGCAACCGGTAGCAGCGGTATTTGCTCAGCCAGGCCTGCCTGAAAACTTGGCAAACTCCGGTCCGGATCCTCCCGCCCGGAGGGAGAACTCGGGGCCAGCCGAGGGCTCGGCCCGGCGACCTTTTATTTCACGTAGCTTCCCTGGGACCCCGTGCGAGCGAGCTTGGTGCGCGGCGGCGGAAACGCTGCTTTCTGTCCTAGCCAGGCCCCTGGGAGAACTTGGTGCAGCTTAGTCCCCGAGTTTAATGCGTTTTGAATTTCTTTTAAACAGTATTAATGTAATAAAGAATGCAATAAAAAGAACAAAGGACAAATTGGTTCAATTGTTTTAGTCCTGTGTAATGTTTAAAAACGCCCTGCTTCAGTGTATGGCTTGTTATTGCTTCAAGATGTTTTAAAGGCCCTTTAAGTTCACCATTCTCACTTTGATGCTTCATCCAGGCATGGTACTACTTAAAACTTAGAGATACAGTATTTACCGAGCCCCATCATGCAGCTACGCACTATTATAAAATTAGTACCGGGTAACCTCAAGTAGTGAAATTGCATGTTATAAAAAAATGCACCTAAGAGACCGCGTGGAGAACACGCAGAACTGACCCTGGTTCGTGTGCCATCCTGCTGTCCCATAAGTTTATTTATTTATTTATTTTATTTTATGTTTATTTTTTAAAATACTTTTTGAGAGAGCAAGCGCCCACGCCCGACTGGGGGAGGCGCAGAGAAAGAGGTAGGGAGAGAATCCTAAGCAGGCTCCCCTGCTGTCACCTTGGAGACCCTGAGGTTGGGCTCCATCTCACCAACCATGAGGTCATGACCTGAGAGCGGAAGGAAATCAAGAGTCCCACACTTAACCGACTGAGCCACCCAGGTGCCTCAAGATTAATCTTTACATGTAAGAGAATGAGGAGGTTTTTTTTTTTTTTTTTTTTTTTAATGAATAAAGGACAAATGTAAGAAAATAAGTTGGGTTCAGGTCAATTACTAATTGCAATTCATTGATCACTGACATCATTAAATGTTTGATTGGATGGCTTAGATTTGTATTGGCTGGAAAACCGTATTAGTGATGACCCATGAAATCGCTTTGTATTTCGGTGTCTGGCTCATCGCAGGGGCTCAAAGAATACAGGCTTTGCTCAAAGGACAAAGTGGTGAAAACCTGAAGCACATAAACCATGTTCTTTACGTGGTTCGTGTGGGTGTGGACCCAAAGGAGAAGACTGAAATAGGTCTGAGAAAAGTGTGATCCAAGATAAGTAGGGAGTGGCTTCAATATGAAGGTGGGGGAGGGAGGAGAAAAGTCATAGAAAAGTTCAATTAATGAACATACTGTGTTCAGTGCCCTGGGGGGGACAGCTGAAACACAACTTGTACAAAAATGAAGGATCCAGTGAAGGAGACTGCCACCTGTCCAGGTATTGCCTGAAGTCATCCTTGACTCCTCCCTTCCCTTTGTGAGTTAGAGCCCCGTCATTCACTCAGCCCTGGACCTCCTCAGTCACTCCCCACTCCTTGACCACCACTCTGGTCCAGCCTATTGCCACTGTGTCTTGTTGGTCATCCTGTTTGTAGTGGGGCTGAAGTGTGGGGAAGGGTTTGGAGCAAAGCAATAAGAATGCTTTTTCTAAAATGCAAACCTAAACGTGTCCATCTCTTCGTTACATTCACTCCGGATAAAGTCCAAGGGTTTACTACTCGTGCTGACCTTGCCTCCATCTATCTTTGTAGACTCATCTCTTCCTAGTTATTCCCCACCCCAACTTTTCCCTCCAGCAACACTGAACTTTTCCTCCTTTTTTACCCTCCAACTCACTCTCCCCATCTCTGGCCCTTTGCACATGCTAATTTTTCTAGGTGGGCTGCCTTCCTTTCTCTCTCCCCCAACTCCTGACCTCCGCTCATTTCTCTACGTTCTGTTCATCCTTTAATTATTGACTTAAATGACATTTTCAACAAAATATGTCGTCTCTTACCACCTTCCCTCACCCCACCTTTGGATGAGTGGAGGTGCTTCTTCCTTCTTGGTGCTCTGATAGCACCCATGCTTCACCTCTTGTAACTCTTTCTTATAATTTAACTCTCTTTCCGTGGCACTGACATAGAAATTCTGTGAGGTCATGGACATTGTCTTTTTGGCAAAATCATATCCATGTGGCCCACCTGTTCAATGAATATTTGTAAAGTGAATAAATGTCAGCTGTGACATGGGAAGATGAAGCCATTCAGAGCTAAAGAGATGAGAGAAAAGTGGCGGGCTTCAGGGTGGTAGTGGCCATGAACTGTACCTTTGAGATAGTGAAAAGGAGGGAGGAGGGAGTTCCCCCTCCCTGAATGTGAGCGGTAGAGCGAGATGGTAAAAGTAGTGCCTAGGTCTTCTTTTCATCCTTAACATTAGCACAGTGCCTGCACATGCTCAGGCGTTCAAAACATCCCGCATAAATAAAATATCTCAAGCTTGGTCCTGTGGTAGCTGCCCCACTCTTGTTCTTTGAGGACAGGAGGCCGGTCTGGTTTAGGTTTGGGGCGGCACATTCTGAGGGAAGGACACCCCTCCCTGGCCCCAGCCTTCTTGCTCCCAACCAGTCACTGAAGCCCCAATCTCTTTTGCCAGTGACTGGCTGGAGAGTAGATATATGACCTAGTTGTGGCCAGTAAGACCTGAAGGGAGGTGTGCTGGGGCTTATTTTTCATTCTGATTAAAGGAAACTCTTGCAAGGATAAACCCCCACACCTGCTTTGGGAATTATGTGAGGATATGATTCTTGAAGCTATGGCAGCTATCTTGTAATCATGAGAGGAAATCAAGGTTTCAGATTTCCATACGGATAACTCTTTTTTCATCATTAGTTTTCAGCTCAAATATTACATCTTCAGAGATGACTTCCTTGACCACACAATCTAAAATATCCCTCCCTTCCCCAATCTCTCTCTAGTGGTTCTTGTTCATTTTTATTTTTTATTTTTTGGTACCTTTTTTCCCCCATTAGAACCTAGGTTCCATGAGAGCAGGGACATTGTATCCTTCACTTTTATTTCCCAAGCTCCTACAACAGTGTCTGATAAATAGAAGGTGTTCCAAAAGTATTTGTTGATTCGGGGCTGACAACTAGACAAGCACCAGTATTTAGGAATGGGTTCAGAGCGTAGTGGACACAAGCCACTACAAACGTCAGTTCCGTTTTAGGAGATCCATTTCTGCTCCACAAAGACATATTCTTGAGATTCTATCTCCTTCTCCCACTCTCTTTCTGAGCTTTTCCATTCTTCCCCCCAGGAAAGTTTTTCCTTTTCATTTGACAAAGTTATGAAGGCAGAAAAGTGTCGTGTGCTTAAGAAATTATGAGCAACGTAGCTACATCTGCCTTAAAGGATAACAAAACCATATAGTTTTTTTTTTCTCTCCCCCCCCCCCACTGCTAGCTTTATTGAGATATTATTGGCCTATAACATATATAAGTTTAAGGTGTGCAACATGGTGGTTAGATACACGTATATGTTGCAAATGATTGCCACAATAAGATCAGTGGATATTTCCATCCCCTCACATAATTAGTAGTGTGTGTGTGTGTGTATGTGTGTGTGTGTGGTGACAACATATAAAACTCTCTTAACTCTCAAGTATACAATACAAAATTGTTAACTATACTCACCATGCTGTACATTAGATCCCCAGACTGTATTCATCTTGTAGCTGGAAATTTGTACCCTTTGACCAATATCTCTCCATTTCCCCCCAATCCCTGGAAACCACCTTTCTACTGCCTGTTTCTATGAGTTTGACTTTTTTAGATTCCACGTGTAGGTGAGATCATACTTGTCTTTCTCTGTCTGACTTATTTCACTTAGCATGATGCCCTCAAGGTCCATGCATGTTGTTGCTAGAGGTAAGATTTCCTTTTTTTTTTTTTTTCTTAAAAGTTTAGTTTTGAGAGAGAGGGACACACAGAGTGTGAGCAGGGGAGAGGCAGAGAGAGAGGGAGACACAGAATCCAAAGCAGGCTCCAGGCTCCAGGAGCTGCCAGCACAGAGCCCAACTCGGGGCCGAACCCACAAACCGCGAGAAGGTGACCGGAGCCACAGTTGGACGCTTAACTGACTGAGCCACCTAGGTGCCCTAAGTATTTCCTTCTTTTTTAATGGCTGGGAAATGTGACCTGGAAAATGTAGTCACATTTTCTTTACCCATTCATCCATCACTGGACACTTTGGTTGTTTTAATATCTTGGCTATTGTAAATAATGCTGCAATGAACAGGGGAGGACAGATATCTCTTTGAGACAACGATTTCATTTCCTTTGGATATACATCTAGAAGTGGGATGGCTGGATCATATGGTAGTTCTGTTGTAAACTTTTTGAGGAACCGCCATACTGTTTTCCGTAGTGGTTATATCAGTTTACATTCCCACCGACAATGTGGAGGTTTCCCTTTTCTTCACACCCTCACCAATACTTCTTGTCTCTTGTCTTTTTTATAATAGTCATTCTGACAGGGGTAAGGTGATATCTTGTTAAGGTTTTGATTTGCATTTCTCTGATGATTAGTGATGTTGAGCACCTTTTCACATACCTCTTGGCCATTTGGATGTCTTCTTTAGAACAATGTTTATTCGAGTCAAGTCCTTTGCCCATTTTTTAAGTTTATTTATTTTGAGGGAGGGAGGGAGAGAGAGGGAGAGAGAGAAAAAGAGAGAGAGAGAATCCAAAGCAGGCTCAGCTGTCAGCATGGAACCCAATGTGGGGCTCCATCTCACAGACCAGGAGATCATGACCTGAGGAGGAACCAAGAGTCAGATGCTTAACCGACTGAGCCCCCAGGTGCCTGTGCCCACTTTTTAAAAATTAGATGGTTTGTTTGTTTGTTTGTTTTGTTATTGAGTTATCTGCATTTCTAATACATTTTGGATATTAACCCCTCATGAGTAGATGGTTTGCAAATATTTTCTGCCATTTTGTAGACTGCCTTTTCATTTTGCTGATTGTTTCTTTTGCTGTGAAGAAGCTTTCTAGTTTGATGCAGTCCCATTTGTTGATTTTTGCTTTTGTTGCTTGTGCTTTTGGTGTCATATCCAAAAAAATTGTTGCCACGACTAAGGTCAAGGAGCTTTTCTCCAACGTTTGCTTCTAGTAGCTTAACAGTTTCTAGTCTTACATTTGAGGTTTTGTTTTTTCTGTCAAATGCTTATTTACTTTTGAGAGAGAGAGGTAGAGAGTGTGGGGCAGGGGCAGAGAGAGAGGGAGACAGAAGATCCCAAGTGGGCTCTTCACCTACAGCAGGGAGCATTGGGGCTCCAACTTGCAAACTCTAGATCATGACCTGAGCCAAAGTCAGACGCTTAACTAACTGAGCCACCCAGGCGGCCCTTACATTTAAGGTTTTGATCCATTTCAAGTTAATTTTTATGAGTGGTGCTGAGATAGGGGTCCAATTTCATTATTTTCTATGTGAACATCCAGCTTTCCCAACATTGTTTTTATTATAGAGACTATCCATTCCCCACTGAGTATTCATGGCTCCTTTGTCAAATATTAGTTGACCGTATATGTGTGGGTTTCTTTCTGGGCTTTCAATTCTGTTCTGTTGCTCTGTGTGTCCCTTTTATTCCAGAACCATAGTATTTTGATTACTATAACTTTGTACTATAGTTTGAAATCAGGAATTGTGATGCCTCTAACTTTGTTCTTTCTCAGGATTTCAAAACCGTATGTTTTGAAAGAAAATTAGAAATGCTAGACTAAGGGTCACCCATCTCAAAAGCTTTGTAAAGGGTCCAGAGATTCTCTTTGGCTTCTCTACAAGTTTCACCAATATTATCTATCCACTGATCCATCGATCCATCCATTCATTCAATTTTGGTTTGCCAGGAAGGAACATTGGGGTAGAGTTAGGTGACTAAGAGTTATAATAAATATGAAACTGGATGTATGATCTCCTCCCTCCCCCAACTCCTGATCCTTCCAGGAGTTCTCAGCATTTCTACTACAGGTGGGCAGTCGGAATTGTCCTGCATTATGTTTGACAGGATAATGCAATTGAAAGACAGTGACACAAAAATAGTTGAAATGTTGGATCTTGGGATCTAAGTTGAGCTAAAACAGAAGAGGACACTAGAGAGATAGCCAAAGGATAAGTGAACTGGACATTTCAAATAGGTTGAAGAGAGGGCATATTGGGATTAACATAGTGAATGACCTGAAAGGTTAGGAGATGAGCAGAAAGTGGGGACATGTGACCTTAATATTTAATTTTTAAAAATTTTTTTTCCACGTTTTTATTTATTTTTGGGACAGAGAGAGACAGAGCATGAACGGGGGAGGGGCAGAGAGAGAGGGAGACACAGAATCAGAAACAGGCTCCAGGCTCTGAGCCATCAGCCCAGAGCCTGACGCGGGACTCGAACTCACGGGCCGCGAGATCGTGACCTGGCTGAAGTCGGACGCTTAACCGACTGCACCACCCAGGCGCCCCAATATTTAATTTTTTTAAATGTTTTATTTTTGAGAGAGAGAGAGAGAGAGAGAATGAGCAGGAGAGGGGCAGAGAGAGAGGAAGACACAGAATTCAAAGAAGGCTCCAGGCTCTGAGCTTTCAGCACAGAACCTGACACTGGGCTCGATGTTGTGAACTGCGAGATCATGACCTGAGCTGAAGTTGGACGCTTAACCGACTGAGCCACCCAGGCGCTCCTGGCTTTAACATTTCAAAGTGGCACAGTACCAGAGATGACATGGCTCAGGGTGTATCCTTGGGAGGGGAGATGAGAGGGGGTGGTTTGATCAAGTGAAAGAATGACTGCGGTATTGAGCAGGTTCATGAAGCCTGAACTTACTCAGAATTATGGCCAGACTCAGGGTCAAGAGTAAGACCTAGGCCCTCAGGCCACATCTTCATTCCTTGAGAAAAGGACGTTAAGAAACTGGTGAATGATAGCAATCAAGAGAGAATGGTTAGATATAGCCTGCTTATTCTATAGTTATATTTGCTTTCCTTCAATCGTGATTATCTGAATTAAAAATAATCGTTCATATTGGGCTGTTTATTGGTTATTTTACTAATAAAATATGTCAGTAGCTTTATTTTCTACTTTTTATTGCAAATGTACTATTTGTGCTTCATTGAGGGTTCAAATCTCCCTTTGGGAAGGCTTGTCAGGGATTTTAAATATTATTTATTATATTATTTCAAAGGAAATGAATTGCAACTTCCAAATCAATGACCTACACATATAAAGATGTAGAATGTAATTTATTTCTTTTTTTTAAGTTTATTTAATTATTATTTGAGAGAGAGAGAGAGAGTGTGTGCACACATGAGTTGGGGAGGGGCAGAGAGCGAGGAAGAGAGAGAGTCCCAAGCAGACTCTGTGTTGTCAGCACAGAGCCCAACATGGGGCTTGATCTCATGAACCATGAGATCATGACCTGAGGCAAAAATCAAGAGTCAGATGTTTAACCGACTGAGCCACCCGGGTGCCCCAAATGTAACTTATTTCTAAGCTGGGGACCACCTAGATTACTCCTTGTTGGGAGGCAGAGTGAATAATGAATGGGGGATCCACAAAGTAAAATAAACTACTTGCCATTTTTCAGCTGTTTTTGGAATGAGCCTGGCTCTTTATGTTTCCAGCACTCTTCTCTCAGGGAAAAATTCTTGGCATTTAAGTCCTGGATTTAGGTTAGTTCAGTAAGTACGGGTTGAACATTCACTGTAGGTTTGAGTGGGTGTGGGAGTAGCCAAGCTACCAGAGAGGGTGTGTGAGTTACGTTCTAGAGAAGTGACCTTGCCACCTTCCTTTTTCTGCTCACTCCAAGTGTGTTGCACGTCTATACCCCAAACCCCAAAGTCTGAAGCACTTCCCTCGGCGTCAAGGCACAGTTCCACGGATTTCGTTAGTACTTGCCCAGGGAGGAAGACTTAAGCCTTTTGTTCCTTAGCCTTTCAAGCTGGCAAGCCAGTCCACATTTACCGATGCTTTAGAAGTTTGCTGATACATTGTGGGGAGAAGTCAGCATATGGTAGGATCATACAAACAGTAGGGGGTTCTTTATCACCCTCGTAATTCAAAAAGATTTGCAATCCGAAGACAATATTGAAATCATAATAATGGTCCTGTCAAAATGATAGGGAGTAGGGTGATATTTTTTTCTTTGCCTTTCAATACTTTTTTTTTTTTTTTCTTTAATGAGCATATATTTCTCCTGTGATAAGAAAGAAGCGTGCTTTTCAAATTAGCTGAGAAAGAAATGGGCAAGTTGTGTATGATTAAATGTAGGCCCTCAAGCACAATTTAGCAGGAGGAGCCCTTGTAAGTGCCCTGGACCCAGAGGTGTGGTTCTGTGCTTGTGAATTTTGCAGGAGGGTGGGGTGAGAAGGGAGGGGCTCTTAGGAGACGAGGGTAGTGGGAGAGGGTCAACAGCTCCTTTTTATCGACTCTAACTTTTTAACTGTTGGTTGAAGAGCTGGACCTGTGCAGGCTCTTGGAACTGGAATTCTTACTCAAAATAGTATGTATTTACTTAAAAAAAAAAACCATTCCAAAGAGTAAAAGTTAAACACAAAAACAAAAATAGAAAACCCAGCACACTGGATTGAGTAGAGCCCAAGTTCCTATTTCTCAAGAGATAGAAACATACTTCCTGGAGCACAAGGTCCACTCACCCTCTCCCCATGGTCTTTGCCAGGATCTGTTGATTCAGCGGGAAACAGAAGCGTCAGCAGTTGTACTGGATGTGACTATGTGGGAGGCTACCTTCAGCTTCCCGAAGCACCGTTATCACAGGGGGCACTGTGTCGTTTCAGCTACTGGGGTTCTAGCTCCTCTCAGATTTCTTTCTAAGCTACAATTGTTTGTCTGTTATTGTTCTTAAAGTTTTCTGGGTAACTATAAGCAACAGACCTTGTTAGTTCCTCTTGAGATTGCCCACTACTCCCCACCCTTATTTCTCACCTCCCAGCATCCTGTTTGTCTCCCTGACTCTGTCCCCCGCCCCATCCCCACCCCCTCTCAGCTCATAGGCATGTTTCTCTTCCCTCAGTTAGTTAATTTTAAATTTCTATTTTTATAAGTGTTCTTATACCAAAGGATGTATGCCATATATTACATTTTTATCCATTGATTTGTGCTTTCTTCTATCGTGAATACCTTTAAAATACGTGTCATGTACATTCAAGGTGGGTCTCCCCCTACCTTGTCTTGAAGACACTGTATTTCCAGAAAATTTGAAAGAGAAAATATGGGCAACTTTGAATTTATGTACAGGACTTTTTTTTTGGTGATCTTTGCCTATTTAAAAATTATTCTGTTATGATAGGAAGAAAAATCTCAATATATACTGTATTTATACTCATATCAGTATAATCTTCAGCTTATTAAATTTTAAAGAACATTTTGGCCTGTCAATAATTTTATATGAACTATTTAGACTTACATTTCAATTTTGCTTAGTATTGTTGCAAATGGCTCTATTAGCTATTAAACACTCTGGAATCCAGCACCTGTCTTGCGGTTTGGAGAAACAGTAAAAAAAATGTTTAGAATAGCACCATAAAAAAGTCATCAGTACCACTGAATATATAGTTCTGCCCAGTAGCAGTATCTTCACAGAAGAGAAAATTCATTTTCTAAAAAATGGAGGAAAACACTTTCAAATTGTTTGAATTCAACTTTTGCTCCACAGTAATTTATATAACCCATTTCCTTTTCTGTACTGCACATAAGAAAAACAGAGACTCAAAAGAATCAGAAGTCGGTGATGGCATATTCCTAAACTCCTTTCTCCTAATACTTTGTAGATGTCTGAAAAGTTAAGATTCACCCCAGATTCACACAAATTTCTCTCCTTTCCATGTTTGCTTATTTGGAAAATTTCTCGACTATCGTTTTCTTTCTTTCACTTAATGCTAAGAAGATGAGGTCATCTTTTTTATTTTATTTTATTTATTTTGAGAGAGAGAGAGAGAGAGAGAGAGAGTGCACACAAGTGGGGTAGAGGGAGAAAAGGGGGGAGAGAGAATTCCAAGCCTGACGCAGAGCTCAAACCTACAAACAGCGATATCATGACCCGAGCTGAAATCGAGAGTCAGACGCTCAACCAACTGAGCCAGCCAGGTGCCCCAGAAGATGAGGACATCTTAAAGAAGATCCCAAGAAGATTCAGGAGGAGACAGGAAAGGTCTTTACAAAAAAAATTTTTTTTAATTTTTATTTTAGAGAGAGAGTAAGAGGGGCAGAGGGAGAAAGAGAGAGAATCTTAAGCAGCTCCACGCTCAGTATGGAGCCCAATGCAGGGCTCAATGCCACAACCTTAGGAGCCAAAATCAAGATTTGGATGCTCAACCACCTGAGCCACCCAGGAGTGCCAACAGGAAAGGTGTTGATGAGGATTTATTACCATGTCTCAGGAGAGATGATTTGGCAGAATCTCAATGTGCTTGCCTGCCCTCCCCTCAAATATCTCAAGGTGTTCCCTGTTCTGTTGCCTTTGAAAGTACTTGGCCAAAAGTCCAGTCCTCGGGACTTTGCGGTTTTGATTAGATATAAGTGCTAGCAAATGAGTAGTGCCATTTGGATGACAACACTTGTCACGTTTCTTAATGCATCTCCCTTTACTTCTGTATTTCAAGCAAAAGTACACTTAGATCCTTAAAAAAAAAAAAAAAAAAAAAAAAGCCCAGGTAATTGAATCTAAGCCATTTGGTACAGACGGACCTGAAGAAGATGCATTGTCTGATTCAGACACAGTGACTGCTATGTCTGATGCCCTCCCTAATAGCACTGCTGATGATGTTATTTCAAGTCTAGATAACAGTCTTCCTATTCCATGGTCTTTAAAAACTAGGGAAGGGAAGCCAACTTTGTTTAGCTTATTTTAAAGAAAACTTTTCTTGTATTATTAGGTTTTTTTTTTTTAAAGGAGTATAATTTAAATTTTTCTTCTGAGGGGCACCTGGGTGGCTCAGTCGGTTAAGTGTCTGACTTCGGCTCAGGTCATGATCTCGCGGTCCGTGAGTTCAAGCCCCGCGTCGGGCTCTGTGCTGACCGCTCAGAGCCTGGAGCCTGTTTCCGATTCTGTGTCTCCCTCTCTCTCTGACCCTTCCCCGTTCATGCTCTATCTCTCTCTGTCTCAAAAATAAATAAACGTTAAAAAATTTTTTTTAAAAATAAATAAATTTTTCTTTTGAATCTAAGAAAGAGATATTCCAAAAATGTTTCAAAAATTGTTTTTAGACTCTAGAATTATCCCACCCCCCCTTCAGATTCCCTGTGCAATTTCTATTTCTAGTTGGCTTGAACGCCAGTAGTTGTTAAGGGCTTTAGCTTTTCACAGCTCCTGTTACAACACTATACTTAACAGACAATTCTATATTATTCCAACAACTAATTGCCTTGACAATATAAATGACTTTTTTTCTCAATAGAACTTATTTGCCTATGTAAGAATGCCTATACTCTGATTTATATAGTATTGATTTGCATTTTTATATTTTATACCTTATTACATATTACTTGCTTTAGTGTCTCTGAGTTACATTCCTGAAATTATAAGCTTTGCTAAGACAGTATTTGTTATTACAGCCTAATTTTTCAGGGAAATATTATAATTAAATATTATATTTAAAATATTGTAAATATTAGTATATTTAAAATATTGTAATTAAAATTTCCATTCAAAATGTCCTCTTTATATCGCATAAAAATGGAGAGAAAGTTAGACAGGGGATTAACTAAAGAATGGTTACGAAAGTAGTCTAAGACCGTGACAATCCATGCTTATCTGTGAGGTTAGGACCCTCTTCCAGTTATCTGTATTTACCATTATTGCCTGAATCCAATTAAATGAAAAGAAAGAAAGAAAGAAAGAAAGAAAGAAAGAAAGAAAGAAGTAGAAAGAAAGAAAGAAAAGAAACATAACAGGACATTTAAAAGTCCTATGAAGGTGACACCAAGTGATCAGGAAGCAACTTGAGGAGTATCACACTCATTTTTCCTAAAGGCTTTGCCTTAAATCAAGAGAAAAGACTTCCTTATACTGGCGCATGTTTTGTATCAAGGGAATCAGAAAAATCACGGACATTAAACAACAACAACAACGACGACGACAACAATTAATTAATTCTGGACAGCATTTCTTTTACCTGTGATTACACAAACACACTCTAGCTGTTTGCCAAAGCCCACAGAGGCAGAGATCTAACGAATTTCCACACCCTGCTGCTGATTTATCGGAGGTAAGTGGCTATTGGAACAAAAAACACCCAAGGGAAAGAATAGTAAGAATCCTTGGAAAGGAGAGTCCCAGCATGAATTTAAAAGGCATTATGAAAAAATCGGATGTTTTTTAGATTGATTTCAATGCAGACGCTATACTTTTAGTGTGTCCAGCACCACTGCTAACTATGTCATTACTATTCTCTATTTCCCACTCGTGGTAGGATTTGTAGCCACGTTGTCAGAAGAGATTTGGATTTGCCGGTGCCTTCTCTGGCTCCTCACAGCGTCAAGGCTGCGGTTGGGTGCGAATGCTGATATGCCGCCTTCCAGTGACTCGATTAAAAATGTATTTCCAATATTTTGCTAGAGCCCTACTTAGATGGGGGTAGACTTAAGTATTTTTCAAGGTTCCTGTCCTCAGAAACTTTAGTTCGAAATGAAACCAGATGCAGTTCTTTACACAAAAAAGGCTACTGGTATGAGGAAGTTAAGTGATATATTTTTTAAAAAGTAGTCCAGGGTCGGTTAAGCGTCCGACCTCGGCTCAGGTCATGATCTAACAGTTTGTGGGTTCGAGGCCCGTGTTGGGCTCTGTGCAGGCAGCTTTGTGCCTGGAGCCTGCTTCGGATTCTGTCTCCCTTGCTCTCTGCCCCTCCCCCGCTCACACTCTGGCTCTCTCTCAAAGATAAATAAACATTAAAAAAATAATAATAATAATAAAAAAGTGAGAGTGGTATCACTTTGACTCCAGAGAGTCAGGGAAGGCTTCGTGTGAGACCAGCCCAGCCTAGAAGGATGGTGTAGCCAGAAGTGAAGCACAGGCCACTGTGGTTCCAGCAAGGGGGTCCTGAGGACTTGGGGAGTAGGTTGGAAAGACAAGCAAGAGCTGAATGAAACAGTGCTTAAATTTAGGCCAACGAGTAGAGACATCAAACCGTTGACGATTTATTCTACTGAAGCTGGATTTTCCAAGACCGGCCTGAATATCATGACATTTTGCCCTTTTCAATTAAGGTGTTTGTGAAGTGTGATTTACTATTTAAAGTTTTACAACACTTACATAAATACATTTACATAACTATTTTTCTTCTTAAATGATATCCTGATTTGATATTTGGAAACTAAAGTCATGTATTCAGTCTTAACAATATTTGCTGTATATCTTGTGCCAAGTACAGGACTGAACATTTATGTAATGTTTCAACAACTATTTATTAGGGGTACTCGGGGTACAACATAGAACCCGAGAAGGATGTCTGTCCTCATGGAGCTTTTATTCTAGTGGTATATTAGCTTGCTAGGACTGCCACGGACTGTTTTAAACAACAGAAATTTGTTTTCTCACAGATATAGACACTAGAAATCTACGATCAAGGGGTCAGCCAAACTGGTTCCTTGTTAGGGCCTCGAGGAAAGGATCTGTTCCAGGCCTCTCCCCTTGGCCTGTGGGTGGCCGTCTCTCCCTGTGTCTCCACATCGTCTTCCTTCTATGCTAGTCTGTATCCAAATTTCCTCTTCTTCCTTTTTTTAAAATTTTATTTATTATTTTGAGAGAGAGAGCATGTGCGTGCAAGTGGGGGATGGGCAGAGAGAGAGAGGGAGAGAGAGAATCTCAAGCAGGCCCTGTACTGTCTGTGTGGAGCCTGACGTGGGGCTTGAACTCATCAACCACGAGATCCTGATCTGAGCCAAAGTCGACACTTAACCGACTGAGCCACCCAGGTGCCCCCAAATTTCCACTTCTTATAGTGACACCAGTCATATTGGATTAGGGCCCACCTTCATTTTAACTCATTTGGTAAAGACCCTGTCCGCAAATATGGTCACATTCTGAGGTACTGGGGGTTAGGACTTCAACATAATGCATTGTGTAAAGGGCACAATTCAGCCCATAACGAGCAGGTGTTGATGACAGAGCCGCGAATGAAGTCTAGGACTTGGGTGGTCCTGGTTGCTGTGTACCAGGCACTGCACCACAGCTGCTCATGTGCAACGCTGCATTTAGCGCTGTAACCAGCCCATGAGGTGAGTATCGTTATCCAAACTTTACAGACCACATTAGTTCATAGGGGGGTTTGCTTTAGTGGCACTGTGTTTAATGTTGTCATTGGTCAAAGCCTTGGAAATGAAAATTGAGCCACGGCTGCATGTGTAGGGTGTATGTTGGTGGCTAATTCAGACTCAGAAGCAATTTCTGAATGCTAATGTATACAGGGAAGGTTTGGTGTTTTTTTTTTTTTTAATACATTAGGTTCTAAAGAAAAAAAAACCAAAGATAAAAGTAATCTTTGATAATTACCTTTTTCTCTCTATAAATAATCCAATACATTATTTTGTAATTAACACTATTATATATAATAACACTTTATTATAAATAACCGTAATTATTTATAATAAATATACAACTATCTATTAAATAAATCCTACGTTTTTTATAGCAATGATCACTTCCTTTGGATTAGTTAGATTCAAATAAAGTTCCAGATTGCTTCTGACTTGTATCTTTTGATTCTTCTCCAGACTAGGAAGTGCCTTGGCACTTTTCCTATGGAAGGAATCCTTCTCACATTACCTGTTTTGCCTGTTTCAATCATTATGCTCGTCTGGTGGACAGATTCATATTCAGCACCTTATTATGGAAGACCTGCTATCATGTGGCAGGCCATTTCACAGAAATCCATACCTTTCATAAATATGGAAAACCAAAGGATATTATGATGCTTTTTTATTGAGCATCAATTTTATTCAATTATTTTATGGAAAAAAAAGTACCTAACTTTTTTTTTTTTTTTTTTTTTTTTGCTTAAGGTAACCAGGGAACAATTGAAAACATAATTTAAATATTGAAACAATATAAGTGTATATTATAGTATAGTATAAAATGCAAAATGTACATGAACTTTCAAGATAAAACCTATTTTAAAGAAGTAGCTTTTGTTTTGAATGGTGCCTTTAGTTCAACAGAGATGTGAAACTGCCCTTCTCTTTCCGACGGCCCCGGTTGGGAGAGCGTCTCGGGAGAAAACATTTGAAAAGTTCGAACATTTTCTTCATTCAATCTTCCTAACAACCATGTGAAGTATATTATCCTCATTAAGAGATCAGAAAACAGAAGTTTGGATAAATTATCTTGCCCTAGTTAACACAGCAAGTAAATAGCAGAGGCAGGTGTTAAATTCAGACTTTTCTGACTCTAATTCTGGGGCATTTTATATTGCACTACACCCACTCCTTGGATGAATAGGCTTGAGTCCTCCAGAGACTGCATTGGCCTCACAGTTGTGCATTTACACATGTTCCAACCTCACTGACTCGTGGATTCACACACTTATTTGTGCATTTAATCAGTAAATATTTATTGAGAGCTTGCTATGTGCCAAGCTTTACACTGGGTCCTGAGGACACAATGGTTAGCAATAAAGGCATAACATATAATCCTTTCCCTCCTGGAGCCTACAGTTTAGTGGAAGAACAAATGTTAAACAAATACCAAAAAACACTTATTTACAAACTTGATCAGTATTATAAAGCAAAAACATAGGGTGCCATGAGAGGAAAAAAAAAAACAACAGGTGAGTTCATTTAGATTAGTGATCAGAGAAGACCTCTTTAAAGAAGTGACCTTTGATCTGAGGTTTTGAGCATGAGTTAGCTAGAAGAAAACTTACTTGCACTTAAAGTAGTTACAAATTGCCATCCTACAAAATCCATCACTACAATTCCCTCTATTGTCACTAGATTCCTTCTTTTGTCCACAGCAAGGTCAAATTCTTACCCTCAGCCACCACATTTATTTTCTATTATATCCATCCATCCATTCATTTAGCATCAGCTATGAGCCTGGCACTATCATGCGCTGAATCCTTTTCTTTTTCATCTTCACTCTCTTCTCCTTTTTCTCCTTTGATTTCTCTAACCTCCTTCCTCTTTATCTGATTCTTGAATCTATTTTTGACTCACATATTTAATATTTTGCCTTTCCTCGCCCAGTCACTTCCCTTGCCTTGGGCTAAACTATCATTTCTCATCCTGTTTTCAACGAATGGATTCTTTCCTCACATTTTTCTGAAAATTTTGTAAGCAGGTGCTGAAAATTAATGAAGTTTTGTTTTGTTTGTTGTTTTGTCGACTACTTGGTGTTTCCATCCCTTAACACAGAATATCATTAATATAAAAAAAACTTTTCAGGAATCTTTCTCTCTCTCTCTTTCTTTTTCTGCCTATCTACCTATATCTATCACCTGTCTATATTTTGGATCATTTCTTTCTTTTAATGACAATTTTCTGGAGATGGACGGGTCTATCTGTGTAACTTAATATTGCATCTGGAGCTAATGGTAATCATTTCTTAAGCTTTTCATATACTTTTAAAAGAGTCAGAGCACATCCTTTATGGGCCTGCTAGTATGTTTGATGTACCTCTGATATAAATGCACAAATGAATTCAGAAATTCACAGTCCAAGATTAGGCTGCTTTCAGCTTCTCCTATAAAGTCATCTCTGTCCTTTCTGTCATAAACTGGACATAAAAAACGCAGGTCAGCAATAATATAGTGTGTCATCAACTATTTAGGCAAACATACACTTACCTCTCTATCTCCACACAACTCAGAAAACCTCCTTTGGAAAATCTGAAGACCCAGAATGCACTATCTAGAAAGTTCTACCTATCAAAAGATAAGTAGAGGAGATTTCTCTTTCTAGGCATGATGGGGCAACAAGGACCAAACTTAAATGCCTACCATAAATAATCAGAAAGCTGAATAAAATATGAAACAATGACTTTCAGACATCAGACAATAGTCTGCATAGGGCAATGATTACTGAATGAAGAGATACAAACAAGTGAGCTCAGTAATTCCCCTGGCTTTCTGCCTGGAAGCAATTTCTAGACTGTGGACTCAGGGAGGGGGGATCCAAACAGATTTTGGCAGCCTTGCTGAGTTGATAAGATGGAGGTCAGGGTTTGAGGAGGCTGAGATGGTTAGAGGTAGTGAGACAGAGTTCTGGAAAGAGGGAGCTATGCAGAAAAACTGCCCCAGAAATATGTATAGGAATCTCTTGAGTCTTTGCTGAGTACCAGGACACAAGTGTAAGGCACGACACTCCACAAGGCTGGACAGAAAAGACTGGTGAGTTGTAAGATGAATAAATCTCAGGGCACACATGGACTGGGAGAAAGTTTGGTTGGCCAAAGAGAAGAGTCCTTGCTCATCCTTGGAACATTCAGTGGAGATCCTAAAGTAATCATATGTTAGTAATAGGTCTGAACTCTCCTTTGAGTGAGATACTCTGGACCAGGGGTTGAAAGCTTTTCTTAATTTACAGATAGCGATTCTTTTTGGCTTGTAGGTCATATGGTCTTCATCACAGATACTCAGTTCTGCCATTGTAGTGTGAAAGCAGCCATAGACGATATTAACTGAATGGATGTGGCTGTGTTCCAATAAAACTTTATTAAGAAAAAACAAGTGGCCAGCCTGTGAGCTGTAGTTTGCTGACCTCTGCTCTAGATCAGCACTGTCCCATAGAAATATAATGCAAGCCACATATGTAATTTAAAATGCCTAGTAACCACAGTAAGAAGGAAAAAGAAGTAGGTAAAATTAATATATTTTACTTAATCCTATATATCCAAACTATTATCAGTGCAACATGTAATCAATATAAAACTTATTAATGAGGAAGTTTGCATTCTTTTCCTGATACTCAGTCTTCAAAATCTATTGTATATTTTATACCTATAGCACATCTTAATTTAGATTAGTCATATTTTAATAGCCACATATAGTTAGTGACTACCATATTGGGTAGCACAGCTCTTGCCTCTCTCTAGAGAAGCTTAAAGACAGGTCTTGAAGGGGAATCAAACCAATGGAACAATTAATTTCACTGCCTGCCAAAAACAAAGCCCAATGCTCTTTAAAGAAAGACAACACAAGACAGACACTAATAATGTAACAATATCAATGTTGGCATCAAATAAAAAAAATTACTGGCCATGATTAAAAGCGAGAAAAAAATGCAACAAGGAGAAGAATCAGTTAAGAGAAACAGTGAAATGACAAAATAATAGAATTAGCAGACATGATGTTAAGATAGATTTTATCATTGTGTGTAAGCATTTAAAGGAAAACATAAAAATAATCAGAAGAAAAATGAAAGATAAAAAGAACCACCTGCAATATATGAACTGAAGATTTCCTTGGATAAGATTAACATCAGATTAGGCACTGCAGAAGAAAGGATTAGTGAACCTGTAAACATGGCAATTAAATTGATCCAAGATGATCCACAGAGAGAAAAAAGGTTGAAAAAAAATAGATGAAAAGAAGCTCGGTGATCAGTGAGATAATATCAAATGATCTACCATAAAGAGGAAAGGAAAGAAGAAGGAGCAGAAAAACATTTGAAGAAATAATGGCTGAAACACTTCAAAATTCAGTGAATACTGTATTTCATAAATCTGAGAAGCTTAAAAACTCATGAAAAAAAATCAAGGCACATAATAATCAAACTACTGAAAACCAGAGTTGAACAGAGAATCTTTAGGCAGTCAGAGAAAAACACACATTCAGTACAGAGAAATAAACATTAAAATGACTACAGGCTCCACCTCAGAAATTTAGGAAGCCAGAAGACAATGAAATAACACCTTCAGAGTGCTCAAAGAGAAAAGTCAACTTGGAATTCAATATCCAGTGGAAATAGCCTTCAAAAACAAAGATGAAATACAAACATTATCAGACAAACAAAACTGGAGGAAGTTTGTTGCCATAGTATATACATACTAAAAGAAATGTTAAATGAAATTATTCAGGCAAAAGCAAAATGACAGCAGATATAAATCTGAAATACCAGAAATGGTAAATATGTGGACAAATGGAAAAGATTTGTTTCCTTATTTTAAAATTTCTTTAGGGGCGCCTGGGTGGCTCGGTCGGTTAAGCGTCCGACTTCGGCTTGGGTCATGATCTCACGGTCCGTGAGCTCGAGCCCCGCGTCGGGCTCTGGGCTGATGGCTCAGAGCCTGGAGCCTGTTTCCGATTCTGTGTCTCCCTCTCTCTCTGCTCCTCCCCTGTTCATGCTCTGTCTCTCTCTGTCTCAAAAATAAATAAACGTTAAAAAAAATTAAAAAAAAATTTCTTTAAAAGTTAATTGACTGTATAAAGCAAAAATAATAGCAATGTATTTTTGAGACTTATCAAATGTGTAGAAACAAAATGTATGACAATAGCTTGAAAGACAGAATGGGAGCAGTGGGAAGTCCATAGCGTCAAGGATTTTATGTTATCCATGAAATGGTATAATACTATTTGAATATAAATTATGAGTTAAAATGCATATGGTAAAGTATAGAGCAATCACTAAAATAAAATAGTAAATGAAAATATATCTCACCAACAGTGGAGACAAAATGGAATATTAAGCAGTACCAATTAACTCAAAAGAAGCAGGAAAAGAAGAAAAAAGTAACAAGAAAAGATGAGATAAAGCAAAACCCAATAGTAAGTGGTAGATTTAAACTCAACCATCCTGATAATTATATTAAATGTAAATGATCTAAAGACTCCAATTACAAGTCAGAGATTGACAGACTAGATAAATAGTAAGATTCTATCACATACTGTATGAGCAAACCACTTCAAATATATGGACAAGATAGTTAAAACTAAAAGGATGGAAAAGATATACTATTGCAAACATAAATTATAACAAAGTTGGAGTGACTATATTAATACCAAGTAAAGTATGCAATATAAAAAGGAATATTACTGGGAATAAGGAGGAAACTTTCATAATGATAAAGTATTTAATTTATTGGGGAGATATGACAAGCCTAAATGTAACAGAGCTTCAAAATACATGAAGCAAAACCTGACAGAATGAGTCAGAGGTCATTTAAATTCTCTGAAGTGAATCATTTGTGTGGAATTGGGAAAATCATTTAATCTGCAAGTGAAAGTTTGCTCTCTTGTAAATAAAAATAATCTACATATGTCATGGGTATTTTGTGAAAATTAGATAAAAGTATACGTGAAATTAAAAAATACAAACCTAACCTGATGGAACTGAAAGCACATTTAAAAACCCTCAGTTATAGTTGGAGTATTCAACACTTCTTATTTACAATCAATAAAGAAAGAAGGCAAAATCAGCAAGGATATTGAAGATTTAAATGACACCATCAATCAACTGTACCTAATTGGCATTCATAGAATACTCTACCTAGCAACAGCAGAATATACATTTTTAAAAAGTTCACCTGGAACATTAACCAAGGGAGACCATATGTTAGTCATAAAACAAGTTCTAACAAATTTAATTCATAGGGTTTGTCCTCTGACCATAGTGAAATTAAATTAGAAATCAATAACAGCTATTTGGGAACTCTCTAAATATTTAGGAATCAAATAGCACACTTCTAAACAACACATGGGCCAAAGAAGAAATCATAAGGGAATTAAAAAAAATATTTTGAACTGAATGAAAATGAAAACACATATCAAAATTTATGAGATGCAGTTAAAA
Organism: Felis catus; assembly: GCF_018350175.1. NCBI lineage: Eukaryota > Metazoa > Chordata > Mammalia > Carnivora > Felidae > Felis > Felis catus. The sequence continues at coordinate 172,957,380 of NC_058371.1, forward strand.
TAGTATCTCAAAGGAAATGTATGGCGCAAAGTGTTAATATTAGAAAAGAATAAAGGTCTAAAATCAATAATCTGAGATTCTACCTTAAAATGCAGGAAAACAAGAACAAATTAAACCTAAAATAAGTAGAAGAGAGAAAATAAAAAAAGATAAAAGAGAGATGAATGACATCTAAAACAAAAATAATAGAGAAAATCATTGAAACCAAAAGCTAGTTGGAAATTTTCAACAAAATTTATAAACCTCTAGAAAGATTCATTAAGAAAAAAAGAAGACATAAATACTGAATATCAGTGACACACTACAGATGCTACAGACATCATAAGGATAATAAATGAATATTATGAATAATTTTATGTCAATAAATGCAACAACTTAGATGAATGGGCAAAGATACAATTTGCCAAATATGACTGAAGAAGTAGAAAACCCGAATAAGCCCTATATCTCCTAAAGAAATTAAGTATGTAAATTAAAAAATTTTCCTAGAAGAAAACTTTAGGCCCAGAAGGTTTCTCTTATGAATTCTATTAAATATTTAAGAAACATACCAATGTCTCACAAGCTCTTTAAGAAAATAGGAGGATGGATGGGGCACCTGGGTGGTTCAGTCGGTTAAGTGTCTGACTCTTGATTTCAGCTCAGGTCATGATCTCAGTTTTGATGTTCTCATGGTTTGTCTGCTTACAGTGCACTGACAGTATGGAGCCTGCTTGGGATTCACTCTCTCCCTCTCTCTGCTCCTCCCCCCTCTGGAAATAAATTAAAAAACACTTAAAAATCTTTAAAAAAGAAACTAGGAGGTTAGAATATTTCCTATTTCATGAGCATCACTTTAATATGAAAATCTGGCAGTGATGTTACAAGAAAGAGAAAAAAGAAAAACAACAACATGAGATCAATATGACCCATGAACACAGACACAGAAATCCTTAGCAAAATACTAGCAAACTGAGTCCAGCAATTCTAAAAGAAACAACACATCATGGTGGGGGGTTATTTCAGCAATGTCAGAAAACCTAGAGGAAGACCTTTGAAGGTGGGGGTGGGTGTATGTCAATGGGAAGTAAGCAGTAAAAAGGGAGCACCTTCAGCTTCAGTAGTCTTGTTTCCATTCTTCTAGAAGCTGACATTTCTGGGATTTACCACATTCTAGGAAGCATGTTCAGAGCTTTATGTGTAGTCTCTTGTTTAGTCTTTACAAGAACCCTATGAGGTAGATACTCTTGTAGGCATTTTATAAATGAGTAAACTGAAGCAGAGAGAAACTTAAAAAAACAAAACAAAAACTGACCATAGTCCCATAGCTATTAGGATTTGGACCTAGATTGTCTGTCCCCAGATACTGCACTGCTTGCTAATGTACGACTCTTCAAAGAACTGCTCATTTTCTGTGCTTTTGCCTAGCAAGGCTTATTTCGTCACTCCTAAACATTTATCCACTTTTCAGTCCATAATTAAGAACTCCCATCTGAGTCAAAATATTAAGTAGTTCCAAATGCAGGATACTTCTAAAATAAAAGTATGTATATTAAATTATAAAACTTAACGATACTAGTGTGGGAGATGTACTCCATTATCCTCTCCTACATTTTTATGTGGCTGCAAATGTTGTGGTCTCCAAGAAGTAGAAAAAAAAAAAAACCAAAAAACTTTCCCGTTCCTATGTGTAGAACAAAATGCTCCCCCTGCCCCAACGTGTAGACCTAATTTCAACACTGGCACTAAGACTTGATGGCATATGAACTTGGGTAAGGTCTTTAAAGCCCTATGAGCTTTAGCTCCCAGATTTGTAACAAAATGGAATGGTGTTGCCTCCCATGCAGAATAGTGTCAGGATGAAGAAGGTATCCAGGTGTACCTCATTTTCTTTTCTTCCCTAGACTTTTCTCCTTCATGATGCTTCTTTAGAGTTTCAGAGATTAGAAAAGCCTTTTCCAAACTTTTTTGATCCGTGTCCACAGTAACCACTTCATAAACCACTAGGACAATTATATACATAAGTATATGTAATGAAAGTGATCCCCTAATTTATTGTAAAAATTGGGAAAATTATTACTTTTGAAGATAATAACTGCTGATCCAACAGGAATAAACTGGGGGTGTTCTTGGAAAACGGAGCCACATGTCAAAAAAACACTTAACCTTATTTATTTTGATGCATCCTGTTAACTTATCATGTATTCTAGTTAATTATAAAAATGCTTTTCAGTGTCTATTAAATTGATTTTGTAACCCACTAATGAATCCCTACCCAAGTATTTTGATTCCCTCTAAAGTCTTGTCTGACCTTTCCACCATTCTTGGGATCCAGAAGCGCTGAAGATTAGCATACACAAATATGGAGAAGTTCTGGAAAACTGAAGGGGTTCTAATTCCCATAGGTACACATATTCTGTTTCTCTTCATTCATTCATAGGTACACATATTCTGTTTCTCTTCATTCATTCATTACCTATTTTTTCATCCACTCATTCGTCAAATACTTGGAGCACTTTCTGTATTAACAAGTGCTGGTAATGATCAGATCCTGGATGCTGGAACCTGGTGGTCCCTACCCTTGAGGAATTCTTGCCTTCTGGAGGGGCAAACGCATCTGAAGATACATCATTTCAGGACAGGGAGATGAGTGGTGCTGTACAGAGATGATCAAAAGGTCTTAGGAACCTGGAAGAAGGATCCACCAACTTCGGCAGGGAGGAAGGAGGGTTCCGGGGAGAAGAGTGACATTTAAATGTATGAAGTTCTCAAGGAAGGCATGGAGGCATCAGGGCGTCGGCTGAGCTACCGCCAACCAGCCTCTAGGCTGCTCCACGTGGCTCTTTCGCAGGGCAGGAGCGGTTCTGGGGCTGACTTGCAGCCCCATCTATCCCTGCGGTGTTTCTCATTTATTTTAAACGTCATAAGAGTACTCAACCCCGCTCTATTTTGGTCCCCCCAAACTGGCTGACCCATCCAACTTACCCTGCTTGAATTTCCTCCTAGCATTTTACACCTTCTAAATACACTATATAATTTACTTATCCGGTATGTTTACTACCTGTTTCGTCCTCCTGGAACTTAAGCTGAAGGAGAGGATTAGTCAGTTTCGTTTGCTTCGGTGTTCCGCCCGCCCCTTGCCTAGTCCGTTCACAACAGGTTCCTGATAAATAATGGGCATGACCTGAAAGAGCAAATTTCTGTATCCAAGACATAATTTCCATGGGCTCATTTCTGAAGGAAAGTGTAGAGGAAAATCAAGACCTACAAGGAACCATTTCTAATAACAGCCTTTTCGTCCCTCGCTTCAACAGTGTTTATTGATCACCTGCTCCCCATCAGCCCTGCTTTGAGCACTTGGATTTCAGAGAGGAGGACAGATCTTCTTTTCTGTCTTCTTGGCGTTCACCTGCCGGAATGGAAGCAGACGTTAATGAGCTATGTAATTGCAAATCTGAGAGATCTACAAAGGAAAAAAAAAGTACAGGATGCTCTAAAAGCCTGAAACGGTAATACATGACTTGGGTTGGGAGGTCAGGGAAGTGATTTTTAAGCTGAGTAGAAATGAACTCAGTAAAAGAGAGGGGCGGGAGAGAGAGCATTCTGGCATAATTACAAAGGTCGAGGAGTGGGAGGGAGCCTGTGTGTGGGTGTGGCCTAGACAGTGAGGAGGAGGGGCTTAGTCTAACAGCGGAGGTGGGCGGAGCGAGGTGGGCGGGGCAGACCAGGTAGCTCCCTGGTGGGTGCATCAGGCGTTAAGGGACTGGCACTTTGGTCAGGACCAAAGGGGAGCCCTGAGAGGGGTGTCACCTGGGGGATGTTGAAATGAAAAAATAGGCTTAAGTGCAGACAGTGGATTAGGGAGTATCGCAGAGCAGCTATGGGGGAGTCCTAGAGGAGGGTGCTGTGGAGCTCAACGCGAGGTGTGATGGTCGGAGTGATGAAAAGCTGTGTGTAAGTTAGAGAAATAATTAAGATATAAAATGGAAGTTAATGGCTTTTCTGTACTTTCAGATAGATCGGTGACGGCTTGTATGTATAAGGCTTTTGTATGTTTCAATGAACCAAAGTAAAAATAAAGAAGCCTCTTGAATTGTTTGTCAGCAGTCTCTGTGATATGTATATGGTTGTTAGTAAGAAGTGAGCCCAGTCCACAGCGATCTAGTAGCCCCTGGGTGGCTGGTGGGTTTTCTGGGGATGCAAATGAGGGAATGCTATGGGGAAGGTCTGGTACAGACCAGGGGGAGATAATAAAAGGGACCTGCGTACATGCAGATAACCGGTCATGCAACAGGACCCTCCCTCCTTTCCCGCCCTTCCTTCCAACCGTGCTTCTTCCTTTCCACATCCTTCTCTCAGCCTACAGTTTATGATTAGCGGTTCTTAATGTTCCTTGGAGCTTATCCCGAGAATAATGTGCATCTAATACACACAGAAAATGTCGCATTATATATCAGGAGCCCTGGGACCCCAGACTGAGAATCTCTGACCTGTAGGGTTTGTAAAATCGCAATTCATAGACAAAAATAAATGTATCTAGCCAATAAGTATATGAAAGGTGGTCAAGCTCACTAACCATCACTTGAACCAACCGGACATAACGTCTTTTATTGATCAGATCGGTAATGATTCAAAAACTTGATACAACCCAGCTCGGCCATGGTGGGAGGAAGTGAGTCCTCTTGTACACACAGGATAAGCACAAGATGGAACAGCTTTTTAGAGAGCAACTAGGCAGTAGCTTTCATAATTTTAAATGCCTAGATCCTTCAACCTAGTGATTCCAATCTTAAGAAACTATCCTTTAGGGAAACAAACATACGTGTGCAAATAGTCAAAGGTGTTCATCGCAGCAATGACTAGAAAATTGGGAACTGCCTAAATGACCACCAAGAGGGAAATGGTTATATACCATTTGGAACATACCCATGCCATACAGCACAATACTATGCAGTCCATAAGAATGAGCTTGGTCTGTACTGACAATATACTAAGTGAAAAAGGCAAATTGCAGACCAATATGTGTAGCACAATACATTCTCTATCAGAGAACTCACAATATATCAGTGTTATATATAAATGCTTTTGTACACATTTAGAAAATAAATACATGGATGTACAAGAAACTCAAAATCATGATAAATTCTGGGGAGTACGATTTGGTTGAGTGGATGAGGGAGGGAAGTCTCTGAATTTTCCTCCTTTATTTATGCACTTCTATACTGGTTGAATTTGCTTTAACAAGCCTATACTACTTTATCTTCATTCTTTAATAATAATAATAATAATAATAATAATAAAGGTAGCATAAGAATTCTTCCCCTTCAGATTTTTTTCAATTGTACAGATCTAACTTTAAAATCTGAGCTGGGAAAAGAAGCAAACAGTTAAGATGTACCCTAGTGTCCTCCTCTGACGAAAATATTTCAGGGATGTCCCATGTGTCGGGGGTCAAGTCTAAACACCTTCCTGTAACACTTCAGGTTCTCCTAAATTTAGCCACTCGTCTACCCCTATAGTGTCTTCAGCAATCCTCCAACTCACAGCTTCCAGCCTCACTGGAACATGCTAGGAGGTGGATTCCCCAGGATTATCGCTGCACGTTAGCTCTATCAGGTTGCTCACGCGCCTGTGAAGACATCCCCGGCTGCCTAACACTCATTCTGTTCTCTGAGACTCAGTTCAAGCATCTTCTCCAGAACATCCAGCCCTTTAGCCAGCTGCGCCCCAGTCTGGTAGGGTGTTGCTCTGAAATGTTCCATATCCCCAGGCATACACCCTGCATCATTTTACTTGTTGTACCCTACTGCCTCTTTAGTTTAGTATCCCGTTTCCCCTCTAGATGAGAACCTGCTGAACGCAGAAGTTGTGTTGTGTGTCGCTTAGGTGCCCAATGTCTATCCCAGTGCCTGGCTGTTGGAAACTCTTACCAAGTGACTATTGGGTGGTACAGTGCTCACATCCTCTTTCTGGAACCCACTTATTGGCAGCCTCAAAGAAATACGGGAGACCAAATTTTAAAATTCCTCACGAGTTACTTTTTTTTTTTTTTACATAGAGCATAAATTAAAATTTAGGACCACAAAACCACAGCACTTTAGACCTGGAAAGGACTTAAGAGTTATCTAGAGAAGTTGTTTTCAATCAAGAGTCTGTGAACTAGTGCAAGTCTGCATGCTCTGAGGCAAAATGAGAAAAATATGAGCAATGGAGCAGAGTTTTTAAAAAATTAGGTTAGATGCATTTGGTTTAAATGATGCTCTCTTATTCAGCTATTATGTCTCCCTTCCATTTTAAGGTTATTAATGAATTATGTGTGTATAGGGATTGTTTTTTAGTTTAGTTGGTCTATTATATAAAAAAAATCTGGAAACCCCAGATCTTGTGTCTTTCTCCTCAGAACTGAGACCCAGAGAGATTATCACTTTTCCCAGAGCCAACAAAGAAATACACGTTTCAGTTTAGTATCCTTCTGCTGGTGTGTGTAATGCAATTGTGTATGTATACAAGTATTATATATGTTTGGTGTAATTGGTTTTTTATTCAGTATCTCAAATCCAGAAATGCAGCAGTTAACATATTTGTCGTATTACAATGAGAAACAGGCTTCTTTTCGACAAGTGTCTATAGCCATATAGTATTTCTGCCTGTTAGTATTTGGTGAGGTTTGAAGAAACGTCAGTCTTGAAATTATATATATGCAATATTATTACTGACTTTGGTATGGAAATAAAGACTGTTTACTATCAATTTTTGGATGCTTTCTAAGTTTGAATGTGTTGCAAGTACCTTAAAGAAAGAATTTAAAGTGACTTTGAATTTGTCTATTGCTTCAACTCTGATTTTAAACATCTGAATGCTGTCTGACTAAGAAATTCCACTTCTAAGAGTTTATCATGAGAAAATAATGAGAGATGTGTTCGTTAAAGCATTTGTGGTAAAGATTAGAAAAAACACAAATGCCCAATAATATGGAATTGGTTAAATACATTTTCACACAGTTATGCATGGCTGTATGTTGATCTTCTTTTGGATACTTGTTTGTACCTTCTCATTTTTATTTACCGCCCCTTATACTTAGATAAGTAAAAAGTTTTAAAGTCCGCCTAGCTTAATATTGTCCAAAATAATGTTTCTTACCTGCTTTTCTTACGCTTTTTTCCAATTTGACATTATTGATTAATACAATTTGATAGCCAATCAAAGTTCAGTATGTATAGACTCCAAATTTTATTTTTTCAAGTTTAGCTTTTACATCTTCTGTTATTATGTAGCTTAGCTTAGTTTCAATACGCAACACAAGCTGCTGTCGATCAGCACACAGTCTGATGATGGAAAAGCGGTCATTCTCATTTTGAACACTATACTCTCTGGCAATTCATGTTTTAGACTTGTACCTAATTAACTATCAATAAGGACCAAGCACAACCATAAACACAAAGGTCTAAAGACATTTGAAGATGTAATCGGTCTCAGTATGTATTTTCCCTCTAGACCTGGCTGCCTCTTAGCTCAGAGTAGGAAATTTGGCCATGGGATTTACCAGGGTTGCAGGCTGTTGGCCAAAAAACCAGAAGGAATAGCATCCTTAGCATTTCCAGACCCCCAAAAAGCCTCTTTGAAAGAGGAAGACAAGAGATGCTTTATTACATCATAGTTATGTATGCCTGTGTGTGCACCTGCGTGTGTACCACTGTGTGAACCAGTGTGTGTGTGTTTGTGTGTGTGGCTGAGAGATGGGAGGGGGAGGCGGTGAGAGGGAGTGGGAAAGGGGAGAGGGAAAGGGAGAGAGAAAAGGCGAATGAGACTGTGTTAAAGGTTCCTGGACTCTCTGGCACTACGTTGATTTTTTTTTTTTTTCAGGTAAGCTTCACACCCAGTGCAGAGCTCAAACTCAGAACCCCGAGATCAACACCTGAGCTGAGATCATGAGTCAGATGGTTAAACGTCTGAGCCACCCAGCGCCCCTCTGGCACTAGATTAATTCTAATTTGCTGTTATAGCTTCTGATGGTTCTTCCCAGTAGTTGTTCTACTTTTAATTGGTTAATTAATGAGTTGTTCAAGGTCTGACTCTTTCTAGAACATAAGGCACACGAAGGCTGGAACCATGTGCCAGCCCCCAGTACCTAGCCCAGTGCTATTTGCATATGTAGTGAGGATTTAATAAATGGTTGGTAGAATAAATGCCTGTATGGGTTTTAAAAAACCTTATTTATTTCTGTTTGTACCTTGTCTAGCAGCTTCTATGGCTAGTATGGCTTTACATCTGCCAGCTGCTTCTTAAAGCCATTTCTACAAGAGGACCATTTTCATCAGACTGGGAGAGGGGCTTGTTGGCTATTTCTGCAGCAGGAGGGGAGGCGACCCTTCATCCTTACTGAACTTTGGAAGGTGGGATCCAGGCCTCAGCCCTGTTCTGTGGTAGGCTCCTCCCTTTCCTAGCTGCTCCTACACTCTAGATAGTTTGGTGACAAAAGCCAAGCATCTGTTTCAAGATTCTCAGGAACACAGGGCTCCAGTCTTCTTAGGACGACAGATTTGGATCACTGTATGGCTGTGGGAACTCCAGCCTGCTCATACACAATGTATGCCTCCATCTTTAATCTGTGCAACATACTGTGCTTGCCTCCAGAGAGCTTGGTGAAGGCAGTGATTTTTGCCTGGTTTGTTTGTTGCTCTGTCTCCATCTCTGAGGATGATGCATGAATGCCTGCTCTGTGGGCACTCAGAATCTCTTTGCCGAATGAAGGAACAAACGATGAAATGTCCTCATGGCCTTTGAATACCATCTTGTGTTTGATGCACCTTTTGCTACAGCTCACCTGGTTAAAAACTTGAAATCTGTGCTATTAATGAAGAGGGCAACCCTTTGCTAACCCTCACCCCCAAATAACAGTTCCAATACTCTGCTACACAGTTCTAAACTGGATTCCACTTCTCCCATTTCCTCTTACGGAACATGCCAGACCCTTACTATGGGCAATCATGTGCTAGTCTGTATGTTATAAATTTCCAAATTTTCTGATCAACCACAGATTTTATAAATGTAAAAAATCAGCTTTTTGGGTTTTTTGATAAAATGCTGCATTTTCAAATCATTCTTTTCCATAAGAATACCAATTTTTGCTATGTGATTCGGAATTAGACAAGTGGAGATAAATATATACTAAATTTAAAATTAGTCTGCCTTCTTTTATAAACAACAGAAACTTCGTCACTCTCAGTTTGCCTTGTCTGGCAGGAAACTCAGAACTAAGATTTGTGCCCTCTTGTGCTATCTATATTTACCCTCAATTTTCTGAAACCATGGTTTCACCTCTGTTTCCCTTCCTTACCTTGTTCTTTTAATCTTCTAAAAAAAATAAATGGCATCATGTTTTGTTGAAAGTGCCCTCAAATTCTTTTCCAGTAAATCCAAAATTATAATTAATGAGAAGAAAACTACTTCCCAAACCATTCACACGTCCTTTTCAAAGCCTGCATTCCAAGAGTCTATCAGTGCCCCCTTCCAACTCACTGGATATCAACTTTCTTAACGAGTTTGATTTCTCTAGCACTCACAGGCACCGGAAAACACGCATGATGTGCGAGAACATGAGCGTGCGGCAGAAAGAACCCGGGTGTGCAGTTAGGGTGTGCAGACAGCAGAACTGGGTTCTTGTTACAATTCCACTTACTAGCGGAATAATCTTGGACAAGTCACTTAACCTCTCTGTGCCTCAATGTCTTTTCTGGACCCTGGGTATAAAATCACGTGCTGTGCTTACTGCATTGGGTTCCCGTGATGTGAATGAAATAACACGTGTCCGTGTGTTTTGTAAACATTACAGTTGTCTGCATTCCTGTGCCCCCCACACATCTGTATGTTCTTCAAGACCAGGGACGACACGTGGTTCATACTGTGTTCCCAGGGCCTTGTTTGTTGACCTGAAGATGTACTTTAAGAGAGGGCACTAGATGTGGGTGAAATGAAGTTACCCATTCTTTTATTTCAGAAATGTGTCATTGGTGTCTGGTTATTAACAAACCTTCATTGGGCAGCTGGATTTAATTGAGCACCTTCTGCATGCTTTCTTCTGCCTCTAGGATATTGAATTGAAGAAGAAGTATAGAAAATAAACAGAAAAATGGAAGTACATGAACACACATACACTCATACACACCCCATTATAGATTCATAAATGTCAGGGGTCACAAAATGGTGACGTCAGGGCGAAATCTGCCTCCAGACATGCCTTATTTGGCTCAAACATTAATTTTTAAGATGTAACTCAATAAGGGGCGCCTGGCTGGCTCAGTTGGTGGAGCATGTGACTCTTGATCTTGGGGTTATGAGTTCAAGCCCCGTGATGAGTGCAGGAATTACTTAAAAATAAAATTTTAAAAAAATGTAACCCAATAATTTGGAATCCAAAAATGTGGATTTTTTTTTTCTTCTCTTGAAATTGTGAATAGCTGGCCACACTAGGCCAGGGTCCTCTGAGCGGGATAGCTGGCCGATGCAGCAGTCACCATTTTAGGCACATCCCTGACAGTTCACCACAGAGGCAGCCCCATCACTTCCTGTTGTCTCCTGAACACCAAGGCAGATGGGAGCTGCTGCTTGTTATTCACATTTATTATGTTTGTGCTTAAATAGCATTTGCTGCACACCAGTCACTATTGTAAGCTCGTTGGTTACCTCCCTACCTATTACAGGTAAAGAAACTGAGGCAGAGTCAGTGCGTGGTGGATCCAGGATCCCAGCCCTGTTCATCTGGCTTCCAAGTTCTCACTATTAGTCACTCAGCTATGTCACATCTCGGAGGGATGGGGGGGTGCGCGGGGAGGAGGAGATCAAAAATCATACCTAACTACAGTGCAAAGTTGTGCCAGAGCCCCTGGTCCAGAGCAATGTGCTCTGTCTAATTAGAGAAGGACTCACAAAGGAAGTGTGCAAAGTTGAAGAATTTTGAAGATAAAAAGAATCATGAGCCCAGGCATGTTAGATGTGCTGTGCAGAGGCTCGCTCGAGACCTGAGAGCCGGGCATACGGAGGGCAGGCCCGGCTAGTGTAGCTGAATGAGGCGCTGACAGAAGACAGACAGGAGGTGAGGTGGGGTAGCTGTGCCCCGCGGCCTGGAGCTGGGATCTGATACCCAGCCTGGAGCTGGGATCTGATACCCGAGGAAAGTAGACTGACCTGGGCGGGTGAGGGAGAGAGGGAGGCGACAAGGTCGAAGTCCTGTTTGACCAACGCGATGTGGGATGAATCGGCATTCTTACAGGAGTCCTGCTGAACTTCATTCATTGCTTTCACAATGTAAGAAAGTTTTGTAACACAGGTGTCCCTATAATACTGGCCCGACTGTTTACTTCTGCTTCAGTCCCTGAGCTTATGAGCAAATACTTCAGGCACTATAACGAGCAGAAACTTGAGACAGAGCTTATCTTGTAATGCTGGGTTTTGCATCACATCCAGGGTGTGGTGTTACTTTAGAAGGCAAGTTCAATAATTACGTGTTTACAGATTGAGCAAACGTGCATGCATCCTGAGATGGCTCAGAATTTATACTTTGAGAGCCCAGTGGACTAACTTATTCAGCTGGACAGGAGGCTCAGTACCTGGATGTATCAAGTGGTCGCAATATATTCTCTCTCTCTCTCTGTATGTAATATACACACACATACTGTATATATGTATGTACATATTCAATATATATGTGTATATATACATATGTATTTATACACATACATACTTACATTGGACATTTATGCAGCAGCTTGTACTTAATCATACTTATTTACAAAATAGTTCAGGAAAGCTTGGAGATGTTAAGTGAATTGAAGCTAATTCAGGCAATCCCAGGTCATTGACCTGCTCAGTGTGTCCTCTATTTTTCACGTGTGATCTATTAACTACAGTACTTTGTGTTTTGATGTTCTCGAATAACCTAATGAAGTGACACAGATTAAGATTACAAGCATTAGGGTGACCTAAACTGCCTTTTTTAGAAAATAAAAATGCTGATTAAACAGATTCTTTTTCTCTCGCCTGGAGAGAGATTGGAACCAGGTTGACTTCTCTGCTCTTGATAGAGCTTGTCAACTATTGTCATACAGTACGTGTTTATAAGCATCAGTACTAATGATCTACAGCTCACACATCCAGCTAGTCTCTGGTTTCCCTGGTTTATTACCCTTAGATGATTTCTTCCTTTTCTATCTTTGCATTTTCAAGGACAGGGCAAGGCATAATAGTTATCTGATTCAGGGCTTTCTAAACACATTTGAAATATGGCGATCACTTGTTATTCTAGCTCAATAATAAACCTAAAGGCAAGCTTTCAAGCACCGACTTGTCCTTTCCCTCCTAATTCCAGCTACTGCTCACTTAAAGTGCAGGGCTTTGAAATTATCTGCTTCATTGGGCTACATGTCACTGCTGTCTGTAGAAGTGGCTTTAAGATGCAGGTGTTGGCTTTTTGGGCCTCCTTTGCTGGGATTTTACATGTCTTGTTTTCATTGCTACACTTGCTCCCAGGACCAGGCAACCTCCTTAGGTTCCCCTGGGGCAAATAGGAAGGGGCACACCTTAGATTGTTCTATTCCTTTTGAAGTAGATGCCATCTGAGTTTGGCCCTCCTTTGCTCTGGTTATTCAGAGGTTCTGGACTTCAGTTTCTGCCCCTTTTGGGATGGTCACCAAAGTCCACATGGAGACTTGTGGTGTACTTAGAGCTATGGTAGGAGAAGTATGAAATTACTTCCCAGAGGACGTGGTTCCTGCCCCCTCAGAACCAGTAAGGGGAAGGCCATGTTTGGAACAGTAACCCATCCTAGTCCACTGTCAGTTTCCTTATTTGTAAAGTGTAAGCATCCTACAAGATTGCCTCTAACAAGATTGCCTTTTCTGATCAGATATTCTATGAGCCAAAGAAGGCTAAGAACACATATAAACTGAGAATTCTGGAATTTTAAGAATCGTCTGACAAAATGAGACTCTGGCAGCAACCAACGGGACCGAGAGCTTGCAGACAAAGGGAATTAAGGTTGAACCCAGTTCTGCCAATTTCTTGCTCTGTGACCTTCAGAACTGACTCCTCTCTAGGCCTTAGGCTTCTCCCCCTTCAAATGGAAATGCTACTATCTCCACAGCAGATTTGTTTTAAGGATTTAATAAATTGTACATAGTGCGTTTTAAGTGCTACATGCTTGGCTGGCACATTGCAGTCACTCTGTGCATGGTGAGAGTTACTGTGCTAACAGGAATCTTATGCGAATATGATTTTTTGGAATGGCTGAGGGTTTGGAATAGGTTCGATCTACGGAAGATGGCATAAGAAGACTTGGAAGTGGAAGAAGGACTAAGAATGGCTTCGAGGTTAGAGTAGCTGCTGAGGGAAATGATGCAAAGGATGTGATAAGAAATTGGGGTGAAGGGCACTGATGGGCAAGACCATTTAGTCTCTCACTTGTAGCCCTTGTCACAAGTGTAGATATTTTTGATGAGAAAATCTCATTATCGGTACAGTCTTATGTCTCGTCCAGCGTTTTCCAGACACAGAGTCAAGCTTTGTATTCAGAGACGATGATGTATTCATGACACATGGTTACTCTTGTTATCCATAACAGATAAGGTGGTGTCCGAAAAGGCCCACTCAGGATCAGCATTTCTTTCTCCAGCGTCCAGATACGGAGATTGGCTATATTTTGCAACTATCGATGCTTATGGTGCCCATCGCTTTCAGTGTTTCTGCATACAGCTGGATCTTTGCCAACCTTGCCTTCCTTCAGGTCCTGTAGGTCTCAGGGAATTTTTGAAGTCCTCGAAATTCTTTGCAGAATTGCATGTATATGAGCATATGCGCATTGGGGGTGGAGGGGGGCGGGGAGGGGAGGTGGGACCCTGGCAAGAGCAAAGGGATCAGACTTAAAGAAGGCAAAAACTGCTGCCGAAGGTGTCTAATAACAGGAAACAATGAAAGTGACTTCACGAGATGAAAAAATGGCAAAACACAAACACAGAGAAGCCCCCCAATACCTATTTGCTTTAATACCCCCACACCTTCTCCTTTCCTCTAACAAACAATATAATGATGGAGTCTCTTTCACAAGGTATTTCCCAGTTTCAGGCTAGCTGTTAATGACATAATTCAGGGTCTGGCTGAATAGTCGGGGGGAATCTCTGGTGAGTGGCTATGGAGACTTTGCACTTTTTTCATTATCCCTTTCAGAAAGGGCTTAAGTTTTTAATTTTTTTTTTTTTTTTTTAAGGAAACCTAAAGTGTCTGAGCATAAAGCTTCCAGGGAAAGAAATGAAACTGATTTTGACACCACCAACCTAAAAGTGTAAAGTAAAAGTGACAGGATGAGATTTTTAAAAGAAAAGAAGGAAAAGTGCTTGTTTTCCAGATTTTATTGCAAAGAGAATCAGCCCTTTGTGCTGGCTTTGTCTCCAGGCCAGCAAGGGCCACAGGGCCACACCCCAAGGCAGCTTTGGATCCTTTCATTTTCTTCTTCTTCCTCCCCTTCCTCCTCCTCCCCTTCCTCTTCCTCCCCTTCCTGCTCCTCCTCTTCCTCCTCCTCCTCTTCCTCCTCCTCCTTTTCCTCTTTCTGTTTCTGAGTCTATCTCTCTCTTTCTGTGTCCTTCAGTCCCTGTGTCCCTCTCTTTTCTCTCTCTCTCTCTCTCTCTCTCTCTCTCTCTCTCTCTCTGTCACACACACACACACACACACACACACACACACACACACTCGCTCATCTTTAAAAGGTACAACCTTCATTATATCCCCAGTGTCAGGACTTGGAACATCTTAAGGGAATGCTGATCGCTATTAACCTGGCTTGGGAAAGGAACTGAATTTTAGTTGAATCTGATTTGAAAATACAAAGCTCTTTTAGGAAAGGGGAAGAAATCAATTAATAGAATTCGTTGGGTCCAAAGCTTCTATTAAGCCCTCCGAAGGAGTTAAAAGCCCACAGTTCATCATTCACCAAATATGACAGCATGCATATTATACCATATATTATACTCTAGAAGTTTACGTACTAGCATGGGAGACAGGTCTCATAACTCTGAATCAACCAAAGAGAATAAAGTACACTCAGACTTCCAAGAAGGGAAATATTCAGTGGGCTGGAAGAATACGTCGGATCCTTAGCAGACAAATATTGAATGTCCTTCAGTAGGGGAATGGTTAAATAAAAGTGGTACTTTCAAATGAGGGAGTACTATTCAGCAGCCAAAGTATTGAAATAAATCTAAATGTAGTTGTATGAATAAGCCTCAAAGTAGTATTGAACGAATAAGGCAGCTTTAGGTTTATGTATATACCAAATATGTAAAATAAAATAACATAAAATAACATTATTTATTCTGTGTGTGTGTGTTTCGTTTTAAAGATCTAGAAGGAGTGTCTGGGTGGCTCAGTTGGATGAGTGTCTGACTCGTGATTTTGGCTTCAGGTCATAATCCCAGTCTTGTGGGATTGAGCCTCGAGTCAGTGTGGAGTCTCTCTCTCTCTCTCTCTCTCTCTCTCTGCCCACCCCCCCACTTGTGCTGCTCTCTCTCTCCCTCTCTCCCTTTCAAGAATTTTTTTTAATTTAATTTAATTTAATTTAAAAAGATCTAGAAGGAGACACATTGAACTCCTCCGAATCATGGTTACTTTTTGAGGATAGCAAGATCAGGAAAAGGGTGCCAGTCAAAGGTATCTTTAGTTTCATCTGTTTTGTGCTGGCTTTGTATTTGGTGATTTACTTTGGTGACCGGGAGTCCCGAGGCCCAGCTTTCTTCTGCAGAAAGCAGTGAAAGGTTTTATAAATATCCTGTCTTCTCCTCATGTACCGCATGACTTCCTGATAGCTGGGGCCTTTCAGAGGTCCCAAGAGCTGGCCCTCTTCCAGTTTTTTTAGAGGTGTCCAGCACAGAAATGAGTGAAGAAATGCCAGAAGATGTTACGACCAGCACAGTACAATTAAATGTTTGTGTTTAGCCAGTAAAATTTGTGCAATGAGCCCTCACTCCGCAGTCCTGTCGCTGTATCTCTGGGAGGCCATCAGACATCTGCGTTTTCAGTCTTCAGCTACGGTTCTCCTGCTGCACTTCTCCAAGGAGCCCCAGGGAAGCAGACAAAGGCCCCGCGTGAAACAGGCTGATGCACAGATGATGGGAGGACGTGAGAAGGCCAGTGCCTTCCTCTTCTAGTGCCTTCTAGTGCCTTCCTCTTTCCCCAGGCTCGCATCTACAGCATCTCTCCTACAACATGGTTCCGTCTTAGCACTATGCAGTTGTCCTAGATCATCAGCTAGAGAAAATCGTACCTTTCTAACCATCCTCCCTCTCCTCCACTCGGGTCATTTAAGGCCAAACAGGCTTTCAGTACACACCCCGTGCCAGCCCAACCCCAACCAGCCTCTCCCACCACCACCCACCCCCTCAAGGGGAGAATTGGGCCAAATGAATCACTATGGGTTCACAGGCCTGTAAAATATCGTCATTTTATTTTTAAGTAGGAAACGTTCACCCTAAGAAAAAGTTGCAGGGGCACCTGGGTGGCTATGGCGGTTAAGCTCCCGATTTCCACTCAGGTCATGACCTCATGGTTTGTGGGTTCGAGGCCCATATTGGGCTCTGTGCTGACAGCTCAGAGCCTGGAGCCTGATTTGGATTTTGCGTATCTTTCTCTGTCCCTCCTATGCTCACACACACTCTCTCTCTCTCTCTCTCTCTCTCTCAAAAAAAATAAACAAACATTAAAAAATTGTTTTAAAAAGAAAAAAGTTGCAAAGAGACATAAAATATTAAAATGTGCATCTATTTCCGGTTATAAAAGCAAATGGATTTCGCTTTAGTCTTTACTGTTGCATTTGGTGAAAAATTTGCATAAGTATCTGGAACAGTTAATATCTTTAGCCAATTATGAACACCCTTTTAAAATGTTTTGAAGAGGTTTGTTCCTCCTGTCTCCCTCTTTTTAATACTGTATTAAGATTTTACATATAATCTAAAGTGTTCTCATTATGACAGCATTACTCGTCTTTTGAAGAACACATTCATCTAAATAAACACACTCCCAAGTGAACCAAATGTTAATGCACATTTTATTGGATGAAAAGGCAAACAATATAATTATACTTGAATTTCAGAAAACCAAAGGTAGTAAAACAAAGTTTACACCAGAGCCCAGGGCCGGGTTTATAAGTTAGCCATACACATGCACGTTCTCCCCAAGCCATACGAGTTTAGAAAGTTTGCTAACATGAGCTGAGGGTTACTGCACCAGACTAACAAAAAGGAAAATGTCTATCAGTTTTTCTTTTGTTCTTTCCAGATCCTGTTCAAGTATACACTGAGCCAGCAGGGTCACCAGAAAGCTATTGGGCCCTGGCTGAAGCACATTATGCAGGGTGAATTTCTTCTGGAATGTTGCCAAGGGTTTTTTCTGCTTCTGTGGTAGGCATTTCTCGAACATTGTCATTTAGCCAAGCCAAGAACATTTGCTTAAAGGATAGAAAATGTTTAAAAATTCTTGTTTGTTTAAAAGCAGGTTAAGTAGCAATACGATCTTAGGTTAGGGCAGAGAAAAGCCCCTCTGTCTCTAAAGTGATCGGATTTGGTTATTTACAATTTTTGGCTTTAAACAGACTCTAGTTTTTCCTAAAATAGTTACACATATATTAATACTGTCTTCTAGAAAGTATCTTCCAGGACTTACTTTTCTTTAATGTGATTAGCTGTTTTTCAAAACGGAGTTTTCACTGTAGAGAGTTCACACATGTTGGTGTATATAGGAGACACTAGCAATAGCTAAGAGAATTTGGAAGTGCAGAGAACATGCTAAAATAGAATTTCTTTTTTCACTTTCAATTAATTCCAGAACTACACCACAAAAAAACCTAAAAGGAAAACACGAAAGTGTCTTTAAATGAGAGCAGATAATATTTTAAAAGTATTGCAAATCTGACTATAAATTCCAAGTTCAAATTTTTGACATGTAAAGAATACAATGCCTAAACATCTCCCCCCGAAAGTATTCTCAAACAAAGAGTGAAATCTCATCCAAAACCACCCCACTTTAACAAAGTTTTAATTTGTACCAAAGTTCTCATCATATTCTCTGTTAAATCCAGTAATATACAAGGGCTCTCTCTCTAAATGTGTCATGGAAAAATCCTAAATATAAGAATTTGAATATTGTTTCTGCCATTCACTAGCTGTGTGATCTTGGTGAAATGACTTAGCTTCTCTGAGCGTCAGGGGCCTCATCTGCAAAATAAGAATGATAACACCTCTCATGGGACTGCTGTGAAGACTGGAGATGCCTGTAAGGAGTCTCAGGTGCTTTGTAAAGACTTCAAAAACTCTTCCTTCCTTTCTGGTCTTCCCCAATCCATTCCACTACTACAAATCAATCTGGAGAGTTAAATAGGCAACACTGTGATCTAACTTAGGGTTGTGTTGTTTTTGTGTTAGGATATTTCTAGCTGCTGCATTTTATACTTGGACATGAAATCTACAAGTTTCCGTAAACATTCTTTAACCAAATTAATCTGTGTTTGTTTTGATGAAGATAGGACTGATTCTGACATATTGGGAGAACCAAATGATAATGCAAAAGAACTTTGTTTCTAAAGAGCAGACTCTTTCATGAAAACGCACGAAGTGAAAAGTAAATATGATGCCACCTTCTCCCGCTCAGTATTTAAATGAACTCGTAAGGAAAAACACGGCAATTCTCCTTTTATACCTAAATCCTATGGATTTTGCTGCCTCCTGTATGCGAGTTCGGGCTATGAACCTCAACTTGGCTCTCTTCAGTTGAGGTCTGTTAGGTACTTGGCACGTTCCCACAACCCAACCTCAGTGCTCCGTCCTTAGCTTGCACCTGCAGTTCCAGTGCTCAGCTGAGAGGGCTCTGCACTTCCGGGCCGCTCAGGTCCCTGTAAGCGCGGCCGCAGCCTTTCATACCCTGGTTTCTTGGCTAGTTTAGACACACACATTTGGGTGTTCCAGTTTCTGTAACTTTGTTTTGGTTCTTTAAAAACAGCTCTTCCCCCACCCCTGGCACATCACCATCTCTCCAAGGCACTCATTGTGAGATGGAAGGCTGGTGCCTGTCATTTGCATTCCAGATCCAAACGAACAGAATCTAGACTTTTTTTCTTTCTTTTCTCTCCCTGTCCCTCTCCGTCTCTCTCTCTGTCTCTTTTGGTGTCATGACAAACAAAAGAGGATATGAGATATATTTATTTCGTAAAATGCAGAAGTATCAATTCCAGAACATGTTGCGTTTTCCTCGTTCACTTTGAGTTGTTTATGTAAACCGTAACCCCTATTTTTAATAGATATGAAGAAAGGTGAATTTGGTGGAGATGTTGGGAGGGGAGGTGGTGATTTGGAAAAATGACTGCGTTCTCATTTGCCACGAGGCGTTTAATTTCTGGAAGGAACACATATAACGGCAAGTAAAATGTCCTGGTTTCTGAGGCCAAGGATTTGTGTTGTGTGTGCGTGTTGTGAGTCTTGCAGTTGCTGGGTCCAGGCTGACACACACTGTTGGCTTCTGTGGCTGTTCCCCTGCATGCTATGCTCTCCCAAGGCAAAGTGGCTTGCAGATGGGCCAGGGTCTTTGGGTAAAGAAGAATAAATCTGATATATAAATTCATAGCAGTTAATTTAATTTCTTCAAGAAACCATTCAAAAAGAGAATGTCAGCAAAGGGTCTGAGTCAAATAACAACCTCCCTCAGATTCTGGGTTGGGGGTGGAGTTGGAGGCAGAACTGATATAATACGATGTAAATGGGGGGTTTTAAATGTTTATACATGGATGGTCTTAAGAGAGCATCCTTCTCGTTTTTAAATGTTTATTTATTTTTGAGAGTAAGGTGGGGGTGGGGAGGGGAGAGAGAGAGAGAACATGAACAGGGGATGGGTAGACAGAAAGGGGGACAGACGATCCCAAGCAGGCTCTGTGCTCATAGCAGACAGCTCGATGAGGGGCTTGAACCCACTAGCCATGAGATCATGACCTGAGCCAAAGTCAGTCACTTCACTGAGCCACCCAGGTGTCCCGGGGTTCTTAAACATTGAAAAATATTTCTTGAGATGATAGTACTGAGAATCTATGGGCCAATATAATGCCTTT
This sequence comes from Felis catus, assembly GCF_018350175.1. Lineage (NCBI taxonomy): Eukaryota > Metazoa > Chordata > Mammalia > Carnivora > Felidae > Felis > Felis catus. Next base: position 172,977,490 of record NC_058371.1, read on the forward strand.
TAGCATGATAAGTTTGGGTTAGAGTTAAGTGTTAAGGTTTGGAGAATCTACAGCTCAGACGTCAGCATTTCTTTCCACTTGCCCTCTTCTCCCCACTGCCTTTTCCCTCTCTTCCCCTCTCCTGTTTTGCCACGGGCAGGAGACTTGTCTTCTTCTTCGAGGTCTTCTTCGAGAAACTCAGGATGTAGTAAAGGAGGCCTCCAGGCAAATGAATGCAGATAGCCCAGACTGGAAAGGGTACGTACCCACCACAAAGGGAATTCAGAAGCAATCAGTCATGAAAGGCTTCATGGAGGAAGTGACTTGCAGATGACAAGACAGACAGGAAGTGAGGAGGGAGTGGTGGTAATGAGATCCTGTGGAACTAGTTCAGGCCAAGGGAGGAAAGCGTATCAGTAGTACTGCTGATAAGAACACCCAGCGGTTGTTGAGAGTTTATGGTGTGCGGCCACCTGCTAACCATTTTACATGGATTGTCTGGTTTAATTCTCACATAAAACCTTTGGGGCAGATTTTCTCCCTGTTTTAATTAAGGGAAACACTGAGGCAGGGCAAAGTTATGCTACTTGCCCACAGTTGCACAGCTAGTGAGTGGTAGGCCAAGATTTGAACTCCAGAGTCTGGGCTCTTAACCTCTTTGCAGGAAGGATCTGTTTTTTTGTGGGGGAAGAGGGAAGGGTGGGAGTTCAGTTTTGTGTTGTTTTTTTAATTCCTTTGTTTATATTTGTATGGAAGCAAAACTTTTCTTAAATTTTTCTTCTGGGAGTGTGTGGAAAGTAAGTTGTCGATGGTTTGGACAACAGAGAGGGGTATGCTTGGAGGTAGAAGAAGGGTTAAGAGACCCACTGCTATCCTAGGTAAAAGATATTGATGATGATGATGATGAAGATGGTGGTGATGATGATGAAGATGATGGTTATTATCTTACTGAGCACTTACTATGTGCCACCACATCTTTTATAATCCTTACATTGGCCCCATGAGACAGAGAGTTATGCTTTCAATTTGCAAATGAAGAGACTGAGGCTCTCAGAGGCAAAGTAACTTGTCCCAGGTCACACACTGCACGAAGGAGGCAGAGCCAGGATATGGTTACAGGTCTGTCTGATTTCAGACTTAACCCTTAAACTTGGACAGCATGCTATGGTAAGTGACAGAGGCATACTCAGGGAGGTGTAAGACTCCTGAAGTGTCATCCAAGGGTGGAGATATCTAGGGACCAATAGAAATACACACATTTGGCAACTTGGAAGTTGACAGATGAATGAAGCCAAGGGAATAGATGTGTGGAGGGAAGAGCTGGGTAGGAATGGTGTCCTGGGGACCATTCCACAGAGGGAGGCAAGATCGAATGAAAGACCTTCAGAAGGTGGGGAATGAAGACCCTGCCCCTTGGCTCTGGAGCTTGTTTGCTGAGTAGTCGTAGACGAGCCCCTCACCTGGCATTTCGACCTCTGCCTCTGTAAAAGCAAAGGGAGGGACCCATGTTCCTTTTTCTTTTTTTAAGATTTTTTTTAAAGTAATCTCTACACCCAATGTGGGGCTCGAACCCACAACCCCAAGATCAAGAGTCACATGCCCTACTGACTGAGCCAGCCACGCACCCTGGAACATCGTTCCTAGATGACTTCACAAGATTTTTTGCGATCATCAGTGAGGTGCTGGACATAAACATGTTTTAAGAACTCCAAAGTTCTTTATAGTCTAATGTGTATGGAGACAAGAAGGGAGGCAGTGGAGGGGTCTGAACCCAATAAGTGGGCTGAGGATCCTAGGGGAGCAGACCTGTGAGCTTTTTAGATGCAACACGAAGTAAGTTACCTAGATATGCCTGTGGATTGGGTCCAGATGGAAACCCTGGAAGAAATACCACCCTAACAAAGATTTAAAAGTAGGCCAAGAGAGAGAGGAACAGGAAGAGAAAAACTCAGGAATGTAAGTGAAGAGGTTGATGCCACAGGAGGAGTCCCAGCCTAGGCCTGTGAGTCAGGGACTCCTACCCCAACTTTGGCCCCCACAGGTTCTTTGACTGAGAATACATGGCTTCCACTTTCTGGGCCTAGTCTTGATCTCTGAAAAAATGATATAGTTGGTTGTTGTGGATGATGAACCCAACAGCCCAAACTGGGAATGACAAGTGTTACTAGGCCTCGCCCCACATCTAGGGCTGTGCTGAACGTGGTGTCGACAAGGGCAGTGAGGCCAGGAACACAGGAGTCACGGCGGATGAGTGAAATCTGCCGGTGGTATGTGACTGGGGAGGTGCTTCATTCAGGCCTCACATTTGTCCCTTCCAGCCCTGGACCCCCCAAACAGGAGACTCCCAATCCAGGAAACTGAAGGGTCTGAGGAAAGTCCTTTCTGGAATTCTCGGGATAAGGTAATCGCTCATGAGAGATCAGCCATGTGGCCTCACATCTAGGGGCAGACCCGGGCCCTTGGGAAAAAGTCTCTGCTTTGTGAGAAGGCTAAAAGAGAGCACAATCTGGGAGTGGCCAGATTCTTCTGATAGGTGACTCCTGGGGTCTGGGCCAAGAAAGGGTTTTGGACAGGAAGAGGATTCACAACAGGGCATGCTTGAGAGGAATTGTTTAAGGCTTTAAACCCTTGCCAAGGCAGAGAGCATCGGCCTGGACCTATAAGTTACTTTAGCTATATATAGCGTGTAACCTGAAAATGCCTTGCTGGGCAGCATTTGTGTTTTTGACCTCACAGTGTGTGCTTCATGTGGAGGATGGAGTGGGGGCAGGGATTCTGCCTGAGACAGACAAAAGTGGGGAGGCACTGGCTTTGAAGACCACATTTCCTCCCTTTTTATGCCTGGGGTGTAACCAGAGACCAGAGTCAACAAGGAATCTGGCTCAGGACTGCTTTTGTTTGCAGCTCTCCATGGGGCGTGACTTGCTTTGTTCAGAGGTCAGTCGATTGTAAATTGTGTAATTTCAGGTCCTGCTGAACCAGGGTAGGGGAGACTTTTGAGGCCGTTGGCAGGAAAGGGGTGGATGGTGTCACTCAGGCATCTAGGAAACTCTTGCAGCCTCTAAGACCAGACCTGGACACATGGAATTCTCCCATTCATAGGTGAGCAGAAAATACATGTGGATTTGGGTGTTAACCTCTGACTTTGCTTTAGCAAATTGATCAATGTCAAATATCCTAAACAAGGTAATATCCTGAGTTCAGAGGGAGCAAAAACAATAAAAGCAATGATTTTGTATGCTTGATTACACTCTTCTGGTTACAACTATCGGTCATGGCCTACGAAGATATACATGTATACCCTGTGCTATGGGAATGGTACCATGCTGGAAACTGCTAAAGGTCTCAATCATTTTTTGGTCTACATTTCCCCTTCCCTCCCCTGTGGCTAGCACAGGACCTGGTATTTATTCATGCACTCAGCAAAAATCTGTTTAACATTTATCTTATTCCAACCACTATTCTACCGGCTAGAGATACAGAAATCAAACAAGCTCTTGCTGTCTTAGAACTTACAACGTACTGAGTCAGGGCAGACAATAGAATCAATATATTGTATAATAGACCAAGTAGCAAGACATATCATGAAGAAATGTAAAGAGAGATACAGAAGATAGTGAGGGGCAGTATCTCCGGAAGTGAAGTTGGAGAAGAGGTGAGTGGGTGAGCCCTGAGGCTGACTGAAGGAAGTGTGCCCAAGAAGAGGGGGGATTTCAGAGAGGGTGCAGGGGAAGTGGCGGGAGGTGAGGTCAGAGGGGAGTCAGAGGCAAAGGTAGACCTTGTGGGGCACTGCAAGGCTTTGAATTTTATGCTGAAAGAGATGAGAATCTTCTGGAGGATTTTCAACAGAAGCGAGACAGGATGATTCTGGCTACAAATTTTAAAATAAATTCAAGAGGGCAAAGATGGAAGCAGAGGAGCAGGATCCAATAATCTAAGCAAGAGATGATAGTGACTTGGGCTGAGGATTTACCAGGTTCTAGATATTTTGAAGGACTCATTGGCAAGATCGAAGTAGATTACTTACTACTTAGCAGGAGAGAAGTAAGGATGAATCAGACTTGGGTCTGAGCAGCTGGAGGAATAGAGCTGTTGTTTATTAAGATAAGGAAGGCTGGTGGAGGGACAGGTTTGGAAATAAAGGATCCAAAGTTTGGTTTTAGGATTGGTTAAGTTTAAGATGCCTAATGACCAACTAGTAGAGAGGCTCAATAGGTTGTTGGATGCACGAGTCTGGAGTTCACGGGAGAGGATGGGGCTACAGGTATAAATTTGGGAGTGGAAAGCATATGAAAAATTAAAGCTATAGGTGGGAGGAGGTCACCTAGGAAGATAGAGTATAGATGGAGAGGAAAAGCAATCCAGGAGTGAACCTCGGAGACTCCAACGTTAGTGGTTAGGGATATGAGAGGAACCAGCCAAGGTGATGAGGAGGAACCAGTGAGACAGGAAGAGAGAGTGATGTCCCAGGAAACAAGGGGACAAGCCTGTTTCAAGATGGGAGTGTCCAACTGGGTCAGATGCTGCTGATAGATCAAATATGAAGAGGACTTAAAATTAGTCATTGGATTTGGAACATGGAAGTCATTGGTGAGTTTCACAAAAGCAGTTTTAGTGGAATTGTGGGGAGGAAAGCCTGATCTGGAGTAGTTTCAAAACAGTATGAAAAAATAAGTGGAGATAATGAATATGTAAATAATTCGTTCAAGAAATTTCATTATAAAAAGGAGCCAAAAAACAAAAAAAAAAAAAATCAAGGCAGTTGCCAGAGGAAGAAATATCAGTGTCTAATATGGCTCAATAGTCTGCCAGAAACTGCTTTTCAAACAGTGGGTTGTTCTTTTCTGAAGAAGGCAGTTCCAGAAGAACCTAGAAATCTCTCCTGGGACTCTCCTATTAGGGGTTGCTAAAGCCTCCCTATCTGTTACAGGTAGCTCTAGCACCACTGGGTCGGCCAGACCATAGGCGCCAAGGGTACCTTGCATGGCAGGCTGGCTCTGCTGCAGACCCTCTCTTGCTCTGGGTCCACTCAAAACTACAAACACCTTGAATCACCCAACACATACATTGGAGCAGTATTCCCTATTACAGCTTATGTTTCTCTAAAACCCAAAGGGGCTCACTACCGCTGAAGAATCCAATGCTTGGTGAGCCCCTTTGGGTTTTAGAGAAACAATACGCTATAATAGGCAATGCTGCTCCAGGGTGTAATAACCTGTTCTTTACCTTTTGGGGAATGTCCTGATGTTCCCCAGATCACTGAACTCCTAAAAAGTTGGCTAGTGTGGGAAGTATTGCAGGATCCTTTCACAAGGGGACCCAGGCTTTGGGTCTGAAAACTGGCTCAGATCTGGAAATTGTGGGCCCATCAGCCTTATCCTTAATAGCTCTCGATTTGTATTTTTTAGCTTGATCTACAAGCCATGCAATACTCTTATTGGCTGCTCATCTCTCTCACTCCTAAGAACACCATGGTCTATTAACCATCATCGAAACCTCTGTGGGTGGAAGCACACTGGTCACCCCTCTGGCCTTGCTGCCTGTTTTGGCTTATTTTGGCTCTGATAGTTAAGTGCTGGCATTTGGCCTTTGCTATTCTGGGGTCTTATCATTCCCGTTGACATGAGGGAGCCCAGTTATATGGCCAAGTCACCTAGTCTCACTCTGCCCTATAGCAGAAAGTCATTTTCTAGGCTTCTCAGAGATGATGCCTTTCACTGGGATATTCCTTATTGCCTAGTGAAGATAATGTTCTTCGAATCCTTCCAAGAAGCATCCGTCTCACATGATAAATTTGTTCTAACGTTCTTGTCTCCCTGAGCATTCTGAGCCCTTCTTCAGTTTTCTGCCATGGCGTTCCAGACTCTGCCTCTAATTTACTATAAGGCATCATCACGTCCAAGCCTCAAGGAGACATTCGGAAACACACTAATATTAACTCTATGGGGGTTCCAAGTCAAGGACCCCCTCCCTTGCTTTCACTTTCTGCTCCCCAACGTGTACTCCTGTTTATCATGCTCGAAATCACTCCCCCACATGCCTCCCTTGTTCAGGCTGACACATCTCAGCCGAATCCTGTGGCTTTCTCTGAGGGTAAGATGTCTTCTGCTGGAGCTGGCACTGTACTTCTCCACATGGGCTGTCTTAAGACTTAACCCTAGTTATTGGTCCAGAAGGAGTGAATGGAGGCAGAGGGGAACAATCTCATTTTGTCATAGTCATTGTCAAGAGTCTAGTCTCACCCAGATCTGGAGAAGAAAACAGAAGCAACATTCGGGTTAATACCAGTCTACTGATGGGATAGTTTGGGTGGAGTAAGAGAAGCCAAGGAATGTATCCTCAGGCTCCAGGCTTCTCCCTGCAGGAGCGGAAGGACGTTGCTGGTGGCAAAGTATGTGTGAGGCCAGAGAGCCCTGTGGGAAGTGGGCTCAGTGCACTAGGTGGCTGTCCGGTTCCAGAACTCTGATTCCAGCAAACAGAACTACATCGCTCATTCATTAGTCTATTCGTTAACTCAACACTTATTGAAAGCCTCTTATGCTAGGTGCTTGGGTTCAAAACTAAATAAAACCCTGTCTTTATTTTCCAGAAATTCAGAATGTAGTGGCAGGTGGACAGAAATGTCACTTACTATCTACCGCCTTACATGTGACAGAGTAGAGGAATGTACAAGGTGCAGTGGGAGTCCAGACAAAAGAAGAAAAATACTTGCCTGGTGCGTATGCACACAAAGAAGGAGTCATACAATGCCTCATTTCGTTTCTTGTCCTGGCACACTTCCATTCCTCGTTTCCAGAGCCACTTGACCACAATCACTGTTCAGGGATAATGTAAAGAATCCTGATCTGGTAGCTGAGAGGAGTGTAAAGTCAACCTTCCTTTTTGTTCTCAATATCTATACCTAGTTTCTTAATCTGTTTTTACCCATCTCCTCTTGTCCCCCAGTTTCATTGTCCTAAATCTCTTTTCTACTTTTGTACCTGATGTACTTTCACAGATCTCTTGATGCCTTCTTGGCCAAAGCCCAGACTTCTGGGCAAATCCCTACTCCCTTTCCTTTGTACCTGCCTTGGGAGAAGGGAAAAGTGTGTTACCATGTCACCATTTCTCTCAGTTAGGCAGGTTGATCATCTAATATCAGCCTTACATTGTTTCCATTTTATAAATGAGGCCAAGGGAAGTTAAGGAATTTGCCCAAATTCACACAGCTAGAAAAGCAAAAAGCAGGATTTTCAATGTAAATACAATATTCAGGATACTGATCCATACGGTAAATGCTCCCAGATGACTAAGTACCTGGAAAACATTCAGTCCCACAGCTTTTCTATTCAAGGTCTCCCAGGAGAGGAGAAAACGAACTAAAAGGCTGCTTTGTAATTTTATCATCTCTTCATGTTTCCTATCAGAGATTTTATCCCCTCTATGTACCCCCTAAGACGCTTATGTCTCTCCTCCAGGATGCATAAGTATATTCATTTCTTGTGACTGTAAATGTAATTTACTGTAAATGAGGAATTCCTGAGTTACAAAAAGTGCAGATGTGTGTGTGTGCGTGTGTATTAAATATCATCAAATAGTTTTTCAAAGCGATTGTACCAATTTACATTTCAGCCAAGAGTATATATGCTAATTATTCTCATCAGCATTTGCTATTGTCAGTCATTTGAGTTAGAGCCATTCTGGTAAGTTTGTAGTAGAATCTCACTGAGGTATTAATTGCATCTACCTGATTACTGATGAGTTGGAGCAAATGATTTAATAAGTGTAATATTTGAAATAGATTTTTTTGAAGCTGGCTTCTTTTGGATTAAGGAAGTCCAAAGCTATACAGTTTTCCTTTCTGCACAGCTTTAGCGGCATCAAAAGTTTTTGATTTGTCATATTTTTATAATTTCTCTGTTCAAAATATTTTCTAGCTTCCATTTGTGATTCCTTTTGTGAAACTGTAGGTTTATTTAGAACTGTATTTTAAAATTTCCGAACGTGATTTTCTGAATATTGTTTTGTTATTGATTGCTATCTTAATTCAACTTTGGTGAGGTAACATACTCTGTGTGCTTTCAGTCCTGTGACATTCGTTGGGGCTGACTTTAAGGCTCAGAACTTCATAATTTTGGTGCATAAAATAAATGAATATTCTTCAGATCTTGGGTGTGGTGTTTTTACAGGTCAGTTAAATCAATTTTATAAATGTGTATGTACTCCTGTAAATATGAACTGACTTTTGTCTGACCTATCAGATCTCAAAGAAGTTAATAAAATTGAAGCTATGTATTTTAGTTACATACAAGTTTAGAACTCTTATATCTTTTTAAAATTCATTTTGAGAGAGAGAGAGACAGGCAGAGAGAGAGAGAGAGAGAGAGAGAGAGAGAGAGAGAGAGAATGAGTTGGGGGAGGGGCAGAGAGAGAGGGAGACACAAAATCCAAAGCAGGTTCCAGGCTCTGAGCTGTCAGCACAGAGGCCGACACGGGACTCGAACCCACGATGTGAGATCATGACCTGAGTCAAAGTCACTCAACGGACTAAGCTACCCAGTCCAAGATACCCATGTATCTTTTTGGTGAGTTTAATTTGTATCACTATGAAGTCACTCTCTTTCTCTTTAGGAATGCTTTTATTTATTTTAAAATTTATTTTGTTTTATTATCATTATTATTTGACAGAGAGAGAGCTAGCATGAGCAGGGCAGAGGGGCAGAGGGAGAGAGTGAGAGAAGCCCAAGGAGGTTCCATACTCAGTGTGGAGCCCGATGGATAGCTAGACAGGGGGCTTGATCCCATGACCCCGGGATCATAACCTGGGTCAAAATGAAGAGTCAGATGCTCAATCGACTGAGCCACTCAAACACCTCAGTAATACTATTAGCCTTAATATATAGTTTGTCTAATATTAATATCCTTATATCCTTGAGAAACCTTATGTTTTAGACATGTCTTTTGTAAATAGCACATGCAATTCAATGTAATTCTGGAAGATGATCTTTGTCTTTTAAACAGGGAATTTAAAAATTTGCAAGTAACCTAATTTCTGATTTTTTAGAAATTTAACTCTACCATCTTGCTCAGCTCTTCAATGTGTACCACTTGTTTTGTGTTCCATTCCTTTCAGTTTTGGTTTTCATTGCATTGATTGAGGACTTTAAAATGTTAATTCCAATCCTATAAATTCGCATCGTGGTGGCATTAGACGTTGCAATATGTACACTTAACTTATAAAAATTCAGTGTTAATTGGTTCTTTTCCGTTTTCTTGGACAATGCATGGACCTTAAAACATAACCCTCCTGACTTAATTCTCTTGCACTGTATTATAATTCTCTATATAATTCCCCACAAGACGTTATTTTTTATTGCTTTATATTGTCAATATTCATTTGTATTTATCATTCCTTCTTTCATTTCTGACTTTTAATCTGGAATCATTTCCTTTGCCTAAAGGCTATATATATTAGTTCAGATCTTTGGGGATAAATTCTCCTGGTTTTGGTTTGTTGGAACAGTTTTCTTTTATCTATCTATCTATCTATCTATATATAATATGTATATTATATTGCATATTGTTATATATAATATATAATTCTGTTAGAATTCAGAGTTGGCAGTTACTTTCTTTTATTTTCTTATTTTGAAGCTATTATCCCATTGTCTTTTGCCTTCCAGTGTTGCTGTTGAGAAATTAGTTGTCAGTCTAATTATCACTCCTTTGGTGGCAATCTGGTTTTTTTTTTTTTCCCTCTGGCTGCTTTTAAGATATCTTCCTTGTTTATAATCTTTGGCAGTTTTACCATAAAGTACCAAGAATTTCCTTTATTTAACCAGTTTTGGGTACTTGGATCTGTCAATTGATGTATTTAATTAGTGTTGGACAAGTCTCAGCTATTCACCATTAAAGCTGTATTTCTGTTCCATAATCTCTGTCCTCACCTTCCAGCACTTCAACTAAACATACATTAAAGTTCTTCATGAGGGCGCTTGGATGGCTCAGTCGGTTCAACATCCAACTTTTGATTTCAGCTCAGGTCATGATCTCACAATTCATAAAGTCAAGCCACGTATTCGGGGTGAGGGGGTGGGGAGGGAGGATCCCTTTCTGGGGATTCTCTCTCTCCCTCTTTGCCTCTCCCCTGCTCATGTTCTCCCTCTTGAAAAAAAAAAAACTTAAAAAAAAACTTCTCATGACTCTTTTATGTCAGTGCCATAGTCTGAAAAAAGGTAAACACAAAAATTGAGAGTAACCATTTTGACACTTTTATAGCATCTGGCACACTGATTTTATACCATGAACCTAATAAAAATTTGGGCTTCTATCTGATACGTCCTTTTCTTATTTCATTGTTCTACTGATTTACTTAAACAGCAATTTGTTTTTATAGAACTATCAGTTTATGAAATTTTGGATATTTAAAATAATTCATTTAGAAAGTGCTATTCTATGTCTCTTATCATCTCTTTTAATTTTTCTTCTCCATGCTTCATTCTGGATATTTTCTTCCCTATTAAAATTCTTGATCTATGTTTAATTGATTATTAAATCTATTCATATGTAGATTTAATATATTCCCTATGTGTCTTAATTGTTTATTACATTTTAGTTCTAGCATTTTCAGGGACTCTTTAAAAATTTTTTTAATTTTAATTTTTAATTTTAGTTTTTTCTTATTTTGTTTTAGAGAGAGAAAGAGAGTGCACGTGAGCAGAGGAGAGAAGCAGAGGGAGGGGGAGAATCCTAAGCAGGCTCTACACTCAGTGCAGAGCCTGACATGGGGCTCGATCCCACAACCCTGGGATCATGACCTGAGCCAAAATCGTTGGATGCTCAACTGACTGAGCCACCCAGGTGGCCCTTTAGTGGCTCTTTTTAAAAAACAGTTTTCATTTCTCTGCTAAAAATTTCAAGGTTGAGTGGGGCTGGGTAGCTCAGTCAGTTAAGTGTCCAACTTCAGCTCAGGTCATGATCTCGTGGTTCGTGAGTTTGAGCCCCACATCGGTCTCTGTGCTGACAGCTCAGCGCCTGGAGCCTGCTTCGGATTCTGTCTCCCTCTCTCTCTGCTCCTTTCTGCTCATGCTCTGTCTTTCTCTCTCTGTCTCTCTCTCAAAAATAAATAAACATTAAAAAGATAATAATAAAAATTTCAAGGTTGAATTCCATCTCTTTCAACAAATTAAGTATAGCTTTTTTTTTTTTGAAGTATGTAAAAACTCTAATATCTGAGTCTCTGCACTCTAAGGCTGTGTTTTCTTGTTTTTCATCCATGAGGTTTGTCTCCTTGCTTTTCTGTTTTTGTTTTGCTTTGCTTTGTTTTGTTTTGTTTTGTTGCTGTGTGTGTATATGTGTGTTCAGATATTTTCAGAGTGAAGGAAAGGGATTTTCATTCTTCCCTGCTCCTTGGGGTATCCCTACATCCTTGGTTGCCTCATAAGAAGAAAACATGTGAGGTAATAAGTGCTTGCTGGTTGTTTGTTTGTTTGTTTGTTTGTTTGTTTTAAATGCTTGCTATTTTAAGCCACTTAGTTTGGACTCATTTGTTGCTGAGTAATAGATAATTAACTAATGTACTTGGGTCTGAATACCAGCACTGCCCTTTGCTGGCTTTGCATCCTTGGACATAGGACTTCACCTTTCAGAGCCCATTTTCTTTTTCTTTAATGGTAATAATATCTACTCACAGTGCTATCGAAGCCAGGTCTCTGTTATATAGTAAATTCTTAATACATAACTATTTTTATTACATTTATTATTAAGTAAAGTGAATGCTTAAGCACAAAGAAAGCTATAGAGCCACTATAAAAAGCAAGCACAAAAACTTCCAAAGAATAGCCACCTTGGGCAATTAAGTTTTAGAGCCAAGCAGCTTTATTTGCTTTCCTAGACCCTAAGAACATAATTGTGTCAGAATCCACATAATGAGGATCATGAATTGTCCAGAAAAGATCAGAACAGAATCTCTGTACTGTTATTTCCATTTTTATTTTACACAGGAATCACACGAAAATACATAATATACATGTAGTTGTCTTCTTTAACAGTGTGTTTGTACTTAAGGAAGCTTCAGCAATCTAGAAAGTTCTTTTCTCTGGAGCAGTGGTTCTCAAACTATCATGCATCAGAATCACTTGGAGGGCTTACTGAACATAAAATGCTGGACTCCACTCCCAGGGATTTTGATTCAGCAAGTTTGTGTTGGGGCCTAAGACTTTGCATTTGTAACAAATTCCTAGAGGGATGCCAATATGGTTGGTCTGGGGCCACATTTTGAGGACGTCTGCTTTGGAACATCTTTGTGTCTGGTAAAGGAAGCAATATAGTTTTAAAGAACATGCAATAATATTTAGGCAAAATGTGGAGTAAAAGAAAATCCAATTGCTTTACTAGGATATACAAGGCCCTGCATGATGGAGCCCATGTATCTCACCTACTTTATTTCACAGTGTTTCTTATTTCCACATGGCCTTCATTCTGTTCCTTGAAGACATCAAGTCCATTTCTGTCTCAAGGCTGTACTTGCTGTTCCCTCTGCCTGAGGCTCTTCTCTCCTATATTATGGCCTCTCTCTTTGTCATCACTGGAAGCCCAGCCAACTTTACAGAGAGGTATTCTCTACCTGAAAAAGTCATTCTCTATCACACTTGCCATTCTTCTAAGTTTTTCTTTTCATGTCATTTATTGTGATCTGAAATTGCCTTCTTGTTTGCTTTTTCAAAAATTCCAATAGAGCAGACAACTATCTCTTAGGTTCTTTGCTGTCTCCAGCTTGGAACAGGGCCTGATATGTTGCAGGTGCCTGCAAGATATCTGTTTAGTGGAAAGATCAATGTTTGGCACGGGTCTCTCACTTCATAATCTAGTTTCCAAGAGGAAGGGAAGAACCTAGGGAATATGGAACATGGTCCCTTCCTAACCTGCTTTCCTACATGTTACAGCTGCCAGGATTCTTCCAAGCTTGTAATGTGAAGGAAGAGGATTTGTACGTTCCCCTCTCCTGTGGTGTCTTCCATACCCTTGGTTGCTGCATAAGAAGACAAGATGGTGATTTAGGCAATACTTGTCACTCTCAGGGATTCCAGAATTCGCTAAAGGGGACACTTTTTCAGCCATCCAGAGCACGCCTAACTTGTATAAGTGATTGTCTTCGGGATGGCTGGCATCTGCCAAGTTGTCCCCAGCTATAATGAAGGAAGGGAGCTGCTTCCCTACTTTTGTTGGGTACCAGGTGAGCTCTGACTGTAGTTGTTCCCCTAAGGTAGCTCTGGCTGTCTGGGATCCCAGGTTAGAAATGGATCTGGTCCATCCCATTGGCGAGGACATGGGCCACTAAGACGAACAAAGAAGCAAATCTGCTTACTCAGATATTTTAAAGTTGTATTAATTTTCCTCCCAATGGTTTGCTCATTAAAAATTGAGGCCTGTGCCACTTCTGGCTGTAGACAAGGTCTGGACGTTTTCTCTACAGACAATTATTGGTTGAGCTGACTCACTTTCATACCCTCACCTCTCTATGTCTCTGCCCCTGGCACCTGGTCTTGGGAGGTTGGCATTCTTGCAGTAATCTCAAGCTGCTGCCATGAGCCATGGGAAAAACAACAGAGCTAATTAATAAGTGAATCTCATGGTCTAGCCACTGGCTTTTCATGTTTGCATGAGGTTTGGGGGAGGGTTTTTCCCAAATAAAAAGAATTGAGAGTTTTCTTGGTTAGGGATGCTCCGGATCCCTAAAGCCCTGGAGTTGGAAATGTTTACACAGACACATTTCATATTTTATCTGTCCTTTAGATAGGCATGTAGCACATTCCAATTATACTAACCTCTTTCACTTCTGCCTTTTCTCCATGCTAAGGCAAGTAAGAGACACTGGTACTTGATTAGTGACTTTGGCATTGCCTGCACACCTTGTTGTGCCAGGAATAAACTGCAGATGGATTTGACAAGAAGCAGAGGTTGTGGGTGGGAGGCTCTGGCAGCTCCTCTCAGAGCCGCCTTGAGGGTTTTGTTAGGCCAGCTCATCCTCCTCTAGAGCTTTCCCATGTTTGTGTGGGAGTTCAGTGCAACAGCTTGTTAAGTGCCTGGTCTGTACCAAACTCTCTTCCCAATTAGGTGTTGGGGATACCAAGACTAATAGAATTCTCTCCTTGCTTTCAAGGAGCTCAGAATCTTATTAGGAGAGGGAGCCTATGGAGGTAACTTCAAGATGGCTCTAAGGTCTTTTTATTCCTTTCCCTGAATTTGAGCTTGTCCTGTCACTAGCTTTTGACCAGTAGGATGTGGTGGAAGAAATGTTGCATAACTTCCAAGGTTGGGCCTTAAGAGGTCTACTGTCTCACTTTTGCCACTCTTGGGATGCTTCTTCTTTGAAACCAGCCACCATGTACAGAGTCTGTCTACCTAAGACCACCATGCTGTGAGGAAGCCCAAATTAGCCACATGCAGCAAGAGTGGGCGAAAACACTGAGGCACAACTCATGTGACTAAAACCTTTGTATGCTTTCTGCTTAGCTCAGCAGCTAGCTAAGTGAATGACCTCAGCTGATGCCAGTTGGAGCAGAAGAACCACCCAACTAAGCTTTGCCTAAATTCTTGACCCATAGAATTATGAGCAAATACGATGGCTACTAGTTTAATTCGTTCAGCTTTGGAATAGGTTGTTATTCAGCTCTAGATGATTGAAACACACACTTATATTCTTAATGATAGAGTTATGAATAGGATGTTATAGGAACACAGAACAAAGTATCTGAGCCAGCTTGAGGTGATGAGAAAATGGTCACGGAATGCTTTCCAATGTAGGTTTGCTTAAGTAGAATCTTCTCTAATGACCTAGAAGTGAGCCAGTCTTAGGGGAGGGTAAAGGCTATCTAGATACAGGAGAATAGAACAAAAGAGAATGGAGGCCATTGGAAAGTTGGTACATATGTGAGGGATCTTCAAACAAGTGTAAGGAAGAGAGCAACAGGTCAGTTTGCAGAGGTGGTCATAATAATAATGGCAGTAGTAGTAATAGATAACATTTATTGCACACTTACTTTGTGCCAGATACTGACCTAAGGTTTTATACATATTAACTTATTTAATTCTCACAACAACTTCCCCTTTTACATTAGAAGAAAATGAGGCACAAAGAAATAAGTAATTTGCTCGAGGGCACATAGCTGGCAAGTGCAGAGTAGGGACTTGAACCCAAGCAAAATCTTGGAAGATTTTTTTTTTAATTTTTTTAAAGTTTTATTTATTTAGTTTTGAGAGAGAGACAGAGAGAGTGAGTGGGGGAGGGGCAGAGAGAGGGAGAGAGAGAGAGAATCCCAAGCAGGCTCTGTGCTGTCAGCACAGAGCCCGATGAGGGGCTCAAACTCACACACTGTGAGATCATGACCTGAGCCGAAACCAAGTGTCGGACTCTTAACCGACTGAGCCACCCAGGCGCTCCAAAATCTTGGAAGATTTTGTGTGCCTCTTTAAAGAGCTTGGGATATATTCTGTTGGTGACATGAAGTCACCTAAAGGTTTTGAGGAAGGGAATGATATGGCCACATCAAAAGATTCTGTCATCTTTATAATTTGTCCCACGTTGGTTATTTTCTTTGCCTGTTGTCTATTTCTGTATGGTGACTAGCAGCGAACTCTTTCTAACAATCAGAGCCTGTGGGCTTATCTTTGAAGGATATAAGGAAAGAGGGAGGTATAGCGGACATGTGCTACTCCACAGCTGGTCCTGGGGGTGAAGGGGAGGACAGAATGCCCAGGGAGAGAATGGGCATGGCAGCCACCAAGAGACGAAAGTGGGCTGCATCCTTTACCCCACAGAAAGATGAGAACAGCAGCATATGGGAGCCAGGCTGTGCTGAGAAGATCTTTTAGGCTGAGGCACAGATAGGCTCATGGGCTTTGCAGACAATCTGCCTCTGTCTCTTTCCTCTTCCCCATGGCCTTTCAGGTGATTGGCATCAAATTATTGCTATTGGGTTCCCAATAGCAATTAACAAAGAAGAGAACATTTCACATGAATTCAGAAATGCTTGTCTGGTGGTGACCATCGCTTTCTGAAGGGGTCCTTATGGGTAAGCCATCAAATAGCTTCTCCTGCATGTACCACTCCCACTTGCTCTCTGTCCCATGCCCTGTCAACCAGGGACAGTAGAGCAGACTCCCTAGAGCCTTAATCTGCATGCAGACTTGTCACATCCTCACTTCAACAGATTTTGTGCAAGGAGGAAAGAGACAAATATATGAGTATAGTATAAGAAGCTTATAAGAAAGGTCTAGCTTAGGTTCTAGTAGAAGCTAGAAGTTAACTGACTTTTACTTTGTGTGATATGGACAAATGTCTGAAATTCTCTAGATCCCAAACTCTTCATCGGTAATAGGAGGGTGTTGGGTAAAGACTGATTTCACCACAAATAATAGGAATAACCATTGCTAATGTTTACTGATCATGTACTAAAAGCATGACTTGGTGCTAGGCATTTGGTACACCTTATTTATTTCATCTTCATAATAACCAGAGCTCGGTGAAGTTCACTGAAGCCATTCTTGACCATCCTAGCTAAAGCTCCCTGTATTCATTATCTGTTGCTGAGTCACAACTTACTTTAACTTGTAGTCACCTCAAACCACAACAAAAATTTAGTCTCACAGTTTTTGTGGGTCATAATTCCAGAGCAGCTTGGCTGACTGAGTATGACTTGGTGACTTTTATGAGTTTTCTCTGTCTGTAGTCATCGCTTCTGACATAGCAGTAGGCACCAGATACTGACACCTCTTTCAATAGGACTGTCCATGAGACTATTTGAATGTTCTATTTGAATATGGCAGCTGGCTTCCCTCAAGAAAGATCCAAGAGTGAGCAGTGTAGAAACTGCAGTGTCTTTTCTGACCTACTTTTGGAAGCCACATACCATCATTTCCAGAGCATCTTATTGGTTATCTTGGTCAGCTCTATTCACTGTGGTGAGGATACACAGGGCAAGAATACCAGGAGACAAGGATCATCAGTAGCCATATTTGAGGCTGGCTATCACCTTCTACTTTTCTTTCACATTACTGTGTTTTACCCTTTATTTATTTTTTTTAAAGGAAACGTATTCTCTCTTTTTTTAAATGTTTATTATTTATTTATTTATTTATTTTGAGAGAGAGAGAGAGAGAGAGAGAGAGAGAGAGAGAGAGTGAATGGAGGAGGGACAGAGAGAGACACACACAGAATCCAAAGTAGGTTCCAGGCTCTGAGCTGTCAGTGCAGAGCCCGATGCAGGGCTCAAACCCATGAACCGTGATATCACAACCTGAGCCAAAGTTGGACCCTCAACTGACTGAGCCACCCAGGCGTCCCAATGCGTTTTACCTTTAATAGCACCTACCTGAAATTATCTTATTTGTTTGCTTGAGATTCATTTCCTCTCCACTAGAATGTAAGTCTCCTGAGAGCAGGGATTTCATCTTTTTTATTGCTGTATCTTTAGCACCTGGAACAATGTCAGGTGCAAAATTGATGCTCAGTATTAAGCATGAGCTAGGTACTATTGTTATGCCAGTTTCAGATTCAGAAACAGAGGTTCAGAGAAGTTAACTAATTTGCCTGAAGTCACATAGATAGTAGGTGTCGGAGTTGGGATACCAACTTACACACAGGGACTGATACCAACAATCTACACGAATATCATTCGATGATTCCAGTGGTGCCGTTATACAAATGGAGTTACATGTGGAAGCGAAGAGCAGGACAGCATGCAGGCAAAGCACTGTTGGAATTCACAGTTAGCTAAGAAATACTAGGAGGAAGGTGTAAGTAAGTATCTATATAAATGGGTGTGTGTATGATTGAGTTGGTTGAGAGAGAGATTGAGAGACGGGAGACAGAGACTGTGTGGGGATGGTAGCTGGATCATTAAAGGGGAAATAATGTACTCTGAATACCTGTTGTGACATAGGCTTAGAGATAATACTTTGACCTTAGTCTTATTTGCCTCAAAATTCTTTAAAAAAATTGGCCTCCAAGGAACATCTTTATTAAATGATGAAGTAAATTTTCCTTTAAAAATCCCACAAGCAATTTAAGTCATTATTTGATTAGCAAGCATATTGCCAAATTACACATGAATTGCTAACTTAATTATGTTTGTGGGAATTATCCATTTTCTGGATTATTTGCCAGAAAAAGAAGAGTACTGTCTGTTGGCCACCCACTCTTCATTCTCCTTCCCAGTCTCCTGAGGGAGGGGCCCTGGTATTCATCAAACATACAATGGGATCCTCTTAGAACAAAGCCTCACCCACCCTCTCTCTTGGCCTGGGAGATGGAAATTTGGGGGAGGAGTGGAGGGAAATGATAATGAAAGGCCATCACTTATTCTCCCTCCTCTGAAGCATTCTGGGTGCTGAGTTAAGGGGCCAGGGATATTGTCTTGTCTGTGTGGAGGGGTCTTTGGTCTTTGAACGAGACCTGGGTGAGATCCAAGGGAAAGGCTATAGAAGTTGGCTGCTGAGATGGCTCTAATCTAGCCTCAAGTCAAAGATGGTGGTGGTTCCTGAGTTTCTTCAAGGCTCACCTCTGATGTTCACCAGAGGAGGAAAGCAGAGAGAGATTCTGTGCAGGAGACCTACTCAAGAGAAATGAAAGAGTTTGCATTTAACTTGAAGGAATCCTCAGGAAACTGTGGTAGCTACGGTTAGTTGGGCCAAAACAAGACCTGGCTGAAAGATTAGAATAAATTCCCCCTCAGATTGGCGAGTTTGTCCTCACTAAAAGCATAAAGACAGAGACTGAATAGCCATGTCTCAGTGAAAATGGCATTTTCCCTGTGTTTACTACTTAGGCTTACTTCTTAGTTCACTCAAGGGAGATTCTAGGAGGTCCCCACCTTTCCTTTCCCATGACTCCCTTATGAAGGGGCCACAGCACAGTGATGAAAGCAAAGGCCTTAGAGTTTGCTTCATTTTATATCCTTGGCTCTGGCACTTACTATGTGACCAAAGGCAAGTTACTTAACTTCTCTGTGCCTCTATCTTATCAAATGTAGAATAGGGATAAAAATTGTTCTTATTTCATAGAGTACTTATGAAGACGAAACTAGGATAATACATGTAAAGCTCTTAGAATAGTATGTTGCATTCAAGAATTCATTTAACAAAATATATGCAATACATGTTGCTATGTGCCAGGTATATGAGAAGGATGGAGATCTGGTTCTGGCCCCAAAGAAACTCACATTCTAGTGGTAGGTGGTAGGCAGAATAATGGCCCCCCAAAGATGTTCATGTTCTAATCCCTGGAATAGGTGAATATATTAGGTTACATGGCAGGGGGAACTCAGGTTTCAGATAAAATGAAGGTTGCTAATAAACTGGCTTTCAAATAGCAAGATTATTCTGGATTATCCAGGTGGGCTTACTGCAATCACAAGGGCCCTTAAAATATGGAAGAGGGAGGCAGAAGAATGAACATCAGAGTGATGCCATGTAAGAGAGACTTGACCTGCTGTTGCTGACTTTGAAGATGGAAAGGGGGCAAATGCCAAATAGTGCAGACAGCCGTTACAGGATGGAAAAGGCAAGGAAATGAGTTCTCCAAAAGGAACACAGCCTCACTGATACCTTGATTTTAGCTCAGTGAGACCCACTGCAGACTTCTGACCTCCAGAACTCTTGAGATAATAAATTTGTGTTGTTTAAACCACCAAGTTTGTGGTAATTTATTACCACAAGCTGAAACTAATACAGATAAAAACGTAAGTCGGCACATGAATACAAACTTAATCTCAGAGAATGATAAATACCAGGAAGAAATGAAGCAGGTCAAAGGGAGACAGAATTGACGGAGGTGGGGACTCTTTTAGGTGGCCAGAGAAGGCTTCTCTGGGGACATGACATTTGAGGAGAGGCTCGAAATGAAGTGAGAGGACAAACAATGGATCTGCATTCCAAGCAGAGGGAACAGAGCTGACAAAGACCTTAAGGAGGGAAAGACTTTGAGTACTTGAAGAAGGGTCAGTGTAGCTGAGGCAGGGGGACCAAGCGGGAAAGTGGTAGGAGATGAGATCAGACAAGGTAAAGGTCAGATCCTACAAGCCCTTGGAGTTTGGTTTTTATGGTAAGATGTCTGGCTTTTATTTCCAGGGTGATAGGAAACCACTGGAGAGGAACAAGCGGAGAAGATGCTATGGATGGATTTACATTTTACAAAGCTCACTTAGGCTGCTGGCTGCTGTGTGGGGAGTAAACTGGAAGGAATTAAAGAGTGGAGGTAACAAGCCAAATTAGGAGAATGCTATGGAAAAAGATGGACTAGACTTAGCTGGTGGTGATAGAGGTGGTGAGAAGTAGTCGGATTCCGGACATATCTTTGTGGTTAGAGCTGATCTTATTCAGGTTTGCATATAGGGTTTGAGGGAAGGAAACAAATCAAGGACACCGCCTAGGTTTGGGCTGAAGCAGCTGGGTGAATGGACATGCCATTTAAGTAAGTGAGGAAGACGGGAGAAGAACAGGTTTGAAAGGTAAGAATCCAGAATGTTCACCTAATAAACACTTAAAGATTATCATCAGTATCTGATGCTCCTGACATACTCTGTTGCTAGTTCCCATCTCCATATCTATGCTCATGATATTTCTTCCATCTGGGACTTCCTCCTCCCATTGTATTGTTGAGGGTTCAGTTTATATCCATCCTTCAAGGCTCATCTCCAATATCACCCCTTTCTTCTACTGGATGGGAGATCTCTCTTCTCCTGGACCCGAGGCTAGTGTTTATCTGTTTCCCAGTTTGCTTTTGGACCTCATTTATGTAAGTGCTTTATCTTCTCTCCAGGATGGCGGTCTTCTCGAAGACAGGGATGTGCATTCTTCTTGAATTCTCTGTTGCCTAGTGACTTGCATTTAGGAAGTACCCAGTAAACAATTGCTGAATGGAATAGAATACTACAGAGAAGACTGCATTGAACGGAGGAGTTGAATTAGGTATTCTCTAAGGCTAGTTTCTGCTATAAGATTTCATGATTCATTTGATTGCAGGTTGATTGTCCCCACCATCCTGGAGGTTTCTAAGGTGCCTAGTTCTGCACTCGATTAGGGAATATACGGACAAGGCAACCTACTTTCAATCCCAGCCCAAGGAGCACTTTGAGTAGGGAGGAAATATTGGGTTTGTAGATGCATACAAATACGGTTTTCTGATGCCAAAAATAAACGGTTTCAGATTGTATGTGGTGTATATACTACCTGTCCTTTCTTTCTAATCCTTTCCATCTCTAATTAATGAGGACAACATCATAACAGATCAAAAACAGAAAATGATGGTAGGATGCCAGTATTGCCTTCAACTATTCCATTTCCACAACTGTGCAAAAATCTCACATGTACTACTTAATGCCCTAATTTTGGCAGCATTTATGTGTATCCATTTCCAATACCAAGACTGATATATAGTTGACCTTTGACCAACAAGGGTTTGAATTGCACGGGTTCACTTATATGTGGATTTTTTTCCCGATAAATACAGTATAGTATTGTATGTATTTTTGCTTACTTATGATTTTCTAAATAACATTTTCTTTTCTCTAGCTTACTTTATTGTAAGAATACAGTATATAATATATACAATATACAAAATATGTGTTAATTAACTGCTTATGTTATCAGTAGGACTTGTGGTCAACAGTAGGCTCTTAGTGGTTAATTTGGGAGGAGTCAAAAGCTATACATAGACTCTCAACTTTACGGGGAACTGGCACCTCTAACTCCTCACATTGTTCAAGAGTCAACTGTATATTTAAAGACTGCTTAACGAAACATGCAGTTAAGAGAAGTTGTTCTTGGCAACAGTCTATATTTTTACTTTTATCCATTTATCAGTTAGCTTTGGTTACATGACAAATGGCCCCAGAACATAGTGGCTTAAAATAATAAATATTAATTTAATTCTTAATTCTGTAGTTTGGCAATTTTGGCTGCGAAGCTCAGAAGGTCTTATGTGGGCTGGCTTGGCTGATCTTCACACTTGCATATCTGTGATCAAGTGGATGGTCTGATGGCTCAGCAGAGGTGGCTGGCAAAAATGAATCACTCTCTAGTGGGTTTCTCCTCTTCCATAGACCACCATGGGCTTCTTTATATGCAATGGCAGCAGGATTCCACAAGTGAAAAAAATATATATGCAAAGACTCTTGAAGCCCAGCCTTTGAACTTTTCAACATTGCTCCTGCCACATCCTATTGCCCAAAGCAAGTCACAAGTCCAGTTCGGATTCAAGGGGTGAAGAAATTGCCTCCCTCCATCAGGATTGCATTACATAGCCTGTAGATATGGGGAGGGGATGAAGAATTATGGCCATTTTTTGTAATCTGTCACAATTATATCCAGTGCTTTTAGTTTAAATAACAGAAAATTCAACTCTAAGTTACTTAAGCAACAAAGACACATTTATCTCACAAAATATGAAGCTTGGAGGAAAAGTGATTACAGGGTTATTTCAACAGCTTAGCAATGCCATCATGGTCCTAGATTTTCTTTTATTCAAATTTCCACTCTGTCATTCCCAGCATCTTTGTTTCTGTCCACATTTCAACAAAAGGTCCATGACAGTTTTCTGTAAGTAGACATTGAAGGAAGGTCTAGAAGAGAAAAATGGAATGTCTCTGTCTTGTGTCTCCTTTTAGAAATGAGGCAAATCTATCCAGAAGCTCTTTGAAGTCTTCTCATTGGGTCCCATCATATCATATGACTGTAACTGAGGATAAATAGATTGAAAAGCTCTGCCTGTCAACTTCATACTGCCAGCTTTTGAGGTAGGAAGATGAGGATTAAAGGTGGTGAGCTATTCATAAATTTCCTTCAAGAAATATAACAGCTTAGAAATGGTGAATGTAGGGCAAGTAGTTCCATGCAGGAAGTAGATTTGGGTTTATCCTTCTGGATATTTCTACCGTTTGCAATGAATTCTTTAATATAACAGTAATGATAACAACAATAGATGGTAAACATCTGTGCAAACGTTAAATGAATTCACACGGTTGGAGGTAATGTCTTTGGCTCAAGGGATTTCAAGTAAATTAAGACAAATTAAAATTCTTTTAAATTTTAAAAGATTCTTGGGGCGCCTGGGTGGCGCAGTCGGTTGAGCGTCCGACTTCAGCCAGGTCACGATCTCGCGGTCCGTGAGTTCGAGCCCCGCGTCAGGCTCTGGGCTGATGGCTCGGAGCCTGGAGCCTGTTTCCGATTCTGTGTCTCCCTCTCTCTCTGCCCCTCCCCCGTTCATGCTCTGTCTCTCTCTGTCCCCCCAAAAATAAATAAAACGTTGAAAAAAAAAATTTAAAAGATTCTTATTTTGACTACTTACATCTGCTCCTTGAGCCATGGAAGAAAGTATATTTCTCCAAATCTTCCAGGCCACTAATGAGGTCTGAGTTTCACAGTCTTAAACAGCCAAATAAAGAGTAAAAGGATGAAAACAGAGCCACCAGCTAGGAGACTTTAAAGCTTTTGTTTACGGAGTGCATTTGTCCGTAATTCAATTAAGTCTCACACATCTATTAGTTCTCTGGTCTCTAAAATTTGACCTGGAGTGACATATAGGGCAAATGCAAGTATTGTTTTCCAGAAAGTCTCAAGTAAAAGGTGCCTGTCCTTTAACTATTCTCCATAAATAAAATGTCTGGTAAAAAGACCATCACCTTAGCAACTGTCAACTGAATCAGCTTTATGAAGGCAAAGTAAAACTGCAAGTAAACCTGCAGAGAGAGCCTGGGTAATTTTTTTTTACCGTTAAAGAAAGTGAAATTAAAAAAAAAAAAAGTGACTTCTGACCAGGCTTTGAGAAAAATTAGACTAGGTAAATTTAAAGGAAACACAGTTTAATTTTAAGGAAAAAAAAAGGATTTTTTCCCTGAAAGGCAAAAATTGAAATCGACAATGGTCTACAGTTTCTTTCCATTTATGATTTGGTTGAATATCGATTTTTTCTCCTTGTTAAACTGCTTACACCTCAAAAACCTTTTCCTCTTTCTATAAGTGTCACTGTTAAAGTAGAAGCAGTCAGTGCATTTAGTGAATTCCAAACTGTGGGATTTTGGGGGTTTTTGGTAGTGTTTTGATCCTTTGATAGGATTGTCATTAGCATGCTCGTGGGTATGTGGGGTTGGGGATTGCCAATCCTTTTGCCTACTACAGCTTAAGTATCTAGGAAAGGACTTTCAAAGGCAAACCGTAATGATTTTAGAAAAGTATAAACAGTGTGGGTAATTGGCCAATGATCAAATGTTGGTAATAAAAGTATAAATCTAACATATGATTGACTTAGAATAATATTTCTTTGAGTCTCATATTACAGGGGTGATATAGTTCAGATATCAGGGTATGATGCTGGTTAGGAGAAAATGAGGTAGATTCCACCTTAGAATATTGGATATTGTCTAAGAACAAAAAAGTACAGTAGGAAACATCAAATCATTTTTTGCACCCATCCCCAAGATATGTATACTTGGAAGAAAATCTGAAGGAACTGCCCCCAAACTGTGTTTAACTGTGATCATCTCTGAGTGGTTCTTATTTGGGGGCAGTTCTCCATTGTGTTTAGTTTTGGTGGAGTGCCTTGTCTTAGTTGCCTGTAGAAGCTGAAAGGGGAGTGCTTTCTTGCTCACTGCATAGCAACCAGGGTTGTGGTCATATGAACTAGGCTTGGACACTGAAGGCTCCCAGGCTTCCAACTGGAACTTCAAAACTTGGGCGTGTGATATAGAACCTGGCAAGTGAGCGAGGCATCTAAGGTGCTAGGGTGTAAAATTTAAGGAGGCGTTCATTTTCAGAGTCATGCAGGGGCCAGTCTGCATTTGTATGACGCTGAGAGTATGTGCCTCCTTAAATTTTGCGCCCTAGCCTCCTGACTTGCCTTCTCAAGTCCCAGCTATGGTATGACACTTGGACAGTCAGAAAGCAGATCATCATAGTGGGGGTGGAGGTGATGACAGTGGAAGAATGGTGGTGGCAGTGGTTATGGTGCTGTTGACGCCAATGGTGGCAGCATGTAGATTGGGATGAGGTTGGCTCCGGATCCCCTGGGAAAGACTCCTGGTTCTCCTTCCTTTGGTTTTGTCAGCCCCTTTCAATCCCTCCAATGTGTTCCTTTTGTACTTAAGTGAATCAGAGTTGGTTTCTATTGCTTGCAACCAAGAATCCTGACAGATACAATGCAATTGTGAGCAATTTATTTTTTGTTCTTTTTTATCCTTTCCTTTGTTTTTTATTTTTCACATATTTATAACCAGATTCCTTTTTCATGAAAGGCCAAATATTTTTCTAAACTAGTTCTGTCACCAAGTAGACCAAAGTGTATAGGGTGGGCTCCAGACTCAGTTAATTCAGCAATTCAGTGATGTTAATGCCAAGGACCTGGATTCTTTCCATATCTCCACTGTTCCATGGTTAATGTTGGCTTTATCCTCAGGTTAGTGGCAGCCTGGCTATCGCAATTCCAAGAGCTATATGCAGAAATGACAATGCCTAGAGGAAGAAGGGAAATAATTACTTCCTCTGATGCTTTTTCAAGAATGAGGAACAATTTTCCCAGTATTTTCCAGTATTTTCCTTAGACAGTCAGACCCATTCCTAGAACTGGGGTTAGTTTCAGCTGAGTCACATGCCGGTCTAAGGAAGAGGAGAGTAACTGAATACAATTGGAATTCTCTTAGGAAAGATGAAAGGGCCCATGGAGTTTGCAGAGTCCCCTGCAGGGCCCATAATGTCTTTTGTTTACCTTTTGAATGCTTTGTTCCCTTTGGGGTGTGTGGCTATAGGCTACAGCTTGAGTGTTAATGTATACGTATTTTCTTAAGCAACTGTTAATCTTACCTTCTGCTACCAGTTTTTAAATGCTGACTAGAGCAGAGTGGAACTGTGCAGCCACTGTGGAGAGCAGTATGGCAGTTCCTCAAAACATCAAATAGAATTATCATATGATAAAGTAATTCCTCTTCTAGGTATTCAAAGGAATTGAATGCAGGATCTCCAAAGGATATATGCACACTTATGTTCATAGCAGCATTATTCACAATAACCAAGAGGGAGCAGCAACCCAAGTGGCCATCGACAGATGAATGGAGAAACAAAATGTGGTTCATACATACAGTTGCACATTAGTCAGCTTTAAAAAAGAAGGGCATTTTGGGGCACCTGGGTGTCTCAGTCAGTTAAACGTCTGACTCTTGATTTCAGCTCAGGTCATGATCTCACAGTTCATGAGACTGAGCCCTGGGTTGAGCTCTGTGCCAACAACACAGAGCCTGCTTGGGATTCTCTCTCCCTCCCTCTCTCTCTCCCTCTCTCTCTCTCTCTGTCCTTCCCCCTACTCTCAAAATAAATAAACAAGCATTAAAAAAAAAAAAGAAGGGTGTTCTGATACAAGCTAAAACGTGGATGAACCTTGAAGACACCTTGAAGTGAAATGAGCCAGTGACAAAGGAAAACATTCTGTATGATTCCACTCCTGTGTAGTACTTAGAGTAGTTGACTTTGTAGGGCCAGAGTAGAATGGCGGTTGCCAAGGGCTAGAGAGAAAGGAAAATGGGGAGTTATTGTTAAATGGGTCCAAGTTTCAGTCTGGCAAGATGAACAGAGTTCTGTACAGCAATGTGAATGTGCTTAAGGTCACTGAACTAGACACTTAAAAATGGTTAAAATGGGAAATTTTATGCCATGTATATTTTACCACAATTTAAAAAAACCATAAATTAAAAACAAAACGTCCCATTGCGAGGGTTAATTTTATGCGTCAATTTGGCAAGGCTATGTATGGCACCAGTTGTATGGTCAAACACCAGTCTGGATGTCGCTATGAAGGCATTTTTAGATCCGATTAACATTTAAATCAGTAGCTTTTGGTTCTGTTTCTCTGGAGAAACCTGACTAATACAGCGATGTTTTTTGTTTTTCTGTTTTTGTTTTCATAAACATTATGTGGTATTTACAGAAATTTTATAATTAAACACCTTCCTATCTTTATGACTAGAGGATGGGAGAAACCTGAAGACCCAAAGTTGGAAATCACAGCAGCCCTGGACCAAATGTCTGTGGGATGGATGGAAGTCGTGCAGGAGTCGATGAGGAAGTGTGTGGGTCGGGAAAACCCCACAGAGCTTTCCCCTTGGCCTGGAATTCCCTTTCCTTACATAGTCCCTTATTGTATTCTTTCTGAAACCACTCAAAACAATAGGCGGTATGACAAGCACTCAAAAAATGTTAGAGGCATTTATTATTATTTTAGGGGAAGATACGTCTTCCCCCATTCGTAGTATTTCCTTTTATGTGGAGGCAACTCTGCTAGGGGAATAATCTAGGCTGTACCCACTTCTCTCTGCTCCCAGATGGCTGTGTTTAGGACAAGAAACAGAGTGTATTAGTCTCTTAGGGCTGCAGTAACAAATGGGCACACAGAGTGCCTTAAAATTATAGAAATGTGTACGTTTACAGTTCTGGACGCCAGAGGTCCCAAATCAAGGTGTGGACAGGGTTGGTTCCTTTCTGAGGCTCTGAGGAAGTGTCTGTCCCGTGCCTCTTTCCCTGCTTCTGGCGGTTGCCTGTAGTCTTTGGTGTTCCTTGGCTTGTCGATGCATCCCACTAGGCTCTGCCTTCATCTTCACATGGCCTTTTCCTGTATTTCTTCTGTTGTCCTCTTCTAAGGACAACTGCCGTTTGATTTAGGTCCCACCTAAACCCAGGATGATCTCATCCCAAGATCCTTAACTTAGTTACATCTGCAAAGCTTTTTTTTTTTTTTTACAAATGAGGTCACAGTTACAGATTCTGGGTGGGCATATCTTCTAGGGACCACCATTCAACCTACTACTCAACCCTGTGTATTCTACCCTCCTCATCCCTTTTTCTTCTTGCGGTGAGCCTGCCTGCTGAAGATATGTGTTCTGCTCTGAGTCTCTCATGGACCACATGTTGTAGGTTTTACAAGGGTCTTGCCCTCTGTCAGGAAGTCTGCCTCTGCTGTGCAATCCTGTGACTGCATGGATAAATCTGTGTAATTCTGGGTTCAGAATTGGAAACCTGCTTACCTGCAGCCATAAGCCATATATATGTATATATACATTTTTTGAGAGAGGGTGCAAGTAAGCAAGGGGCAGAGGGGGAGGGAGAAAGAAAGGGGGGGGAGAATCCCAGGAGGGGCAGAGAGAGAGAAGGGGAGCAAGAGAGAGAGAGAAGCAGGGCCTGTGCTCACCCAAGGTGGGGCTCAAGCTCAGCTGATATGGGACTCGAATTCACGGACCGTGAGATCATGACCTAAGCCAAAATCAGATGCTTCACAACTGAGCCACCCAGCCTCCCAAGCCTTATTCTTCAATATCAACCATATCAAGTAAAGGTGATAGTTTGGTTTCCCATCTACCTGATCCCTGTATATTATTTTTCAAATAGTTCAGAATTTAGGAAGGGAAGAAATGTGCCCTTTTCTTGGCTGCCTTGAAAAGTCGATTACTATTACTTAAGGCTCAGCTCAAATGCCACTCAGTTTCTAAACTCTTCTCTCACTCTCACAGGCAAACTTGGCCATCTTTTCTGGGCCTCCACGCTCTTTCGTATTATCTTGTTAGTACTTTTTTTCCATTAGAGTACAGTTGTTCACAGACTGTCTCCCATTCTGCACCTCCTGAACCCCATTCCATTGTGGTCCATGAACATGTGATCAGGATGAGCAAGGACTACGTTTTGCTATGTATGATAGCAAATACACGACATCCTTCCAAGAATACAACACAGAATGCATGGTCAGCCAACATGCATCCTGTTACCCTGCTGTACTCTTGACTTCCCTGTCATCTTGGTTTTCTCTGCTGTTAGGCATTGTGCATAAGAAAGAAGACCTCACTTTCTTTTCTGAAAGTGGGATCCAAAGTATCTTGTACTTCTTGTCAAACCAACATGGGGGCTTTGCCTACTAAGAAAGGGTGCCATTTATACTGCTTTATGTATCTTAAAATTGAGGATTTTTCTTTTGCCTTTGAAAGGTTGGGAAATACAAAAAATGCATACAAATGTAAAACTCATATATCATCTCATCATGCCAAGCCCCCCTCACCTTGTCTTTCCAGTTTATTCTCTCTCAACTCTGTAAGTGAGTGTATAATTATCTCACTAATAATACTATATAACTTGTGTGTGCTGATTTTTATTTAACATTACATCAATAAGCATTTTCTCTTGCCATGATATATCCTCCAAATTTACGATTCTCTTAGAAGGTTGTATAATATTCCTTCTTATAAATATAATTTGTCCAACTATTTTTCTTCTTTCGGGGGATTCAAGTTGTGTTTAACTTTTAGCTATTTAAAATAACTTTTAAAAGTCTGTTTCAAAAATCGATTATAACTGACATTATTTGCAGCAAAGCGGAACAGTTGACATAAACTCAATATGCCAAACAATATACTGTGCTGTACTGGAACACTGTACTGGAGGAGGGTCAAATGATAAGATTGCCAGCCTCAGCTACAACCCTCTTGTGATGCAAGCGGCTGCAGACGGTGCTGTCTGCACATGAGGTAAACCTCAGCCCCGCTTCCTTGGCTACAGCAGATTGAACTGAGAATTGACGCCTGACCCAAAGGCAACCATTCATGGAATATCCAAGTAGCCAATGAAATGGGCTGATGCAAGAGCTCCGCCCCCGGTGGTCAGTTTCCTAGACGATGACCGGCCAGTGGAACAGAACCTCTTTCACGCAATTAGAATTTGGGACCTATTGGGTGTGGGAGAGGGGGAAGTAATGAAACGGTAGGGTGGAAATGGGCAGACACCCTGAGAACCGTCAGAAAGCCCTGTCCACATGGCGCTGGGAGCCATGACAAAACAGGAACAACGGCGTGGAGGAGAAGAAGTGCAGAGAGGGTTTGGCAGCGTGAGCAGAGAAAAGCAGAGGCAGGGCGCAGCTGAGTCACTATACTGGCAGAGCATTAGAGAGGGAGCAACAGATGCCTACTGCTGAAGCAATGTCAAGAAAAACAGGTGGCTGGAGGTATACTGTGTCCTGAACGACATTCCCAGCTCCGCCAGGCAGCTGTTAAAACTGCTTCCTGCTCTTCCCCACTTCCTCCGGTATCCTTGCGATGAACCACGTTAACCCGAGTCACCAGAGCACATCTCTCTTCCTGGCAACCTGAAAAAGCCTGATCAACGCCATGTAATATTCATATCTCTATTATGGCACGTATCAGGTGGCGTTATGATGATTTGTTTTTATGATTCTCCCTGACTACACTCCTTAAGGTCAAGAACTGTGTTCAGTGCCTTCTTAAAACATCCTCAGCAACCGGATAGTATACCAGCACATAGGAGGTGCTGGCGAATCGTTGGATGAATGACTGGAGAAAAGTGTGAGTGTGCATGTGGCCAAAAGAGCCACGGGAAGTTCAGTTAGCATTCCTCTAAAGGAGGTAAGTTTTTGGTTTTTGATTTTGTCTGCCATTCATTTGGGGGTACAAAACCATTTAATGTCATGAATTTTATTTGACACGACGGCTAGGCAAAAATTCAGCTTTAACTTTGTTGTAAATGAGCCACATTAATTTTTTAAACGTATTTATTTACTGAGCCTTCATTGAGTCCTGCCTCATATCAGACATTATACTAAGCTCTTAGTATACATTATACTGTGCTATATGAGGAGAAAGCATGCAATGAGACAGAGTCCCAGCCTTATGGAGCTTTTCAGTCTAGAAAGGAAATCATGTCATCCACACCAAGAAAAATAAAATAATGTAGCGTGGCTGCAGTGGGGCAAAATACTGGGGAAACGTTGCTGAATGCCATTTTAGAGAAGACACTGGAAAGTTACATAGAAAAGGCTAGCTATTAAGGATGTAGCCGTATCTTTTAAAACAGTGGTTAATAATACTCTCTATATTGTCAGTTTAGTAAGACATGATCATTAAACCAAACTTTTCTTTTCTTTTCTCTTCTTTTCTTCCTTTCTTTTCTTTTCTCTTTTCATTCCTTTCCTTTCCTTTTTTCTTAAGTTTATTTATTTTGAGAGAGAGAGAGAGCACAAGCGGAAAAAAAGGCACAGAGAGAGTGAGAGAATCCCAAGCAGGATGCACACCATTAGCACAGAGCCTGACACGGGGCTCCATCCCATGAATCATGAGACCATCACCTGAGCAGAAATCAAGAGTCCGACACTTAACTGACTGAGCCACCCAGGCACCCCAAACCTAGCTTTTCAACATTACTTGGAGTAGAATAGGTTGTGAGCTCCCAAATTTACTTTTTTTCTGGTAATAGTTATCCCCAGTGTCAGAGCAAGGTGTTATTATTACTATTTCAATTGAGATGAGAAATCAATATTTTCTTCAAAAGGAAACTTTGCAAAATAGGACTCTGATATAAGAGTTACATTACTGGCTGATTTTTTTTTTTTTTTAATGTTGATTTTTGAGAGAGCGCAAGCAGGGGAGGGGCAGAGAGAAGAGGACAGAGGATCGGAAGCAGCTCTGAGCGCTAAAGTCAATGAGCCGGATGTGGAGCTTGAGTTCTCCAACCAGGAGATCACAACCTGAGTTGAAGTCCCTCACACAACCTACCGACTAAGCCACCCAGGCACGCCAATGGCTGATGTTTATTAATAAGCCGAATGTGTCCAGTTTGGCAATATGGGGTTATAATATCACTGTGCTTCCTTGCTGATAACATGTCAGCAGTTTGGTTGAAACTTCAAATTGTGACTCCAATAGCAAAACAACATGTATTTTACTGTATTCAAACTTTGAAGCTTAGTTACTCAGATATTGGAGTTAAAAAAAATGATATTGTTGAATTTATCATCGTATATTACATTTATATTTGAGAAGCATCTTCCTGGAGAACACTCAGATTAGCAAAGGAGCCTCTTCATGGTTTCTGAAATTAAACTTTGAAATAGAATTTCCTGTTACTCAAACTTTCGGTCTACTTTCAACTCTGGCACAAATCTAACTGAAGAGTATCCTGGGTGTTCCAGGCATGCTGTCTAAAAAACGGTTACTATTTGCAACCACTCCCTTATGTGAATCAGGATTTTCTCAATACTGTGCAAATAAAATAAAATACAGAAGCAAACTGAGTATTAAGACTGATATAAGCCTGTAATTGACATCCCTTATCCCTGATTTAAAGTTTTCACGTTATATTTGCACAACAGAGTCAACTGTGTTGTTTTTACCTGCTGGGCATCCCTCCTTCCTTCTGGTAGCAGCACCTCTGCTTCCCTCTGAGGCACCACCTGCCTCCACACTCAGTCTGTGGGGACCCTGGGCTTACGCAGGACCCCCCAGGGCCACTCAGTAGGCACCATTGTCAGACCACAGTGACAGGTGAAGGGATAGGCATGTGAGCCAGGCCAGGCCACTGAGGCTTCATTCTGAGACTGTGTTGGGCTCTCATAGGAAGGAGATTGCAACTGATAAAGATGATTGTAAGCTCAGAGCTGCTGGGGCCCATCACAGGGAGGAAGCCCTTCTTGAGAATTGAGCAGCCAGTAGAGAGGGTGCTGAACTGCATGGCAATGAGCAAAAAGCTTTGATCTATTCCTTTAGCCTCTCCTGAATCCCAGAACCATTTCGACTCAGGTCATGATCTTGAGTTTGAGCCTCGTGTCAGGCTCTGTGCTGACGGCTCAGACCCTGAAGCCTGCTTCGGATTCTGTCTCTCTCTCTCTCTCTCTGACCCTCCCCTGCTTGCGGTCTGTTACTGTCTCTCTCAAAAATAAACATTAAAAATTTTTTTCTTAAAAGTAAATAAACCTTTCTCATTCCCTACTTTTTGTTTCTTCCCTGAGTTAGTTGAGATCGGATTTTCTGTCACTTGCACTCGGAAAAAAATCTTCACTAATGTGCAGACAATGATCATTTTTCCCATTGGTTAATTTAAGAAGAAGCAAAATGTAATAAAGCTGAGATTATAAAAGTAAGTCTGTACCAATAAATCATCACTTCTCTTGGTTATATACATTCAGTTTCATGCAGGGATCACTTGACAAAAGTTCTGTTGAACTATAAAAATTTAAAAACAAATGTAAAATGCAAAAATATAACATGTGTACAACCCCCTGGCCTACAAAACTAAGGTCAAGTCCATGCATAGTAAGTCATTCCAGACCATTTGCCCCCTAGCCTGACCTACCTTTCCAGCCTCAGGCCTTATACCCCCTCCTTGCTGGAATTCTAGCACTCTCTCTAGCTGCCTTTGCCCCTCAGCTCTTCAAAGTCTTGCTTAGCTTGTGTCTGCTCAGAATACCATGCTTTTCTATTGTTGGTTCTATTGCTCCTTCTTTATGGTTCAGTTAAATAGCACCTTTGCAAAGTCTTCCAGAATCTCCCCATGTAAAACGAATTGCTCTTCCTTCTGGTTGGCCGCCATCACGGTCTGACCTATGTTGTTGCGGGGCGTACATAAATGCCTTTGTTCTAATCCAGAGTCTCATGAGCAGGGTCTACTTCTTATTCATATGTGTATCCTTCTTGTTTCAACTCTGGCACCTACTCGATGCTCAATGCATATTTGTCAAATGAAATGTCAATGCTGGGGCTTGGAGCATCTTATACTCTTATTGCTTTCCTGGGTGCTACAGACCCTTCTCATCTAGGGTTCCGAGGGACCTGTATACACATAGTAGCAGTACCATCAACATTCAAAGTCACCAAATACCATAAATGACCTGTGTGCCACCCGTTCAAAGAGTCCCAGTCCAAGGATGACTTTTATTAGCTCTATTTATTGGTCCAAACATAAACTGCTTGGTTTTAATGGGGCCTTGAGCCAAATATAGTACTGCACAGATCAAAGAACCTCCAAGGCTATTCATTGCTGTGGATGCCACCATTCTCCATCAATTTGTATTTTGGCTTAGTGGTCTAGTAGTTTTCCCTGACTTGTCTCTATTTATCACAGGAATGGGAGATGCTTATCCAAGGAATTTACAAGTATTTCACAACACATTCAACTGTCAGGAGGCTTGCATCATATCCAGCCATGCTGGGTGTGTCACCATCTTGGGGCATCACTCATGCCTCGTGTCACCTTCATTGGACTGCTTAATTGACTTGTGTGTTTTAGGCCATCTGAGCTGACAGTGACTTCCCGTGCTGCTTTCGTGAATATTGACCACTCTCAACTTAAGTTGGACTTGTTGGGCAGCATGAAATGTCCTGAAACTGTCCTTTTCCTTTTCTGGATGGACTTTCTTGGGGATCAAGCACCCTGCCCCACTACCTGTTGAGGGAAGACTATGACAATGGACACTTTACCCTGTGTCACAGTCAAGCCATCCTCATGCTTGGAAGGGAATGTTTGTCTAGCAGAATTCATTTGTCTAACTGGTGGGTAATTGGTTTTGATAGCCCAGTTCCTACTGAATGATTAAGAGTGTTTTCTTTGTGAAAACAGCCTTGCCAGAGGAGTGACAATAGACATGCTAGGGTTGTTGGGATGCCCCAGGGCCAGTCCAGACTCATCAACACCAAACTCCTACCTTTGGGGCTGAATTCTGCTGGATTGTCAGTGGGAGTAGGGAGGAGGCAAGGGAGGTGACAAGGTTCTATTCCCTTGGGCATTCCTACTTTGTTGGACAATGCAAGCAACTTGCAGGCTGGAGAACACTATTTGGGACATGTGCTAACATAACCACCCTGATTTTCCAGTAGTCAACCATCTGAAATCATTTTATTTTCAAATTGATCTTTTTTTGTTGATTTGGCCATCTGTTGGTAACCCTCTCTGGGTTTACCCAGTTACCCCCTTCCTGGCAGTTGTGACCAGGGAAACATTACAGGAATCATAAAATCAAAGAGGGAGAGGGATGCTTAGAGTACATGTGTTGCTTTTTGGGGATTAAAACCTAAAACATTCAGGAAAAAAAAAAATTTCCCTCCCATTCTCTTTAGATCTTTTGTTGTTGTTTTACTGAAAATGTACAATTACACCTGTTTTAGAATGTGGAATGAAATAACTAAGAAAATATGATCGTAAATGGCTACTCTGTGATCTTGGGAATCCATTCAGGGTATTCTATTGTTAAGAAAAGGGCAGGAGTTGGGGGTGCCTGGCTGGCTCGGTCCATAGAGCATGCAACTCTTGATCTTGGGGTTGTGTATTCAAGCCCCACATTGGGTATAGAGGTTATGAAGAAAGAAAGAAAGAAAGAAAGAAAGAAAGAAAGAAAGAAAGAAAGAAAGAAAGAAAGAAAAAGAAAGAAAAAGGCAGGAGTGTTGGAGTCTGCTGGGCATGGGTTCGAATCCTATCACTGCCAGGCTGAGAGACAGAATATGTATCAAAGTACACAGTTCCTAATAGTGTTGTTTTTTTGTACTCAAAGAACATTTTAAAATGTGAAACTAAATAAAGAACATTATTCTTGAACCCTTGCTACGTATATACACTATGCAGGAGTAAACTGCTTACTATCCCCAGAGATTCTACCATCTTTGTAAGAGAAGGCAGTGGTCCGCAGCCCCCTCCTTTGCTTGCGGACTTCCCCTTGTTGCATTTCGATCTTGACATTGGTGGGTGTCTTCCCGTATCCTCAAAGGACTTATGGTTTAGTGGACACTGAGAGTAGCATCCACTTGTTCCTGCAGGGATTTGAAACAAGGGGCTTATTGGCCATCTCACTCAAAAGGCCCTAGACAGAGAGAAGGAGAAGGAGGAAGTCAAGAGATTTGGGAGTTGGAAGGAGATGAGTACTCTCTGTATCTGCCTGGCAGAGGAAAAGCTCCTAAGTGCAGAAAACATAATGACTGCCTTTGTTTGCTGGAAGGTTGCTGGTGTCTCTGGTTTTCAAGTTTTTGCCTGCTTCTATGAAGCAGGCAGAAAGCAAAAGATGTTGGATTCCCTTGAGTCCAGCAATTTGTAATGCCATGATATTAAAAAATTATTTTCATTTGTTGGAATGCAAATTCAAGAGGGAAATGTGGGATTGTTGCGTAAATGCGTGGTATTTTTAAGCCTGGTAAGTCAAAAGCGTTATAACCTTGTAAGAAAGCCACAAAGTGTGAAACATTTTCATGCTATTAGCCTCATAGAGTCATCTTAATCATGTAATGCGCACTCAAAATATCGCAGGCGTTTCTCCTCCTGCCCCTTTTCCATTTCGAGTCGGGGAGGGCAAAAGAAAAGTCTTTTCCTCCCCTTATGCTTCAAAAAATGTTAGTAGCTACCTTTGTGTAATTGATTTTCATACAGAGGTAAAGGCACGGATTCTGCTTTGGCTTGAATGCCAGCTCCACCTTTTATTAGAAGCCTCTTAACCTTGCAGTGATGTGGTTTCGTATAAAATGGCGTTTTTGTGAAGATTCAGTGAGGGCATGTGTGAAGTGTTGGCAATGGAAGCCTTCTGTGACTGTAATCCATTCTTCTTCTATTCCATCAGTTTATCCTCACAAACATTTTATGAGGAAGATAAAGCAGGCGTCGTTAATGTCCTGGTGGGGAAGAGAAAACTCAAAATGACACAGTACCTTTCCTGGGAGCACATATTTCGTAAGTTACAGAAGTGGGATTCAAATTCAAGTGTTCTGGCTTTCCACCACATCTCCCCGAATCTCAGGAAATTCTACATTTTTTATATTCTCCTTAATGCTCAGGGAGTGAATTGAGTTCACCTATTGGCAGAATAGGGCTTCTTCACAAATATGTAATTATTGGTTGAATAGAACTAAGAAGCAGGTTTTTACCTAAAGTAGTATTTGGTCAACATTCCCTGATACGATATCACAGACATTCAAGCATTTTACAAGAATATTTTTCCCTTTTAGAGTGTGCCGCTCTGGATCTTGGGGTTGTGAGTTCGAGCCCCATGTTGGGTGTAGAGATTACTGAAAAATACAAAACTTGGGGTGCCTGGGTGGCTCAGTCGGTTACGCGTCAGACTTCGGCTCAGGTCATGATCTTGCGGTGTGTGAGTTCGAGCCCCGCGTCGGGCTCTGTGCTGACAGCTCAGAGCCTGGAGCCTGT
This sequence comes from Felis catus, assembly GCF_018350175.1. NCBI lineage: Eukaryota > Metazoa > Chordata > Mammalia > Carnivora > Felidae > Felis > Felis catus. The sequence continues at coordinate 173,014,438 of NC_058371.1, forward strand.
TTCAGATTCTGTGTCTCCCTCTCTCTCTCTGCCCCTCCCCCGTTCATGTTCTGTCTCTCTCTGTCTCAAAAATAAATAAATGTTAAGAAAAAAATTTTTTTTTTAAATACAAAAATAAAAAAAATATATTTTCCCTTTTAGAGTAACCAAGTGTTTTATTATTATCTTTTAGGTTAGATTAAATAAAGACCACTGGTGCTTGAAACACTACTATGCCAAATCCACCAACTAAGTGTGAACAGGTTCACATGCCCGATGATAGAACAAAAGCCACATTACAAATGATGCAGTCATTGAAAATGAAGCATTTGCACAATCTGAAAGTATGATTAATCTTGTAGCAGATTGATTTCCATATCTCTTGTCCATAATGTGGTTATTCTCACTTTTCATCAAAAAACTGAAGCCTGAATCACGCTCCTGGGGCCTGAAGAAGAGCATCTACGAGAGGAAACTAAACCTTGGAAGACCTCTCTTCATTTTGTTGAAACCTTGGAAGCCCCTGAGCTCGAAGGGGGTGGGGAGGGGGGAGTGATGGTGAATCCAGAGGGAGAGGGAGGTAGTCAAAACCGGCTGCAGCCTGGAAGGACAAAGCTGAGGGACAGGAGCTGCGGGGACAGAGTGCTTGTCAGGAATAGATAAGGTTGCCGTGAGGAAAGTTTGTACTATTTCTTTTAAGTTTTAAGGAAATATTTCCAAGTTGATTTCACAGAATTTTATCACTGGGAGAAAATTTAGAACTTTTGAGCCATTTTTTTTCACTTTTTTTTTTTTTTTTTTGGTGGATTGAGACCCAGAAGGATCAGTAGTTTCCCCAATGTCACAGTGCAAGTAAAACATGGCCACGTCAAGACTAGGTCTTTTGACTCCCTTTTTGATTGAATCCTGAACTTGGTACATTGTTGATACTCCACAAATACTGGAAAGAAGGAAGGAGGGAGGAAGGGAAAGAAAAGGAGGGAAGGAAGGAAGCAAGGAAGCAAGGAAGGAAGGGCTTTTTCATTTGTGGACCTCAGTTTTGTACCCCAAATTAAGAAAAAGGCAAAAGACATTGTGGTGCGCTTTGTAGTTGGGCACAGAAATTTAGAAAGCCAAGTTTCTAGTTATGGTACAGATTGAGAAATATCAGAGAAATGACCGCACTTCTTTTTTAATTTTTCCATTTACCAAGGGATAATCATTCATCATCGATGTGTTTGATCAGAAGGTCAGGTTCTGAAGCCAGCCGCAAGATGAAGGCCACAGATAATCAAAACTGCCCTTGAAACTCTCTTAGGGAGGAGCCGTGCCAGAAACTGGCATACTGTTTCTCAGCTAACACCTCCCCCCATCCCTGTCTCTCTCTCTCTCTCTCTCTCTCTCTCTCTCTCTCTCTCTCTTATAATCAAACTTACAAAAGTTAAATGCATGTAAAATTTGCCTTCACTGTTCTACTTAGTCTACAGGGAAGACTGAACTAAGCACTAATAAAATATTCTAGAATCAAGATCTATATTAAGGGTATTTATTTAATTTGGTGGAGCATCTTAGTTAAAGAAGAGATGACTAGCGTCTAGAATCAGATAATTTTTTTTTTTTTTTTTTTTTTGCTGTGGAGGCTTCAAAAGGGGGAATTTTTGTATGAATGTGCCTGAGAAAAGGAAAATGAATTTTATGACTACTGAATTTAGAGAAATTTAAATGCAAAAGGAAATCAATCTCTGCTGCCCTTGCCCTCCTCTCCCCCTCCCTTAAGCAACGAAAACAAAATTCCTGGTTTTCTCCAACTTCCTCTTCAAGACTTGATTCAGGCATCAAAACCTTCTATGGCGACCAGTTTCCTCAACAAACTGCTTGGTGCTCTTTCTGCCTCCCTCTTCCTCTTCCTTTCCCTTCCTCCTACCCACTTCTCCTCCTAAATCTCCATCCCACTCTTGTTTGTGTAGCAGCTCACAGTGGACACAGACCATGGTCTTAGGGAGGCCTTGGTAAAAATTTATTAAAAATTAATCAACTCCCGTAGACACTACAGAGGACTTTGGACAGAGATCTAGCTGATTTCCTGGAGCAGTACCTGGGGAATAATTTTTTTGGCTCCAAAAGGATGATATTTTAAGTTGTTATATATTTGCTGATCTTGGGGAGATTGTTGGAACCATCCAGTGTGCACAGGAAGCTTGGGCTCTTGGCCCAGTCGGCTCAGAGTCTAAATATTTGGAGGATGAATACTTGGAAGTGCATTTAAACATTTAAAGCATTTTATTTGTTTTTCCAGTAAGTTTCATTGTTAGTGTGATATAATTCTGCAGTAAGACTCTATCTACTGAAGGCATAGGCCTCCTGGACAAGTCCAGGCCCAGGCTCCACCTTGAGTCTTGACTCAAAGCCAGAGGTGTATGTCTACTGGCCAACGTCCATGCCCCTGAAGTGGGTTATTATTACAGTCATTCACCATCAATGCCCATGTTCTAAAGCCATGTTAAGGGTCTGACCCAACTCTGCACTGGAACCAAGAATGGAACTTACATACACACACACACACACACACACACACACACACACACACACACACATCATTTTCCAAACCAAATGCTGTAGTGGTTCCTTACTTTTGTCAGTACTGGATCTTTACAACTATTGCCAACTTTCAGCTCTACCCTGATGATCATCTGTGGTCAGTTTTCCTCTCCAGCCTACCAGGCAACATACCTCTGGGCTGGTAAATGCTTAGAGAATACAAATTAATATGAACGCATTAGATTATGTAAAACATAATTAGGGAAGCAAATTTGCTATAAAAGCAGCCTATGTGTTTATAGAACTCTGAAGCAATTGTAAGCAATTGGAGGATTGTCCATGTTTTTTAGACCCACAGATATACTCTAGAACCTAAATTACATGAATCGTTTGCCCATCCCAATCAAATTATCTAGATAATTGCTAAATACCTACTTTGCTGTGCTATAGAGTCACAAGCTCTTGTTGTCTCAATGGGATGGGAGCGAGCATCGAGTTCATTTCTGAAATTTGAAGTAGAAACGGGTGGGGTGGGGTGAGTGTGGGTGTGCACCTGGTCTGTTCATTGCCACAGCAAGGTGTCTTAGACAACACGGTAATAACCGTCTTGATAGAATTGGGGATGTGATAGCAACAGTAAAAATTATATTAAACTGGGCCTGATGCCAGACTGTCAGCCTCAGATAAACAAAGTACAAGAGAAACATTTCAAAAGGGACTTTTGTGAATCAAGGAAGCAAAACAGGCCAGAGAGGTACTCGCTTGAAGGGACAATGCTTTCACCTCTTTGCAAAAGCTTTGCCCGACCTAATTAAAATGCCCAATCTAATTAAAAATCTAACCGTAATCCCTCTGGAAGCCTCTTGCTCCACCCCTTTCCATTGTCAAGATGCTCAGTAGGGCATCCCACAGCTGAAAACTTATTGAACCGGAGTCTATTTGAGCACACACATATAATTCCTAGCCGACTGAGTTGGAGCAAGGACGCTGGTGATTCGTCCAGTGGATGGTGGTGTCTCACTCAGCAATGATGTATGACGTGGATTCGTACAGAGTGGCCATCTGCCATCGGGGAGGGCGGTAGACAGAATCTGTTCCACTGTGGCAGATGATTCCCCAGTGCTGGCCAGCTGGCTTCAAGTGGACGAAGTTGGACAGGCCAAGTGATGCCCCAGCAACCCTCTGGGGAAATAAGTCAAGGGCTTCTTCCTTATGTGCCTAAACTTATTTCCGTCTTCTTCACTCAAACACGTACCCCATGGAGCCGACATGAAACAATATAATTTGGAATGTGGGGAAGAGAGAGGAGGCATGTGCCCATCATAAGGGCTAGCATTTGCTGGTCTTAATAGGAAAGGTAACACTGAGTTTCCTGGTAGCCTGGGCAAAGAGGAGACCTGATAAATCATAGTTCATGTTATCTGAGAAAAGAAGCAAAATCATTTCTTGGAAGAAATAAAGCTTCTGAACACAGTTGTCAAATCTATTTTTGACATTTGACTTGATAGAGCGGAGAAGATAAATTTTTCAGAGTATGTGTAACAAAATGTCAAACTGCTTGAATGCTCAGCCTTCTGGCAGGGAAAGGACCAGAACACAATGAATAATGAGAAGTAGGCAGCATTCAGCAGTTCTGACATTGGTTGATTTAACTTTGCCCTCTAACACTTGCCTCTCAAATTCTATGTCAAAGAAGTATCTGCACCCCCATGTTCATTGCAGCCTAATTTTTTAAAGTGTTTTTTTTTTTTAGATACAAATTTAACACTGCAATTAAAACCAAGTCTTGGGGCGTCTGGGTGGCGCAGTCGGTTAAGCGTCCGACTTCAGCCAGGTCACGATCTCGCGGTCCGTGAGTTCGAGCCCCGCGTCGGGCTCTGGGCTGATGGCTCAGAGCCTGGAGCCTGTTTCCGATTCTGTGTCTCCCTCTCTCTCTGCCCCTCCCCCGTTCATGCTCTGTCTCTCTCTGTCCCAAAAATAAATAAACGTTGAAAAAAAAAATTAAAAAAAAAAAAAAACAAGTCTTGAATGTCTTCATATTCAAAACACAGGGCACTTACTTTTCTCTGCATTGTTAGGCAAAAACATAAAAAATATAAATATTTGTTTCTACTCAGGAAGGAAGACAATCAATAGAAATATTTTCTTTTTTAATAGAAATATTTTCTAGGGCGCCTGGGTGACTCAGTTGGTTAAGCATCTGACTTCAGGTCAGGTCATGATCTCACAGTTCGTGAGTTCAAGTCTCACACTGGGTGAGCTCCAGCCCTACTCAGGGTCAACACAAGCCCCGCTTTGGGTGAGCCCCGCTTCTCTCTCTCTCTCTCTCTGTCTCTGTCTCTGTCTCTCTGCCCTCTACTCACTTGTGCCCTCTCTCTCCCTCTTTCAAAAAAAGAAAAAGAAATATTTTCTAATTTATTCTTCATTGCATACCCACATATATACTCACTTGCACAAATTCACATTCATCAAAAAAAGCCCCCCGCAATAAAAACAAAAATAACAAAATAATCCTTCAAGTCATACCTACACTTTGCATTTAAGCAAACAAACAAAGATCCTGGGAGTAAGTGCAAAATGCAAAGCTCATTGAAAGAAAAATGGCGAACAATATTATTAATATACTAAGTATTAATAGATGGTGTTCTCTGCTTCTCTAGAACTTTGGGACCATATTTGTGGCCACATTATTTACAATTACAAAGACATGGAAATAATCTGAGTGTCCATCAATGGATGAATTGGATGAGAAAATATGGAGTCTATATGCAATGGAATATTATTCAGCCATGAGAAAGAAGGAAATCCTGCCATTTGCAACGGCAAATGGACCTGGAGGGCATGATGCTAAGTGACATAAGTCAGACAGAGAAAGACAAATACTGTCTGATGTCCCTTATATGTTGAATCACAAAGGAAGGAAGGGAGGGAAGGAGGAAGGCAGAAAGGGAGGGAGGGAGGGAGAAAAAAGAGAAAGAAAAAACAGAAATTCATAGAAAAAGAGACCAGACTTGTGGTTACTAGAAGCCAGGGATGCTGGGTAGGGAAATTGGAGGAAGGTGGTCAAAAGGTACAAACTTCCAGTTATAAGATAAATAAGTCCTAGGGATGTGATGTACTAAATAATGACTAGAGTTAACATTGCTCTATAGTATGTAGGAAAGTTGTTAATAAAGTCCTAATAGTTGTCATCTCAAGGAAAAAAAAAAACAATCATTTTTTTCTCTTTTTTTCTTTTCTATCTGTAGGAGACGATCAACGTGAACTAAACTTATTGTGGCTATCATTTCTTATGTCAATCAAATCATTACGCCATACACCTTGACCTTATACAGTGCTGTACGTCTATTCTATACCAATAAAACTGAAAGAAAAAAAAAGACCAACCTAATAAAATATTGATTTTTACCTTTTTCTCTTTGTATATCTGTATTTTCTACAATTTTCCCACAGTGAAGGCAGAGGGCATTGTCATGCAAACGTGCTGGTTCTGAGTATCTTGGACCTGAGATCCTTTCCTCGCCCTTTCTCCCCTGGCTTGGATTCAGGGCGCCTGACGCTCCAGGCTCACGTTCTCAGGCCCCTTGTCAGCTGGCTCCTAACCGGGTTTGGCCCACAGGAGGGTCTGGTGGGCGCGTGGAGAGCAGGAGGAAGGGGAAGTCGGGGTGTTTCTCCCTCTCCCGCTGTACTGAGGTGGCGTCTCTGGCAGCTGCTGCCTCTCTCCCTTGGCTCCAGCTCCCGGCCGGCCGGAAGCCTGTCATAGTCCCAGCTTCCTCTGGGCAATCCCGGGCCCTGGGCTTGGGTGGCACCACCTCCTCCCTTTGTCTCTCCAGCCCAGGAGCGGCGGCAAGTTCCTGCTGTGGCTGGTCTCTGGATTGCCTCACAATCCCTTGTTTGGCTTCTCCATTTCTTTCATCTCCTCGCATTAAATTTCCTCTGTTTTAAATATTCAGAGTGGTTCCTGTCTTCCTAGCTGGGCTCTGACACAAAGGAACAAAAATGTGTTTGAAACACAAGTGAACGGGGCAAAGAATGTGGAAGAATTTGAGTCGGAGAAGGTCAAGAGGCATGTCCAATCGCGGTGCGCCAATTGGAAAGGGCTTCTGGTCACCTAAGGACTTTTTTAGGCACATTTATACACACACACACACACACACAAATAGCAGTTTTAGTTAGAGTTGTCGGCGCTGGGAGTAAAGGATAACAGTACGTAAGATCCAGGGGAAAACAAAAACAAAACCAAACCAAAAACTGAACAAACCCAAAGGATTCAGAGTTCTAAGTCATGAATTCAAGTTCCGACGTGTGGTGGGTATTGTGGTCGACTCTGCAGCACCCATTCCACCCCTCCCTCGCGGCATAGCAACCGTGGGGTTGGGAGGAGACCGATCCAATCCTCAGCTCTGGGCAGTGGCCTCGATCGACATGGTCATTGGCTCACGCATGGATATGTATCCCATCCTAAGCCAATCAGCATGTGGCATTCCCTTGGCCCCTGATGTGATTGGATAAAGAAGTCCTTTCTCCTTAGTGTGGCAGGACCTGAACCGGCTTCAGCATTTGCTACTAAATGGAAAAAGAGCCTGAGGACAAAGCTGACACACAAAAAAAGGGTGAATCCAAGGGAGTCAGAATAAAACAGAGCAGGATTTCTAATCAAACTGTGCCGGAAGCCCACTGCCCCACAAGACTTTTTCTGTTACAGGAATTTCTACAGTTCCTTTAGTGTTGAGTTCATTTTGGCTTGTGTTTTCTGTTACCTGCAGCCAAAAGCATGCCAGTAGATACATAGAAATGTTGTCTCATTGGCTGTGTGTCCTTGGGCCAGTCACTTGATCTTTCTGGTCCTCAGTGTTCTCATTTATAAAATGGAACTAGTAAGACAGTTTACCTCAAGGAATTTTTGTGAGGATTAAGTGAGGTAATAAATGAGAAAGTGCTTTGGCAATTGTAAGCAGTTATTTAAATCTTTTTGTTATCACATAAAATTTTACACATAGCACATTATCACACATAATGTGTTTGGCTAATATATGATTTATTTCCATTGTTAACATCGTTTTACGTCCCTCCTACATATACAGAACTTATTTTATCAAGCATATAGTTGTATAATACCTGCTTTATTGCTGTATCACAAGGGTGCATCAGGATTAATCAGCAATAACCATTATTTCACTCTACGGCTCTAAATCATTTACTTTTGAAGTCCCAGGTGGCCCATGGAAGCTCGAGAGGACTTACCTCAAAACTCTCAGCCACGTGGAAATGAACTGAGTAACCCTTTGTGTGACCCCCTCGGCACTCACTTGTAAACGTGCGGTTTTGTCATTGCTGTCTGGAGCAGAGCGTTCAAGTGGGCGCGTGACATTCCGCCCCACGTATGAAAGTTTAGGTGCGTCCGAGAAGGACCAGCTGGTCACTTCTGCCCTTGGATTTTCGTGGAGCTGCTGCCCCGAGGATGTTGGGAACATGAAGGGTAGTTTAGGCATGAACCTTCAAGAGGGCTGTAAAACCAAGAATTCCCAGGAAAGCAGCACACGGGTGTGTAGATTTTTGTAATAACAAAATATGAAGGGCAATTAATTTATCAAGGCTAATTAGATAAGCTCTCTAACAATTAGGGCAATGAAAATAAAGCCACAAAAGGAGTATGCTTTATGTGTGTTTTCCCTCCAATAATTGGCGTATTTTAGGACAAGACCCAGTATGGCCTTGTGAACGTGACAGGTCACGGCAGGCAGGAAGTGACTGGGTCTGAGAACTGGGGCGGGGACAAGCCCAGGGGACCGGAGCTGCAAGTGCAGCCTTGGTCTTGGTCGCCCAGCACGGCTGGTGTAACTTGCAAATGGACCTCCAGCTCCCTCTTCTCTGTCTGCCCTCCCAGTGAGCCGGCTCTAGTCCCCATCCTTTTCACTGGTGCTAGTCTCTCTGCCCCCAGGCTCACCCCCTCACTGCCCCCAACTCGCCTCTAGTCTTCATCCGGCTGTAATGTTAACAGTCATTTTTAAAAATTATACTATGCTGCCCCACCCCCACCCTCCCTTAAAACTTTCACTGGCTCCCTATGGCTTGTCCTATAAAGCCCAGCCTCCGAGCATGGCCAAACATTGTAGGGTGTGACTCCTCTGAACAACCAACCCGGCTTCTCTCCCACCCACCCTTTCTCACCCTCCCCAACTTCCTTCCAAACCAAATCAGAGATGGTCAGAACTCTTTAAGGCCAGTGGTTGTCACATTTTTATGGTCATATGAATTACTAGTTTAAAATACAGTTTTCTGGGCCACATCCTCACAGGATTATTATCCAGAGGACTGGGCCCGAGAATCTGAAATTTCCTAAGAACTTTGGCCAAGCCAGGTTCCGGTGGCCCTTGGACAGCCTTTGGAGAAACATTGTATGATATCACTTGACACATGAGTAGACCACTTCTTCCCTCCTACATCTGCCTCCACTAGAAGTGCTTGTGCCAGGGGGGAAGGCACTGGGAGGGGGCAAGCTTCAGGTCTTTTGAGCTGTTTCCCCAGGATCTGACACAGTGCTCGGCACGCACGAATCTCTTGATGTGTGCTAAGCGAATAAATGAACCCCAGCAGAACCAGTATCTTGAAAATAAGAAACGGATAGAAATCAGGGACCAGGGCACGCCGGAAATGTTGGAGATGCGAGGGTGCGTTGGGGGAGTTGTGAATAAACAACACTGGTCCCTGGGCACCAGGTGGAAGGAGGGTCCTGCTCTGTGGTGGTGGAAGGGAGGGGGTTAACAGTGGCATATTAAGGCGGGGAATCTGGCACAAGGAAGGACAATAGGACTGTTAGCCTGGGAGGGGTCTGGAAGACTATACAGTCAGCCTCAGGCTAGAAAAGGGTGGTTTGGTTCTGGGTTCCAGATGATTGCTCTAGAAAGCAGCAGTTGGCAATTTTGTCTGCCAATTAGGTTGACCTGGAGCAGTGTGTTTGGAACCACTTGAAGAAACAAAAGTCAGATTTTCACGCTCCAACCCAGAGTCACTGAGTGAGACTCTGCACATGTGTGGAAGGGACAGCAAAATCTTTATACCAGGCGTTCTGAAACTTTACCATCATGTGTCTGTGTTCGAGGTTTTCCCCCCATAATTATCCTGGTTGTCACCTGGTGGGCCGTTTCTATTTAAAGAATCACATTTGTTTTTGTTGTTTTTTTAGCTCAAGGAAACGTTTTCTATTATTATTCCTTTGCTTATCTCTTCAGCTCCGCCTCTGTTCTCTTTGTCTGTAACTTCTATTAGGTGGATGATGGAATTTCTGGGTGTAACTTCTAAAATCTCCTGACTCTTATTTTACTATTTCGATTTCTCTTTTCTTTTTTTTTTAAATTTTTTAAAATGTTTATTTATTTTTGAGAGAGACAGAGACAGAATGCAAGTGGGTTGGGACAGAGAGAGAAGGAGACACAGAATCTGAAACAGGCTCCAGGCTCTGAGCTGTCAGCACAGAGCCCGACGCGGGGCTCGAACTCACGAGCTGCGAGATCATGACCTGAGCTGAAGTCGGACGCTCAACTGACTGAGCCACCCAGGCGCCCCTCTCTTTTCTTTAGTACAGTGTTCTGGAACAATTTCTCAGCCCACTCTGCTAGCTAAGGGTTACATCCTGCTAGGTCTTTTCTGTTATTCAGCACATCTACTGAGATTTATATTTTGATAATGTATTATTCATTTTTACAATCTCTAAATACTTATCATCACAATAGCTTTTTCTTGCTCAGGGAACATATTATCATTTCTTAGTTCTTTATAATATTCCATGTACAGTACTTCTTTCAAAATTTTCTTCTGCTTATTTTATTTATACTGTTTCTTCAGGTGTTGGTTTTTAGATTTGTTTGGTTTAGATTTAGTTTGGTTTTCTTTCATAATTTTGGTTTTCCTTAAATATTTGGTGATTCTGGATTGTGCACGCATTTTTGTATTTGATAACCTATGTTTCTTCTAGATCAGGGCCAGCAGACTATGACCCATGGGCCAAATCTGGCTGCTGCTTGTTTTGAAAATAAAGGTTTTTTTCAACACAGACACGCTCATTCATTTACATGTCATCTTTTATGCCAGGATGGCACTGAACAGTCCACAAAGCCTAGAATATTATCAGGCCCCTTACAAAAAAAGTTTGCCAGTGCTGCTGGATCTAACCATCACTTTACAGGAAATATAAGTCAGAGAGGAACATAGCAATCAATGTTGATACATCAACCAAAGCAGACTATAAGTTATTTTATAAGATGAAAGATGCAGTTTCTTCACAAATAAATTACATAAAAATGAAAAAGAAAAAGAAAATTAATGTGAATTAAACAGTATTTAATAGAAATATCAGCCAAAAGCAATGTGTGACCCTTGTTTGGATCCTAATTTGAATAGGTGAAACATAAAGCACATTCTGAAATACTGGGGGGTTGGGGGTGGAATTTGAACATGAACTAGGGTTTCTGATTTTTACTGATATGAAACAAATGACCTTATCACTTAACGGTATAAAACAACCACCACGTTATGTTCGTAGGTTCCGTGGATCAGAAGTTTGGACAGGGCACAGAAGAGACGTCTTCTCTCCTCCACCGTGTCTGGAGCTTTGACTGGGAAGCCTTGAAAGGCTGGGCTCAGCTGGAGATGTTGAGCGGACACGTACAGACGGCCCATCATGCGGCTGAATTCTGAGAGGGGCCATCTTGAGAGGGAGTTTCTAGATTAAATACTGCAAGAGGACCAGGTGGGATTAGGAGACCTTTCTGACCTGGCCTTCGGAGCCGGGCAGCATTTCCACTGTCATATTCCATCGCTCCAGTGAGTGACTAAAGCCGGGCCCGGAGTCAGGAGGAGGAGATTTAGACTCCCCCTCGGGATGGGGGCCTGGCAAGTTCATCCTGCAGAAGATGGGAGCCGTTGCTGCATTGTGTTTGGAAAATACAATCTGCCACAGCTGGCTGTTAGCTGATATTAATGTTATTGCCTTTTTTCTCCGGGGGTTGGTAATGTTTCCATGGATTTGTTTTTTAAAAAGTTCTCTATAGGTTAGAGTCACACGGTATTTTTTTTTTTCATTTGTTTTACATTTATTTATGTTTGAGAGACAGAGAGACAGAGCACAAGTGAGGAGGGGCAGAGAGAGAAGGAGAGAGAATCCGAAGCAGGCTCCAGGCCCTGAGCTGTCAGCACAGAGCCGGACGTGGGGCTCAAACTCACAAACCGTGAGATCATGACCTGAGCTGAAGTTGGACGCTCAACCAACTGAGCCACCCAGGCGCCCCAAGAGTCACACAGTATTTATGAACGAATGATATGGTACTTGGGATTTGCTTCAAAATACTCCAGAAAAAAAAAAAAAAGAAGAAGAAGAAAAAGGGTATTGGTGTTAGTGGCATACATAAAACAGGAATGACAGAATGTTCGTGGTTGTTGAAGCCAGAAGCCAGGCAGTGAGTACAGTTTGTTTGTAGCATTCTCTTTAATTTGTGTATGTTTGAAATTTTCCTATGTGACAAAAAGGAAGAAAAATCTGGTTTTGCCTGTTTCTGGATGTTCTCTCTTTCTACCTTTGGCAGTTGGGGGTGAGTCAGTGCCTTGGTGCTGAGTGGGGAACACCATTCACTCATCCTCCAGGGCTAGGGGCTCCCTGTTCCTTCTGGGTATTGCCAACACCCTGAGGCCTTTTCCTGCCTCTTCCATCCAAGTGCTTACCCTCACTGTTCTAGCCTGAGGCAAAAACCCTACAGGCCTACTTCTTGGCGCACTTTAGTGGTGGGAGGGACCTACCAGCCTGGTGACCTGGACTGGGTTATTATGATCTCCCCACGTCTGCCCCAGAGCTCCCTCCCTTTCATTGCATCTGTTTCCTCTGGGTCTGGAGCAAGCCACTCCTAGAGGCAGGAGGATCTCCCCCGAACGTGGTTTCAGCTGTAATTTGCTTTGTCAATGCAGTCTTCTCTGCTTTCCATATTTCAAGGGTTACTTAAAAGTTCTGATTTGATGGTAGCATGCTCATTAGAGCATTATTAAGGTTTGAACTTACCTCCCCCCTACCCTCTCCATTTCCCCCAAGCCTCACTCACCTGTCAGTTTTTAGAGATATTGGTCGGAATGGAAAAATATTCATGAGCACTGAGTTGGCCATTTTGATTCATATTCCAAACTTTTTTTTTCTTTGAATTTATTTATTTTGAAAGAGAGAAGGTGCATGAGTGGAGATGGGGCAGAGAGAGAGAATCCCAAGCAGGCTCTGCACTGTCAGTGAGATCATGACCTGAGCCAAAATCAAGAGTCTGGACATTGAACTGACTGAGCCACCAAGGAGCTCCTCCCCAAATCCCCAAGCTTTTTTAATTCATTATAACCAAATACTTATCTATCTATATAATTTTGCATATTGTGGGTTTTAAAATCTTACATTAAAATTAAATATATTCTATTTTATTAAAAATTATTTGCAGGGGTGCCTGGGTGGCTCAGTTGGTTAAGCATCTGACACTTGATCCCAGCTCAGGTCATGATCTCATGGTATGTGGGACTGAGTCCTGCATCGGGCTCTGTGCCCACAGCATGGACCCTGCTTGGGATTTCCTCTCTCTCTCTCTTTGTCTAATCTATTATTAAGCCCAAGTTCTTAATTTTGATCATTGTATTATAATTTTTATTTATTTGATTTTCAAATCTGCAGTGTCATTTTTATAGTTTATAGATTTTTGCCAAAACTTTAAAACTTGTCTTTTATCTTTTGAACACAGTAAACATAGTTTTTTTTAAATAATCTGTATTATATCTGTTTGGATCTGGAATATCTCTGTGTCTGTTTCTGTTGTCTATTATTTCTGCTGGTTCTTGCTCATAGTGTTTCGTCTTTTTGTGTGACTAGTTACTCTTGATTGTGTTCTAAACATCATATTTTAAAAATTTGCAGAAATCATATGAGGTCTGAAATAGTGTTATCTTCATCATGAGACAAATTTTTTTGTTTGTTTGGTTTTTGTTTTTGGGGGGCTTTTGTTGGCATCACATGAGTGTATTAAACAATCTGCGATCACCTCAATCAAGTATGTATTAACAGAAATTTTTTCCCCCATGGATGATATGAAACTGGGCAGAAGTCTGTGTGAGGACTGATTTACTTCCAGTTTACCTTTCCCCTGGGGTGTGTAGTCCTTCGGGGTCCTAACTCCAAGTAGGGGTGGACGATGTACTTTATCAGAGAACTGGGATGGCCTTGTTTGATTTTTTTCCCTCCTCATCCCTGAGACGCTGTCAGTAACACACTCGTCTCAGCCTTATTTTCCAAGTTGGCGAATGTTTCTTCCACAGAAGTGGCACCCATGCAAGACTCACTTCTCTGGATTCATGTCTTCTTCTGGATCTCAGTCCTTGAAGTAGAATTTGCTCTTTCTGATCAACTCAAGACAAGCTTTACTGTGCCAAAAGAAAATTAAACCTCCCTATGAAACCTCTTTATGGGAACTCCCTATGCAAAGGATTCCAAACCTGGCTGATTAACAGAATCACTTGAGGAGCCTTTAAAGTGACCCAATCCAGGGGCGCCTGGGTGGCGCAGTCGGTTAAGCATCCGACTTCAGCCAGGTCACGATCTCGTAGTCCGTGAGTTCGAGCCCCGTGTCAGGCTCTGGGCTAATGGCTCGGAGCCTGGAGCCTGTTTCCGATTCTGTGTCTCCCCCTCTCTCTGCCCCTCCCCCGTTCATGCTCTGTCTCTCTCTGTCCCAAAAATAAATAAAAAACGTTGAAAAAAAATTTAAAAAAATAAAATAAAATAAAGTGACCCAATCCTAGGAGATGTGTTCCTTGGCAGGTGAAGACTTTCTCAGGATCTGTGACCATAAGTGGTTTTAAGATAATCTCCAGACTCCCAATGCCCACAGATACTTTTTCCTAAGAAATCACTTGTGTGTATGTATCCCCTTTTTTACAGAGCCCTTTCCTACTAATAGCTACCTGGGCAGACACTGAAGCCAAACTAGCCAATTGAGGTACACAGTCCTCTTGGCTTGAGTGATTTCAGTATGTCAACGTAACTGAATCAAGAAAAATCAGAATCTTGTGTTGGATTTGTTTTCAAAAGCCCCCAGGAAAGATTTGTACCTTCCACTGTGGTTACCAAGGCAGGGAGATTTGGGTCTAGTTTTGCTGATGGCTGTCTGTCTCATAGATAAAGGAAGGAAGAGAGAGAAACATTTCTGACAACACGATGAAGGCTCTGGATATTGTGCTGGACACTAGCTGTACCTCTGGATTTTGTAGTTAACTGAGCCAATACATATTCTTTCTGGTTCAGCTAATTTGAGCTGAGTTTGCATTACTGGCAAACAACGAATACTCTGTCTCTCCATTCTAGAGAGACTCTCCATTCTAGAGTCCATCCATGGAGAGAGGTCTCTCTGTTCTGTGACGAGGCAGGTTGTCAGACAAGAACTCAGGCCCAGGGGAAGAAGGCAGATGCTTAGCTGTGAAACCTGGGGTATCATCTGGTCCGGTAGGACCAGAAGATAATATTGGACCGGGAACACCAAATAGAGCCAGCACATGGACTGACCATCGTCGTTCTGCACTTGTAGAAGATATCAGTGACCAATCACTGCTTTCTTTCCTACAATGTCAAGACAAACCATTGCAACCTTACTCTTCTTAACACACAGCTCCAGGCCACCACTATCATTGATTTGAATTTGTGTGTATTTCCCATCCTGGACTAAATGCCTGAAGACTGAGATGCATTTGTCTAGGACCTAGGGTTGAGCTTGGAGGTTAGCCCAGTTTTATTTGGGATTTCTTCCTTGTGGATATTTTCAGAGTGCTGACTAGTCAATTTATTATTACTGAAAATATTACGAATATGAATAATGGTAAATTATTGTGATTTATTTTTACACATTTTAAATATTTTACATGTAACTGTGATTCCTGACTTCATAGCTTTCCATTGGTATCTTTGTTTCTCTTAGTTGTTCCAGAATAATGATATTTTTGGTTGGTTCTGAGCATTGTCAAACACTGCTATTTTGGGAGTTGTCTCTCTGTCATTTAAGAGAATACCCAGGAGATCTTGGAGCTGACACAATGGCACGTCACTGGGCAGTTACAGATTTTCCTCTCTCAGTAGAACAATGCTTCCTTTTGCTAACTGCCCTAATTTCCTGCCTGTATCAATCAAAAATCAATGATAATAGCCTATTCTGTGGATTTTCATTTAACCTTTTATGTTTAAGTGTAACGTTTCCCCACAATCAGCTAACAGATGTCCTACTCAAGTGATTCAAGTACAATTGCTAAGAGAATTTATAACAAATAGTTTTATGGGCTTTAGCGATCAGTCAGGAGAGCCAAATACCATTTAAACCTCTACTTATTTCCAACTCTTTGGAAAATCCATTGCATATTACAAAAGGAATGTCGATCATGTTATTGTTGTAGAAATAGTAACCCTTTTGTCTCAGGATCTTAACTTACACATAGGTCAAATTTAAGATGTCTTAGAAGAAATAGGAAAATCATCCAATACTTTTAAAAATGATGATATATCAGAAAGATCACCATAAAATGTCCAATGGCAGGGCTGAAAGTGCATTCACTTTGGCCAATTACATTAGTTCCTAGACCATCAACATCAGGTCTAATAGCTAACATTTATTTAGCATTTACTTGTGCCAGATAATGTACAAAGTGCTTTACTTGCATTGTTAGATTTAATCCTAGCATAAGAAGCATATATGTTTATTCATCCTATTTTACAAATTAGCAAACTGAGAGGTAACTTACCCAGTATTATAACTATTAACTAATTAATTAATGCACAGCTTGCATTCATATCTGATTTGTATGAGTCCAGAGACTGTTTAGATGAAGTATGACTCTAAACGCTCGCCTATATATTCATTAGGATCAGAGGCAAGACAGAGGAGCAGAAAAATTCAAAAGGATAGCAGGTTATTTTATCCATTCCCTTGTATTTAGGGGGTCTGAAGAGAGTCAGTCCAAAGCTGGTTTGGCATTCCACAGTATTAGGGATTCCAGCTTCAATTATCTTGTTCTGCCAATGGGTGGCTTCTATTTCTGGAATCACTTTCTGGCTCAGTATAGCTGCTGGAGCACCAGTCATCACATCTGCATTCTAGGAAGTAGGAATTCACATACTAGTTCTGTTTTATACCTTTGGTTTGAAGTTAGTCACGAGGTCACACCAAGCTTCAAGGAAGGCTACAATAAGTAGTCCTCATTCTGGGCAGCAGTGTGCTCGGCTGAAACTGAGGAAGAGGGGAAAATAAATATGGAAAGTTGTTCAACAGCACTCTCTACTGATGTCATATTTTCAGCTGCTTTTCCGTAATTTTTGTGACTAGAAGAATCTTACATTTTTGCATCCAGTGACGGTAATATCATTATTTTAAAACATCAGCTCAGAAGAATTTCACGGAAATGTTGCCTGTATACAGTCATTTCACAAATTAGACCCCTGAATCTAACATCAATAAAGCCGAAGTTTGGCATCATCATTTGTCTGCCACACAGAGGTCAGTCCTGCCTTTAATACTAACATGAGAAGAGGATTTTGCTATCAAGGAATATTCTTACTGGCGTGCTTTTATGCTGTCTTGGTAATGATTTTCTTGCTTAACTATTAACTACAAGCCATGAGAGAACAAGTTCCCTAGCTTCTGGTTCTCTCCTTTATACTGTGGCAAAATCGAGGCTGGAATGTGTATAAATTCATTCGTACAATAAAAAATTCCATGTGCTGTTGTGGGTATCTCATTAGTAACACTAATACTCCTATAATTCTATGCTCTTGTTTACTCGTCAAAGGTTTTACATGTATGCCATTGCTTAGATACTCATCCCTGGGAATATAAATGTACATAATCATAGAATTCCTGAAGGAATGGTGGAGCATTTTTTCATCTGACAAAGTATTCAGTAAGTCCTCAATCTATTCTAGGCACTGGTTAGACATGCAGAGAAGAGACTGGATAAAGAACACGTCTTTTCACTGCTTTGGTTCAAGACCAACCCAGAGATAAACTAAAGGAGTAGAGCAAATGCAGATGAAAATGTCATCTTTATTACTGGTGAAGGCTGTGTTAGGATGTGGCTTAGGTATAGGGCGATAGTGGGCTTCCTAATACTGGATCCTCACGTTGGGCAATCTTCACAGCCAATCTCAGGCAGCACTAATAACCAGGTGGTCAACACAGGGCCTGCCCCTGTAACACCTGCGAGACAAAGGAGCAAGCTAATAGACTGGATTAGGAGAGATTTGCTTTACCTCGTAGAGGAAGGCTGCAGCTATACCAAGGGGTGTGTCTCCCCATGAAGATGTCAGGAATGAGTAATAAGGTTCTCTTGTCTATCTCTGCCCCCACAGAGATCAATCTAGAATCACAGGAGAGGCTCCCTATAATCTGCAGAGGAAATTTTCCCTGTCTCCTCAGCTTTTTTCTTCACCATCTCCAGTTCCTCTGATGAAGGCAGAGGCTTCCTAGAAGCGGAAGTCGCCTCTTTTGCCTTCCGGTACATCAGCTCTGTGGCTCTCTCTACTGGTCAGCTGACCAATCCCCTTCCACCATCCTTCTCCCCGACCACCTTCCAGGGAGAGGTGGCCATGTGACATTTTTGGTTTTGGATGAAATGTAGGTGAAAGTTCCTGGGGAGCATGCCACTCCCAATCTAAAAGGCAGAGCTATTCTAAAAGAGAAAATATTTTTGGTTCTTTGTTCTTCTTTTGTCTTCCTGCCTGGAGTATGAAGATGGGGCCCAGAGGAGCAGTAGCCATCTTGCCGTGAGAAGACAACACATTCAGGGATGAAAAAGGACCACCTGCTAAGAATGGAGCACTGCTGGAAAGTTCTTGGATCCCTGATGACATTGTGGAGTGCCTTAATGGGATCAGGATCATTTGTCTCAAAGATCCATAAATGAGGTGTGGTTCTTGTTGTGTGCTATAGTCTGAGTGCTTGTGTCCCCTAGATTCATGGGCTGGAATCCAAACCCCAAGGTGATGGTATTAGGGGCTGGGACCTTTGGAAAGTGAATGGGATTAGCACCTTTATGAAACAAGCCCTAGAAACTAGCTCTGTTGCCCCTTTCCCCATGTGAGGACACAATGAAAAGCCAGCTATCTGTGAACTAGGAAGCTTATTCTCACCAGACACCGAATCTTGAACATTTCAGCCTCCAGAACTGTAAGAAATCAGTTTCCATTGTTTATAAGTCACTTAGTCTATGGCATTTTGTTATAGCCACCCAAAGGGACTAAGGCACTATGTATCAAAACCCTAAAATATTGAATTTTGGTTATCAGGAGCTATAGTTTATGTATATTATGTATATTAACTATACTATAAAGCTATACTTTATGTATATTATGTGTATTAACACATATTAAAGATTAAATGGTGGGGCACCTGGGTGTCTCAGTCCATTGGGTGTCCGACTTCAGCTCAGGTCATGATCTCACAATTCACAATTTGTGGGTTTGAGCCCCGCATTGAACTCTGTGCTGACAGCTCAGAGCCTGGAGCCTGCTTCAGATTCTGTGTCTCCCTTTTTCTCTGACCCTCCCCTGCTGGTGCTGTCTGTCTCTCTCAAAAATAAATAAACAAAAAAAAATTTTTTAAGATAAAAAAAAAAAGTTAAATGGGAGTGTGGGAGGGAAGGGGCTGGAAGACTGAGAACAGGTTGAAGAATGGACCTCTGTATCCAGCACCTCACTATTCCTAATGTCCAAGCTAAAAGGGAACTCAGGGAGCTTCTAATCCAGGGGTTCTCAGACTGTGTCTTCCTAGGAGTGCTTCTAGGGGGATATAGGAAAGGTGAGTAGAGGGGCTCCAGCCCCATCCTGGTTTTGCCAAGGACACCTTCACTTTGCCCTGTGCTCTCCCCTGGAATTCCTTGTCACAATTAATTCACATTGTCAAATGAAGTTTAAAACTACGTGTTTAGTCAAAATTAAGTTTAAAAACCACTTATCTTTCCCAATATACTTATTTTATTAAAAGGGAAGGTGACATCCAGCAAAGTTCCAATGACTTGATCAAGTGACAGACTACAACTGAGTTCCCCAATACCCTCCCTTTCTGTTCCCAGTATATTGTTATTCCTGACTCCATGCTTGATTTCCGTAGATTATGAAAGAGGGAATTTCCTCCAAATTTTCATCTCTGCAAGGCCAGATTTCTTTGGAACAGCTTCCTACCTATAAGACTCATAAAAGGTATGATTCAAGGCTACTAACTCCAGTCACAGAGGAAAAGGACATAATGCAAGTGAGAATTCCAGGGGTAGATGGTCTTTAGATTCTATTTGATCAGGGTTATCATTCCGTAAGTTCAGCTCCCTGTAGGCTAACTCAGTCTGGTTTCTGACATGGTGGTTGTCTGAGGGGACAAGCATGAAGATCCTGAAATCATGAAATAATCTTGACCTTTGCTGTGATCAGCCCACCTATGAACCAATAACTGTAGCAAGCTGTCCTTGTCTCTAAGGACAGCTGTCTTGAGTTCCTGATGACTACTGAATGTTCTCTTTACCATGCCCGTGCTTACTCACAGTTTAAAAATATCTCTTTAACTTAATTATCTTGTATGATCTTGTGACAAATTTCCTTATTTTTTCATTCTTCCTTTTCTGGTGAAGCATTACCTGAGATGTTTTCTTCCTAGTGTCTTATGACTGTGGGCTTCCGTATCATGTTTCCTTGGTGCTGGCTTCGTCCAACCTGAAAATCTGAGTGGAATTGCAAAGGGCTCGCACCTTTCACCATCGAAGTGATCTGGAGAGTGGTCTGTTCATTTTCTCTAATCGATGGGGTTGAGTGGATGTTCTCTGCAGCATTTCTTGCCTGTTTGTGGAGATAACTGGTATGTGAGACTGGGGTCTAAGAAAAGGTGGCAAGCATCATAGTGAGCTGAGGTTGCTCAGGGATGCTAATGTCACCAGATCTCTCTGGCTTCAAACACTGCATTTGCGGCCACTCGACTTCCTTATCCAGGAGTGGAGAATTGGGATTGGTGCTGTGGGTTATGTCCCAGACTCTGAATTTTTGGAACATCCCTGTGCTTTGGATTTGGCCTGCCTGGGTTAGCAGCAAATCCCTTAAATCAGTGTGACCTGCATCTTTGTTCCTAAGAACAATAAAAGAGAATAAAGTTACCTTGGGATAAAGGAGCCCCAAAACATGAGTGGGGGATGATGGGAGAACAGAAAAATTAAAAAAAAAAAAAAAAGGTGGGGGGATGAGAGTGAGGCCTCTTCAGAAGATTTAGGAGTGGAAGGCCTGGATCCTGGACAGAGAGTTCTTGCTCCCAAAGGTATATAATAGGACGATAACGGAGATAGTTGGGGGCTTCTCTGAGACTTTGAAGATGATCTCAGTCAAAACACTCTTGTAATTTTATTTGCAGAGGTAGTTATAGCTTCACTTATAATTTTATTTACAGAAGGTTAAATTAAACAATATATCAAAAGAAGAAAGGGGCGCCTGGGTGGCGCAGTCGGTTAAGCGTCCGACTTCAGCCAGGTCACGATCTCGAGGTCCGTGAGTTCGAGCCCCGCGTCAGGCTCTGGGCTGATGGCTTGGAGCCTGGAGCCTGGAGCCTGTTTCCGATTCTGTGTCTCCCTCTCTCTCTGCCCCTCCCCCGTTCATGCTCTGTCTCTCTCTGTCCCAAAAATAAATAAAAACGTGGAAAAAAAATTAAAAAAAAAAGAAGAAAAATGCCATTTGAGCAATGGTTTTTATGGCAGTATATATATATATATATATATAATATATATAATATATATAATATATATATAATATATATAATATATATAACTGTACATGATACTATATCTGCTATAACAGTAAAAATGAAAAGCGTTTCAGAGAATTGACAAAAATAAACCAAGATATTAATACAATGAATTTTACATATCACGGTAAGAAACAGGTATGATGACTCTAGAATTGTGTTGGCTTCACTAGCTTTACATGGATGTTTACATTTGCATTTAAATGGATTAAGATTAAATACGAAATTCAGTTCCTCAGTTACTCTTGCCCCACTTCAAGTGCTCAAGGGGCACATGTGCCTGGTGGCTACCATCAAAATGCGGGTTTTGAACATTGTCATTTTCTTAGGAAGTTCTACTGGAACGTTCTATTGAAGTTCTATCATAGAAAGTGCTGCTCTAGAAAGCTGGAAGTGTTTATACACGACTGTCCAAGTGAACCAAAAGTAGCCAGAGAAACATGTGCTCTGATTATACCAACAGAAAAATGATACGCATGCGTGGATACGGATCGGTCAAGACAAGGAAGCATTACAATCATTTCTCCCAGGGAAATAAACGCAGCAGGTGGGTTTAAAGGTTACCTTTGAGAGTGGTCTAGAGTTCAATTTCTAATGCAAGGAATTGATGAAAACTCCCTTTGGAAAACCAATCGTACCTGCTTCTCCTGAACTAGACACAGAGAAGCCGGAGAGGTGGCGTCAGGAGATGGAAGAGTAAGGGTCTTAAGTTGACTTCGTGATGTCGTGAAAGTCACTGTTACTGAAACAGCTCTGTGATGTCGTGGAAGTTACTGCAAATCTGCTGGCTGGCCTCTGTCATCACACAACCTCTCAGGTCTCTTCCAGCTTAGAGGAACGTTTGTGCTCATCCCCTTCCAGGGGCCCATTACCCCGGGCCTCAGGGGGCCATAGGAATGGAGAGACAGGAGGAAGTTATCAGGTGGTGGGGGAGTTTAGCAGAGTCTGGTGATAACTGCAGATCCCAGGGACAAAGGAGGAGAAGTAGAAGGGATTCCTAAAGATGGAGAAGCTGGTCAGTGACAAGCAGAGGGATCTGTATTCTAGACACTGAAGGGCTGTAAGAAAAAAATGCGTCTGTTTTTATGAAATGCTAGAGATGACTTGGAACAGAACCTAAGTGAAACTGCAAGCGCAGCTGAGAAAATCCCAGTTCTGTCTGGTTCCTCAGAAGCTCCACCCCCTCCTCTTCCGGCTGGCTCTCTAGTTACAAGTGCCTCACCAGACACCCTCCCGTTGGCTCCTTGGTAACACTCCCGAGTAGGGCCATTCTTCCCTTGGTTCGACTACTTCTATGTCAGATCCTAAAATGAGACTTCTTGAAAATCACTTATTCTTGAACATTTCCTGTCTGAATTGATTTTACAGTTGTAACATTTTATCTAAATCATTTCACACTTCTTTTTAGAGTTCGAAGATATGTAGCATTTAATCCCATCTCCCTCCTTATGTATTTTTCTGTTAAGCATCACGTGGAGAAATGCTTCTACTAAGTAACTGATGTTATCATCTACCTTTATGATTTTTTGATGCATAATAACTACTCATTCACATGCCTTTAATATGTCTCATGTACACTATGGTGTGCTTTCCTGTGTGTACTTTTATTGTACATTTAAACAAAGCAAACTGCCTGTAAAACCCTTTAATGGTGCAAAAACTATGCATGAGTTGGTGTGTATCCATGTGTGTATATGATCTACACATTCATCGAATAATGATGAGCCACTTACAAAATGCTATGTGCTATGGGAGATCAAAGTTGAAAACACATAGTCTTATCTGCCAAGAAGCTTGTGATCCAGTGGACATGTGCTTTGGTCATTTCTGGACCGCCCCCGAACTAGAAAAAATATTGGGCTTCAAAAGTATATTTTAATGCCAATGGTTCAGAACCCAAGGCTTTTTTTTCCTTATAAAATGTATATATGTTTAATAGTTTTCAAGTTCAGTCTCCCTAAAATGACTTAATAATATACCCTGGGTATAATTACAGTTAGTGTAATTTAATTCAATCTATCAATACATTTACTGCCTACCTTGTAAGAAACGAGAATACAAAGATGAATAAGATACATTTCTTGGGGGCACCTGGGTGACTCCTTCAGTTGAACCTTCAACTCTTGGTTTCAGCTCAGGTCATGATCTCACGGTTTTGTGAGTTGGAGCCCACATCCAGCTCTGCACTGGCAGCATGGAGCCTGCTTGGGATTCTCTCTCTCTCCCTCTCTTTCTCTCTGCCCTCCCCCACTTGCACTGTCTCTGTCTCTCTCAAAATAAATAAATAAAACTTAAATAAAAAGACATATTTCTTGCTCTCCAGCAGCTCATAGTCTGAGTAGGGAAGGCACACCAATAAACTTGTAACCACCAGTATGCACAATGGGTGCCAAATAAGTCCCAGGAAGCTTTCATAGAGAGCACTGGTTCCCACCCTACTGAGCATGTGGGCACTTTTGCTAAGGGACAAACCAGTAGCCTGGAACACATTTTCCACTGACAGAGCTGTGGGGGTAGAAGAGGAAGGATCTGTCCCCCCTACTCTTCTGATCTGCTGCTCAGACTGTGAAGAAGTACCAGCTTCCATGGTAGGAAGACAGTGGTCCGGAGCAAAGTCCAAACGACTTGTCAAACCAGCACTTCCTGCTAATGCAACCCTGCAGGCTAACTTCCTGTTTTTGCCTTACTCTTCATCAGGAACCAGGAAGGAGATGCTGTCTTTCTTCCAGAGACAACATTGTTGATTTCTTTCCTTTCCTGGCCCACTGTGCAACTAAGAGAAGACTGAGACACCCGTAAGAGCTTCTCACTGCCTTTTGGATAAAATCCAAACTCCTTTCAGGGCTGGCCCTCATCTGTTTCTGTCTTGCCCTCAGCCACCCACAGCCATGTTCTCTTTGCTATAGCCACGTACACTCCTCGCAGTTCCTCAAGCGTGTCGCACTCTCCAGGATGTTCTCACAACCTGAGCCGAAATCAAGAGTCAGACGTCTAACTGAACCACCCAGATGTCCCTCCAGTCTTTTATTTATACTTTCTTTTGGCCAAAAACACTTTTCCTTCTACTCTTGGACTGGCTGAATCCAAGTCATTCATCCATCCTCAGCTTAGGGAGTTTTTCACTGACCTGAGATGAGTGAACTCCCTGGTGACACACTACTTCCCTTATCTTAGTCCTCATCAAACTTCATATGATTCTTCCCTCCACTCCTTTCATCTGTAAGCTCCAGAGAGAGGGCACAGACCACGTCTCTTCGGTTCACCATTGTGGTCCAGGGCCTGGCCCATAATTTGGTGGGCTTTACGAGCGTGCAGCCTGTGTAGTTACAAAGGGCCTCATGCTCAGAAAAGGTGAGCTTATTGTTTGGTTTAATGATTTGTATTTGTTGTTTTTTAAATCCGTAATAACTGGGGACAAGGGGCACCACATCTTTGTTTTGCACATTTCACAAATTATGAAACCGATCCCATGTGGAAGAATAAATGAATTAATGAATATATATTAATCTTCACAATTTGTTGAACCAAGGAAATTAAGGCTTCTGAAGTCCTAATTTCAAGAAAGAAAAAGTATTTTAGGAAGAAATTGTGATGCATAATGCAGACATCTTTATGATGTATTTTGCTATTTTTCACATATTGCTTGTTTATACGAGGAAAGAGAAGCAATGCCTGAAAGATATGCACTCTCTGTTCGGTGAGATGTATTTTCATTTAAAATTACTTTTTATTCAACCACAATGTTTATGAATTAGAAAAAAAGAAAACTGAGTCCAGAATGATTTACTTTGTCTTGTGCCTGATTCATTATAATTGGAAAGGTGGGAATAACTTCTTTAAAAAGAAAGACAAAGGAGCAAGAAAAATTCTGTAGAGAATGGATGCTACCTAGATTTCTACTTCTTTAGGGTGCATAAACATCAGCGGGAATATTTGAGTAGTAAAAGCAATACAAAAGAGGATGAATCCCAAAGGAAAAAGATGCAGGTGTGACGTTGCATTCACAAGGACGCCATTCAAGAGACACTGTGTCTGGGCTTTGAACTTTTATGGTCTATGAAGGACCTCTGATAAGCTTTGTGAGGGCAGCTGGGAAGTCCTCTAGTTCTTTTATTAAGGATCCTCTGAATCTTCATCACTACCTCTAGCAGCCGTTGGTTGTCATCCATATGTTTGACTGATTGAAGACAAGGCAGCTCTTCGGAGGAAGGGGTGTGGGAATGTGGATTCCAACAGGGGTGGGGTGGGGCTGGAGTGATAATACCATTTGAGGAAGCTGATTTCTTCTCACTCCTATAGATCCAGAGGATCAGCTCTAGGTCCCGTTAAGCCAATCACTTGCTGTGTGACCGTAATGATTTCCTGTCTCCAGATCTTGGCTTCCTCGTGTATAAAGCCAGAGGTGGATAAAGGCTTCACATAACCTCCCACCTACCTTTCCCGTACCCTGAGACTCCACTGAGGGACATTCTTTTCCCTGTCCCTGGGAGTTTGGAACTTCACCCTGATCCATCTGTTGGGTTCATCCTCACCAGATCCCTGTTTGCTTCTTCCAGACCCTGTATTCTTTCTTGTACATACTGTTGTTTTTGTCCCTGTATCCTACTGAATATTCTCCCTTCACCCTCCAACTTTCATGATTTATCTGCCTAATGCCTACTCACCCTTCAAGAAGTTAAACCCCATCCTGGCTAAAACTCTCTCGAGCTTCACCCTCCATTCACAGGCTACACACTCCTGTCCACAGGCACCCATGTGTGCTCAGAGCCTTCTGTTTCCCTCTGTTCCATCTCTCACCCCACTGGATAATTATTGCCTATTTTCTTGCTTGTTTGCTCCAGGAGTCCCAGAGTTCATTGAGCACCTGGATGTTGCCTCTTCAAAATCTAGCACAATGACTGGGACATAGTGGGTATTTAATCAATGTTTGTAGAATGAATGACTGAATGAACCAGGGAAGGAATGAACGAAGACCTCATTAACAGCCTGCTGTCTTTTATTTTCATTTTTTTTTAATGTTTATTTATTTGAAAGAGAGAGAGAGTGAGTCGGGGAGGGCAGAGAGAGAGGGAGAGAGAATCTCAAACAGGCTCCACCACTGTCAACACAGAGCCCATCTTGGGGCTCAATGTCATGAACCATGAAATCATGACCTGAGCCGAAATCAAGACTCAGACACTTAACCGATTGAGCCACCCAGGTGCCCTTTTCCCTTTGTCTTTCAGAAAGCACTACTGCACTTACTGGGCCTCCTGGAAACACAGTGCCTTGATGAAGGAGGGTCAGGTGGTAGAGGCCGAACTGGTAGGAAAAAAGCATCTCTTTTCTTTTTTTTAAATGTAGGCCTCACGTCCAGTGCAGAGCCCAACATGAGGCTTGAACTCACAACCCTGATATCGAGACCTGAGCTGAGATCAAGAGTCAGACGCTCCACTGATCGAGCCACCCGGGTGCCCTCAAAAGTGGGTCTCTTTGCCACTCAGCTGACCTTGCTGCTTAGTTGAGGTCCAGGTGGCCCAGCCCACAGCATAATTGTGTGAGTGGCACCAGGAAGCATCAGGAAATGTCCTTTGGTTTTGTTGCCCTACCCACATCTACCAATTAGCCTCACCCCGTCTAAATGGTATTGGCAGTAGGGAGTAGTTGGCAGAAGAGAAGAGGAGCAGTTCTTCCCTCTTACTGTCACTCCTGCAAAGTTGGCACAACTCCTGCCTCAGAGATACCCAGGAGTGTTCAGTGGAGACCCGGTCCCAGGCTTGGCTCCGAGAGTGACCAGCTGATGGAAGTCATGTACTCAACAAACACTCATGCGGCAGGTGCTGTGTTGGTGCTGGCACAGGTATGTAGAGAGCCAGATACTACCCTTGGCCTCAAGAAGCTAATAGTCTGCAGGGGGACCCCAGCATACAGAACTTTATAGTGGAATAAGAATTAGGTAATTTGTGTTTCCTCCCATCAGGATGTAAACAGCTAAATAAGCCCAAATCTCTGTTTGTATGGGAATGCAATGTCAGGCTGATATTAGGAATTTTTTAACTAATCAAGCCTTTTTTATATACAGAATCTTTAACCCTTATGGAAAGCTCATGAAGTAAGTAGAATCGTCTTCTTTTCAGATAAGAAGTTAAGCAATTTGCTACAGGTCACCCAATTTTCCAGAGTGTCTTGGAATCGGGACCATTTAGATCATTCTCCTAACTCTACTCTGGGATCTTCAATCCTTCAAAAGCATTGGTACTCGGGAAGCTGAGTCGAAAGCATGACAGTTTGTGAGGTACCTTTGAAATAATAAAGTCAACATATTTAAGTCATATGTGTGTGTTTCATTCTTTGAAAGCTAGATGTCCATGGAGGGCATGCGACATATAGGAGCAAGTTTGGGCATGAGGGGGGAAGCTACAGTCCCGGGTCAGGGAGTGTTGGTGAGACAAGATGTGAGGCTGCTCCAGATATAGGGAGTGATCTGGAGTGCTACTCTGGATATGGAAGCCAGACTGGGAAAGAGACCAAGTGGCTTAAGGCATAAGTGGTCAAAAGACAGTGGGTACCCAGCCATGTCTAGACCAGCTTTGGCACCAACTGGCATCAGTGAGTATAATTTAACAATTGGGAGTCAGCCAGGACACTAGACCGGGTGACCCATAGCATTGCAGCTGGTGTGGTTGAGGCCAAGGTTGAAACTGAACCCAGACCTGCCTGACCCTCCTCCCCAACAAAGAGTGGGCAATAGCACTCTAAGGGGCTCCAGAACACCCAGGGTGCGTACCAATGCTTGACTTTATGGCTGAGTTATGGGGTCCTATGCACCATAGTGTGTCTGAAGCCGCTAACCTCTTGCCCCAACCAGAAACTGAGGCATGTCTGGGTCTGCAAGTGGATGGAGCCAATAGTAGACCTAGCCCAGGCTAGGCAAACTCCAGGGGAAAAAAGAAGGGCCTGATAGTAAGTGTGGTAACTTGCAATTAAGTGGAAGAGTAAATGACTCAGAATACCGCATTCCTCAACCATTCTGAAATGAGTTTACTGTAATTCCAGATAAAAACAAAACTTTCAGAGCGGATACTTAGAGACTTGAGGCAAGGTTGGTTTATTTTTTTCTACAGTTTCAATATAATTCAGCACTTTCACTTTGCAAAGATAGACCTGGACTTTACGTGGTCTGCAGAATGCTGATTCAACATCAGGGTAAACCAGTGGTGCAATCATGACATGAAACAAGACTGGTGGTTGTCAGGGTTTTTAAATCTCCTTCCTTGGGCTATCCCACGATCTCAGAAAGCTCTGCCTTTATCAGAAATTAGGGCCCTTGCTGAAACAGAGGTCTGGAAATGGAACCCGTTTTTAAGAGGATTTGCTCCTCAGCTTATAAGGGGTGGAGTAGAGCACTGCTTTAGCTTCGGTCTTCCCCTGCTGTCCTCCAGTACAAATGACAATGGAATGGCTGATGAAAAAAGAAATGGGGAAGGAAGAAGGGTGAAAAGAGGAAGAGCGATGGGGGAAGAGGGAGGGTCCACAAGGAAGGCTCACTTTGACATCCTTGGAAGCACTTGGTTCATTTCCAAAACTCCAACTCGAGGTACTCCCGGAAAAGAAAAGGGCTTGGGTTCTTCCAAATGTCTGATTGGGTGGCTTTTATCTGGCTTGATTCTACCGTTCCTTTGCAATCAAACCGTGGATTTAATTCTTTCTCAGGTGAAACACAGAGACGAAAGTTCTACCCTCTTCTCCACAACACAATGCAGCAGCTGCCCCCTTACCCCCACCACACTTCAAAGCACCAAACTGATGTTGTCAACATACTTATCGTAAGTCAAATCTGCTGTGCACACCAGTAAACAGTGCTAGTAAGCCAGGTGTAACCAAATCAGATTTTTCAGCCTTGACTTCCAATGGTGAGAACAACTATGTGCTGACAGATGGGAAAAATGATGAGGCATGGGTGCCGGGCCCCTACCCTCTCAGAAGATGGAGAACACTGTTGAAGTCTGGGATGAGGATGAACCTGCGATCAGTAATAATCCGGTGGTCCTGAGGGACAGGAGAAACCAGGTGACATCACATTTTGGAATTCCACAGGGTGGCCTCAGGGTGGTCCTGGTGGGTTCTCTGCATTTTCTCTACAAGAGTGGATATGAACTCTGGCACAGATAAAGAGAGAAGGTGTGAGGGGCGCCTGGGTGGCTCAGCTGGTTAAGCATCCAACTTCCACTCAGGTCACGATCTCATGGTTCGTGAGTTCCAGCCCTCATCAGGCTCTGTGCTGACAGCTTAGAGCCTGGAGCCTGCTTGAAAAGTTCTGTGTCTCTCCCTCTCTCAGCCCCTCCCTGCTTTCTCTCTCTCTCTCTCTCTCTCTCTCTCTCTCTCTCTCTTTAAAAAAAATAAACATTAAAAAAAAATTAAAAAAAAAAAAAAAGAGAGAGAGAGAGAGAAGGTGTGAGAAATGACCTGTACCTGGCTGATGGGAGCTGAGCCCTGTCTGAAGCCTCAGGCAACAACTCCCAGTCTGAGCCTTGATTCTGGACTTCCCATGAATGTACTAGCACAAAGAACCTAGAGAAAGCATGTCATAGCCTGTAAGCGGGTGCTAGCTTTCTGTCCGGTGTAAAATTGTCTGCAAGAACCAACCTGTGTTCTGGACAGATGGAGAGTAACTGGAACCATATAGGATAAGTAAGTGGAATTGTAGGTGATTTCGATTTCCTTAAAAACTTTTGATCGTTTCAAATTTCCCCCCAACCACTGAATCAAGAACCTCACATTTTAAATCAAATCATTGATCTGAGCCTTTTCTTTCAAGGGTTGAAAAATTTTGTCAAAAGCATATTTTGGGGGAGACCATCTTCTTCGGTAAGTTTATCAAATGATCCTGGGGGCTTACCTAGTACTTTAAAAATGAGGAAGGAGGCCATTTGTCATTCGTTGATGATCACCATCCTTCTTGCTGCTGATCTTGAGCTGTCTTTGCGACACTGAATACCAGATGGTCTCACTTCACGGTGGCCCTCTGTGCTGCGTGCAAGCTTTATCACAGACATTCTCCTAGGGTTTGAGGCTGTGGCATGTAGGGTCCAAGCATTCTAGTGTCTCTGTGTCTGGGATGCTGTGTGCAAGGGAGACAGAAGTTTCAAGATAACTCCAAACCTCCACCCCCCTTTATAAGGCTGGGAAATCAACCTCCAGGGTTTTGGTCTTTGCCCCGTTGCTACGGTTTGAATGTTTGTGTGCACCTCGAATTCCTATGCTGAAATTGTAATGCCTAACGTGATGGCGTTAGGAGGTAGGGCCTTTGGAAGGTCATGAGGGTGGGCCCCTCATGAATGGGATTATTGTTCTTATAAAAGTGACCCCACAGAACTCCCTTGCCCCTTCTACCGCGTGAAGACACAGGGAGAAGTTGGCAGTCTGCAGCACCCCACCATGCTGGTACTCTGATCTTGGATTTCTAGCCTCTAAAACCGAGAAATAAAGGTTTGTTGTTTATAAGCCACCCAGGCCAAGACTGCGACATCCTTCTAACTGGGCTCCTCGACATCAGCTCCTGTTTCTTCAGCTCTGGGCCAGTGCAGTGTAAGTCCTTCTCTTCAGCCCTGTATTGGTTTGCCTGAGCTGTTACCACGAAATGCCACAAGCTGGGTGGCTTAAACAACAGAACCTCATTGTTTCGCAGCTCTGAAAGCCAGAAGTCTTGAGATCGAGGTGGGGTTGTTTCCTTCTGCAGGCTGTGAGGGAGAGATCTGTTCCAGACCTCTCTCCTTGGCTGGTAGTTGACTTTCATGCTGTGTCTCTTCCTTCTGTGCATAACTCTGTGTCAAAAAATTTCCTCTTGTTATAAGGACACCAGTCATATTAGAATAGGGCCCACCCCAACATTCTCACTGTAACTTGATTTCTTCTGTAAAGACCTGCTTTCCAAAGAAGGTCATAGTCTTCGGTACTGGGAGTTAGAATTTCAACATACAAAGTTTTAGGGGGAAACCATTCAACTCATAACATGCCTAAACATAAGACAGGGGGGTGGGTGAAACTGAAAACTCAGACTTTTTTAGAAGCTAAACTTTACTTTTTAAGAACAGTTTTATGTGACGGGAAAATTGAAAAGGTAGGACAAAGTTTCCACATGCCCCCTCACCTATTTTCCCCTAGTTAATATCACACATTCTGATGGTGCATTTGTTAGTTAACGAAAACAATATTGATACATTATCATTAACCAAAGTGCATCCTTCACTCAGATTTCTCTGGTTTATGCCCTTTTTCTATTCCAGGATCTCCCCAAGGATGTCACCTTACATTTACTTGTCATGTCTGCCTAGGCTCCTCCTGGTTGTGACGGTATCTCAGACTTTCCTTGTGTTTGATCACTTTTGATGACAGTTTTGAGGTGAACAGATTAAGTATTTTTCAGGATATCCCTCTATTGGAATTTGTCCAGTGTCTGATGTTTTGTTCCATAATTAGACTGGGGTTATGCACCTTTAGAGGTAGATCACAGAGGTAAAGTGCCATTCTTGTTATGTTGTGTCAAGAGTACATCCTATTAACAGGATTTGTCACTGTTGGTATTGACCTTGACAGCCCAGTGGAGGTTGTGTTTGTCAGCTTCATCACTGGGTAGTTGTTCTTCCCTCCCTCTCCCTCCTCTACCTTTTGGAAAGACGTCTCTATGTACCACCTACACGTATGGAGTGGAGATTTATGTGCTCCTTCTTCAAAAGTGGAGTACCTACATAAATTATTTGGAATTTTTCTGCAGAGGCAATTTCTGTCTTCTCCCTATTTATCCAGTCATTGGTTTATATCGATATGGATGCATGGATATTTATTTTATACCTCGGGTTATAATCCAATACTACTTTATTTTGTTGCTCAAAGTCTTCTGGCTTTGGCCATTGGGAGCTCATTCCACTCGTCGTGTGGAGTCATAGTCACCTACTGGCCACTGATACCCTCCCTCGGCAGGTACCCTCCCTCCCGCAGCTGCTGCTTCCAGCTGTTTGTCTTAGCTCCTCCCGGTATCCGTTTCTGTTCTGTCTTACTTTCCAGTGCCTCACCCTCCCCACACCCAGCTTTGGGTCTCCCTCATTTGAGCCCCTGAGGGGCAAGTGTACCACAATCACCACCATATCCCCTCAATCATTACCTTTCTCCGTGAGGAAACCCTTCAGTCTCCTTAAATAGCATTTCCATAGCATATTCCACAATACGATCTGTGAAAATAGAACTCCAAGGTCGAGTTATGTGATCTCCATCTCTTTCAGATTCTTGACTCCTATTAACATATTATAGACATGTTGCCAGTAAGGAAACCAGTTTTGCTCTGCAAATATGCCCACGGAGCTGTTTTTGCCATCGTTGCTGCCATTGTGCCGCAATGCCCACGGGGGGGGGGGGGGGGGACACTGCCCTTACTGCTGGGAGGCAGTGCCCTACAGTGGCTAAGCGCTTTGATATGGAACCACGTTGCCTGTTACTAGACACGTGACCCTATGTGAGTTACTCGATCTCATGTTCATCTGTAAAATCAGGCTGATCATAATATATCGCTTGATAAGGGCAAAATACAGTCATTGAGGCAAGGTGCTTAGAATAATAACTAGAATATTATATCCATTCAATAAGTGACAGTTGTTATTATTATTTTTCTTATGCTCTTCTGGGCCACCTTCAGTTCGGTAGTGTGCAATGTCTTCAAAGTACTCTGCCTTGGCAATAACTAACATCCGGGACTGGCAATCCTGTGCGAACATTTTAGCTAATTTCCCTATAATTTATGATCTTATAAGTGTATACAGTAAAGCCCCTTTGTCACATTTTTGCTCACTTATGCAACCTGAAGAAGTTTTCCCTGCATTTTTTTTAGTCACTCAAATATTGCCTCAGTTAAAAAAAAAAATCTATGGTGGTTGGGGAAAAAGTCAGCTTGCACCTCTCCCACAAAACAGATGGGAAATGATTCAGAACAAGACAGTCACTAGAGGTACAAATAGTGCCCTTTCTTTCGGGAAAAAGAATGACTTCTTTTTTTGTGCTTATGCCAATGTCTGGGATAAAATTAAATTAGTCTTTGTTTATTTCCTCTTTCCCACATTATCTTCAACTGTCTGAGGACTCTGCCTACTCTAAGTCAGCATCCACCTGGTGGAGGTTGTAGCTGAAAGGAGCAAAAACACTTCTCTTAGAAACAAAGAAAAAAACAAAGAAAGACAAAATCTCCAAAACAATAAATTTGAAAACCTGCCTCGTTCCTAACTACAAAGTCACACGACAATATATTCTCTTATAGATAAGGCTTAAGTTCCCAGTGACTATCAGCCCAACCTCAGGACACTTGTCAGTTTTCATTTACACACACACACACACACACACACACACACATACACACATACGTCATTGTCTTGTATTTGCTTTCATGTAATTTGCATACCATTTTATTTTTCAGCCTATGGTCTGACTGAAAAATGTCTTCCATATATTGACTTCAGTGATTCGCATGTTAGCCTTTATCATTCACAGCTGTAACTTCTTCCAGTAAAAACACACTCCAAGTATACATAACTAATACCATTAATTAATACCACAGATAGTGACAACCTTTGCTCATTAGATTGCTTAGGTCAGTGGTTCTCAAACTTGTTACATATTAGACTCACTTGGGAAGCTTTTACAACTCTTAATGCCCAGGCTTCACCCCGCGCCCATGAAGTCAGAATCTTGGGAGTGGGGAGGGGGGTGCCGGAGTTAGTAGTGTAAAAAGGTGACCAGGGATTTCCAACGTGCAGCCAAGTTTGAGAACCTGAGCTTTAGGAGATGTCTGGATCCAGTCTCCACAAGCCTGATTCTTGGAGACTCCTCATTTGAATCTACAGATAGAGAAGTTCTGAGCTGGGTCTGCCCAAGCAGATCAGGGGAATCGGCCCTTTAACTCTGGTCACCACCAACTCTGGTCTTTTTGTCTCAGCCCAAAAAGAAGAGCTGAGAAATAGCTTTTTATTGTCACTTCTTTAAAAAAAAAATTTTATGTTAATTTATTTTTGAGAGACAGAGAGAGACAGGTCATGAGCAGGGAAGGGGCAGAGAGAGAGAGGGAGGCACAGAATCTAAAGCAGGCTCCGGGCTCTGAGCTGTCAGCACAGAGCCTGATCATGGTGCTTGAACTCACAGACTATGAGATCGTGACCTGAGCCGAGGTCGGACACTTAACCGAATGAGCCACCCAGGCGCCCCTGTCCTTTCTTTTCAGATATTTTGGAAATACTGTAACAGTTTCCTTCTGACCTATCAATAAAACTTTGGGGAATAACTGGGGATCCGTATGGAGGGTCTTCCAGAACCCTGGGATTAGTCCACAGAATTACTCATTTAGATGCTGTGTTGGTGACAATACCAGACATCACAAATAGCACTAAAGTATGGAACTATGGATGCCCAGTTTAAATAGGAAATAAAGGGGAAATGACTTAAAACATTATGGGAGGCATTACAGTGAAGAACAAAAGCAAGGACATGAGTTTAGACAAACTCATTGAAATACGGCCCCACCAGTGATCCGTAATCTTGGTCAAATTACTTAATCTTTTTGAGGCTGTTTCCTCATATGTAAAACGGGCATCATATTTCACATCCAAATATTTGTCGTGATGACTGGTGAAAATTTTCTGAAAGTCCCTAACAGTTATTGACACATAGAGGCATTCGACAAATGCTATTTGGTATTTCAATTCCGAAGACTAAAAATAATCCAATACCCAGTTGTTGGGTGGTCTAAACATGATTTAAGTATTGATTCCTGCCCCCCACATTTGCGTTCCACAATTTTAAGAGAGGTGAAGTGATCCACAGGGACAGGAAATAGATTCTCTACCTTAGAGGTGCTTAACAGCAGAAGGGAGTAGGCAGACGTGACATATTTAAGTTCTATCTGTCTTCACTACACCTGGTTCTAACACGCACTAATTTCAATTTACCAGAGTTTACATAAATAGCGCCAGATCTCAACAACACATGGCAAAATTTTTTTTTAACATTTATTTATTTTTGAGAGACAGAGTGTGAGCAGGGGAGGGGCAGAGAGAGAGGGAGACACAGAATCCGAAGCAGGGTCCAGGCTCTGAGCTGTCAACACAGAGCCCAACGTGGGGCTTGAACCCACAGACTGGGAGATCATGACCTGAGACAATGTCAGATGCTTAACTGACGGAGCCACCCATGCACCCCATCAACAACACATTTTAATGTCAGCTGCTATGCTGTGTTAACTATGAGCGATTGTATAAATAAGCAATTGTTTGCTAGTCCTTCATTCCACAAATCCCTACATAAGTAACACGTACAGTATGATCATGAAGGGTCACGTCACTTCTTTCTAAATCTGCTGGTCACCGAGCCTCTGTTGTTAGGTTCACACGCAGACAGCAAAGCCTGTAGTTGTATTGCTTCCCTGTCTCTCGGTGAGCAACTTGGGTGACATTTTCCAAAAATGCACAACCAAAAGAAGGAATTGGCCAACAAAGGAGAAAGCGTAACAAGGAAACAAAACGAGATAATGTTGGGATTGAATTCTAAGTGAACATAAACAGAAGAAATAGCTGAACGTAAGAGGTTCTGGATCTGCAGCCAGAGGAACTTAGTGAAGGCGAACTTATTGCCATAAATGAGGAAACGTTTGTGATAATAAAGATAGACGAAGATATCCCTGAGGAAGCAACACTTTACACGAAAGAAATCTGCAGGAATCTTTTGCAACACCGAAAGTGCAAAGGAGAAAACGTGAGAAACTGACCCAGACTTAGAAAGAGTGTGACAATTTTCCTCTGCCTAGAAAAGAATGCTTGTTCCACCTCATAAATTGTATGATGAGGGGAGAGGCTCTGAGCACAGGGCTCTTGATGAGTTTTTGGCCAAGAGTGAAAACACTTCAATCTGCAAATGTTTCTAATGTTTTAAATTTCCATCTACTGGGGCACCTGGGTGGCTGAGTCGGTTAAGCTTCCAACTTCAGGTCATGATCTCACAGTTCCCGAGTTCGAGCCCCTCGTCGGGCTCTGTGCTAACAGCTCGGAGCCTGGAGTCTGCTTCGGATTCTGTGTCTCCCTCTCTCTCTGCCCCTCCCCTGCTCGCGCTCTGTCTCTCTTTCTCCCTCAAAATAAATACACGTGAAAAAAAATTAAAAAGTTACCATCTACCAAACGAATATTACTTTCGCTATTTTTTCATAACCCTGTATGAATTGACAGTAAGAATTTTTAACATTTTGACAAAAAAAATTTAAATATCACAAACCAACGTAATTTCCCCCATTGATTATTACCATTGACTAGCACGTTTTCAGTTTGCATGGTAGATTTTATGGTCCCACGTTACCATGAAAAGCCTGCACTTCCAAGAGGTATGAAAGAGAACTTGTAGTTGAGTGCGATTAAGTGCAGGGAACAGGAAACTTGGTTCCTCCCTCTGCTACTTCTGGAGAAAGCAAACGCGAACACCTGTGCCTCTCCAAAAGCCACATGGGAGAGGAACCTTATTTGGAAAAAGCCCTAAATGGAAAACTATTCAGATTTGTTCTGAAGCTTAATCCTTTCCTAAGAATTTTTTTTTTAAGTCTGTGCTATGAATTATTGCATCTGCTTCCATAGAACCTTTCACTTCCAGAGTCGCAGGCAGGATTTGGTGACAGTCCATGCGGAAAGCACTTGCATCGCGCCTGGTAGATAGTCGGTGTTCAACAAATTTTCATAATTATTATCGTGAATCTTGTCGTTGGACTCGAGGGTGACAAGTGTCCCAGTTTGCCCAGGACTGAGGTGTTTCCTGGAATGCAGGATTTTCAGTGCTGAAATTAGGACAGACTCAGGCAATCCAAGATGGTTGGTCACTTTATTTGACTCTCTTGGCTCTGGGCCGGACAAAATCCTGAAGTTACTGTAAGAAATTCTCTTGGGATTTAGAAAGTAATTAGAAGAGAGAAAAACCCCTCATGCGTAGTTTCTAGATTCGAACTTTAGGTTAGAAAAGGGACAGTAGCCCATGCTTCAATACTGCACAGGATGCTCTATAATCCATCCCAGGTAGATTTTCTTTTAAGCTTATAAGGAAAGAAAATAAATAACATATTCAGTTGATAAATATCATGCACCAGGCACTCTGCAGAAGCTGAGGGAAGAACTGGTTCAATAAGACTCATTTCCTAGTGTATAGAAGCTTACATTTTAGAAAGGGAGACCACCTGTTACGTGTATCTCGCATGACCAAGAAACCACCCTTTACAGAGAGCTGACACTGTGCAAGGTGCTTTAGACAAGTGGTCTCATTTAGTCTTCCTGAAAACCCCACCAAGGTAGTATTATTCCATTTTACAGATGAGGAAACTGATGTTCAGAGAGTTCGCGTTGTGCAAAGTCACAAAGCTAGTCGCTGTTATAACTGATCTCAGGACCAGGTTTGTAGTGGCTGAGAGCATGGGCTCTGGAGTCCACAAATCTGCACTTGAATCCTGATTTTCACTGACTTGCTATGTGGCAAATGCCAGTGAGCTGCTGTTTCTTCCTCCACAAAAATGGGACTGATGATAACATCCACTTTTGAGGGTCATAAAGATTAAATGAGGAATGCACTTAGCATGTGCTTGATACATAGTAAATGTTCAACAAAAATTTATCATCATCACCATCATACCCAAACCCACGTATTTTCCCTCTAATGGGGGGGCATCTTCCTTTTCTAGGGACATCCTGGAAGGAAGGAGAATCAACGAACTGCTTCAAGAGTTCAGGAGTGAGGAGAATGTTTCAATCTGTGATGATAAATAAAGACCTCTTGCAACATTGGAACTTTATCTTCATGGGTGGATGGATGCTCCATAGGTTGAGGTTAGGGCAGGGAGCATATACCAGGCTGAGGGAAGGATTTTAGCTGAGGCAAAGAATCAGCAAAGCATCATCAATCTGGGGAACCGTATCTGTTGGTGGTTAGAGGATAGGTTTCTTGTAAGGAAACAGGTGGAGGCAAGGCAGGAAAGAGTGAAAGCCTGGGGTGCCTGGGTGGCTCAGTCAGTTAAGCAACCGATTTTGGCTCAGGTCATGATCTCATGGTTTGTGCGTTCGAGTCCCGCATCCTGCCCTGTGCTGACAGCTCAGAGCCTGGAGCCTACTGGGGATCCTGTGTCTCCCTTTCTTTCTATGCTCCTTCCCCACTCGTGTTGTCTCTCAAAAAAAAAAAAAAAAGAGTGAAATCCTCACAACTCAGGGGATGTTTTCTGGAAGCATTTTGTGAACTTTTCTTTCATAAGCTGCTCTCACTTAGGTCGATAACTGCTTCACCTGGGCTTGCTCCTTCCTGGGGCCGTTCCCCTTGACCCTGCCAATTGCTGAGTCATCTTCATCCCTCTGACACAATGTGCTGGAACCATGGTAGCTGTGCTCCCACTCTCCCAGGGCATTCTCAGATAAGCTCCCAAGCCCTGTTGACAGGCTGGGGGTGGGGGTGGGGGTGGGGGTGGGACCCAGGCTGAAAGAGAGCCACAGTGGATTAGACTGTCTGGAGAAGGAAGGGAAAGAGAGCCCTTGTTTCTCAAGATGGACGAGTTACAGGTGTCTTGGCTTTTTCTAGAGGGTTGAAGCAAATTAAAACAAAACAAAACAAAACAAAAACAGAACAGCCCGTGGCATGCATTTCTCAGAAGCTCTGTTTCTGGAAAGATGGTTCTTAGTGATCATAGGAAACTTAGAAGGAAGAGCTGTAACAGAAAGGGGGGATGCCTGGGAGAAATCTCTGGGAAGAATAGAAGGGAAGGAATAAATTCAGTGTCATGACCTAGAGGACAAGAGGTGGCCTCCCGAGGCGCCTGGGTGGCTCAGTCGGTTGAGCGTCCGACTTCGGCTCAGGTCATGATCTCACAGCTCGTGAGTTCGAGCCCTGCATCGGGCTCTGTGCTGATGGCTCAGAGCCTGGAGCCTGCTTCCAATTCTGTGTCTCCCTCTCTCTGCCCCTTCCCTGCTCATGCTCTGTCTCTCTGTCTCAAAAATAAATAAAAACATTAAGAAAAAAAAATTAAAAAAAAAAAAAAGAAGTGGCCTCCCACTGATGTAGGCAGAAATAAGTTGCTCTGCCTGGAGGGTGTTACGGGCTAAATTGCATCCCCGTCAAAATTGTATGTTGAAGATGTAACTGTATTGGAGAGAGGGGTCTTTAAAGAGGTGATTAAGTTTAAATGAGGTCATTGGGATGGGCCCTAATCCGATGTAACTGTTATTCTTATAAAACAAGGAGACTAGGACAAGTGCACAGAGGAAAGACCGTGTGAAGATGAAAATAAATTTTCTCCCCCAGTGTGGGCCCAACAACCTGTGTAAGCTGTGTGTGGCTCCTCCCGGGGCAGCCCCGAAGCAGGGCTCAGCATTGCATCCTCTCCCTCAATGTGAGCGAACCATCTAGATTCACTGAGGATTGGACGGTGAGGAGGCCGAGGGGGGGAAAGGGGGAAGGGGGAGGGGGTTGTGGGGGAGGGGATCCCATCACACACCAAACAGTAAACAACGTCATCAGTGACCCATTGAGATTCTGTCTCTTAGGCCTCCCCACCCTGGATCTTCTCTCAACATTTTCCTCAAGTAGACCGGGATCTCCCCACTCGTTTACGCGGCATAATTCAGCATGATTGGTTTTGCCCATCAATTGTAGGGCCACCAATGCAACAGCTCCTGGAGGCTCAGCCTCTGTGCTGACTTCCCAAAGCCTTGTCTCAAAAAAAGTTCAACTTTCATAGGAGCATATTCTGCTTCTAAGGAAACTACCTTCCTTTTCTGTATGTTTATGTCTTCTAGTGGGCAAGCCTGTGCCACCTTTGACTCATCTCTCAGACTTTTCTCTATGAGAAGTGTGGGAAGAGAAAACAGGACATAAGACATGGCTTTACCTGGTGGCTCATGGGGAGGGGTCCCTGCCTGGCCAGCCTGGGATGAAGAGGGGCTCAGACAGGAAGGGCAGTGACCATCCTGGAATCTAAACAGCTGAGTGAGGAAACAGGATCTGGAGAAGAGTCCATCTGGGAAAGGAGAGGGGAGGTTGGCCATGAATCTGAGGAAGGAAGAGACAGTGTAAAGATGCTGAGGTGGGAACAAGCTGGCAGCTTAAGGGGAGCAAGAAGGCCAGGGAGTGAGCAATGGCAGTGAGCACAGGGGGCGGAGAGGAGAGATAGGCAGGGGCGCGTAAGGGGGCTTCACTCAGCACCTCATCACCTCCGGTCCCTAAACCCGTCCTATGCCTCTGAACCACATTGCTCAGTCATGTCCCCTGAAAGCATCCCCTTCCACTACCCCTACTTCCTCTTCTTAAGTAACTTCACTCACAGGGAGGATCTCTCTATTTCCTGGTGAAATCTAAGGGTGTTGTTTGTTTGTTTCTATTTTGCTATAAACACTCCCTTAGATCTGATTTTCAAAGTTGTATTCACACAGCCAGGAGTAACCACAAGTCTTTTGAGTCTCTCACAGAGGGGTCTCTGGACTTCCTGTGGATGTGTGCTCAAAAACTTTCCATATGGATCCCACCATCTGCTCACACCATCGTGTGTACCTTTGTGGGCCAATAGGCATTCTGCCACAGAGAGACTTCTGTGGCTTTGAGGTCTCCCTTATACCAGACCCTTGCAAACTTTCCACTAATTTGCTGCTTCTCTACCCCTGGGGTTGGCTGGGTCTGCAGTGCTGCTGCATAGGGAATCTGCAACTCAACGTCTCCCTTGTGGTCCTTGCCTTGTATTTTCTCCCACTTGCTGTGTCCACTTGCTGGACAGTCAGTGCCACAAAGGGACTCCAGGTGCCAAGTAAACCCACAGCAGCAGGTGAGGCTGGGGCTAGGGACTGGGATTCTCTGCAGTGGGTCTCCTTCCACCTTCCAAGACAGTATCTGATTTCTCAAGGATTGGGATGTATCCATCGAGGCCAGCTTACACATCATCCTTCCACCTGGATTTTATGAGCGAGTTTCTTGGAGAAAGTGCTCTTAATGTCACATACTCTAGAGCTTGTGGATGACTTTCAAAGGCAGTCATGCCAAAGCCAGGGTCATTCAGAGCTCCCCTCAGTCCAGCATGGTAGATTTGAGAAAGCTTTGTGATGGAGCCAGTTGCCAGTTCAGCCTCCTCTCTCTCCAGCAGTCAGGTTGAGGGTACCCACATGGCTCTCTTCTCAGAGATTGGTACAATCTGAGCTGAAGCTGGTTCCTCCGCCTTAAAAGTCCTGGGTGGGACTCAGAACCGTAGCCCAAGTATGGTTGACTTCTCACAGGAAGCCCTGGTTTTGCCCCAAGCCAACCACATATTTGTCAACACATTTTCATATTTCTAAAATGAAATATAGAGTAATATATAAGACATAGAGTAATGTAGATTATACTGAGAATTTAATGAGGAGAAGAAGAAAAGAGTCTACATCTTAATATGATCCCTACCCACCGGTCTCCCCCGAAAAAGAGTTTACCTTGCAGCAAACAACAAAACTCTACTGACCACTTTGGCTTTCCACACTTCCAGCCAATTAGTTCCCTCTTCAGCCATCAGCTGCTTGGTGTCCCCACCCCAACTCCCCAGTCCTCTCTCTGAATACTTTTTCCCATGTGTATTCTGCAGTTGTTTGATGTAGAAATTCCTTCATGCCAATGAAGCCAAATTGGTGGTTAGTGCTGTTCAAATT
This sequence comes from Felis catus, assembly GCF_018350175.1. Taxonomy (NCBI): domain Eukaryota; kingdom Metazoa; phylum Chordata; class Mammalia; order Carnivora; family Felidae; genus Felis; species Felis catus. Next base: position 173,056,442 of record NC_058371.1, read on the forward strand.
TTCTGCAGGCTTGTTAGAATCATTCTCAAGGTGTCTTTGCTCCCTATACCCACACTGTCTCTGTTGCTTCCAAGTTCTTCCATCTGTCTGGTTGGGCCGTTAGTCTTTGGTCTCTGCCTTTCACATCAGTTTTGCTCAAATGTCTGACAATCTTTGATTGTCTATTTATAGTTAAGAGTGAGGCCCTAGAAAAGTGATGAAAGCTTTGTGTGTCTGCACAGGATTTATTGATTTGTAGGCTTTACCAAAAGTGACTAAGTGGGACTCACACGGGGGTACTCATCCATATATGTATTTCTATGTCTTTTCTACTGAAAGTTCTAGTTCTCTGGGAGTCAAGAGGAGAAAGACAGGTAAGGGTCTGACTGTACAGTGTGCATTTAACCCCCTCAATGTAGCAAGGAGCTATCTACTGCTTTCCTCTGTCCTCAATAGAAATTTCCTATTTGGTTTCTCTGGAGAATAAACCCAGGGCATAAGGCAGCTTCCTAGTTCTTCTGGGGGAAAGTAGGAATCTGGGTATCTGCTTATTCTTCTTCAAGGTTTTGGACCAATCCTGCTATTTCCAGCCCTACCTGTCACTGCGTGATTTCGAACCAGAGCTTCCAGTTTCTGAGTCTCTCCAGGGTGCTATGTTATGAATGGGTGTGCTTTTAGTAACACCATCCTCTGACCCAAGAGAACTAGATTTCAGCTTTCCTCTCTCTTTTTCACATTCTTCACATTCTTCACCTCTTTAAATTGGATGTCTAAAAAAAAATAATTCATCAATGGGTGATGAAGAGCGGGGGAGAAAGAGGGACTTTGGAAGGTTTACAAAGGAATTGACATTTTGACCAAGTCTTAAAGAGTCAGTGGATTTTGATTATTGTAAGATTGGCTGGAGTATTAGAATGTAGGAAAGAAAAGTCTAGGTCAATGAAAGCACATGTGCATATGAGGAGCAAAGTGACTCAGCTTAAGTGGTTTCTTGAAGGCAGCCACCACTTCGCAATCAGCTTTCCATAGGCAAAAGTTTGGGCATCTCTGGCCCATTTTTGTCTTGTCTCCTGTCTTTTTGTCTTTTTTCATTTTGATCTTTTAGAACACTTTAACTGTCAACTTAACGAGACTTAGAGATGGAGCAGTTAGAAATGCACTTGTTTAATCCAAGATTTCTCAACCTTGGCACCATTGACATTTGGAGCCAGAGGACTCTTGGAGGGAAGGAGCTGCCATGTGCATTGTGGGATGTAGAGCAGCCTCCTTGGCTTCTGCCCATTAGATGCCAATAGCTCCTATCCCCAGTTGTGACAATCAAAAATGTCTCCAGCCATTGCCATATATGCCTTGCTAGAGGGGTGGTTTGGAGGGAGCGGTAGTTGTCTAGTTGAGAACCACTGGTCTTGCCCATTGCTTTTTATTAGACATCTAGAAAAATAGATTCATCAGTGGATGGTGCACAGAGGGATGAAAAGGGGGCTTTGGAAGGCTTACAAAGGAATTGGCATTTTAACCAAGTCTTGAAAAATGAGTTGAAGTTTGAAGGTGGAAGATTGGCTAGAGCATTAGAATCTGGGAAAGGAAATTCTAGGTCAAAGAAACCACATGGACAAATGGGAGCAAAGTGATTTATGTTAAATGGTTTTCTGTAACCTCAGTGTGGAGTGTCTGTAGCAAGGGAAGAGTCTGTAAAGGTAGGAGGCAGATTACGAAGGTCTTGACTGCAAAGATGTGGAGGGTAGACCTGATCTGGCAGTGATCACATCTTTAATTTTGAACAATGACTCTAACCCTAGACAGTGAGACCCGAGTGCTCGGAGATGAGTTAGGTGACCACTCACTGCAGGTGTCAGGGGTGAGGACCCCTGACCCAGGCACTGGGAATTGCAGATAGAATCTTCGAGGGTCTTCATTTCTGAGACAGTTAATTAAAGGACCTGAAGGGGAACCAGAGGATGAGCAGTGGGATTAATGAAGCTCTCTGACATACACATTTGCATATTAAAAGAAAGAACTGTTTTCATTCAAGGAAAGTACCTTACCAGTGGGAATTTCAGGACGTTGATACCCCTACAACCACACCCATGAGACAACTTTATTGGTATGTTGTCAGCCCAGAGTCCAATTATAGCAATTGCCTATAACAAATAGCACTGATGCTTGAGGTTAAAAAGGGAACTAATGCTTCCTAATGAAGACCGTTTAAATTTGCATTTGAAGGCAAGGTGGTCCACAGAAGGGCTGAAATGCCTTCAGAGGGAACATCACTGCTGTCACCCTTGACACCTCAGCTCCTAATCTTAGTAAGAGAACCGGAACTACCCTTTTATCTCAGGTCTGCTTGGAAGATCAAGCCAACCTGGCTTTTTGACAGCTACTGCTTTTTTTTTTTTTTTAAGGTCATTGTAGAAACGGTTTCTGAATTACTTTGCTTTACAAGTAGCAACGTCATTTAAAGCAAAGCAAAGAGTAGTTAGAAATTAGTCAGAGATTTTGGAATTTGGGGGTTAAAGAGGCAACATTTACAGAGGTAGCCTCCCTAGACGTAACCTTGCAAACAACTTGACCCCCTCCCCACTTTCAAGTTCTCCCTGCTACCCCATCCTCCTCATTAGTGAAATGATGGGGGAAGTTCTAGTAAAAAGTGAACACTTCCTGATTTGAGTAAAATGAGAAAAAAGTACAGAAAGGAAATATGGTTTTGAGAGCAAAGGGGGAATTGACTAAATGTGAAATCCTTAGAGACTATATTAACTCGGGAGTCTCCCTGTTGAACTCCGTGCCACCGAAGGTTCTTGGAGACAAGGTACGGAGATCCTCACGCCAGGCAGTAGAGTGAGTCGGGTTGGATTTAAGTGTCTCCAGGCGACACCTTCAGCTGAGGTTTTATTTTCAGGCTTGGTTTCCCACTGGGAGGTGTATCATGCAATTGACTGCCACGAGGTTAGAAACTTGTTTTATCAATGAAGAAAATGACGGTGAAGTCTGAAGATTCTGGAAGCACAAATAATGCTAGCAGTAACTTGCTGCTTGAGAGGATAAACAGCAGCTAGTGGAGAATATGTGTTCATTTAATTTCATATTATCTCCTCTGAATTATACAGGATGAGAGCCGGATACATTTTAACAAATGATTCTCCACCCAAGCCTGTTCTGCTTGCATGCAAAATGCCCAAGACAGTTGGTAGGAGAAAAAAAAAAAAAAGAAAGAAAGAAAGAAGAAAGAAAGAAAGAAAGAAAGAAAGAAAGAGAAAAAGAAAGAAGAAAGAAAGAAAAGGTGATTTTCTACATTTTTTTAGTCCTTGTCTGAAGAGTTCGTCTTTTCTTTCAGCTTGGTTTTTATTTTGGTGCACTATGCCATAGCAATGGTACAATGCCCCACTGGTTGTGGGTGGGTGGAGATACGACAGCGTACATCTGAAAATTGCCCAACGCAAATTGATGGTCAGCATGAAAAGGGATTACGCCCCTTGAAATGTCTGTTTGCAATAACAGGTTGCCTATCAGGTAGGGTGCTGTTTTCTGAAAGCTGCTAATGAATAAGTAAACCTTATACAGATTTGACTTGGGAAGAAAACAAATGTTGGTAATGTTGGTAACAAATGCTATTTTAATGTTCCTCCCATTGCTCAGAAGGAGGGGAATCATTGGTTAAATAAAAGCCATAGGGTAAAAACCCAAATTTCTACATGGACTCAGTCCATGATTGCTAATCATCACTAGGCTTTTAGCTGGGTGGAGGACCATGTCTTTCATAGATACATTGAGAAGAGCGATGTTGCTAACTAAGTAGTCAATTTCTTTTTGTTCTTTTTTTTTTTAAAGGTGATTCTTTTTTTTTTTTTTTTAAGTTTTTGTTCTTGTTGTTCTTGTTGTTCTTGGTTCTTGTTTTAGTAATCTCTATGTCCAACATGGGGCTCAAACTCACAACCTTGAGATTGAGAGTCACATGCTCTTCCAACTAAGCTGTCCAGGCACCCATCTTTTCGTTCTTTTAAAATTTTGTACATGTTGGGCACCTGGGTAGCTCAGTCAGTTAAGCATCTGACTTCAGCTCAGGTCGCAATCTCCTGGTTGGTGAGTTGGAGTCCCACATGGGGCGAGCTCGTGTCCTGCATGGGGTGAGCATGAGCCCCGCTTCTTTCTCTCCCTTCCTCTCTCTCTCTCTCTCTCTGCCGCTCACTCACTTGTGCCCCACCCCAGAAATAAATAAATAAATAAATAAATAAATAAATAAATAAAATTCTCTACATGTTATTTGTTTACTAAATCAGTAAATCTTTTGAACTGTTTTCTTGTTCCTGTGATATCATGGGGTGTCTGATCGGGACTAGATCTTGACCTCTTGCAACATGGAAAACTGTCATTTGGTAGATTAAAAGCACTTTATGGCTGTTGGGTGGAGCCTGCAATCCGTCTTCGGTAAAGATTGGTTTGGGGGGCAGCTACTTTGTGGGACTCTTTGGCAGGCCCAGACACTGATATGATAGACATTAATGATGTCTAGCACTTAGGTTGTGCTCACCATGTGCCAGGCACACTTCTAAGTGCCTTATACGTATGTTAATATATATGTATAACATGGCCCTGTGTTGTGATATCCCCATCTTCTAGATGATGAGAGCAAGGCACAGAGATATTAAATACGTGATTTGATTGGCAGTACATGGTAGAGCCAGAATTCAAAGCCAGACTGATGCCAAAGTCTGCACTCCTAATACCATGCCTCCTCTTAAGTTAATGATGTCAGGGCAGACAAGGATGTTGCCAGTCAGGGGGATATGCACCAATGAGGACAAGCGTGTGGCCTATGGACTCCCAGAGATTCCCAGAAATAAGTGGGCCAGGGTGAAGCATGGGGAAGAGAACCCGGAGCTCTGTGTTTAAGTAAGATGGTGATTCAGACTACTATGGGAGCATTGAAGACTGGAGGAGTTAAGAATATCTGAGTTACATATTTTTGTAGTCTCAAATCTGAACTCTTGTTACTTATTTCTAAGCTGTAATCACAGGAGGTGATCAATGTAAGGAAAAGGATACAACTAATTATTTATCTGCTTATTCAATAAATATTGAGTGAGTGTCTACTGTCCTGTCTCTATCAGATAGCCACATGAGGCAGAAGACACTAGAACACTCCTCTGAAGGGACAAGCGGCCCTGAGCTCACTTCTCAGTGAGTGCCAGTAGCTCAAGTATGGCTCGCCTTTCTCTCTCCTCTCTGCTGAAACTTGTGTCCAGAGCATTCTCGTGAGTTCTGAGCATGGCTGCCCAAACAGTGAGTCATGGTCCCTGACAGAACTAGGAGATGCCAAGGGATCCCACAAAGCTGAGGGGACCCTGCCCATGGAGTGCAAGGAGGTGGGAGGGACTCGGGAAGCACTTATTAGAAAAGCTCCCCCTCCCCCACTACAGGTCTCAACACCTTACTGAGGGGTTGTTTCCTCTTTATTTATCCTCCATGGTGCAAATGTTCACATGTTTTACTCCAGAAATATTAATGGGTTTGATTATGTGGACCCGCTCAATCCCACCAGGTGTGAAAAGGTATGACATGTGCGCTAGATGACTCTGCCGGATGCCTTTTGTTCACCCAGACCCATGCTCCACACTTCTTCACCTTGCTCTGGCCCTGGGAGATGGGCTGTGTGGATTCTTCACTGGGCACCTCTTGCCCTCCAGCTTCTGGTTGGGATCGGCCAATGGGAGGCAGCAGCTGAGGTCAGAGACAGCAGGAGAGAGAGGTGGAGATACTTATTCCCCTGGCTGCCCTGCTACTGGGCCATGAGGTGATGGTGGCTCAGTTCCTCCATGAAAGACCACAGCTTTTGTCACACAGCCTCTCCTCTCCAGCCTCTCCTGGAAGCACAGTTACAGTCTTGTTTGGATTCCAGTAAGCCCTACCTCCTCTATCCCCTCAGGCCTATGAATTACCGATGTGATGGAATACTTAAAATATAAGATACAATTACAGCACAGAAGGCATCATCTAAAAATTCTCTAGGTTGTTGAGAATGGTGGAATAAGAGGAATTACGGCTTGGAACGTGAAGATAGTAATTCATTGTGTTCAGAAGAAAAAGGGAAGAAAGGAAGGGAGATCCAATTAAGTTCAGAGAACGATCATTGATTGAACATCTATCACAAGCCAAGATCACTCACATGCATCATCTTGCTAATTTCAACAAAGAGCCCTGCAAACTGTCCTATTATTTGAATACCATTAGAGATTAGGGACTTGGCTGTGCTCATGCAGCTAGGGACCATTGCTAGTTAAGTGGCAGAGCCTGCCCTTGACTGTGCACCTCAGGAAGGGATAACAATTAGTGCTTCTGCACTAGGCATCTCCCGGGGCACTGTTGGACTAGAGGAAAGGGGCACAGGAAAAAGGAGGCTGGGATATCACCGACAATGATGGATTCCAGATACTGGATCCTTTCCTATTCTGGCAGAGGGTAAGCGAGCAGGAAGGGGCCCAGGGAGGTCAGTTCTGGCGGGAGTGGTGGGGGGATGAAAAAGTGCAGAAAATGAGCAAACACTGAAAGCTAACCTCAAGTATATCCATGTAGAGTTTCCTTTGGTTCACCCTGCTTACTTTCCACTGTATCAAACAAGTAAAAGAGAAGGTCTTTATTTAGGTCCTTTGTTTAACGGAAACCATGAATGGGAGTACCGTCATCCCTATGGATACCTGGGAATGCCATGCAAACGTTATTTTATAGAAGCTTCATACTGAGAGGGTCTTAATTGGGACACCATTATCCTTTAGAATCAACTGTCAAAGAGTGGTCCTGTATTTTCAAGAAGGAATTAGCAAACGCTTCTTCCATTGAGAATTCATACTGTTCAGGGTGCCTGGGTGACTCAGTCGGTTAAGCAACTGACTCTTCGGTTCAGCTCAGATCATGATCTCCCAGTTTCCTGAGTTCCAGACCCGGATGGGGCTCTGTGCTCACCATGCAGAGCCTGCTTGGGATTCTCTGTCTTCTCCCTCTCTCTCTGCCCCCGCTTCCCCCCATGCTGTCTCTGTCTCTAAATAAATAAAGAAACTTAGACAAATTCTTTAAAAATAAAAGAATTCATACTGTTCTTCTGACAATAACCCCTGGGGCTGGAACTGTAGATAAGAGCACAGCTTTACGATCAGGCAGAACTGGGTTCAAATTCGATCTCATCTACGAAGTAAGTTAGGGAGTAGGTTGGCTACATAAGAGAAACTCAAAATAACAGAGGCTTCCGCCACAAAGAAGTCTGTTTCTCCTTCCTTAATAGCCTGAGGTAGGTGGCCTAGAAATGGTATAGGTATTCTACACGAGGAGGCTGTCAGGAACCAGCTCCTTCTATCTCGTTCCACCGTCCGTAGGACCACACCTTCAAATGTAAGGCACAAGATGTCTCACAACTTCATCAACATTCCAAGCAGCAGCATGGAGGAAGAGGAGACAGGTGGGGACTCTACTTCCCTTTAAAGGCAAGTCTGGGAAGTTACTGATATTCCACCACTTCCCCTCACGCCTCATGGGTCAGATCTTAGTCTCATGTCTGTATCCAGCTTCGAGGGAGGCGGGCAAATGAAGTCTCTATTCGAAAAGGCCACGTGCCCAGAAAATCAGAGGTCCTGTCCCTATGGGACCAGCTGTGCGACTTCAGGCTAGTCAATGAACTTCCGTGTCTCAGTTTCTGCATCTGTGAAACGGGAATAATAAAAGTCTACTTCAACAGAGGTGATGCGATGATTAAAGAGGAATGTGTTTAAGCACTCAATAAAGATCGCTGTAATTATTACTGGTTTACTGAGGCTGGGAGCGCTTCTGGCATCACCTGCCCCGCTTGCCAGGATTCAGATCCTGCCACTCCTTTTCAGTGTAAGCTCATGTTTGAATCCTCTAAAGACCTTTCTGGTCAGGGTTTAGTGACCAAAAAAATTACTTACCAGAAATGAAAAGCAAAAAGTACATTCCACATTATTCCTAGGAGAAAAGGAGTTGGCAGTGGCTTTGATTTCTCTCCCCATTCACCAGCTCGTAGAACAAGGATCGGGGTGGGAGACGGGGGAGAGGAGAGAGTGTGGTTCCACCTTCCGCTGCCCAGTCATGCCCAAGGCTTGCCTTTCATCTCGCAAACCCTGGGATCCACTTGCAAGCTCAGGTATGCCAACTCCCCACACAGAGCTTTTGCTTCCGTTCAGCACAGCCTGGCCCCTGTCCAGCCCACCACAGAGCCTGCCACAGTTAGCTGGAAGTTAAGAAAGAATTATGGTTAGACAATAATTTTTTTTACAATTGTCCAGACTGCCTTTTGCTGGCTTTGTTTCTCGAGGCTGGGTGATAATGCAGGTGCTAAATCGGACAGGAGGGAGAAGCTTCTTCCTTCCAGAAGTATGGCTTAGACCCTTGTTTGAGATTGCATTTGCACTACGATGTGGCTGATCCGTTTTAAAAGACCCTATAAAATATCTGGAGTTAAGAGAAGCTACCCGAGCCTCTCTGAGGGGTAATTAGGGCTGTGGCTTATAAAAGGCCAGCCCTCCATGCAGGTGTCCTAAAAGGCACTCTTGTTTTCAGGTAGCCACGGTTTCGCTGCACATCCTCAATTCCAAGTCAGCAATCTGCTGATTGCTTGTAGTCTGCTCAGTGCCAGGCTCTCCCATAGCCCTGGGGTCTCCCACCTTCCTGGGGTGGCTTTGTTGGTCTGCTTTTGTAGGGGAGCCGTCTAAGCACTTAGCACAGTTCGACCTCAGAGTTCCGTTGGCAATTCTTACTGCATTTCGGGACATTGTTTCCTTGCCCTGTTCCTCCTCATGGAAAGAATTATCTCCTTAACTTCATCACTACATCTGGCAGCAAAGACTGAGAGCCCAAGGCAGTTAAAAACATGCATATATTTTAAATTGACAGGGGCTCCAAGTTCTTCTTTTTGGCTATAAATCATCAAGGAATTCCTCAGCTGGAAGGGTTCCATTCTTAACACACAAAGATGCTAATGAAAGATGTTATAAGTCAATAGCTTTTCTTATTTCCATCTCTCTTTCCTTCCCTTCCCTTCCCTCCCCCTCCCCTTCCTTCCCTTCCTTCCTTCCTTCCTTCCTTCCTTCTTCCTCCCTTCCTTCCTCCCTTCCCCCCTTCCCTTTCCCTCCTCCCCTCCCTCCCTTCCTTCCTTCATTTCTCACTTTTTCTTTGCTTTCCTTCTTTCTTTGGGTGTACATAAATCACTGTGATTGCAATAAACAACCCAAAGGTTTTGGGGTTTTAGTGAACTAAGGTTTACTGATCATAGCTAATTACTAGTGTGTCCTCACTACAGTAAACTTACTTGTTGCCCTCTGCACAGTTAAGGGAACCAAGATGAATTCAACTCCACACTCTGGTTATCCACAACGAGGACCTATCCCTTGACACGCATCACTTAGAGCAACAACTTTGGTTTTCCAAATTGATTCAGTGTCTCTCAATTCCATCTGGGTAATAGAAGTTGTAATGTAAAACAAAGGCAAACTCTGGTTCCTGCAGAGTAAAAGGGGCTTGTGCAAAATTGAAACCATTCCTTTTCAATGTAGTTTATTTTCTGACAACAGTTTTAAGAATCTCCATTTGTGATACAAGGAAAGCTAGCACAAGGCAGCAAAGATTCCCCCCCCAAAATCCTTTAATCTTTTTATGTTGATTCTTTGCCACTTAAACCTAAGGGAATAACTTGGCTTCAGTATAATTGCAATGCATTACCATAACCTGTTGCTAGGTGTGGTCTCAAAACAGGTTTTATTTCCTATGTATGCCCTTTGATAATAAAATAACATGACCCTTCTAGTAATTAGTAATGCTTTTCAACAATCACTCATAGAAGGAATTGGCATAACCCTGCAAGTCTAGTTACGTTTCGAATAAGTATTTGTTCATAGATACAGGGACGATGTTATAGGCTTGCAGAAATAGTATACTTACCAACATAGAAACCAATAAAACCCCAGTTGGAAAGCGTCTCATTCTGCTGTTGGATTCAAAAGCAAATGCCTAGAAAAAAGCAATCTGTCTTTTTAATGTTTTGCTTATTAAAGAAAAATGTCTGATTTCCTCAAAGAAATGAGAAACATTAAACGCAACATAAAGATTCTGGGTAACTCGAAAGAACTGCAAAACAGCTCTTCTAAACTCACAGAAATTGGCTTTAACTATTTTCTTTTTTATTCTAGAAAAAAGAAGACCATTTGCTATGATGTGGCAAAATAGCCCATGCGGTATTATTCAAGGAACAGGGAGAATCAATTTAGTTGATTTTAATATTGAAAAGTTTGCAGGAAATGCTCATAATTTAAACTGAAGTGAAAGAAAGCAAAATATTATCAGCCCTTTTTCGTAAAAACCAGAAAAATGTGTATTAAAAATTTGACAAAATAGACACAAAAATGTTAGTCTTTGTTTTTTCTGGATGCTGCAATCACTTTTTAAAAATTTTTAAAATCTTTACTTATTTTTGAGAGATAGAGAGACAGAATCTGAAGCAGGCTCCAAGCTCTGAGCTGTCAGCACAGAGCCTGACATGGGGCTTGAACCCACAAACCGTGAGATCACGGCCTGAGCCAAAGGTGGATGCTTAACCAGCTGAGCCACCCAGGCGCCCCTGGATATGGCAATCATTTATTGGTGATACTGACTTTCTTCGTTGTTTTGTGCCACTTTCCATCCCCATGATGATTAGATTATATATTTTAAGAGATAAGTATTATTTTAAGAAAACAGATTAAAATAATGCAAGGCCTTCTTACCAATAGAAATAAAATAGAAAAAAAGAAAAAAGAAAAACTTGTTGCTTTGGGAAAGTGAAACTTGGAATATTTTTTTTTCTTTCTGTGTTCCAAGAGTTAGCAAACGTTTCCATAAAGGGTCAGGTAACAAATATTTTATGCTTTGTGGGCCATATAGTATGTTACAGCAACTGGGCCCACCCATTAGAGTACAAAAGTAGACATACACAATACATAAATGAATGGGCACAGCTGAGTTCTAAAATAACTTCACTTTTTGACACCAACATTTGAATTTCATATATTATAAAACATTATTCTTCTTTTGATTTTTTTTTTTCTCCACCATTTAAACACGTAAAGACCGTTCACAGCTTGTGGGTCACACAGAAACACCTTCAGGCCTTCCTTTGCCAACCATTGCTCTATTTCATTATTTTATGTTTTCCAAAAAAATGTAGAATAGATGCATTATTTTTTTTTCCTGGTTTCCTACCTTAATAATTATAATAACATCAAAAGGTTTAAAAGTAAATGCATATACTCAGGTTGCTCATATGACAGGAGTTTATTCCCATGGATAGGAACCCAGTTGGGTCCTGCCGGTCCAAGTGAAATCCGAGGCTTGTGTGGTCAAGGTCAACACTAGGTTAGAATTTAAGTCACAGCTGATGTGGCTTCACCGTGCTGATGAAAGGGAAGAGGTTGTTGTTACCCAACAAACCTGGCCACGTCAGAGCCATCAGAAGCCACTCCACTCAAGGTATCTGGCAACGTTTTCAGTGACATTTCCTGAAGCTTCATCAGGACCTCAGCGTGGAGGAAACAATAATTGTCCTGTGGTCACCACGAGGGCTGAACCGGGGGCACTTTCCCCACTTGTATGAGTCAGAAGTAACCCCACAATGGTACCTCACTGGTTCAAAGAGGATGTTGTTTATAGGAGAGGGGATATACGAAGCCAGAGGCCAGCGCGGTTCAACGTCAGTAATTTTGTGGTCCTTCTAAGTGACTGTTGTTGTAGGCTGCGGTGATTTGGGGGCGGGAGGGAGTAGAGTTAGATCCTAGTTGTTTGTTTTTCAAGTGTTGACAGACTGTTTTGTTGAAGGCTTGCTGATTCCTGGAGTCTTTTGCTATTGTTACTTCTGTTGTATTTAAAAAAATAAAAGACTCCCCCCCCCCCCTTTAACGGCTTCGTTACCTAAATCAGTAGAAAACAGACAAATCTTGGCAAGATCACAAGTACCTGAGGAGAGAGGGACAGTGAGTATCTTGTGTGAGATTGCAAATGCTGTGAACCCAGCAGAGAGGATGGATCAGGGAAGGCAGAGCGTGTACTTCAAATCACCCATCAATAAATCTATCACAGAGCACCCGTGAAACACCTATTGCCTTCTAGATCTCTACCAGCCCCCTGGAACATTCTATTTGCCATCCGTACTTATGATCAGACAGTTACAATATGCTTCCAGGGCAGATGAGAGGTCAGTGGAAAAGTACAGGGAATTTTTTCTTTTGTCAATATTACTTTGCAACATATGGAAGACTCGAAATTTTGCTTTTCAGAAGGGGACTTTATTCAGGTGACATAGAACTCATTAATATCCCTTATTTGTATAACAAATTGTTGCTTCCTAGTCCATGTTAAAAGAACAACAACATGTCTATAGGTTTCCTACTTTGCTTAGTAGAGAAAGGTCCCACTGTACAAAGGCACACCTTATAAGGTTTTGAACAGAAGGATGAGTCTGAATCATTTGCTGTGGGAGGAGTCCTGACTTCAGAATTCCTGAGGTCCTGGGAGTGATTTGTATTAGAGCTTCTCTGCAGCTGGTCTCCCGACAGTCATCAGAACAATTTGCATATCCCAGAAGGCCATCAAAATACCCCCTTGGCAGGAGACTGGGCTGAAGTGTGACCCCCATGGCCTGGAGAACTGGAAGCATCATAAACGCCCTCCCTGTTTGACAGATTAGCTCTTTTATTCCATATTAAACCAGCAAGAGCTATGGGTAATCACCATAGGGAAAGCAGTGGATTTAGGTGATCAGGCCCTTCCAGGATGTGAGCACAGGTGGGGTTGGTGGGTGGGCACTGCGATGTGAACGACACTTTAAACTTGGTCCTCTTGTGAGGGTGCCTGGGTGGCTCAGTCGGTTAAATGTCAAACTTCAGCTCAGGTCACTGTTTGTGGGTTCAAGCCCCACAACTGGCTCAGAGCCTGGAGGCTGCTTCAGGCTCTGTTTCTCCCTCTCTCTCTGCCCCTCTCCTGCTCACACTGTATCTCTCAAAAATGAATAAATGTTAAAAAAAAAAATTAAACCTTGTCTTCTTGCCGACTGAGCATTGTCTCTTGCTGACTGACAGAGAACAACACTTCTCAGGGATGAAGGACATTTCAGCTTTGAGCTACATGTTTTTTCTTGAGGCCAAAACAATTTATAGGTGCATATCTCTGGAATCGTAAACTGGAAAATTTGACCTGCTTGGCAGAAATTAATCTTACAGTCTTTTCAGGGATATTTCGTTTTCTTATAATGTAAGGTGCCCCTGTATTATTATTCCCATTTTAATGAATCTCATGCTTTCTGACATTTTTTAATTCTATGAAAAGTAACTGTAAAGAGGTGGTCAAAAAGAAGGATTGGAGTGTGTGTGTTATTGTGTGTGTGAATGAATGACAGCTGCTGCCTTGTAACAGGTAAAATACAGAATCTGTGAATCAGATAGGCACAGGTTAAAATCCTAACCAACTCCAGCATTTATTAACTAACTGATCTGGAGCAAATTAGATGACCTCATTTTTCATCTGTAAAATGGGTATAATCCTAAAACATGTGATGGAATTCATGCTTGCTTCCATAGTTCTAGAAGTTCTATGACTTTTGATTGTTTTATCCATTTGACTAGTGAATCTTCATACCTGTTAACTTCCATTTCAGGGCTCCAGATTTCAAAATATGTATAGATCTTATGTCACAAGGATTGAGATGGGGAGTCCAGACCCATGCTTCATGGACATGAAGCCATGTTGCACATCCCACATCACGGTTCTTGAATTGGTCGTTTTCGATGTCTAATAATGTCTAATGTCACGATACCTTGGAGTTATGAAAGTTATACTTATTTGCCAAATTAAATGAATATGAAAGAGTACACATTGTTTGAAACTTATTTCCATGCAGGGGGGGCCCAGGAGGTGAATCCTGGACAAGAGTTCTGGGTGTCCAGGCTGAAGAGACAGGGAGCCCATATAGAGAGTGAAGGAAATCTGGAAGTCACTGTTGAGACGTAAAGCCAGAACTGAAAAGACGAGCAGACAGTCCACCTGAAGTGTTACTCAAAAGTAGCTGAACAGAGCTATGGATGCATGAAAACAGGATCAATGGAAAACCTTAGGACAAAGTAGGAGGTTTGACATGGAGATAGGAAAGAGGCCCCAGAAAACTCCTTGAGATGTTAGGAAGTCTCTGCAGGACACCTATACAAGGAGGATCGGGTGGAGAGCTGAGGCAAGGGAAGCATAGAGAGTGACAAACTGAGTCACACACACACTTGCACACACACTGCAACCACTGGACTAGATTCTATTGGGTCCAAAGAGCTCTTCAAAAACATTTGTTTCTCAGGGGGCCTAGTTGGCTCAGTCGGTTAAGTGACTGACTCTTGATTTTGTCTCAGATCATGATCGCAAAGTTCGCGAGATGGAGCCCCTTGTTGGGCTCTGTGCTGACACAATGGAGCTTGTTTGGCATTCTCTCTTTCTCTGCCCCCTCCCCTCTTTCTCAAAATAAAATGAGTAAACATTAAAAAAAAAAATGTTTCTAGGGGCCTGAGAACTGGGAGCCTGGGTGGCTCAGTCGGTTAAGCGTCTGACTTCAACTCAGGTCATGATCTCATGGTTCGTGGGTTTGAGCCCCTCTTTGGGCTCTGCTGACAGAATGGAGCCTGGAGCCTGCTTCAAGTTCTGTGTTTCCCTCTCTCTTCCTCTCCCCCACTCACGCTGTCTCTCTCTCAAAAAAAAAAAAATAGCAGAATTCTACTACTTAACACACTAAAATGGTGGTTCTAAACTTTGGCAGCCCATGAGAATCATGAGGGGTTTTATTAAAATGCTGACATCAGAGCCCAAACCCACAATAACTGAATGGAATTCGGTGGGGTGGATCCCAGATATGGATGTTTTTGAAAAAGCTCCCCTGATGATCCTCCTGCCCATCTAGTTTGAGAACCACTGTCCGAAAAACATTTTAAATTTAACTTATTTTTAATCATCTGATTGTTACTTATATTAAGCATTCAGGGCTTATAATGTTTTTATTTGCTATTTAAATGTTCTCTTTCTCTTCTGTTTCTGTCAGCCATCTTATCTCTTGGAGCTGTTTGTCTCCTGCTCCTCTCCTATATTCTAATTGAATCTTCTAATGCTGTTTGTATTAATTATCTGGAGAAACTGCTAACCAAACTTGGTAGAATTAAAGTTCACGATCATTCTACCCATTTGGCTAGTAGCTTTTGGTCCTCTGAACTTCCATTTTCAAGGTCTCCAAGCATTAAAATGTCTGTAGTTCTCTACTGGGTATTTACCTAAAGTAAACGAAATACTAATTTGAAAAGATATACGTACCCCTATGTTTAGAGCAGTGTTATTTACAATAACCAAGCTATGGAAGCAACCCAAGTGTCCATCCATAGGTGAGTGGATAAAGAGGATGTGATATTTACATACAATGGAATATTATTCAGCTATAAAAAAGAATAGAATCTTGCCCTTTACAACAACATAGGTGGATCTAGAGGGTATAATGCTAAGTGAAATCAGTCAGTCAGAAAAAAAAAGAAACCATATGATTTCACTTATAAGTAGAATTTAAGAAACGAAACAAAAGAACAAAGAAATAAAGCAGATTCTTAACTAGAGACAACAAACGGATGGTTACCAGAGGGGAGGTAGGTGGAGGGGAGGGTGAACTGGGTGAAGGGGATTAAGAGTACACTTATCATGATGAGCACCGAGACACGAATAGAATTGTTGAGTCAGTATATTGTACACCTGAGACTAATATAACACTGTGTGTTAATTATACTTGAAAAAAAAAATGTCTGTAGTTCTAAGGTCATGGAGATAGAGAACTGGGAGCCTGGAAACATAAATCATGGAAAAGACAGTGGGCCAGTCCATCTAGTACACTGTGGCCTCAGAATTCTTAAATTGTAGAGGTTAAGCAAGATCTCCAAAGAGTCTACTAGGTTTGGAAAGGCAGAATGGAAACAACCTACACACCGGAGACCCGTGTTTTCATACTGTTTCTCTCATCGTCGTGCAATGTAGGGCCAGACATTTCGCTTCCCTGAAGCTCTGTTTCCTTAACTATAAAATAAGAGAAGCCTAGATGGTTTAAAGTCCTCTGGGATAGCTTACACAGAACGTCATATGGAATAACAACAGAATTATGTATGTACCGCCCACCCCCTCTAAGAACTCTTACCACTTTGCCATCCTTGCTTCTCTATATGTTTTTAAGATAGCTTTGAAGCCTATTTTGAACCGCCTCCTTGATCCCATTCTCTTCTTTTCATCCCTAGAAATAGTCATCATCCCCTTGTTGGGGTTTATCATCCCCGTGTATTTTTTTTATACTATACCTACGCTTGTCGCAAACAATGTATCATCATTTTGCTTATGTTTACACTTGAAATGAATGGTATGACCACCTTAGCCTTCTACAGTTTACTTTAAAAATTTTTTTTTAATGTTTATTTATTTTTGGGAGAGGGAGAGAGAGACAGAGTGCGAGCAGGGGAGGGGCAGAGAGAGGGAGACACAGAATCTGAAACAGGCTCCAGGCTCTGAGCTGTCAGCACAGAGCCCGATGTGGGGCTCGAACCCACAGACCATGAGATCATGACCCGAGCAGAAGTCGGACACTTAACCGACTGAGCCACCCAGGCACCCCTACGGTTTACTTTTTAAAAATTTAATCTCATATTTTCAGGTTAATCCATTTTGATGTATGTGTGTCTGGTTCGTTCTGTACAATGTCCCATTAAATGAATATAGCATTTAGAACAATCCTTTGGATGATGAATCTTAAATTGTTCAGATTAGAGAATTTAAGGTGTCCTCCAGTTTGAGCCCTCCAGGATTTGGCACAAAAATATGATTTTTTTTTTTTTTGTAAGAAGTTTTGTAACAACAGCTTTGGTTTTTACCATTTCTCTCAAGTGTTCACTTTTACAAATGGTAGCTTGTGGATGTGTGTGAGATTGCTAGAAGCCTGATCCTGGACAAACGGGATCGTCCCTATGTTTAGTGAGCCCTGAGAGGCTGCATCGTGCATGCAGTGGTTAAGAGCGGACATTGGAAACAGTCAGACTTTGTTTTCCATCCTAACTTTGCCATCTGTGAGTTGAATGATCTTGGATAAATTGTGTAACCTCTCTGAATTTCCTCATCTAGAAAATGGGGAAAGCAGTTTCTGCTGAATACGGTTGTCATGAGGATTCAAAAAGATGATGCATGTAAAGTACTGGGCAGCATGCCTGTCACCAAACAAGTGCTGGATAAAGTGACAGGATGCGTGTGTGTCTGTGCATGAAAGAGAGAGAGAGAAAGAGGACTTTGCCCGGACCAGTGTTCACGGTCACTGTGCTTTCCAAGATATTTCCAACTTACCATGACGCCTCACACGTCGTTTGTACTCAATAAATATCTGCTAAAAAAAGAATAGGTTTCTTATAAAATTAAGCATACTCTTACCATGTGATCCAGCAATCACATTCCTTGGTATTTATCCAAAGGAGTTGAAAACTTATGTCTGTACAAAAACCTGCACATGAATGTTTATAGCAGCTTTATTCATGATTGTCCAAACTTGGAAGCAAGCAAGATGTCCTTTGGTAGAAGAGTGGATAAGTGAACTGCTGTATCCAGAAATGGAATATTATTCAGCGCTAGAAAGAAATGAGCTATCAAGCCATGAAAAGATAAGGAGGAAGCTTAAACTGGCTTTTCAGAAGCCAGTCCGAAAAGGCTACAGTGCCTTATCATTTCACCTACATGACACTCTGGAAAAGGTAAAGCTGGGGAGAAGTAGAAGGGTCAGTGGGTGCCAGGGATGGGAGGGGAGGTGACGGTTGAGGGGAGCACAGAGGATCATTAAGCAGTGAAAATACTCTGTGTGATACTGCAATGGTGGCGTATACATTTGTCTAAACCCAGAACATGACACCGCCAGGAGTGAATCCTAAGGTAAACTACGAACTTTGGGGGATGGCGATGTGTCAGTGGTAGGTTCATCAGTTGTAACAAATGCCCCAACCTGGTGGGGGATGTTGATAGTAGGGGAGATCAACCGTGTGTGGAGGTGGGGGTCTATGGAAAGTCTCTTCCCCTCAATTTTGCTGTGAGCTGCTCTAAACAAAGTTCTTAGTTTTAAACAAAAGAAGAAGCAAGTACATAAACATGTAAGTGAGACTATTGGAAAAAGGTATTTTTCAGTGGCATTGATGGAAGCATAGTCTCTGCCATGATAGTTTTTCAATGGTCCCTATTAGTAGGAGGCGACTCAGAAAACTTGAGAGAATTTTTCCCGAAGATCAAATATCCTGTCATACAAATCAGTCACTTCTTCCAATCCCCCAAAACAATGTTGCCGAAGCTTTAGGCAAAGCACAGCCCCGGAAGCAGCCTTCGCTCAAATACTACCTACAATTTCACCATTGCAGCTCTCCCTCTCCCCACTGTTCCAGCCCGTCTGATCTGAGTTCGCTCTCTAGACAGCCCGACTTCTTAAGTGAACGTCCACGTTTACACTAGAGCAGCAGGCACTTCCTGGCTGGCTCCTTCCAGACAAGGAGCCTCTGTTCGCCTTGGGACCAGAGAGGAAACAGCCTCTGACTGTCCCAGCTGGTGAGCGGCTAGCCCCGGCGCTGGGACAGCAGACTTTACATACATATTTCTGAGCCCTGGATGGGAAGCAAACCAAGGGGTTATGATATTGCCGGCCTTTTCAAAAGCAGCACTTAGCAGCAGTGTTTACAGGCTAGCGTTTAAGAAAACAGAAATGCCTATCTACCGAGAATTCCTTTTAAGTGGTTTGCAAAGGTGTATCATTACTAAATGAAGAGCTTTTGACAGGAGCTCATGCTAAGTCATGGTGGAGTATTGTGATGGTTCTATTTTACTTGGGAGGTTGTGTTTATATCCAGCTTCAAGCCTTTAAAAATACTGTATATACATTTGGGATTATACTAGTTTACTTGGCTCCCATTAAAAAAGAAAGAAAGAGGGGCGCCTGGGTGGCTCAGTCCGGTTAAGCGTCCGACCTCGGCTCCGGCCATGATCTCACGGTTCATGCGTTCGAGCCCCGCATCGGGCTCTGGGCTGACAGCTCGGCGGAGCCTGGAGCCTGCTTCGGAGTCTGTGTCTCCCTCTCTCTCTCTCTGCCCCTCCCCTGCTCACGCTCTGTCTCCGTCTCTGTCTCTCAAAATGGAATAAACATTAAAAAAAGAAAAATTAAAAAAGAAGAAAGAAAGAAAGAAAGAAAGAAAGAAAGAAAGAAAGAAAGAAAGAAGAAAGAAAGAAAGAAAGAAAGAAAGAAAGAAAGAAAGAAAGAAAGAAAGAAAGAAAGAAAAAGAGGGCGAAGAAAGTGTTCCCGTCTGACTTAGAGGTTAGTAAATTGAGTGTGGCAGGTTGGCGGTCATCGGTCATCGGTTTGCTCAGCTTAAATGGATTCAAATCCTGCTTTGAATCAGCTTTGGCCTGCCTTGGGGGTCAAATTGGGGCCTTTTGTTAGGGGCCATCCTGAGTGGCTGGAGGGCAGGGAGGCGAAGGAATGACAAGTGTTAGAGGCTTGCAGGTTGCTTTTGTCTCACACACAGGATCCAACTAGCAAACTGTTTTTCTTCTGTGGAGGGGAAGCCGGATAAAGAGAGAGAAGGTGCTCCGGGGAAGAGGGAGGACGGGAGGGAGGAGCAGGGAGGAGCGGGGAGGAGAGGCGAGAAGGGCTGGGGCGGCCATTTAGGCTTGCCTGTCCGTCACTACTCCCACCTCCCACCCCACTAACCCAGCGCCTTCTTGCTGACCCAGAGAGGGAATATAAATGACCTGCTTTGAGGTAGGAACACTAACCGGCAGTGGCCCGCTTGAGCTGAGGCCATTTTTCCAGGCAACTCACTAATGAGAACTGACTGAGGCTCTGAAGAGAATACAGCCCAGCCTCGGTTCCGCCCTCCATGCTAATGAAGAAGGCAGTGAGGTGGATAATTAAGGGCAGTGATGTGAGTAATTCCACACTGATAATCCAAAGGTAATGAAATGCATTATGAGTTTGGGGGACAGCGGATTTTCTTCACCAGCCAAGGCTGTTTTATGATAAAATGAGCCTGCCTTTTCGAAGCACAGACCAGCTGACTCCGGGAGGAGTGGGTTGGGGTGGGGAAGACTGGAGGGTTTAAGGAGGAGCCACTCTGGGGTTGAGAATTCACGCAGGCCTTAAACACAACAACGTTTGGGAAGCTTGCATACCCACACAGGGAGACGCTTGTGATACGATTTTAAGGGGACAAAGTAAAGAGGCACGCACCGTGACTGTTTTGACCAAGCACAGCAGTGTATAAAACGAAGCAAACACCAAACCAAACACGTAGAAGACAGACTGTAAGGAAATACACCAGAATGTTTTTCTACTTGGTAGTTAATCTGAGGTGATTTCTTTTATTCTTCTCTCGACTGTTATTCGCCAAATTTTCTTAATATTAACTTGGGTCGTTTACATAATGAAGAAAGGGACTACACCAAAAAAAAAAAAAAAAAAAGAATTTGACTTGGCAGAATTCTTCTCCCAGGAAAGACAGTGGAGAACCGATCGTACTGCTAACTTTTTGATTCATGGGGATGGGCAGGGACTCCAGGCAGGCTCGATTTTACCGTAGAAGTTGTTAGAGGTCCCAGCAGCCCTCTTCTGGATAGAAATATTTTCTCTGTCAAAGTCAGACCGTAAGTGAATCTCCCTGGCTCTGTTTTTCTGAGAGCAAAAGATACTTTCAGAGGCAGCAGCTTTTGGGCTACGTGTTCTCCTTAGGGTATAACCAATTCTTACCATATGTAGTAGCTTTCTGGAACCTCCTCCGGGCTGTGTTTCTTCCCATTGTCTTCTAGTTTTCAAGCTAGTTTTGAAAATAACACTATCAAATTAAAAGGATCCTTTATTTCACTAAGTCACGGGGCTGGCCAAACTGGGGTTGACAGTAGATAATCTGGAAGGAGATGAATGACTATTTCTCACTGTTACTAGTAAGACAAATGTAGAAGACTTGGTAGCAAATTCTTTATTTTGTAAAGATTTTTAGGTAATGAAGGTGCTCTGTCACCTAGAAATAAAATCCATACTTCCTTCTATAAGTGTTTGGGTTTGAAAACATAAAAAAAAAAAAAAAAATCCTTAGGAGCTCTTTGAATGCTTGTTCTCACAATGTCGCTTTTGGTAGGAGACCTGCCAGATGTTTACCTGCTGTTGGCCTTGACCTTGTTTAGGATTGGGTGGGTATTCAACTGCATTACTGGAGAGTAAGGTCCCTCTGTCTCACTGAGTTGAGTTGATTGAGATCCTTACTGCACCTATGATATCATCCAGATTTTCAACTTTTGTCCGCATAGCATACATATTTGCGCTAACATATAATCATGTCACATTTCTATGTGCTATAACCTAAAAAATGAGAACATGGAGACCTCAGAAGTTATTAAGAGAAGTTAAACAAAACGTGTGAAGTGACTGGTATGGTATTCGGCAGATAAGTTCTGCACTGAATCTGTCAAGCGGGTGTATCCGAGTTACAGTGCTCACTTGGAAGAAGCCAGAAGATGCCTATGCTCCTCCTGGGAACTTCCTCATGATGGACCTTACGAAGTCGAGTTACTTAGGAAGCGCTGACATGTAACACAGGGGTTTTGTTTTGTTTTGGTTTGGTTTATTTTTGAGGGATAATCGCCCCAAAACTATCAAGAAGAAGTATAAAACTCTGGATATGTAGAATCCAAAGCTGGAAACTGTCATAAAAGAAAAATGCTGAAATAGAAACTTAAAAGGGCTTTACCATTTCTTCTTTTGAAACCTGTGACTTGACAGGTTGGTGCCTGGTGGGAATTCTGTGGTTAGTGTCCTGCCACACGTCCCCGGGACAGATTGTGTCCTTATGTGTGTCCAGCACATGAGAGCAAGGTTGCAGTTTTTCCGAGTATTTTTTTTTTAATACTTCTTTTGGAATGCATTAATGCATTCTCAGTTAAATGAATTAACGGATATTTGCTTTTAAGCAAAATTGTTTGGGTATACTGAAATCTTTTATCCTAGCCTCCCAAAGTTGACTGTGGAAGTAACAAGTTTCTACATTTAAAAAGCATAGAGGGGTACCTGGGTAGCTCAGTTGGTTAGGCATCTGACTCCATTTCCGCTCAGGTTCTGATCTCACAGTTCATGAGCTAGAGCCTCATCGGCTCTGCGCTGACAGGGTGGAGCCTGCGTGTGAATCTCTCCCTCTTTCTCTGCCCCCCTCTGGCTCTCTCTCTCTCTCTCTCTGTCTCTCAAAAATAAATATATAAACTTAATTTAAAAAATTAAAAGTCTATATTAATGACATGAATTGGATTTTCATAAAAGTCAAAACGAGATGTTCTACAGAGAACGAAAGATGTGCCATGCAACAGATCATATTTGCACAAGACCACTGAAGGCCATGGATGGTAGAAGCATGTGAAAACTTTTGTCTGTGGCAGACTAACAAAGATTTCAGTCCGGTGTTCTATAAGCCCAAGACTGCAAACTACTCTCACTATACAAAAACCCCAGTGACGTACAGAGTTTTGTGTAGAAACTCTCGCGCCTCTGGCTGGCACATCTACTTTTGAACACACGAACTTAACACGGACATATGTGAAAGGTTGTGCAAGGCTAGTGTGTTTACAAACATGGTGCTACAGTCAATTCACCAATGCACATGCACACTTCATGCGCGCCTTCTGCAGCGAGAGGTGTTCTAACACCGCAGAACCGAGTAAGAGCACCGGCTTCCACGGCAGCTGTTAAGCATCAGAGGCATGTGAGCTACACCAGAACAGGCACACATCGCCAAGTAAAATGCTATCGACAAAGCTGCGAGCACTGACAATGCAGCCACGTCTACGTTCCAAGGCTGCATCGCCTTGGCCACTGCTGATTGGGCTGGAGGAGGATGCTGGACCCAAGGACAGTCATTCTACAGGCTGGTTAACAGCCCCTGGGGTTATGCTCCCTGGCTGCCTATCGGGAATACTGGAGGCTCCCCTTCCCAATCAGCTCTCTGGGTGAGCTGCTAACTCATGACGGACTTGCAGAGTCCATCTGTGGGGAGTGGCGGAGGCAGCTGAGTCACTGAAGGGGCCATAGCTTTTTTCCGCCCAGCTTCTTTTCTTCTACTTCCTTTCTTCTGGAAATACACCAGCCTTCTGGCCACAGCTACCCCAGCCAGAACAGACGCCTTCCTCAGCTTTTTCTAATTAGCTTCCCTTTCTTCTCTGAGAAAGAGGCTCTATGAACTCTGGTGCCACAGTGCACCCCTGTAGGGGCCGGACAGGTAACTTCAGTGAGAAGTGGCCAGATGGAAAAAAATGGGGCTTGGGAGGGCCTGTGACCAAGGAGAAGGCATGTCTCCCAAAGGTAATCGAATTATAGAGTGGACACCTATCCTGGCTAATAAAATAAACAAGGTCTGAATGTGGACCTCCGTGGGGTTTGCTGCCCAAAATAATATCAGCTCAGAAGCTTCGGTTTCATTCACTGGCCCTGGAGATGGACTTTCTTCAAGAGGAGGGATTGTGGCCATAGGCATTTTATATGGAGGTATTCTTGTAGGATGAATGTCTGTGTCCCCCTTAGATTCGTATGTTGAAATCCTAACTCGCAGGGGGCAGTATTTGGAGGTGGGGGCCTTTGGGAGGTGATTAAGTCCTAAGGGTGGAGCCTTCATGAATGGGATTAGTGCTGTTATAAAAGAAACCCCAGAGAGCTCCCTCACCCCCTTCCATTGTGTGAGAACAAAGTGAGAAGGCATCATCTGTGAATAAGGAAGTGGGTCCTCACCAGACACCAAACCTACCAGCGTCTTGACCTTGGACTTGCTAGCATCCAGAACTGTAAGAAATAAACTTCGGCTGCTTATAAGCCACTCCGCTTATGGCATTTTTATTATAACAGCCCAAATGGACTAAGACAGAGGGATTACTCTGTGCCTGGCAATTGACTGTCTAAATGATACCAAAGATGAAAACCCTAGAGAAAACGATTATTACATTTGACTGAGTAAAAAAAGTCAAATAAGTTAAAAAGTAAATTACAAGGCAAATGATAAATTTTAAAAAGTTCTTACAGTAGGTATTTTGATGCCTCCAGCTATAGCTGAACATTAATGCTATGTGCCATTTTTCTTTGTCTTTTGCAGTTATGTACTTAAGCAGGCAGGTAGACCCAGATAACCTTCTCTGGGAAGTGATACAGTATCAGTTAATCTGTGGGTATTATGTTCTACTCCACTGGAGCAACTGATTCCTCAAATTAGTCCGGTTCTAAGACTGGGGGGGGGGGCAAGTTAAATATTTAATTTTTGAACTTTTTAGTGTCATTTCTATATGTCATCTCCACCCTGGACTCTCAGATAATGTATATTGAGGGGAACTTTGAAAATATAAATGTGTCCTTTGCTATTATCTGTTCTTCTTGGGGTATAACGACAAAATACCACTGCCCGATGGGGAATGATGGCTTCATTGCCAGTGTGTCTCTGGCTCCAGGTTATATAGGCTTGGAAGGATTATCATACCTCCTTGCAAAAATGAATAATTCTACATAAGTATGTAGTTTAAATGAGCTCAGATCAGAGAAGGCTCCCAAGTTCTCTGCCTTTATTGGTAGTATCTTTAACCTATGAGAATTAACCTAAACATCTGGGTCTTAAACTGGCAACATTATTTCTCAGCTGTGATTTCCTTTGTGACCCAGGAAAGCCCCTAACTCAGAGATTTACATCATAGAATTAAACATCCTAATTATTAATACCAAAGAAAAACAAAACAAAAAAATACAAACTTATTGTTTTACTTTGGAACATGCTAGATCTTATAACATCTTCTACAACATCACAGAACTTGAACAGCTTTGGAAAATGAGCTATGAACTGGCCAACAGAAACTCTGTTTTAAGGGAAGAGGGCTGCAGAATATATACTCACAGAGAAATTCTTGCTGATGGGGATTCCCTGCTGGGGTATTTTTGAAAAAAGAGTTTTAAAAAGACATAAAGCAAGAAAACTTGGCGGGGGGGGGGGGGTTGCGCAGGGAGCAAGCAGAGGAAATCATCACTTCTTGTTGCTAGGTAAGGCAGGGCTAATTCATGTTGGAACCTTTCAGATGATCACCTTTGGTTGTGGGGTCTTTAGTTAATCCCAGCACCCAGGAAGATCCTGGTAAGGGGGTAGAGGAGAGCAAATCACAAAGGTGAAAAATACTCCACATCTTGTTGTATAGTAAGTCACCTAAAAAATTGATGGCATAACACAATAATTCACTATTATCTCTCATGATGCTGTGGACTGACATAGCTGTAGAGGCAATAGACCATTACCGTCCATATGACCTTTCCACATGACAGCTTGGGCTTCCTAATAGCATGGCAATCTCAGGGCAGCCTGATTTATTTATTTATTTAGTTTTGCATGGGGGCCAGCTTCTGCCAGACCAAGTGAGTCAAAGTGGAAGTTGCCAGTACCGTTGAAGGTTAGGCCCAAACTGGCAAAACATTATTTCTGCCAATCTGTGTTGGCCATTGGCCAGTCCCAGGCCAACCCAGATTTAAGAGGAGGGGAAATTAACCACCCCTCAATGAGAAGAGTGTCAAAGAATTTGTTGCCTTCTCGGATCCATCACCACCATTAAGGTCATCTTGAAAGATCAAAGCAGAACCAAATTAAAGCCCAAAGGAACTAAGTAGTAGAAGGATGGCTTTTCCTTTTTACTGTGCTCAGCTTCAAGGTATGTAATTGTTTCTTCGAATATGTGAGGGTTATTAGGCAAAAGATGCATGACCATCGACAGTTAAGCAAAAGGGACTGGGCTGGAAACACTAAAGCATTTGCCATCAAGAAATGGGCAACTCTGGGACCCTTTTCTGCAGCTGTTTAAAAGGGACCCACTTTATACGCCCATAAAGGACTTAGGATTAGTTTTACTGAAAATAGAAATGTTAGACCAGATCATCTCTTTTTTTGGTAGCAGAATCACTTAAATAAAACCTTACATAAAACAGATGACGAGTGGTGTTTTTTGTGTTGAAGGGAGAGCATGCCACAGCCACACCTGCTCTTCTCCCATCCATCTTGGCCCATCTCCCTAGGTGGCCCAAAAGTCACTGAATGAGACACAAGAATCTTGCTAAAGATAGTTTGAAAATAGCTAAAACTCATAGAGTTCCTAACTGTTCTGTAAAAGCTGTGGGTGCCTGGAAATGTTTTTCAAATAGCAGTTAGGCCTCGAATGTTTTTGTGAAGATGCTGAATTCTTTTCATGGTCCACATCTGTGATATGTTGTTATTTCTGAACTCAGGTACTGTTCTTTTGTGTACTGTCCAATGGCACTTTTATATTCTCTTTAGTAGCACATTTGTTACTAAGTGTACCAAAGTATAAGGAAAGCAACAGCTGAAAAATTTCACCTTTGGGGAAATTAACAGTTTTACTTCATGAATGGCTTAATTTCACGAACAGTCAATGAAATTCAAGGTTTGCTTTATTAACTCTTACCTCAAATCTTTGCAAAGAAGAGAAAATCTTTTTTTTTTAATTTGTTTTTCAATATTTATTTATTTTGGGGACAGAGAGAGACAGAGCATGAACGGGGAGGGGCAGAGAGAGAGGGAGACACAGAATCGGAAACAGGCTCCAGGCTCTGAGCCATCAGCCCAGAGCCCGACGCGGGGCTCGAACTCCCGGACCGCGAGATCGTGACCTGGCTGAAGTCGGACGCTTAACCGACTGCGCCACCCAGGCGCCCCGAAGAGAAAATCTTTGTATAACCACCAACGCTGTCATCTTGATATTTCATTGGTAATCCATTTGCTTTGGAATTCTTCCTACACAAAAGGATTAAATATATTCTAACACCATTTTAATACACAGACATATTAATATAACTTTTAATACTTGGTAAAGTTCACATTAAAAATTTAAATACATACAGATTTCATGGTTGATACAACTTCTAGTTTCAAGATGGCGGATTGAGCACCTGCCGTATTTATCCCTCTCAAATCAAGGCCATACACTGGTAGGAAATGTATTGGAAAACAACACACAACTGCGTTGAAAATCAGGCACAGTCAGATTGGATTTTTAAAAATCCAGCTGTTTTTTACGAGAAATATCATAGAGCAAGATGGCACAGAAAAGTTGAAAATACAGGGACGGAAAAAACTTACTAAGCAAATGTTAACAAAAAGAGTCTAGAGCGATAGTAAAATCAGACAAAATAGAATTCCGATGAAAAGGACAATATCAGAAAAAAAAAAGAATTCAAGGATTTAAGAGGGCATTTCACACTGACAAAAGTAACGGTTCACTAAAAACTACATGGCATCGTGAGCTTTTGTCCACCTGACCGTGTTCCTTTGAGAAGCAGTCATGTTTGAGGACCTGTGTTGTCGCATTGTCTACGGTTACCAACATAAATTAAAGCAAAATTGAAAAGAACCTACAAGCCCATAAACTGGTGATTGGCTAATATTAACACTTTGAAATATTTGTAAAAGTTATAAGAACAAGGTCAATCTTTATATTAACATAGTTAGCTCTCTAAAATATACTGTTGACTGAAAACGCAACTTGTAGAAAGGTGTGCATAATACATAATCATTCATGTTAACACACAATGCTCTGGATTTTCTTTGGATACAGAAATCTTTATGAGAATAAATTTAAAAAACCAGGAAAGAACACATGCCAAAAACATAGTTGTGGTTACCCCTGAGGAGGGAGGGAAAGGTGTGCTAGAATGGGAACGTGCTCAATCAGAAAGGGCGTTAAACTTTATCTGAAATGTTTTCATTTTTTAAGAAGGAAAATCATTTTTTTTATTACTTATGTTATTAAGTTTAAAAAAAGCAACACCGGGATTCTATGATTTTGAGAAGTTCTCAAAGCCCCGTGCTGGTTGATGTGTCAAGTTGGATGCCTTCGGATGCAAATAAGAAAACCTAATCTGAACAATAAGGCTTGAACAGTAAGGAAGTTTACGATCCCATGTAACAGGATGTTAGCAGAGTAGAGGGTTGATTAATTACAAAGTTCAACCATGTCACTGAGGACCCAGGTTCTTTCAATTTCTTTGCTTCAGTGAATTTTGAAGAAATTTACTTCAAATTCTCTTTGCATTCCTGGAGCTTGTCGAATCCTCAGACTCATAACAAGACGGTGCCAGCAGTTTCAAGCAAACAATATCCAGAACAAAATAATAATAAAAAACAGTAACACGGTGCTTACTATCTGCCAGCATTTTACATACATTATCTCATGTTTGGTTCTCATAACTGCTTTTGCAGATGAGAAAACTGAGGCACGGAAAGGCTACATAACTTGTTGAATATTACATAATTAGTAAGGGGTAGATTCAAATCCAGTTGGTCTGGCCTAAGAATATGTGCACTTAATCTTGGGGCTTTACCCTGTATCTGCTTTACCTTGTGACTTTTTCTTTTTTTCCCTTTCTTTTCTTGTCTGGTAGTTCTCTCTAAGGAGTAAGGAAACTTTTTCCAGAAGTTTTCCAGCAGACAACTCTGCACATCTTATTGGCACATGGCCATTCCTGAACTGATCAGATTATCCTTAGCTCAGACCACTCCTGGAGTTGACAGTGGAGTCAGCTTCCCCCAGGACAGTGCTGTGTGGGAAAGTACAGACACATTAACCGAATCTGAGTTCTCTTTAGAAGGAAAAAAGGGTGGAAGGGAATTAATGTTGAGAAGGTAACCAACAGTCTCCGGTAAAGGTAACTTCTCTTAGTCCTTTGTAGATCAATGACTCATTCAGTTGAACGCCTGTTATATTGGGTCCACAGGTGAAAGCATCCAGGAAGCGTATGTGGTTCAAATCTTGAGGAGAAGAATCTGGGCTGGAGAAATAAATCTGAGTATCATCAACAAACAGATTATAATTGTTTTAAGTCATGAGGTAGAGAGAATCCCCACAGGAGAAAGTATAGCGGTTTGAGGAAAGGTGGTCTACAATATGATTTAGTGTTTCCATCTTCCATGTAATTAGATAAAAAGCTCCCTCATGATTTAATAAAAAACTATAACTGTACCTGGTATACTTAACTGTTATTAATAAAATAGCCACACATTCACTCATTCATTCATTTGTTTTGTTTATTAGATTGTCAATTTATTTATTCTAAACATCCTGAAGAGTCTTGTTCCTTACCGGGCTAAGATGTTGAAGGGTCCAATAACCAAAGCTTTGCAAGAATAACCTAAAATTGTCCCTGACTAAATATAAGAGGTGAAGTAACTTGTATCTGTGATGGTAACAGAAATGTGCATATGCATGTTAACCTACTGGCTTTGCTTTGAATGTATCTCGTACTCAGCAATCTGACGAAATGATTCCTTAGAATGTTACCTGGGCTGGTCTGACAAGCCCCATACCTCCATGGCTTAATATGTAGAGGTTTATTTCTTGCTTACCTGGCAGTCAAACTTGGGTTGGCAGGGATTGTTTCCTTTCATACAGCAGCTCCACCATGCCCTTGAGCCCCAAAGACCCCACTGGATCCTCAGCATTTGTTTAGCAGATGGGGGAAGAGCATAGAGGATTGCATGGGAGGGGCCAAGCCTTGGGGGGTGAACATCACTTCTCAAATCCCACTGACTAGAGCTCAGTCACATGGTCAGGCTAACTTCAAGAAAGTCTCAGAAATGTAGTCTAGCCGTGTGTGCAGGAAGAAGATGGGTTTAGTGGACATCTGGCTAGTCTCTGACATACAATGAACTGAGTGAAAATTTCTATTATATTAAAATTTGATGTGTTTATTTTGTATGCTTACTGTTTCCAATATTTTGTTTCCATTTATGAGACCTTTCTTATGCTATGCTTTTCCTCACTGATTACAGCTTAGACATTATTAGTATTTTGTGTTTCTAATTATTCAGAATCCTCCCACGTTTGCCCTGGTTATTTCCAATTATTCCATTTTTTTTCTTCAAAAGTTCTCTGTCTTCCATTTCGCAGACTTGCAGTGCAGTCAGACTGCATTTGATCTCTCCTCTGATGCTTCAGAATTTTTTTCACTTTCTCAGAATTTTTACATATAGATCAGCTATTTTTATGCATCTTAAACTTTGCGATAAGTGGACACACCTTCAAAAATACACTAAATTATTTGATTAAGTAAAATCTCAGAAATGCACACATCTCTTAGAAACTCACGTGCTATATTGAATCGAAGCAAGTAGCTTGTATTTAACATTATGAGTTATAGACATCATAAGCTCAAGTCTAAAAAGATTAAATAAATACTCAGAAATGCAGTAATTCTTGAGAAACAATCATGTACCCATCAACTGTCATTGCTAATGTTTAAAAATTAACCAGCATGGTTTTCATGTGATCCCGGCATGATTAGGTAAAAACCACACCCAGCAGAACCTTGGGGAAACATCCTTGACCTTTTAGATAGATTGATATTTTTTTTCCCCTTGTTGTCATTACCATCAAGATCAACAAAATGCGAGAGACACATTAAGCTGAAGCTGTTGCAATTAATTGTACCCTTCTGGCCTCGAGAGACAAGCCCCGGCAGTGGTGGCCAGCTTAGTCCCAGGGCGTGACTGGTTCTAACAAGGACTCCTTGGCAGTGTTCCTTAGGCCCCTCCCTAAAGACAATCAGCAGCTTGATTAGGAGGGGCAGGGGCCAAGCCTGCCCTGGGGCAGGGCTGGGGCAGGGCTGGGGCAGGGCTGGGGCTGGGCTGGGCCTGGGTGGTGGCAGTCTCTTAAGTGCAAGGCTTTCATTGGCTTGGCGGTACCCCTGGGAACCACAACCAGGGCGCCTGACAATTAGATGCCATTTTATTTTTATTTTTTTTTTTAATTTTTTTTCAACGTTTATTTATTTTTGGGACAGAGAGAGACAGAGCATGAACGGGGGAGGGGCAGAGAGAGAGGGAGACACAGAATCGGAAACAGGCTCCAGGCTCTGAGCCATCAGCCCAGAGCCTGACGCGGGGCTCGAACTCACGGACCGCGAGATCGTGACCTGGCTGAAGTCGGATGCTTAACCGACTGCGCCACCCAGGCGCCCCTAGATGCCATTTTATAAGAGTGGGTCTTAGGGTCATCAATTAGCATTTTACAGGAGGAGGCCTACTGACTCCCTATCAGAGTGATAGCTGTAGACCTTCCGTGGCCCGTCAACTGCTATGATTTTTGATTTCACCGAAAATTGTGAGCCTCATCTGCCCACTGTTTGGTTAACATTTTACTTCTCATATCATGCCACACAAATGTTGTGTAATATCCTAGCGAAAAAAAAAAAAATAGTTTGGGGATGCCTGGGTGGACTCAGGTCATGATCTCATGGTTCGTGAGTTTGACTCCTGCGTCGGGCTCTTTGCTGACAGCTCAGAGCCTGGAGCCTGCTTCAGATTCTGTGTCTCCCTCTCTCTCTGCCCCTCCCTCACTCATGCTGTGTGTGTGTGTGTGTGTGTGTATGTCAAAAATAAACATTCAAAATTTTTTGTTTTCAATAAAAAAAAAAATAGTTTAAATGACCTGTTTGTGACTTGCTCTAAAGCCAGAATTAGACTCTTAATTGCCGTATGAAAAGAATTGTAGGCAAAATTAAATTAATTTAAATTCAGCTTTTTGATTATCTGCTGGATCTAAGTACATCTTCCTTACATTGTTCTCGCCTCAGTGGGATAATTAATTAGTAATTCCACTAGGTGTTTGTGGAAAAACAAGGTTTGGGGTGATCTCATGCCAAACAGATGCCCAAAATGAAAAAAACAAAGAAGAGTTCGTCATTTTATAATGTCTCGTGGTAAATGTAAACCTAGGTTTAAGGTAGCCAAGGACCTGGGGCAAAATAGGCTATGGGGGGGATGGAATCAGATGGAGATGTCGCCAAACAGGTGAACAATATGTGCCAAGCCCTGGGGGGAGAAGAGAGTGGGCAGGGGGGCGCCCTTAGGTACAGGCAGGTTGGTCTTTGACAGGGTTTCTTTGTGACATTGTTTTCTGGATGGAGTCTGCCTGTTCTGACTAGATCATCACACGGTCATCCAGCTCCCATTAAACAGGTCACTGCTAAAAATGAGCAAAAACAGAAATCCCTCCAGGTTGAAAAGGGAGAGGGAAATAGGAAAATTTGGGTTGGTCTCATGGAACGTCTGCCACTCCCAGTGTTCTCCATGCCAACTTAGAAAGTGTCTTTAAGCAAAACACTGCGACTGTGGATGCAAGTCGAGAGTGGCCACAGGGTCACACATCTGGCTCGAAAGGTACCCAATATAAACGATCCAACTCAGTTGGACAAGATGTGGAGGAGACCCATTAAAAGGTTAAATGACTGAGTGGGATATGGAATAGGTAGGGTTGGTTGCTCAGGGAAATTCTGACTTTTTTCTTTTAGGGGCAGTGGGGTGGGGTTGGGGGGGTGGTGGTGGTGTCATGAATCAGGATCTGGCTGGGCAGGCTCTGAGTCACTTATCTGCTATAGATAGTGCCCCGGGTGCCCGGGGACAGGGAAGCTACATCACCAAAATTTCCAACTGCCAGCATCAGGGTGTTAGGTGGTTGTTTCTCCTTTAACACCAATTAAATGTTCACTTGGGTGTTTTGATCTGGGAACCTTTGAAACCTCTCCTGTTTTAGCATCACCGAGGTAGTATTTAGCAGTTTAGGTGTTATAACAAACTGGCTATATTTATGTCTAAAAAACTTTACAGTGTCTTTTAAAATGTTCTCACCGAATCACTCAAGATTCTATCAGCACTAAGTATGTCATCCACACGAATATCCTTAGAGTTTCATCATGAATAATATGATTAACAAGCATAATGTGTGGCCACCTGGCACACTGGGAGCTTCATCAGCCTGACTCCTCAGGTAACTTCCTGGTAAACATCCTCCAAGATGGCCTCTGTCTTACCTAAGAATTTTTCCTGGGAAAGAGGGTAAGATTGAGGGCACTTCAGACCTTGTGTCCTACTATGAGGGAGAGCGGAAGGACTCTGAATTTTATTTTTCATACTTTTTGTTTGTTTGTTTGTTGTAAAGGACTAAGGTAAATTTATCCCTTGAGAGAAGACCTCGAGAGGTGACTCCATCAGTCTCCCCTGCTAATTCATCCTTCTCTCTCCCTCCAGCCATAGAGGAGGCAGTGGTTGAGGGGAGGCAGGGATCACAATCACTGCCACCATTTTCTCTGAACTCTGGGCTCACTCTGACTTCTTAGCCATACTTGTCCAGGAGAAGGCAAATCCCTATCCCTATAAAAATCTGTCCAAAGAGACTTTACTAAGTAAATGAAGATAAACACTTCCCAGCTCTCTAGAAGAGGAAGAAAATGGAAACTATAAAGACAGGCATGGTTACAGTGGCCAGGTCCCACATGCTACCACAAATATGTCTAGGCAGAGCTCAACTCACCTGGCCCCCTTTACAGAGCCTCTCCTCACAGCCCACCTTTCCCCATTCCTCTCCTCCATGAAACTCTCCTCACTTTAATGTAAGATTAAAAGCTTAACCTCCTATTTCTGCAAATTCACAATAGAAACAACAGTATTTAAACCAGCAGTAACGATATGAGGTAATAAGAGGAAGGTCACCCCTCACACAGATCCTTCTCTGAAACAGAGAAGTCAAAGTCACCAGCATTTGCTTTTTTATATATAATCTGACACAAATTTGCTGCTCTGGTTGTAAATGGGCTAATGCGTAACCATAAGTATTCAAAGTTGAGGTTGACCAATCACTCACTACCTCAGGGCACTCTGTATTCATTTTATCACTTGATTTTCACAACGTGTCTCTGGTGCTATGGTAAGGAGCACCTGATTGGCTTTGGCATTTTGTAGATGAGCAGAGGCTTAGAGAGGTTGGGGAATTTGTCCAGAGTGACCATGGTTGATCCATTGTAGAGTTAGGCTTTGGACCAGATCTTTGTGGCTCCAGGTCTATCTAAGTTCACTCTCTGTGTTACTAGGAGATCTCACCAGAGCCTAACAAGGCGATACTGTCCTTTGAGGGTCACGAAGTTAAAGCCGAGAACCTTGCAAATAGAGGAAGCTGATGGAGAAATGACTCTCGACTCTGATTTTTGTTTCTTTGTCCTTTTTCCCCTCAAACTCAGATGTCTTAAGGGGACCAGCTGCATAAGTTGCAGGATTCAGTGTAAAACAAGAATGCGAATCTCCTTGTTGAAAAATTATTAAAAATTTCAAAATAGTGATCATGGCACCAGCCCTGCATGGAGGCCTGACTTAAATTGGTTAGTCTGTCCTTCCAGCATTCTGTCTCTAGAACTGTCTAAGGCCCATCTCGCAGGCCCCCAGACGAGTGGCTCCAGGAAGTGGACATCGAGATGAGGATCTAGATATTGCTGAATTCACATTGGTTGTATTGTCTTCTGGCCCAGGTTAATGAAGTCCATTCACATTGCCATCACCATGTTGGCAACAAAGTAATGCTACACGCATTTTAAACAAACAGTTAATATAGTTTTTAATTTTTCTAAGTAAATAGGTCAAAATATCTAGCTCAATAGATTCTGGAGATGAAATGACCCAACCAGATGTCTTCCCAAATAGCTAAAAAAAAAAAAAAAAAATCCATTATCCCAGTGTTGCCTCCACAGTCTAGGGGTGCCTGGGTGCCTTGGTCAGTTGAGTGCCCAACTCTTGATTTTGGCTTAGGTCATGATCCCAGAGTGGTGGGATCCAGCCCCGTGTCCCCATGTTGTGCCCTGCACTGAGGGTGGAGCCTACTTAAGATTCTCTCTCCTTCCCTCTCTCCCTCTCCCCCTCTCTCTCTCTCCACCCCACCTCTGCCCCTCTCTCCTGCCCATGTTCTCTCTCTCCCTCTCTCTCTCTCTCTCTCTCTCTCTCAAAAAAAAAAAAAATCCATTTATTTTATTTAGTTCATGCAAAACAGTTTGGTGTGCATGAACAAGAAACACATTTGAAGCAGCATCCTGGTTCTGGGTTCTCCTGCAGGGCCCAGAGAGTGGTTTATGGCATGGAGAGGTATTTTCATATGCAGAGCCCTAAGCAAAAACCAAGTTTGCCCAAGGAAAGACTTCTTTTTCAGAGACAAAACCTGGGAAGCCTATAGCCCCCACGTAGTAGTCTGTGCTTGGGGCACCCTCCAGGCCCAGCAGGCAGCTGGGCCAGAGTTCCCAGTGCAGGACAAACTGGTCAGAGGAGGTTACAGAAGGCCTGATGAGACATGCGTGAAAGCAGACTCTGTACACTGTCAGGGTGGAGACTCCTAGGGGACTCAGAGGACGAGGGCAGCCGCTGCACGGGGTCAAGCCTGCAGATGATGATCTGTGGTCCTTTAGCTGGTAATAATACTTAACATTGATGAGGCAGCTCAGCGCAGCTAAGCACTCCTGTGTTAACTAATCCAGTGGTCGTCAAACTTGAGCATGTGTCAGAATTATGGCTGTTAAAATGCCAATTGCCGGGCCCCACTCCCAGAGTTTTGGATTCAGGAACCTTATCTCTCCTTTTCTTTCTAAAGCCTCTCCATCATCCCATGTCCCATTGGGTCCCTCTCTCTCCAGGACGTCTTCTCTAACAAAATGACTGTGTTATTCCCCCTCTGCACTCTTCTATCTCTGGGTGTATTGGTTAAGGACACATACCAGATCTGGGTTCAAATTCCTACAGATTCACTTATCCTCCCTGTGACCATGAACAAGTTATTTTATAATTCTGTGCCTTCATTTTTTTCAAATGTAAAATGAGAATTATAATACATTACTTACTTCATAAAACTATCGTGAGGATTAAATAAATAAATATTAGGGTAAGAAATGGTTTTATAAAATATGTATACATCACACATATTATGTATATAATTTTTAAAACAGTATAAGAAATTATATTTTGCTTCTTATTTAGTTGTGATAAATTACTCTTTCTTTTGGTTAAAATTATAGCTATAATTTCAAATATAAATTGACGTCTTTTTATTATTAGGTCTCATGATGATAGAATCTGAGAAAGACACTCATTGGGAACACAGGATGACAGGTGATAGAAGGAAACTGGAGAAACGGAGCTGCAGGAAGGCCTTGGCTTTGGGTTGAAGGAATGTCACTCATTGAAGGATATCAATCATCTCTGCTCTGCAAATGGGCTACTCATTAGAGGCTTCTTTCAGAAAAGATAGGAAATAACAGGAGCAGATCCTAGAAAGGAGACTTTGAAAATGAAGAGTAAAAAGTCCTTTATGGACCCAGGGGATGGTAGATTGAAATCAGGTTCTGTAATATAGATGACAACCAAAGCAAGCCTATGTGGCCACTTGAATAACCAAACCAAGAGACCATCTTAGAATAATATGGGAAGAAACCACCTCCCTCTCAAGAGCAGAAACTGGGTTAGTTGCAATTTTTGGCCAGGAGATTTGCTTCCGGCAAATCCAGCCAGCCCTAGAAAACAAGTCAGGGCACAAGGTCAATACTGAGGACTAGTTAAGAGTCATAGGGTCCACAGGTGAGATGGGATCATGGAAGCTGTTGCATGATCACCGAAGACTTGCCCGAAGCCCAAGGGGGAAGACTCCTGGGCAGCAAGATAAGGTAGTAGTTTTTGCATCCCAAGGATCAAGCATCATGCTAGGAAGGGTGTTTACAAGTGGGACCAGTTACATAATTTTCAGGCCCCTGTGTAAAATGAAATTGCAAAACCCTTGTTCAAAGAGCAGGGGAAAAAATATGTTAGAGGTATTAAAATATAAGGCATTTCCTTCTGGGGTCTGTCTTTCTCTCAGCATGTCACAGTGTGATTGTTTTGTTTCGTTATTTAATTTACCATTTAATGTTGTGCTAGAGCACGGGAACACTTGTAGGGCAAGTACAGACCCTTTGGTTGTTGCCCTTGACCTGGTGCTCATGTACATGTGGCTTATCTGCTCCTAGGTTCTCCCTCCCAGCCACCACCAGAGCAACACAAGGTCTTTGGCCAGGAGCAATAGGTTGAGGCTGGCATTTCCCCTTCCTACAGGCCTACCTCTCAACTTTCAGTGGATATTGCAGATCAGGGATGAGCAAGAGGCTCATCTGCCTGATGTCCATGGGTCTATACTGGGGCTGCCAGCCCAGGGCATGGATGGCGGCCACCATGCTTGGCTCTGAGACTCTGCAGGGTGTGCCAAACTGACCCCACCATCCCTGTCTCTATGCCCAGATCCCTGTTGGGGTTAACAGTGGTCACCAGGTAGGGGTTGTAATGGGGAGGTCAGGTGGGGCCCAGGGTGCTGGGGTAAGGAGAAATAGGTGGCTGAGAACCCACCCCTGGGAGCAGTCAGGCAAGGGAAGCTGGAGCCACACTCATGAAGCAAAAGCTCTAAATTGCCTCTCCTCTCCCCAACCCCCACATTTTTCATTGTTCCATTGGATTTAACTTCCAAAATACAAATTTAAAGATCAAATTATTAAGAATTTCAGGGCAGCAACTTCAGAGTATTAAACTCCAAGAGAGAAGCCCTTCTGAGCAGGAGGCCCTGTGCAGCTCCACTGGTCAGACACCATGAAACTGGCCTTGGGTGCAAAGGAGAGAACTTATGTGCTGTTCAGAGCCAGGGAAGTGAGTTTGGGGTGAATAAGAGGACCAGGAAGTAGATTCTGATAAAGATTAGGGCCCTCACCAGATTGGGAAGTCTCTACTTTGGAGAAAAACTGAATATTTTATCTTTGCATCCAGCCCCAATAGGCAGGATAAAGCAACAAAGTTTGAAAGTTTACCTTTCAAATCCTGAGTCAGGCTTCATTCTGATGGCATGGAGCCTGCTTGGGATTCTCTCTCTCTCTCTCTCTCTCTCTCTCTCTCTCTCTCTCTCTCTCTTTCTTTCTCTCTCCTCTCTCTCTCCCTGATTCTCCTCCCCGCCACCCCATCTGACCCCCGCTTGCGCTCTTTCTCTGTCTCAAAGTAAATAAATAAACATTAAAAAAAATATAAAGGAGTCAGTTTGGAATGGGATTATGGCTTTGCTGTCTACAATTCTCCCTCCCTTCCTACTTTATGCTACTTTACACTTTACGCTGTGCATGAAGTGGTATAGAGTGGTAAACAAGGGAGACACGTAATCCCTTCTCTGATGGTGCCTGCCCTGGGCAGAGCCTTGACAGATTATTACCCAGGGCCGTGGGAGGAAATAGCAAGGGGAGTCAACATGGATGAGGGATCATTGACAAAGCACTTACTTCTTCATTGTCCTCTATTCTAAATTGTGACAACTGGAGATAAGGTACTGCATCGCGCTAGGCTCCTGATGACCTGATGACACTGTGACTGTTCAAACCAGCTTTGGGATTCTTCTTGGGGAACTGTCACCAGAGTCCGTTTCAAGGTCCATTCATGGTCATTCTCTATTTTCCTACCTTACCTTTTGTTTGTACTAATCATCTTCTCACTCCGTTGGACCTTGCTGTCTCTCTGAGCCTGGGGTTTCCCAGAGGGCCGGAGCAGCCATTACCTCTGTGAATCTCCAGAGCATCAACGACAAAGCCCAGCATACAGCGACTGCTCAATAAATGTTGTTAAATTAAAATGAGTTGACTAATGAAAATGAAAAAGAGTCCCAGAGGAAAAAAAAAAGCCAAGCAATCCAAAGAAGGAGAAAGTTTTATGGGAAGAAATTGGAACCTCTTTTGCCATTGATGTTATCTTTGTGACTTATTGAGAGACTAAAACCCAACATACATCATACTCCTTGTCTATCTTTTCCTCTGATAGGAGACAGAGAGGATTAATGAAAGAAAGAATATTTAGTTGGGGTTTTACTCCAAGGGATCCTTCTTAATTAAGTGGCGGGGCATTAATTAAAAATCTAATTAATCATTATAAGCTGTTGCTGTTGTGCTCGGTAGGAAGGTACATGCAGGCTTTCTAAGAACACTAAGCTACTGACGCTCTGAGCTGCATGTAGAAGACATATCCCCCAACCCTCCAGCTAGACAGTGAATCCTTGAGCAGGGAATCCTCCAGGTAGACCAGTTTGGGATTACCTCTTACAGGCTACTATACAGAGAAGGACTGGCCATGGAGCTGGTGACGCCTAAGGTTTGGACCCCTCATAGAAATCACAAGATGAAGGCCAGGCTGAGAAATGTTCTGGTTAGGGAACTCCAAGGAAGGAGCCAGAGAGTTCACCATTCATGAGGTCAGGGTGTGGTGTTGGATCAGAACCAGATCTGTAGCCAGAAGCCGGGTGCCTATCTGGAGTTTCCACCTACACACCCACATGAGCCAGGTGCAGCCACTTTGCTCCTGCACCTGCAAGACCCAGCAGCTGGCTGGGCCCCGAGTCTGGTCCCACCCCAGGTGGAAGGATGTGAGGAGCTTCCTGCCTAGGGCAAACATTTGGCTCCAAATTGTGTCCTCCTCTCTATTTTCTCCCTTGTCTTTGCCTGGCCACCATGTCCAGTTCTTTGCCCCTCGCTGCTCCCAACCCTTGGTCCTAGAGTTCCCCAACCCAACCTGAGCCCTGATGTTATGTAATGGCTTTTCTAGGCCCAGCCTCTTGCAATCTTCCTGTGATGCCCTACCACCTACACCAGCAATTAAGGCCAGACCCCAGGGCTGGTGCCCAGGATAAGGGCTAGGGATACCTGAGGAGAAAGAAAATGGGGTAAGGGCTGTGAGTGAAGTGATATTTGAAAGAGAAATTACCCCTTCCTTTATTCTCCAAGTAGCTGACATGATAATTCAAAATCCAAAAAAAGCCAAAGAGGTGAAGGGCCTATAAGGAGTACACATTTTGGCCCTCTTGGGCCCTGAGCCAAAAATTAGATATAGTCAGAAATTCTCCATAGTGTTCTGAGACTACCTCTCACAAAAGCCTATCTACTCAGGTCATGTATGTTTCTGAAGAAAGAGTTGTAACTTAGATAAGTAGAGTGTATTTTCTTTCTCCAATATGGAGAATAGGTGCTAAATCCGGGCAAGGGTTAACCATTTCAGGAGATTATATCAAGCTTGGGTTTAACTTTTAAACTAGATGCTAGAGGGCATGTCTTAACTGTCATGTTGCATTGTGAATTTAGAGTCTGGGTGTGGAAGCTCTACCTCCCTCCTTTATAATCTACACAGGTGTGCAGAGGACTTCAAAGCTAGTTCTAGAAGGAGGCTATTGTCAATTAGCTGTGGAGGAAAAGAAAGAAATCCCACAGAACAGATGCTGAGGGAAGTCAACTAAACCCTCCTTGAGCAATTACCTTTACATTAATTTCAAGACTCCAGAAGCTTTCTCTTGTGCTCTTGCTCAAGGATGAGGACCTTCCCATTCTGAAGAATGATTTCAGATTTGATAACCTCGATCTTTTTCTGAAAGCGCTTCTAATAGGAAGTTTACCCAGGGAAACTTTGGCATTACATTAGGCTATGGAGTGGGACCTGTAGAAGCTCTGTCTTCCAGCCTAGTACATTACATGTTCTCAGACGTGTAGTTGGCACTGTACCATCAACCATAATTTCCTAATGAATATAAAATGTGGTCACTTTAGCATCTGCTTCTCTTGCATAAAAGCAATTAAATTAATGAGCAGAGTATCCTTTTTTTTTTTTTTTTTTTTTAATGAGATGATGCCACTGCCTAATTGACTAATGTTCAGTAGAGTATATACTTGGGGTTGTATTTTTTGAATAGTGATGTTGGGGCTTGGTTGTTGTTACCATATGGAGAAAACAATTCCTCCTTTTAAATGTCAATATTTGAGTCCTACTAAAAGCCACGGGGGATTTATACATTTAGCCCAAAGTATATTTGACTTCTTGGCGTTTTCAATGATTTGTGGCCAGTGAATCAAGAAAATGAAATCTTAAATCCCCCAGAAACCAGCAGAAACCAAGCTTGGCATTTAGCATATTTCACAGTAATTATTCCCACCTCACTCCAAAATGAAAATGTTTGTTTTCCCCTATTTGTTTGATTTTTTTTTTCATTTATCGACATTTTGGGAATTTCCCAATGAAATTGCCTGTTCTATGGAGGGCGAAATAACTGAAATTTGGTGTTTGGAGAGTCCTCTGTATTTACTCAATGTCACCCCTCCTCAGAGAACAGGAAAGATTGGACCCTTCCTCATTTCATACAAGTTTCTCACTTTTTTTTTTTTCTAGGAAAGATGGTTTCTACTACGTTGTTCCATATCTATAATATGTAGGACTTAAAAACTTTAAAACCTCTAACGACTTTCTGGTTACAGTATCTACCAAGTTTAGTCATTCATGTCCCAGGAAACAAGCACAACAATGCAATTAGTTTAGCTATTTGTCGTGTTACCCTCTAGCTTGCTGCAGAGCTGAGTTACAGGTACCCTGTTTCTTATTTTCCTTCATTTCATCTCAACAATTCATACTGAGTCTTGCTAGTTATTTCTAATTTATTTTAGTCTGGGGACTTCTGGTTTTGCATAGTTTCTCATGGAGAAGACTCCTTATTTCCCCCCCTGTTCGTTCTCCCCTTGTCTTATAGCGTGTTATAGCGTGTTAGCAAAGTGTCCCGCCCTGTTCCCCTCATCCCCAAAGCAGAATTTATATTTCCCAGTTTCCCTTGCAGATAGTTGCATGTGACCGAGTTCTCACTAACAGGATGGAACAGAAGTGATGAGCATCACGTGTGTTGCTTCCATACAAGAACACTGCTCACCCTCCATTTCCTCTCCTTCTCTCGAGGCTGAAACCTGGATGTGGCATCAGTGAACCAGCAGTCACCATGCAAATGAGGACAACATCCTGGGAGACAGGAGGAGCATTAAAGTCCCTCAGTGCCCGGACAAACCACACACTTGCCCTGGACCACTTGCCCATCTCTAGACTGTCACATGAGATAGAAATAGATTCCTCTCTTATTTGAACCATTTTATTTTGAAGCATTTTTTTGTTACAGCAGCATGACTGATACTGTGTCCCTACATAATGCATTTCTTAAACAAAAGAGAGGATGCTACTACTGTACTCCAGGCTAGTTAGATCCTACTTAGAGTGTAGTTTTTCTTTCTGTAAATCACACGTTAAAAGACATAAAGACAAAGCAGAAGTTTTCAGCTGAGAGCTACAAGAGGGATGAGGGACTGAAGAAACTGGAAAAGTATTCTCAGAGTAGGAGTGCTGTTTTAAATGTCTGAAGAACTGATATGTGGAAGAATGGATTCACTTCATTCTGTATGGTTTTAGTGGATAGAAGTAGGACTCAAGG
Organism: Felis catus; assembly: GCF_018350175.1. NCBI lineage: Eukaryota > Metazoa > Chordata > Mammalia > Carnivora > Felidae > Felis > Felis catus. The sequence continues at coordinate 173,098,673 of NC_058371.1, forward strand.
TGAAAATAGATTTTGCTTAAGACAAGGAACATTCCTGTCTATCAGATCTACATAGAAATGAAAAGGGCTACTCTGAAAGTGTTGAGTTTCTTGCCCGTGGACACATCTTAATAGAGTCTGGATAACCATTTGGCTGGATTTCGTAACTATGTGTCATATGTATATATTACATAAAATGTCTTGAATTCTTAGAACTACACTAAAATTACATATTTTTATCTCCATTTGATAGAAGGAGAATCTAAGTCTCAGACAGGTTAAAACTTGCCAAGGTCACAGACCTAGTTACTAACAGAGTCCATGTTCTTTCCCCAGCCACTGTTAAAGCTGATTTACAAAATGGCTTAAAAATTTCTTCCCAATCAAGGTGTGCCTAGGTGGTTCAGTTGGTTAAGCATCTGACTTCAGCTCAAGTTATGATCTCACGGTTCATGAGTTTGAGCTCTCTGTGGGGCTCTGGGCTGACAGCTCAGGGCTCAGAGCCTGGAGCCTGCTTTGGATTCTGTGTGTGTGTCTCTCTCTCTCTCTACCCCTCCCCTGCTCATGCTCTTTTGCTCTCTCTCTCAAAAATAACTAAACATTAAAAATTAAAAAAAAAAAAAAAACCTCTTTCTAATTGGAAACTCCACTGTCTTTTCTGAATCTTTGCTGGAATTCTGAGGTATCAGAGCCAGAGATATCTCCTAAAGGTTGGTGTGCCTTATCTTCTAAATCTTAACCCAGTAGCAAACTTACTTTGAGCTTTCCTTTATGTGTCAGATTGCCAGCAAATCACCAATCCATTTTCTGTTTTTACTTCGGACACAAAGACTAATACAATTTCCCGCTTTTCTTTCGATGAAATGTGAGAAGAAATGATGTGGACCACTCCCAGATCTGGCCAGTAGAAACCTCCCATGTATTTTCTTATGTTGCTGCTGAATATTGGCACATGGAGTGACCTTGAAAGTTGAGTGTTGAAGATGGCAGAACTTTTCCTTCAACTTTAGTCCCGTTAGTCCCCAAACTATGTGTTGAGCCAAGTCTGGTAACCCAAAACTGCTCTGGACTATGTAAGTGAAGGAGGCATAAACTTTTACCGTGTTGGAGCCACATGATATTTTAACATCTTTTGCAAACAGCAATGAGCCTGCTTCATCTAATACTTCATATCCTTACCTACTAAATATCAAGAATTGTCCGATTTGATCATGGGACTCTGTGAAGGGTCACCATATTTTTTGACAATTGTACGAGGCTGAACTTTTTAAAGCTGCAGTTATTCAACCTTCTGGACTGAAAAAGCAGAACTTTAATACAATTCACCCTAAAATAATAGAAGACAATCCGATTCTGTCACCTCTCACTCTTTTCACCCCCACACAACTCACATCACAATCAGCTGGCATCGAGGGGATCCCTCTTTAGATAGGTCATACCTTGTCCAGTTCTCCATAGACCCAACACTCCCCTTTTATCCCAACATTGACTTGTGTGTCAAATGCCACATGTCTTTGTGATGAAGATCTTTAAATATCTGGCCCTACAGACCATTTGTATTTCTCTCTCCAGTTAACACTGAAGTAGAGTCAGTGATGAGCAAAGAACTACCACCCTGAGAACTGCTTCTGAAGCAGACAGAATTCTTTTGGAAGACAGTGAACTCTTCATGTTCCTCGGCAGGAAGGGTCAGGAAAAGTCTCTTCATTATTAGTGGGTCTGGGGCCTCCCTGTGGGAGCACAGACCTAGGGTATCAAAATTACTCTTTTCGGTCCCCAACTTGCCTTCTGTAGCACAAAGTGTGGGACGTAAAGTAAAGCTTTTAAGAGCAAGTAGAAGTTTGTGGTTCTGTTTTTAATTGAAAGTCCAAAAGGTGATATTGATTAGTTGGACTCTACCAATTTTCTTCCTCATCCCCAAATCCCCAACTGTGTTGGGCTACAATTGTCACCATTAGCCAATTGGATGTTAGGCAGGTTCAGGCAACACACCCGTAAGATCGTAGAGGCTGGGAGCTAGAGGAGAATTGGGACAGAGGACCTTCACCTTTTCGACTCAGGGATGGTCATCTGTGTAGGCATGGACATCTGTGCGGGTGTTCCATGGCTCTGACTCAGTCACGGGACAATGCTTCTACATGGGTGGTGCTTGTTTTCAAAGTTCTAGAATAAACCAAAGGCTAGATACTCTACAGACGTGTGCATGATTTTCACATGCAATGGTTTCCTTTTCCAAAAGTTTAAAAAAACAGTGAGTACAAAGTGGATTACTGAACTCCCAGAGAATTTTCTATGCTTATGGTATAAACTGGGGGAGAGAGGTTCATGAGATAGGACATTCAAGGCAAATACTTGAAGCTGTTTTTTCCCAACCTGCTGTACGCGTACTACTGAAGTAAACAAAATAGTTTCAGGTGGTATACAAATATACTTTTTAAAAATGTTAGTAGTGTGACATTTCCTTAACATGAAGTAGAAGAAAAATAACACAGCCATGTTGCAGATCTTTGATTACATCATTATATGTGCTTAGGGTAAGTAAAGGGAAAGTTAAGCTTTTTAAAGGAAAACATTAGGTTAAATGAGAATATAGGGACTTCTGTGTCCAGTTAAAATAGAATAACAGGGGTCAAATTTATCCTCCCTCCTGAAATAGCTGGAAATAAAAATATACACAAGAGGCAGCGATACCCAAGGTATCAGGCAGGCGATTGAACAAATGAGGTGAACCCTATAACTGCTTGAGCTTTTATTACCTGGAAAAAGTTTCCAGTTCATGGCACAGGAAGGGGAAACCTGGTCAGAGCTGAGAAGTAGTTTTCCTGACTCACAGAGACAGAACTGAGAGTTTAGGAAAAGCCAGCTATTTTTAAGCAAAGATAAACAACTCTCTAATGCCTTTCGCATAACAGATACAAAAATTAACTCAAAATGGATCATAGGCCTAAACATAAAACACAGAGCTATAAAATATCTACAAAAAATGTAGGATAAAATCCTGACGATGTTGCATTATGCAAAGATCCCTTACGGAAAACACAAAAAGCATAGTCCATAGAAGAAAAACAATCGATAAATTGAGCTTTATCAAAATGAAGAACTTCTACTGTTAGAAAAATACTGTCAACAGAATGAAAAGCCAAGTCATAAGCCAGGAGAAAATATTTGAAAATAATCATATCTGGTAAAGGATTTACAACCAGAATACATTAAGTGTTCTCAAAAACCCATTGAGAAAACCAACAACCCGATTAAAATCGGGCAAAAGCTCTGAATAGACATTTCACCAAAAAAGGATATACAGATCGCAGATAACCTCATGAAAATACACTGAACATCATTAGTCATTAAGGAAATGCAAATTGGAACCATATGAGATACCTCTCCATGCCTACTCACATGGCTAACGTTAAAAGGATCGGCCATACAACGTGTTGACAAGTCTGTGGAGGAACAGGAGCTCTCCTACCCGGCTGGTGAGAGGGAATTATGGTACAACCAATTTGAAAAACAGTTTGGCAATTTCTTGATAAGTTAAATAAACACATACCCTGTGATTCAGCCATTTCATTGCTGCATAAAAAAGTGAAATGAGAAAGTACGCCTATAAAAAGACTTGTACAAAGACATTCATAGTAGTTTCATGTGTAATAGCCAAATATGCAAAAGAACTAATGTCCATCAACAGGCGAATAGATAAACAAAGTTGATATGCCCATACAATGGCAAACTTCTCAGTCACAAAAAGAAATGCATTACTGATACAACAACGTGGATGAATTTCAAAATACTTGAGTCAATATTGAATTAAATAAAGACGGACAAAAAGTGCATATATACTGAATGATTCCATCTATATAAAGTTACAGAAAATGCTAACTAAGCCGTAGTGATAGAAAGCACATCAGTAGTTATCTGTGGATAGAGGCTGGGGAGGAGTAAGAAGGAGAGATTACAAAGTCATACAGAGAAACTTTTTGCAGGTGATCACCATATTCTGTATCTCAGTTGTGGTGATGGTCATATCACGTCAAGACTCATCAAACAGTACACTTTAAACATGTGTCGTGCAGGGGCGCCTGGGTGGCTCAGTTAAGCTTCTGACTCTTGATTTCGGCTCAGGCACTGACAGCACAGAGCCTGCTTGAGATTCTCCCTCTTCCTCTGCCCCTCCCCCACTCACACTCTTTGTCTCTCTCAAAATAAATAAACTTTAAAAAATAAGATTTTTTTAAAAATGTGTAGTTTATTGTATGTCAATTATACCTCAACGAGGCAGTTAAGAAAATATGAACATAGCTGAATATAACAAAAAATTAAAGGTTCAATGACTAAATTTTGGAAACACAGGTTGAATTTATACCATTTTTCTGACCTCCATCCATCCTTTCTTGTTCTCTTATCCTTGCCTTTTCTCCTTTTCTCCTCTCCACGTTAGACTAGGTGATAGCAATCTGGGACCACCACGTATAAGATGGCCCTTGCTTTAAAGTAAGAAAGGACTTTCTGACAATTTCTGCTCTTTAAAAATGCAATTGAATAGGCTGTTTGTTACCATGGGGAGCTGTCCACCTCAGGAGTCCTCCAGCAGAGACAAAACAAACATTTAGTGGGGGATATGGTGGCAGGAGATGGGATGCAGGGCCAAATCAGTGGCTTTCAGCTTTTTTTTTCTTTTCTTAAATCATAAAACTCTTTCTCCAAATGTATGTCATTTTAGGTGGAAGACAAATATTTAGAGAAGGCAAAAGAGGTTTTTCTTTAAAAAAAAAAAAAAAAAAAAAAGTTGGGGCTTCAGAGTCCTGCCTGCTTGGTGCCATCTTTCACCTACTGTGGTGGCCTTTCCACCTCTGCTTTGATCCAGCTCTGAAGTTCTATGGATGTTCAGTTGCAGCAGGAGTGAATGAGATTCCCACCGCTGCCCCCCCCCCCCCATCACCTCAGTTAGTGCAGGAGGTTGAGGTGAAGGTCTGACCACATCTAGTCATCTGAGAAAAAGTGGACCCATTGGTAATAAAAGAGGCCGTTCTTTTCTCTGCAAACAGACCCAGTAATTATAACATTGATAGTCTTTTTCCCAGAGGGAGTGTAATACAGCTACTATTTATCTAGATGTACCAGCTCTTTTTCCTCTTCACTTTCTGAAAAAAACAAAGTGTTTCAAATAATGGCTTGGTTTAATAATAGTGTGGTCAGCTCTGTTTCTCTTTAGAACGCGCATTTTTTTTCTCCCTCTAACCCCGAGTCTGCCGGTTGTGTTTGCCCACACTTGAGTCAATAAGAGAAAGGAAGCTCTTTTTTTTCCATACTTTTCATAAAAGTAATCATAGCGAGCATTTACTGAGTGCTAAGTGCCAAACACTGTGTGTGATTCATTTTTATGTGTCAATTTTGTCAAACATTATTCCGGATGCTTCTCTGAGTATGTTTTTGGATGAGGTTTACATTTAAACCGGGGTACATACTTTGAATAAAGGAGATTGCTCTCCTTAACATGGGTGGGCCTTGTTCAGTCAGCTGAGGATTAAATAGAACAAAAGGCAGACCTCTTCCCAGCAAGAGGGATTCCCCAGCAGACAGCCTGTGAACATCATCTACAATATCAGCTCTAAATTACATGGCTTTTGGGCTCAAACTGCGACTCTCCTGAATTTCTAGCGTGTTAGCCTCCCCTACCAGATTTTGGACTCCTCACGTCTCCATGATCAAGTGAGTCAATTCCTTAAAATAAATCTCTCTTTGTATATACACATCCTATTGGTTCTGTTTCTCTGGAGAACCCTGACTAATACACATTTTACATCTATTAATTCATTTGATTTTCTCAGCCATCCTGCGAAATTTGAACACAATACTTTAAGAAGTGTGACTCTTTCACACTTAAGGGAATGAGGCCTAGTGAGGTAAAGTGATTTGCCCATGGTCTCCCAGCTAATAGGCGGCGGAGCCATGATTATAATCCTAAGTCTGTGGACTGAGTTTGCTTTCCCACACTAGCCAGCTCTTGACGTACTTTGGCCTGAGTGATGCTGAACAGGCCTCAGCACCAGCCTATCCGGAACCTGACTTTGACCCACACCGTTTTTCCTGTCAGGGGGCTCCTGGGAGGCTGTTTTTGGCGTGTGCCTGGGAGCCTGATGCATCTGACCCTTTCTAGTAAACTCAGGCATGATTCCTCACTAGTTCATCCTCAGCTTGCTCACCTACAGAAGGAGAGTAAATCACATCACCTTCACAACCAGCTTGTCACAAGGATTAGATGTGAGTGTCTAGAGAATCCGTCCCACCGCCTGCACCCACAGGCCCCCATGGTCTCACATGGACCAAAACGACACAGGTCACGAGAGCTAGTTCGTGGGCACTCCTGGCTCCTAATTGAGTGAGTCCTTCTGTGTGCTGTGTTAGACGACTAGGGCTGCCATGACAGAATCCGACAGGCTGTCGGGGAGGGGGGGCTGTGGTTTAAACGCCAGAAGTGCATTTCTTGTAGCCCTGGAGGCTAGAAGTCCAAGATCACGAGGGAAAACCTCTCTCTTTGGCTTGCAGGTAGCCACCTTCTTCCTGTGTCCCCCGTGGTCTTTCTTCTGTGTGTGTTCAAATTTCATCTCCTTAGGAAGACACCAGAGAGCCTACCCTAATGGCCTCGTATTTAGTCATCTCTTTAAAAGGCCTGACCTCCAGAGGTAGTCTCATTCTGAGAAACTGGGGAGTTAGGGCTTCAACATATGGATATGATTCAACAATTCAGCCTGTATGTGCCAAGGACCTGCTGCCCAGGACCAGCCTTCATACCTCTCATTATTGAGATTATGCACAGAACCTTTTCTGTCTGGCTGTTCCTTCAAACTTTCTGCCTGTTTGGCATTATTTCTTCAGGATTATGCTAAGATACCAGTTAAGCTGATCAGAAATTTAAAGGCAAACAGCTCACTCAAGTTCCATGAACTTGTCTTTGTCTAATGGTTATGTAAAGCCAACTAGAACGAATATCAAGCACATAGAAATTGCTTCATACTTTTAGTCTATGAACCCCCCAGTCTTCCCAGCTCCACCAAGCGCACGCACACACACACACACACACACACACACACACACACAGCAGGAGCAGAGAGGCATTTTGAAGTATACTTCGAACAACAATTATATGTAGATGTGTATGAATATATGTAGATATGATGTCATGACAACCAGTGACTTTTAACTCCAGTGACTTTTGCCTTCTTTAAATTGGCTTCTGTTTGTTTCAGCTTGCCTCTGACAGGGCTGTACGTATGCACCCCATGGGTCCTATTGATTCTGTCCCCGTTTATTATGACTTAGGTATTTTGACATCATAAGACCCCAAGAGAGGAGGCTCTAGTTGGGCCGGTCACCATCTAATATGGTCCACTCCTACTGATAATAAGACCGGAGTATCTTCACAGGCCACAGTCTTCCTGATGTCAAGTCTACCTCTGATTGCCTTTGGCTGAGTCACCAATACGAGGTCCAATCTTGAATGCTTAGGGAAGTAGGGTCTTATGGTACAAACACAGTGACTTACTTAGGAAGAACCTAAATGACCAATGTCCCAGAAAGAGGATATGAAAAGGTAGGCTCTAGGCTCTGTGGGTCTCTCTGGGGCTCCCAGAGGCCCATCGTCAGGACTCACAACATGTCGGTAGAGTAACCACCATTTTGGCACAGCTCACCTCCTTTTGCTGATAATCTGCTCCAAATTAGAATCTGTTTTAGAGAACAAATGGATTTTCCATCTCTGAGAATTAAGTTTCACAAAACTGAACTAAACACAGACCTCTGTTTTTATGTCATTTGAAATGATTTTAATTAAGACATAAAACCAGATTACAAAAGAGTAAGGCATGTGCAAAGAGTAGGATTTCATTTTCTGAGGGAAAGAAAAATACCTATAGGGAAAAGAAATTCGGCCTGAGAAGTTGTCCTCACCTTCCTTTTTTCTTTTTTGTCTTTGAAACAACATTTTAGATAGAGGGTGACCTCCTGTAGTTGAACTTAAACAAAGAATAAAGGGAACGGGAAATCAATGGGAATCATGGCTTAATGAAAGCTCTTCTAAAATAGTCCAAGAATCCATAAGAGACTCATTCTATATTGGATTTCTGGAAGCCGGCCCAAGGACCCGAGCTTGTAATCCGGTGATTGATGCCTGCCATCAGCAACACATTCGTTCCTTTCCTCCCTCGAAGGCTTCGACAAATTTTGCCTCATTCAACAAGCTCTCAATCATACTCATGGAGTCAAGACTTCAAATGGGGCATGGTTACAACTTTAATAGCTATTCCAGGTAGAACTGATTCGCATGATGTGGGATCTTGGCAGCAACTTAATTACTTTAGGGTAATGATGTGAATCTCAGTCAGGGGCCAGTTTTGGCATTGCTGACTCTTACGTGCAATAATTAATATGATTAAGTGTGCTGCCTTAGAAACTCCTTTACTCCCCCTCTGTGCCAATATTTGGAGCTTGACTTTGGAAGTTACCATACGGACAATGTTTCCTTCCCCTCCTTTTCCTCTGTAGGGCAGGACATATTCCTGAGAACACGGGTATCTTTACTTACTGATAAATAACATTTCCTGGAAAATGTTTGCAGAGATAAAGCAGAGGAGGGGCTTCTTTGCTTTCGTCGTTGTCCTTCTCTCGTTTCCTTCCTTCTCTGCATGCTTACTGTTCGTTTGGTGGCCTCTCCCACTTGGTGTAATCTTACGGCTCTTCAAAACGAACTCTGAGCAACGATGCAAAGACCTTGGCCAATAGTAACATCTTATGTTTGTTGATTGCTCGCCGTGTGCCAGCAATTGCTCTAAGTGCTTTCCTTATCTTATTTTGCCTCATCAAAATAGCTGTATGGTTTCCATTTTACAGGTAAAAATATGAAAGCTTATACAGGTTAGGCATCTTAGCCATGGTGGTATAGCCAGTAAGTGATGGCACAGTGACTGAAATCTAGAGGGTCTGTGCCCCACGGTGTGAGATTTTCCATACTAACGTCTATCGAAATCTGGTAACTGTGAAAATAACTTCTCTCTCTCTCTCTCTCTCACAATAACCATCATTCCTACAACTGATTTCCTGCAACATACATATCTTCAGGGTTTGTTGTATGCCAGGACGGTTTCGAGGGCTCAGGGCGCAAGACACAGCCCCTTCCTTCAAGTAGTTATGTCCTTCTGGAGGTCATTACAGTAGCATGAGATAATTGCTATGGTGGGAAATCACAGAAAATGTCTTTTTAAAAAAATTTTTTTTTCAACGTTTATTTATTTTTTTGGGGACAGAGAGAGACAGAGCATGAACGGGGGAGGGGCAGAGAGAGAGGGAGACACAGAATCGGAAACAGGCTCCAGGCTCCGAGCCATCAGCCCAGAGCCCGACGCGGGGCTCGAACTCACGGACCGCGAGATCGTGACCTGAGCTGAAGTCGGACGCTTAACCGACTGCGCCACCCAGGCGCCCCAGAAAATGTCTTTTAAAATAATGTTACTGTGGTCAGTCAGAAGGATATAATGTGTGTCTGAAAAACCCTAGTTAATTCCAGCCAGTGGATTACTTCCTGCAAAAGTATGAAGAAAAGCCAAGGGGTATTACACAGGTGATAGCCTCACTATCATCAAACGTTAGCCGTCACCGATGATCTCCAGTCAAATGACAAGACGATGGGATCTGGAATCACATTGACCTGGCTGCAAGTTTTTACTCAATATCTTAGTAAGTGTGTGTCCTTAACAATTTACTCAAACTTCTGTTTCCTCACCTATAAAAACAGATGATAACAAATCTTACATCGTCTGGTAGTTTAGACCGGGGGTCAGCAAACTTTTTCTTAAAGACGTAGATAGTAAATATTTTAGTTTTTGCTGGCCATGCAGTCTCTGTCACAAGTACCCAACTCTGCCATTGTGGTGCCAAAGCAGCCATAGACCATATGTAAGTGAGAAAACGTGGCTCTGTTCTAATTACATGTTATTCATAAAAACAGATGGGTTGAATTTGATGCATAGGCTACAGCTTGCCCTCCCCTGGTTTAGAGCATTAAATGAGATGTTGAAAGAGGGGGAAAAAAACCCCTGCAAAACATAAAAGTTTCCAGTATACTGTAGGTGCTCAATAATTGTTCATGTTTTTCTTTCTTGCAACTTATTCCGCTTAGCATCACAAAGGTACACGCCATCACTGTGTCGCTCTCTTAAGAGCCTTACAGTCCAGTTAAGTGACAATATACAGAAAATATAGACAACAATACAATTCTGCAAGTACCAGTCATAAGGGAAGCAGAGTAAATCCAAAGCTATTGGAGTTGAGTGAAGGGAACAGCTGAAGAAAGAACTTCCAGGTAGGGAATACAAAGAAGTGGGGATACCCTAAGTATTTTCAGAGGAAGCTGGGTGGAGACCAAGGTTAGGTGGGGAAATGGGGCTGAACGTCAAGTTCGGGAATTTATATCTTATTTCATAGATCTCAACCAATGCGCCATTGAGGGTTTTTTAAGAGAATGTAGGGAGCACTCAACAGATATTTGTTGAATGAATGAATTCCTCTGAAGTGATTTGCATGATGGTTGGGAAGAGAATGGCTGCCAAAGGGCACCTGGGTGGCTAAGTCAGTCGAGCGTCCGACTTCGGCTCCGGTCATGATCTCGCGGTTTGTGAGTTCGAGCCCCACATCCAGCTCTGCGCTGACAGCTCAGTGCCTGGAGCCTGCTTCAGTTTCTGTCTCTCCCTCTGTCTCTGCCCCTCCTCCACTCACACTCTTTCTGTCTCTCTCTCAAAAATAAATAAAACGTTAAAAAAATTTTTTTAAAAAAGAGAATGGCTGCCAAACCCTCAGGTGATATGGATTCGGTCCAGGGTGACAGCAGTTAGAACCAGTCAGAAAGAACAGACGGAAAAGCCATTAGAAGGAGGAAAGGACCTGCTCTGGTGACTGAACCACAGGCAAGACAGAGGACTTGTCGGAGTTGTCGCTGAAGTAGCAAGCTGGCATCCAGGAGAACCGTGCTGCCGGTGACAGAATAAAGGATGTCAGGGAGGCTGCTTTTTGGGGGAAACATCATGAATTTAGGGTCCCTGAAGAACATTCAAGTGGAAATATTTAGTACAATTAGATGGGCTCAAGTAGGAGATTGACTCTGGAAGCCGACAGACTTCAGCCTCATAAACTGGCAGCTCATGAGAATGGATGAAATACTGGATTCTAGATGAGACCGAATGATCAAAATAAGCCCCTGGAGTAGCGGTGAAGTCAGAGACAGGGGCTCTCCTTAGAGATCCAGAAGTATCATGGGGTACCTGGGTGGCTCAGCCAATTATGCATCTGACTTCAGCTCAGGTCATGATCTCATGGTTCATGAGCTTGAGCCCCACCTCAGGCTCTAACTGTCAATGTAGAGCCTGACTGAGATTCTCTCTCTCCCTCTCTCTCAGCCCTTCCCCTGCTCTCTCTCTCTCTTCCTCAAGATAAATAAACTAAAAAAAGAATTTTTTTAATTAAAAAAAAAAAAAAGAAATCCAGAAACATCTTTCTATTTCAGCCTGAACGTAAGGGCCATAGGAGCTCTGAGAGACTGGCAAAAAACAAAAATAGGGAAAAGAATGAGATAAACCGTGGAATTCTGATGTCAAGAAACTTCTCCCATACAGTCCTGAGAAAAAGAGAACGCTGACTGTGAACTCCTGAACTATGAAAATCCTGATGCATAAACCTAATACAGAGTAATCCCACTGAATTCAGTTAGTAGAAGGTATGGAAATGTATCAGCTATGATAATGGTAAAACAACCCCAAGATATTCTCAGCATCTTTTCAAATGTGCATATTCGATCATTACTTAGCAAAGCTACTTTCAGAGATAGATCCTAATTTGTCACTCTGTTGAAAAAATACAATTTTGTGCCAGATCTTATGCCAAATTTTCAGTAGATCGCAGGTTCATCTGTTTCTCTTGTCTTACAACTTTTCTTGCTATTGCTGTCCCGGAAGGACAATTTTTAAAAATTTTTTAAAAAATGTTTTTAATGTTTATTTATTTTTGAGAGAGAGAGAGAGAGAGAGAATGAATGGGGGAAGGGCAGAGGGAGAGAGACACACAGAATCCAAAGCAGGCTCCAGGCTCTGAGCTGTCAGCACAGATCCACTGCGGGGCTCGAACCCATGAGCTGCGAGATCATGACCTGAGCCAAACTCAGATGCTTACCTGACTGATCCACCCAGGCACCCAAGGGAATTCTCTTTGACTAGGAAAAGTGGTTGATGCCGCAAGAGCAAGAGAAATGGATCTTTCTAGAGTGGAGTTGTCTTTATATTTTCTTTAGGTAAAATCAGAAAAGTGTTACCCAGAGGCATTACATCCGGTCTTGTTAGACACCAACTCTCTATTAAATTGGTTAGTTGTGGAGAGAGGCATTACCATCCGAAACAGTTTTTGAAGGGGGGTTCATTTTCCACTTTCCATTTACCTATTTCTTGAAGCTAATGAAATACATTGTACTTATATCATTGCAGGATCAAACAGAGCATCATTTTTTGGGAACATAGAACAGTGAAGGGATCATAGGATTTTAAAATCTAGCTCCAGGGGTGCCTGGGAGGCTCAGTTTTTTGTTTTTGTTTTTTTTAATGTTTATTTATTTCTGAGAGAGAGAGAGAGAGAGAGACAGAGACAGAGACAGCATGAGCAGGGGAGGGGCAGAGAGAGGGAGACACAGAATCCGAAGCAGGCTCCAGGCTCTATGCTGTCAGCATAGAGCCCGATGCGGGGCTCGAACTCACAAACTGCAAGATCATGACCTGAGTCAAGGTCAGACGCTCAACCGACTGAGCTGCCCAGGTGCCCCAAGAGTCCCATTCTTGATTTCGACTCAGGTCATGATCTCACGGTTTGAGCCTCACATTGGGCTCCTGCTGACAGCATGGAACCCGCTTGGGATTCTCTCTCTCTCTCTCTCTCTCTCTCTCTCACCCCCCATATATATAAATAAATAAATATATATAAATATATATATATATTTATATATAAATATATATTTATATATAATATAAATTATATATATTATATATTATGTATTATATATAATATATAATATATAATAATTATATATAATATATAATATAATATATTATATATTATAAATACATATAAATTTATATAAATTTATATAAATATAAATAAATAAATAAACTTTAAAATCTAGCTCTAGATCTTGCCAAGTTTAAACTTCTAATTTTTTAAAGTGAGAAAACTCAGACCCAGAGGGGCTGAATGACTGACTAAAAATGAGTCAGCAAGTAAGCTGCAGGACCAGGTCAGAACCCAAGAGACCTCGTTCCCGCTCCATTACTTCAAGTGCATCTTTGTCAGAGATTCATTTCGGCCATGGGTGGACTCCCATTCCCTTGTGGGAATTTGTAAAAGAGAATTTAAGCCACAATCACACTAAAGACAGAGGATTTATACTGAGGATGCACCCACTATGCTCATCTCTTAAAACACTTTGTAAGGACTGGGATGCTGGCAGAAAGTCCTGTTAACAAGACCTGGTCATTTCTGAGAAAAGCAGAAATCCTTAGAGGGGCAGCCATAATCCCTTTGACTGAGAACACCAAGGGGACCCAAGAGCCAGCCCTGAAACCTTGATATTTAAAGCAGTTGTCCGCAGACATAATGCCTTTAGTTTGATCAAAGAGCCAGGCCACACAATCCCCAAGAGCAGGAAGGCTGACAAGGGTGGGGGGAGGGTCCTTTGTCCTGGAGGCCTGGAATCCGGATGGGATGCCTTGGCAGGCAGGGCTCCTGGCTTTGCAGGGAGAGCTGAGGCCCGGCCTGTCCCCCGAATTCCTCCCCTTGCCCTCCGATGAAGAAATCAGCCGGATCCTTGCCCTCTCCCCACCCTTAGTCTCTGTCCATTTTCAGCAACACGGAAATAAAAACAATCTCCCCAGCCCCATGGGCTTTGCTGGAACTTTCCTTGTTTGATTCTGCAATCAGAAAAGGTAAGCGCCCCAGTTTAACTCTTCGAGTCTTTCTCCCAGTGTGTGGTTTCCTACACAAATATTTCATGTATCGTGCAGGTCACATTCTTGACCTTGTTGTTTCAGGTGCCTGATAATTCTGGGCTGATGACAGCCCAGGGAGCACACTGGTCACCGCTCCCCCATCCGCCCGGTTCCCCTTTCCTCCTGTCCCCTGGCAGCTTTCCCTGGGCCCATTTTGTCCCTATTAATTGCTTTCCCCTGCAGCCTTTCCCTATCAAAGCGCTTGCTCTGAAGGCTTACACTTGAGATTCCTGCCCCTGGTGCCCTTGGCTCGTTCATTATTTAATTTTTCTTTCAGTCCCCTGCCTGTCAGGCAATGTCTGCACACTGTGATTGTTTTCATTTTTGGAAGTCTCCAAACACAGATTGCAGCCTTGGAGATAAGCTTTAAAAAAAAAAAAAATTTATAATGCTCTTCAGTACATGTGAGCATGTGTGCACCCACACTCAACCCCTCCCCCCCCCCCAGCACACAAATGAGTCAAAAAACGTATTCTTTGGATGCACCCACACTCTTAGAAACACAGAATTTTAGTGATGAAAAGGCTTTATGCCCTGCCCTTTGGCCCTGACAGCAAGACTACTGTTAATGGTCTCCTGCTTAGCAAGTAGTTGGAAAGACTACTTACTTTCTTCCAGTCAGTCAAACAGATATATATAGAAAGTATCTTCTCGAGGCCTCTCAGCATTATACTAAGCTGGCTGAAGGCACTTTAGAGATCCAGTCTAGTTGAGGGAAGGCATTATCATAGAATGAGGCGACGCTATCTGATAGCTGACAAAGGTCTGGTGACACAGTAAAGCATTCAGAAGAGTCAGGAAAGATGAGACTAGATTGGACCTCTGGGCAGGAGTGACATTTGGATTCAGGAAAGTTCTTTCTCTGACTTTTTTAATTCCTTCTTTTTTTTTTTTTTTTTTTGTTTCTGTTTTGTTTTGTAACCAACTTCAGATACGTTCTAAATCTAAACTTTAGATATGTTCGACATTGCCATGGGCCGACCTGTGTCCCCTCAAAACTCCTATGTCAAAGTCCTAACCCCCAGGATCTCAGAATGTGACTGTATCTGAGGTAGGGCTGTTGTTGTTAATTTTTTTGTCTTTTGAGAGAGATAGCATGAGTGGGGGACAGGCAGAGAGAGAGGGAGGGAGAGAATCTCAGGCAGGCTCCGCTGCGGCAGCAGTGAGCCCCACGCGGGGCTTGAACTCAGGAACCGCGAAATCATGACCTGAGCTGAAGTCGGATGTTCAACCGACTGAGCCACCCAGGCACGGCTGGAGGTGGGGTCTTTAAAGAAGTAATTAAAATTAAAATTAGTGTGGGCCTCAGTCCACTATGACTGGTTATAAGAAGAGGAAATTTAGACACAGACATGTACAGAGGGAAGATCTTATGAGGGAGAAGATGGCCTTCTGCCAGCCAAAGAGGGAGGGCTGAAAGGCCACGCCAACACCTAGATCTTAGACTTCTGGACTTCCAGAACTGTGAACAAATAGATTTCTGCTGTGTAAGCCACGGTCTGTGGTACTTGGTTACGACAGTCTTAGCAAACCAATACAAACATTGATATTGCAAGATGGTGTTAGTTGTAGGTGGACAGTAAACTTAATCAGAAAGTAAGTTCTGGGCAGAGAGTGGCTCTTCTGCCCCTATGTGGGCTCCCAGGCACTTATTTCTTGTTTGTTTCATGCGTTTTCTGGGCACATACTTCACACAGGAGCTGTGCTAGGCCAATGAACAGACACTCAGAGGCAGATGACCAGGTCTAGATTCCAGATGAGATTAGTGACTGAAACTGGCAGTGGGCGGATGTTGGTGAGGGGTCCCCAAGGCAATCTCCAGGTATCCTGAGCAGAGACCTATATTTGTTTGCCTGACAAGCTTTTACAATTTTAAAGAATTATTTGCCACACTTCAAAATTGGGAAGCATCCCCAAAAGCTGCATGTCCTGATTCTCTTGAACAATTAGAAGTCCTAGCAACAGAGACCTATATTCCTGCGTGAAAGAGATTGGTTAGAGCCGAATGGTCACTAGTTTCTTTCGAGGGGCGCTATGTTCTCCATTTCCTACACCCCACACAGCCCTCTCCACTCATTTATGCTACTTGCCCAACCATTTCAAGCATCTGAGTTTGCAACCCCCGGTGTAGATCAGTGTGTGTCAAACTATAGGTCGTGGTCCATTTGTAAGTAATGAAATCGGTGTAGTGGATAACCTACACTGATAAAAAAAAAAGGGGGGGGGGAGGTGGTGAGAGAGAAGGAGGAGGAGGAAGGGGAAGAGGAGGAAATAGAAACTATTAGAATATATCACCTGTACTAAGGGTTAGTGCTATTTTCTGAAACCTTTGTTTCAATCGCATTTGTGTGTGTTTGTACTAGGTTACAATGTAAAATATCTTTCCTCCTATGAGTTGCAAGGAAAGCGTTTGAAAGCCAAGACTAATGAAAATTTCAATAATCCAACCTTTTTTTGTCAAGCATTTAGCTGGCCACGTTTGCTTACTATTTTTGTTTTGTTTTCCCTTAAATAATCTGGGAGGTAGGAGGGGTATTTGTTAAACACAATCACAGAATTCATACAAACATGATAATATGAATGCCTGTAGAAGATCCATAATAAAGGATTAAAGCACCTAATTGAAATGAAAGACGAGGCATATCTTCTTGGTGTTCCTAAGACCTATGGTCCGCCAGACTGCATAGTTGTATGATTTTAAGTCAGATCATATTAAATAATAATTGGATTAGTTACCTAGGTCATCTCGGGCAACTAACACTCTAGATGAACACTGTTCAATAGAACTTTCTCTGATGATGGAAAAACTCTATATCTGCTGTGTTCAATATAGGAACCCCTAACCGTGTGTGCCTCTTTAGTATTGGAAGTGTTGCCAATGTGACTGATGGTCTGGATTTTTAATTTTGATTGTAATTAATTTAATTGCAAAAAGTTAATTAATTATTAATTAATTACTACCCATATGTTTAAGTTTCATTAATTTAAACATATGGGTAGTATGTGCCATATTGGACAGCAGGGCTCTAGACTCTAGAACGAGGATCTTGACAAATCCTGTTTCTGCGCTAGAAATGCCCACTGGTCTGATGGAATCATCTTAGGCACCGCACACCAAAGAGTGTAGAAGGCTAATCGTCTGCTAGATACAGTTTACGTTTCTTAGTCGAGCTTATTGCTGTAGACAAATGATCCAACTTCCAAATGTGGGCTGTCTAAATTCTCATCCTCACTGATTTTGGGGTTGTTTTTTTTTTTTTTTTCAAATGAAAAATTGCTTAAGGCAGATTGTGTGATTTTGAACTATAATGGGTTAAAAACTATGGTACCTGTTAATAATTATCATCGTAATGATAAATGTAAGAAAAATAGTAACGAGAAGAGGAGTCATGTTTCAAGTGCTGACTACATGTCCGGTGCTGTGCTAAGCATTTTGTATACCTGGTCCCACTTAGGCACGCTCATCCTATGAGATGGGAGGTATTATCCTATATGGTGAAACCGATGCTTGTAAAGGTTAAGTAACTTGCAAGGTCACTCAGGTAGTGAGGGAATGAGCTGGAATGTGAATCCAGTTCTGTCTGGCTGCGAACCACCCTGGTGTCCTGGAGGGTGCTAAGCAGTTGTTTTTCTTCCATCAGCCCATTATTTCCTTGGTAAAAACTGGGCTGAGGTGAATTATCAACATCAGTGCTAGGACGAGGGCCTCATTCCTGTGATTCTGAGGTGCATCTTCTCTGCTGCAACCCCCTTATCATAGATTCTGCTGTGGCCACATTGTAGGAATGTGCCTGTATGCTTCACGGGAGCCTAAGAATTTTTTATTTGGGGGACCCTTTCCTCCATAACGGTACAAGTTATATCTTGCTCTGCTGGTGTAAAGGCAAGCGTATTCATATTCTATATTAAACCATTGTCTTCTACCTACACATTCTTTTTGCTCTTCCTTTTCTGGTTTTAAGAGCAATTGGGACACTATCCTGAGCCCTATAGTAGGCAGAATAATGGCCTCCTAAGACGTCCACATCCTAATCTCCAGAACCTCGACTGTGTCACTTTATATGGCCACATGAACCTGGCAGATGTGATTACATTAAGAACCTTGAAATGGGCAGAGTAGCCTGGACTATTCGAGTGAGCTCAGTAGAGTCCCAGGGGTCCTTAAAGGAGAATCAGAGAAGGAGATGTGATGGCAGAAGCAGAATGCATTGGATTATGAATAAGACCCAGGTGGCTTCGAAGAGGAGGAGGGTCACAGCTAAGGGATGCAGGTGGCCTGGTGAGTAGTGCCTGGCACCATCCGTGTGTAATGAAGGGAAGACAGAAATCAGGAGAATTCTCTTCACGCTTCCGAGGAATCATAGGATTAAAGGTGGCCGTGAATTCCAGCTCAACTACTGAGTGGCCCCATTTCCTCCTAAATAGTCTGCCATCAATGTCTACCCATTTTTTCCCCAGAATGCCCAGCATCAGTGAAATTGTTGGCTAGCCCTGTTTGCTTTCACCAGCGTTTGTGATTCTGATGCTCTGAAGGGTCTACATTTGGAAGAAGTTGAGCAGCATCTGGGAAAGGTGCCTGAATAAAAGAAACAGGGAAGAAGAATTGAAAAGTGACAACTCATAAACAGGCCTGAAGATGTCAAGAGAAAGGGGAATCAAAAAAAGAGAGACAGACTATAAAAATGAAAGAAGGTGTTCACAGAAAAGAAGAAGGAAGGAAGGAAGGAAGGAAGGAAGGAAGGAAGGAAGAAGGAAGAAGGAAAGAAGGAAAGAAGGAAGGAAGGAGGAAGGAAGGAGGAAGGAAGGAAGGAAGGAGGAAGGAAGGAGGAAGGAAGGAGGAAGGAAGGAAGGAAGGAAAGAAGGAAGGAGGAAGGAAGGAGGAAGGAAGGAAGGGAGGAGAAAGGAAGGAAGAAGGAAGGAAGGAAGGAAGGAAGGAAGGAAGGAAGGAAGGAAGGAAGGAAGGAGGAAGGAAGGAAGAAGGAAGGAAGGAAGGAAGGAAGGAAGGAAGGAAGGAAGGAAAGAAAGAAGGAAGGAGGAAGGAAGGAAGGAAGGAATCTGAGATTTGAAGGGACCCAGGAGAAAAGGTAAGGAAAAAAGGGAGATAAAAAGCAAAACCAGTCATGGGCCTAAGAGTAACCTTGCTTTTTTTCGTAATTGATTCTGAGTACAGAGCTGAACTTTGCAAGCCAGAGGCCATCTGCAACCATCAATCCGAGCCCCATGCTGCTGCCATGGTCAGTGGGATTTGCACACGTGGGACAATGGCAGAATGCAGCCTGAGAAACGAAGAGGTTCCCATATGGTCAGAGGCTGCATTTTTCTCTGCTCTCCTTACACAAAGCTGCTATTGACATCAAAGTGGCTCCCTATGACCCGTGCTGTTCTCTGCCCAAGCTCAGAGGCTCCCGTTTCAGTCTCAGGCCATTTTTGCAATTGTCTGAACCACTTACTTTTAGGGGAGTGGACCCTATGCCCAAATTTGTACATAATGTCTGTGTTTTCATGGATGGGGGTCATCATTTAGCTTAATGTCTATAGCCAGTTGTTTCCAGGGGACTTTTCACCTCTTAATGTCCCTTGGTAAAGAATTTGAAAAAGAACAAAGGGAGATACTTCTTTTAAAAAATAATATCAACATATATGTATATATTGAATGTGAATGTATTGAATATGGAAGCATATTTTGTGGGTTTACACACGTGCGCACACACACACATGCATATAACCACATGATGCTTCCATTTCAGTTCCTAGGAAACCGAGAACAAAGCATGATGGCGTGTGTTTCAATAATCCGGATTTTTCTCTTTTGTTTCTATTTTTATATTTTAAATGAGTACCTCTCACAATGAGAGGCATTCCTTAGCTCTCAAGATGATTGAGTGAGGCGGCCCTCAGATGGGCCCCGCTTGTGGTTTTTAATTGTACCCATTTCAGCTGACTTCTGCACGTACAAGCACTCATCTTTTAAGAGTTACCCGGAGAACATTTTAAGCAAATTTTGTCCGTGTGCTTTTGAATTGTCCTCCCCAAATTGTGTTTGCTACATTGACACTCCCCAGGGTTTTGGGGTTTTTAACTTACTGGTTCTTTCTTCCATGCCTGACGTTGGGTGGTCTCTCAGCCATGGCTGGCCTTTAAGTATCACCGACAGTCCTGTTTTATGTTCTTCACACAGTTCCCTTTTCCATGTTGGCTTAGGGACTGAGATATTATTCCTTGTTGTTTCTCCTTCTCCTTCTTCTTCTTCTTCTTCTTCTTCTTCTTCTTCTTCTTCTTCTTCTTCCCTCCTCCTCCTCCTCCTCCTCCTTCTTCTTTTAACAGTTCATTCTTGGGGTGCCTGGGTGGCTCAGTTGGCTGACTGTCCAACCCTTGGTTTCAGCTCAGATCATGATCTCATGGTTTGTGAGTTCAAGCCCCACATCGGGTGAGCTCAAGCACCACATGGGGTGAACGTGAGCCCCACTTCAGATGAACACAAGCCCCTCTTTGGGTGAGCCCCACTTCTCTCTCTCTCCCTCTCTCTCTCCTCCCTCTGCACCTCCTGGGATTCTCTCTCTCTCTCTCTCTCTCTCTGCTCCTCACTCACTTGCACCCTCCCCGCCAAAAGAATAAAATAAAATAAAATTTGTTTCTGTTTCTCCTACCCTCAAAAGTTGATATGTTTTAGTCTTCTCTTAGACAATGTATTCAACAGTACTTACAGTGTACTGATCCTGTACAAGGTTTTGGTGCTCAGTGATCCCCAAATATTGATTAATTCAATACACAGGGCAACCCCAGGAGGACGGTGCTGTGAGTCTTCATATTTTGAAGTTGAGGAAATGGTGGCAGAGAGGTGAGTCACTTGATGAAGTCACACCTCTGGCAAGGAGCGTCGAGATTCAAACCCAGACAATTAGGTCCCGTCTTCAAGCTCTTAACCATTACCCCAGAAAAAAAATGGAGCATGGATTTCTTGCATTAAGACCCCTCTGATGAGTTGATTCAGTGCTTGCAAGACTAACCCAATTTTGTTTCTGTTTACATTTGACTCAAGTGATTTGTTTTGTTTTGTTTTCAAAGCACGTTATAAAAAGTATTACAATTTATAACCAATGCAGAGTCCTGGAATCCTGCTCAGGTATTTTATTTACATCTTTCCCTTTTTTAGGCAAAGTCAGGTGGGCTGCGTTCCTTATTCTGGGAAATCTGACGGCATATGTGCCCCTTTTCATCATTTACTGCCTTTACCCCCCTCTGGTAACTTTTCATGAGTTTTTCCATCAACATGCAAAGCCTGATTTATGTTTTGAGAGCCACACCCTTTTCAACAAAACACACACAGATGCCATACATAAATGAAAGGTGACCTTTACCCATGAAAAGAATTTTGATGAATCGCAGGAAGTAATATACTGTGCAGGGAAAAATAGTCTTCTGATCTT
The DNA here is from genome assembly GCF_018350175.1 of Felis catus. NCBI lineage: Eukaryota > Metazoa > Chordata > Mammalia > Carnivora > Felidae > Felis > Felis catus. The sequence goes on from NC_058371.1 coordinate 173,120,151, forward strand.
TTTTTTTTCCAATATAAATCACTTCCCATGAAGAACAATCGGAGTCTAACGAGGTTCGTTAACTGTAGACTACAAAGACCCCCAACTATGGGAGAATAATTCCACTTGTGCTGGTCTCTGATTTACTCCTAAGAGGGGGGTGTGCATATTGGGGAGACAGGAGGAGGTTGAGGGCTCTTGGAACGAACGACTAAAGGCATTTAGATTAGTCAATTAATATTTCTTAGTTACAGAACATGAGTTTGGAGTCTCCATAGCAATGTTTTCAAACTATGGACTGGGACCCATTAGTGCCCTCTGAGATCAATATGGAAAGAAATGGAAAAATAAAAAAGTAGAGGAGAAGAGAAAACATCAGCAGGCATGACACAGAGTAAAGACAGAGAGTGTTTTGTGAAATTTTCCTAAATGTATGTTTAGTTGCGTACTAAGTTGCAATGTAAAATGTATCTCTTACTATGTACTCCATTCCAAAAAAAGTTTGTAAAACACTGCTCTGTGGAACAGAACCAACCACAGGCATCGCCTCCACCTTCTGAGAACTTAAAGTGCAAGCCAAAATGGTAACTCTTGAGGTTCTAAAAATATTAGGGGAATTTTATACTGGTGATTCTCCAGGGAGTACTAAGAGGGATCAGTGGAGGGATCAACTGTAATGGGAATAAGTGCCATTGCTTGTTAATGAGAGTGCATTTCTGAGGTGAGGTCAAGAATTCTGGAGAGAAAGAGGTCAGAGTCTATGGAGATGTGAAGCCATTCGTTGTTCCAACATCACAGGCTGGGAGAAGACCCATGTAGCGAATGGCTGATGAAGGCACATCGTGAAAAAGTCCTCCTGGAGGAGAGAAGGAACAGATATACGGGAGAGAACAGGGTGAGGAGAATGGACGAGATGCCTGTTGGTCAAAGCAGAACCATGAATGTGTGTGTTTGACTGTTCTGGCATTTAAAACCTTAAGACATTCCTATAGAAGTTGGGATTTTCAGTTTCTCTAGAGAAATCAGAAGACCTGGCATCTCTTGAGTCTGCAGGCATGCGTGACAACACTTGGCTGGAGGAACAAGCACGGTCTCCCTCTTGGGATGGCCACTGGCACGTTTGGCCCTTTAAATTAAATTACAAGCTCAGTACCTCAGTTACAGTAGCCACATTTCGAATGTCCAATAGCTACATGTAGCTAGTGCCTGCCATATTGGACAGTACAGGTTTAGACCATTTTCATCATCACAGAAAGTTCCATTGGACGGTGTTGCTATTTTAGATCCTGTGTCTCACTGGTTATACTGCTTTCTCACTCAGGGCCAGCCCCACTGCTCTATGTTACCTGGCTCACTTTTTAGGCATTTCCTCTTGCAGCTCCCATAATACAGTGCTTATGGTAGGTTGGCTGAAAAGCTCTGTGATTTCATCTTGGGAATTGAAACCTATCTCAGTTGACCACAGACTCACTGAAGTATCTTGAATTGAGTGTGTGTGAGAGTGTGTGTGTGTGTGTGTGTGTGTGTGTGTTTTCTTTGCAAAGTAAAGAGTGACATGAGAATTACAGAGACTGTGCAAATGGTGTCTTAAAAAGTTATCAGAATAGAAGAAAAATGGGTTCCAGTTCGAGTTCTTCACTACAGGGAACAAGTATAGAGAAATAAATCCATTTCCTGTTCTCTACAACTACGGCATCCCCTGGGGTGAACAGGACAGAACCAAAGGGACCAAATCTGATGAGAGGAACTAACAGCAAAGCAATGGAGAACTTTCCAGATAAAAGTTACTATCCTGTTAGGATAGGTTAGGTGACTTCTGACTCTACCCACATATCACAGAACATACAGAAGAACTGACAACGATTGGGTTTATTTGATCAATGAGGGAAGCCATTTAGGACAAATCAGATTTGAGAGAATCATTCTGCTTGAATCATCTGACACTTCCAAATTAGTCAGATAAGCATAAATATCATTTGTGCAGGCATAGTCATTAAATATTCATCTTTGAGCTCAGGAAAACATCATATGTGTGCACATGTGTGCGCGCACACACACACATGCAAACACACTTTTGATTTCTAAGAGCAAGGGTGCCTGGGTGGCTAGGTCAGTTAAGCATCTGACTTTGGCTCAGATCATGATCTCATGGCTTGTGAATTCAAGCCCTGCACCAGGCTCTGTGCTGACAGCTCAGAGCCTGGAGCCTGCTTTGGATTCTGTGTCTTTGTCTCTCTCTGCCCAACCCCCCCTCTCCCCGCTCACACTCTGTCTCTCTCTCTCTCAAAAATAAATAAATATTAAAAAATTTAATTTCCAAGAGTATAATGCGGTTCCTAGGAACCTAAGAGGGAAGCAGAGTGCTCTTAGAGTCATTACAGGTTAACAAATTGGGGGGCCATGCTGTATTTTAGCAAATTTTAAGTGTTGTTTCTTCTGTCTTGGTTAACTTGCCATGCCATAATCTCTTTTGCCATAGAAACGTATGGAAAATACGAAAGGATCCTAAAAGAATTCTCTTGGCAGCGAGAAAATTTTGTTTCTCAACCTGCATTTGTTCATTGTCGTCACTACCTACCTTTCTCCAGGTTCACATATGAAAATAATTATTCCTCACTTCAGGAAGTCTGTTTTTAAAAAGCCAGTTTGGCTTCAAAGGATCCAGCACCCTTAATAGGGTCAGCCAGCTCAGGAGACAGCTGGACAGGAGCCCTGGCCTGGGGGTAATCTGTACTTTCCTGGGCTGTTAGCTCCTTGTGCTAGAGTCCTGGGAATAGGGGCTGAGCTGACAGGGTACCTATACATGTCTGTCCCTGAGAGCTGAGAATAGGCTCGCAGGGGAATAAAGTCCCTGGGGACAGTTCTTTCACTCCTTCCTTGAGTCAAAGCCAAGTGCTTTGACACCAGACCTTTTCCAGACATGGTAGAAAGGGCCCAGGTCAGGGTCAAGGCAGCAGCCTTCTTGCCCCTGATGTGTGACCTTAGGCAGGTCTTTTAGCATCTAAGAGGTACTGATTGCTCCGGAGTATGGAGGATTCCAAGTGGATTAGTCTCCCTTTTGATAATTACAAAAATCTCATGTTCTTCTTATTGGGTCTACATTAGTCACTGCAAAATCGATCTCTATCCTAAAACATTAAGAGAAGTAAGATCAGTGTTATGCTTGGGTGAATAAAACAGAAAACATCCACATTTGTACACATAATAGGAGTTAAGCCTACTGAATAGCCCTATAACAGCGCTTCTCAAATTGTACTAGGTGGAAGAATCATTTGGGGGCAAGAGGGACTCATTTAAAATTCAGATTCCTGGGTCTCTCCTCAAGAGATTCTATAGTCGGTTTGAGGTGGTGCTGGGAATCTGCATTAACAATCACATCAGGCGATTCCGAGTCCAGAGGAGATATTTTGGGAAGTCCTGGCCTTGGCTCTAGGTTTCCAGACGGGTAGCAACCACATCTGTCTTGTTCCGCATAGCACCCCAGTACGCCCAGTGCAGCACAGGGCACTCAACGTTGGTCATATGCCTTCTTAATTTAATCCCTCCAAATACTTTCTTGTAACACCCAAGAAGAATATGTCAAGCTTCTTTGTGGTAGCAAATATTTGAATCCGATTAAATGTTCAGCAGTGAAGATGTAGCTGGCACATTGTATTTGCTCAATAAATATTAGTTTAAGGAATAGATGATTCTCTATTACACAATGATTAGAATTGCTTTTCATTTTCCAATATGAAATTATGTGCTCTGAAATGCTGGCTGCTTTGGAAGGGTGAAGCTGGTCTCCATCCCAGGCCCAAAACGAGTGAGAATGCTGGATGCGTTTGCTCGCTAAAATGTCTTCCCATCAGGAGTGTCTGAGTGGCTTAGTCGGTCGAGCCTCTGACTCTTGATTTGGCTCAGGCCATGATCGCATGGTTCATAAGATTGAGCCCTGGTAGGGCTCTACACTGAGCATTGAGCATGGAGCTTGTGATTCTCTCTCTCTCCCTCTCTTCCCTTCCTCTGTTGGTGTGTATGTGCTCTCTCTCTCTTTCAAAATAAATAAATAAACTTAAAAAAAAACCCAACTGTCTCCCCATCAAAGGTGGTGGTTAAGGGATTTAAGAGCAGAATCTCAATGAGTCTTAAAGTAATGGCTCAGCCTTCTCACTTTCAGAAAGCATAGCTTGGGAACAAGGCATCGATCTTCCCTTTACTCCTCCATTTCTACTCCCACTCCAGTGGCCTTCCCCAAATCACTCCAGCTGGCACCTGTCCTCACACACTGTGAAACTCATTAATAAAAACTGTCCAGGGCCACCTGGGTGGCTCAGTTGGTTGAACAGATGTTCTTGATTAGGTCATGATCCCAGGGTCATGGGATCAAGCCCTGCATTGGGCTCCATGCTGAGTGTGGAGCTTGCTTGAGATTCTCTCTCTCTCTCTGCCCCACCCCTGCTCATGTTTTTTCTCTCTCTCTGTCTAAAATAGTATTTAAAAATTAATTAAAAAAAAGAAAGAAAATAAAAAAAACTGTCCCAATAGGCATAATCAGCAATCCCTGTGCCACCCTTCCTCTGAGATCATATACCACATTCATTGTCAAAACCCACTGATCCATCCAATCACCGCCCCCCCCCCCCAACACACACATGCACAAGGAGGCAATTATGGCTTCTCTGTGTTCCTAGCACAAAGCACAGTGCCTAGTGAAGGATGGGGGAAAGGCAAGGTGGGGGCAACCTGTAGGCTAAAGGGCTGGGAGTGACTGGGCCACTACTCCCTGGTCAGCCGCTCTTCTTTCTTCAGACTCAAAGGACACCTCCTCAGAGAGGTCGTCACTGCCCCTGAACTAAATTTGCCCGCTTTTATTATTCTCCCAGAACACTCATTCTTTTCCATCATAGCACATAACAATGGGTGATTATAGGTTTATTGGTTTCCCTTGTTTTTTATCTGCTTCTTCAACTAGATTGTAAACTCCATGGGGACAAAGCCATGTCTGTTCTATGCTTCCTCCAGAATCTCAAAAAAAAAGCTCCTAAGTGCTCAATACATGTTTACTGAATGAATGTTTAAATGGATGGATGGATGGATGGATGGATGGATGGATGAATGAATGAAAAATACACCAAATGATTTCCTTAGGCTATTATTATAGACCTCACTCAGGGCAGAAAGTCTCGATTGCCCCAGGTCTCACTTCCCCTTCACCTTCCACCCACTTCTCATAGCTGGGAGGGGAGTCCCATAACAGGTCAGAGTGACAGCTCTGATTGATTATTTCCCAGAGGCACCTGCCAGTTGACAAAATTAAAGTATTTACTGACTGACACAGGGTCTTAAAAAAAGACACTGTGACCCTCTGTAGATGGAGATTATTTTATCCTGATAATTCATTTTTAATGAATAAATCATATTAATGGCTCTCATTTTTGAGCATTTACTCTAGGTCAAGTACATAATGATATCCAGTCTTCAAGAAGCATATGTACCAAGCATTTTAAATGTATTACTTGATTTAGGCTTTATAAAACCTATGACAGTTACTATCATTATCTTCCTTCACATTACAGCTAAAACTGAGCTTGGATCAGTTGAGTCTTTTGCCCAAGGTCATACAAGTAGTAAGTGGTCAAATGGGATCATTTCTCTCTGTCTGACCCCAAATCCATGATCCATTCCCTTCTTTCTACTCTTAAATCTGCTCTAAGGAGGAGGAAGAGGTACACTCTTCCCCAGATGGAAATGATGAGTGGTAGAGGGGAGGGATGGACAGAAAAGGAAACAAATATAGGGCAGGTCCTACTTTGCATCAGGCACAATGTGATTCTCATGGGCAGAAATTATAACCTCCCAGGGTGCCTGGGTGGCTCAGTCGGTTAAGTGTCTGACTTCGGCTCAGGTCGTGATCTCGCGGTTTGTGAGTTCGAGCCCGCGTTGGGCTCTGTGCCGACAGCCCAGAACCTGGAGCTGCTTTGGATTCTGTGTCTCCCTCTCTCTCCGCCCCTCCCCCCACTCTTTCTCAAAAATAAATAAAGACATTTCAAAAATTAAAAAGAAAGAAAGGAAGGAATGAAGGAAGGAAGAAAGAAATTATAATCTCCCTTTAGGAGAGGAAAACAAGCCTCAGACAGAAGACACAGTTCAAAGGCTTTCGTTTGAACAGGCCTTCCTCAGCTCTGCTTTCGCACTTGGGTCTCCCCAAACATGAATTGCTCTGCCTAACTCAGGTCTCAGACACTTTAGGGACAATGCTGGGCCTAAATCTTCTTGTCCCTGGCATCCTTGCCTTGACAGGAACACCCTGCAGCAGTGTGGCCGGGTAATCAACACTGCTCAGCCAAGTGACGGAAAATAGTACAATTCTGAGTCTGTCTTTAGTCTAGAGTAAATTCCTTATTGTGTGTCACGGAAAGTTGCTGTTATCCAAACATGTTCCAAAATATACAGCCTCGGTGATGCTTTTATTTATCAGACACCATGGAGGTGAAGCATCTGCTGTTAGTTACAGGGGACAAATGATACTTGTTTTGCTGCTACGTTTGAAGCATTACAGTATGGAAGTTAAAGAAAAGAATAAAGTACGGAAATTTTACATCTTTTCTCCCTCCCTTTTTCCTTCCCTCCCTCCATCCCATCCTTCCTCTCTTCCTTTTTTTCTTTTAAAGATAACATTAAAAGTTAGGTGTCGTTTGCAGAATAATTTTTTTAAATGATTACTTATTTATTTTTGAGAGAGAGGGTGAGCAGGGGAGGGGCAGAAAAAGAGACAGAGAAAATCTCAAGCAGGCTCTGCACTGTCAGTGCAGAGCCCAGCATGGGGCTCGAACTCACGAACCATGAGATCATGAGCTGGGCCAAAACCAAGAGTCAGATACTTAACCGACTGAGCCACTCAGGCGCCCCTGCAGAATATTTTAACTTTGAACCCTCTTGACCTATTGAAAGTAGTCATTATGAAATTATTGATTCAACCGTATACTGATAGAATTTTCGACAAGAGCTTTTGTAGAACATCATTCTGGATGCATGTATTTATTACCAGGGGATTTGGCCCAGTGCCTAAGGTAGAGTTCTCAATGTGTCCCAGCGCTGTTTTAAAAAGTTCTGTCTTAGTCATTAGGGCTGCTGTAACAAAATACCACAGACTGAGTGGCTGGTAAACAATAAACATTTACGTCTCACAGCTCTGGAGGCTGGTAATCCAAGACCAAGGAGCTGGCCAATTCAGTGTCTGGTGAGGTTCACTTCCAGGTGCATGGACAGCCTCCTTCTCATTGAGACCTCACCTGACAGAAGGGGAGGGAGAGCTCTCTGGGGTCTCTTTCCTAAGGGCACTAATCCCATTCCCGAGGGCTCCCCCCTCACAACCTAATCCCCTCCCAAAGGCCCCTCCTCCAAATACCATCACATGCAAGATTCGGTTTCAACATCTGAATTGTGTAGGGACACAACTTTCAGTCTAGAGCAAGTTCCTTCTCAATAATGGAACTTTTCAATGTATCCTCAGAAAGTCCAATTTGCAGGTTGGGGATCTTATCCATTGCTCAAATATTTTTTTGGATCTCAGAGAGAACAGTGCAAGAGAAACAGCAGGAAAGGTAGACCACCCAGACCTGCTGTCCCTGCACACCTCACCTTCAGCCCCGCCCCCAAACACACTTCCTACGTTGCTGCTCTGCCCTAAGGACACGGAATCCATGGGCCAGTTTTCTGTCTTACAGGCTTAATCTGGGAGCAAGGGACCACATGACCTTCCTTAGCAGCTAGGAAGGGAGATAAAGAGGGAAACAGAAACACATCTATTTTAATAACGTCTATTTTACAAAACGTTCACACCCATTTCACATGAACACTAATCAAAGCATGCAAAAGATCATGGCACGTCGTGTCTGAGGATAATATGTGTTAGAATAGACCCGATTTCCATAATTCTAACATGCTGTAGTCACCATCAGATGAAATACAGCTATGAAATTGAAAGTGCTATTTGATGTGTGAAAGTTCTAAAACTAGACTGCGGGTGGAAGAAGATAATTTTTAGAGTTTTGATAAGAGGGTAGAAATACAAAAATTCTCTTGAAATTTATTAACAATTTAGGAGACATAGTAGGACAAGCAGCCAAAACTTTGCGCGATCGCTAAGAGACAAAAACAAAGGTCTTTCAAGACGGTACTATATCCCCAGAACAGTGCCCACCACGTGGTAGGGCCTGAATATAGGCTTACCGAATACTTTTTTTTTTTTTTTTTTTTTTTTTTTTTTTTTTTTTTTAGCCCAAGCTGAGGCAGACAGCAGGAGAGAAAGGGCAGAGCCGCCCGGGGACCAGATTCCATGACAACCCAGAAGGAAGGCCACTCAGATAGCTAGACCCCAGAGGAAAGGTGGCTGTGGTAGTTTCCTAGGGCTGTCACCACAAAGTACCACAATGTGGGTGACTTAAAAAAACAGAGTTATTGCCTCATAGTCGTGGAGGTTAGAAGTCCAAAACTGAGGTGAGAGCAGGGCCATGCTCCGTCTGAAACCTACAGGGGGATCCTTCCTTGCCAGTTTCTAGCTGCAGCTGCGCAACTCCAATCTCTGCCTTTGTCGTCACGTGGTGTCCTCCCCGTGTGTCTTTATGTCTCCATGTGGCTGTCTTATTCACAAAAGCCAAAGGTGGAAGCAACTCAAACGTCCATGTCCATCAAGGGATGAACCTAAAAACAACATGTGGTAAATACATACATGTAATCTTACCTAGTCTTAAAAAGGAAGAACATTCTGAGGGAACCCGGGTAGGTCAGTCAGTTAAGTTTCAGACTCTTGGTTTCAGCTCAGGTCACCATCGCCTGGTTTCGTGAGTTCGAGCCCCACGTCAGGCTCTGCACCAACAGCATGGAGCCTGCTTGAGGTTCTCCCTTTCTCTCTGCCCCTTCTCTGCTCACACTCTCTCTGTCTCTCTCAAAAATAAACAAATAAACTTAAAAAAAAAAGAAGTAAAGGGGAGAACATTCTGAAACACGCTACAATACCGGTGAACCTTGGAGACATTTTGCCAACTGAAACAAGTCATTCGCAAAAGCACAAATACCGCGTGATTCCACTTCCGTGAGGCATCAGTCAAATTCATAGAGACTGAACATAGAATAGTAGTGGCAGGGGCTGGTGAGAGGAGGAATGGAGAGTTAGTGTTGAATGGGTACAGAGCTTCAGCTGGGGAAGATGAAAAGGTTCTAAAGATGGCTGGTGGTGACGGTTGCACAGCAATGTGAACCTACACTTAAAAGTGGTAAACTTTATGTTATATATTTTTTTAAAGATTTATTTATTTTTGAGAGAGAGACAGAGACAGATTCAGAGAGAGAGCATGAGCAAGGGAGGGGCAGAGAGAGAGAGAGAGGGAGAGGGAAGATCCAAAGTGGGCTCCATGCTGACAGCAGCAAGCCCAACACAGGGCTCAAACTGATGAACCATGAGACCATGACCTGAGCCGAAGTCAGATGCTCTACTGACTGAGCCACCCAGGTGCCCCTATATTACATATTTTTTAGCACAATAAAACATACCGAAAAGAGGATTCCGCAGAAGGATCATTGAGGGCAAAGAATAGATTAAAAGAGACCCATGAAAGTGCTCTTATGAAGTGAGCAAAAGCACCAGGGCACCTGGATGGCTCAGTTGGTTACGCATCTGACTCAGCTCAGCTCAGGTCATGATCTCACGATTTGTGGGTTCAAGCCCCACTACTTGGGATCCTCTTTCTCCCTCTCTTTCTGCCCCTCCTCCATTCACTCACTCTAGCGCAGTCTCTCCCTCTCTCAAAAATAAATACACTTTAAAATAATATTTAAAAAAAAAGAAGTAAGGAAAAGTGCAGCCAAAAGGGAGAGCTAAATGGTAGCACGTTACTCTAGTTGGGAGCTTAAGAGCTCTCAGAGGCCTTTCTCACACACTGACTCACAGTGTTTCCCCAGCAGGTCATTATTGCCAGAAAAGGAAATCGTTTTTGTAAAGAATGCATTTCATAGGCCGTTATGCACGTATGTAGACCCTAAATTCTCTGGAAGTTGAAGGACATGACTTTTAAGATCCCTCTATTCTCAGAGATTCTAGGTAATGTGATTAGGTAAGTGGCATTGGGCAAAAGCTGGGTCAGTCATGGTTAATGGAAAGATCCCAGTACTTCCATCAAAGTCCTGGTTTGGGTCTGGACAGCGGTTTCTCTGCCTTTAATGACCTCAAGTTTCTCTTCTGTAAAAGTGGGTTAATAATTCTCAACTTCCTGGTGATTATAGCGATGCAATGAAATATTATATATAAAAGCAACTTGTAACAATTCAAGGTGCAATTTATTAGACCTTATTTGAGACCGTTCATAATTCACCTTAAAGAATCAGGATATAGGAGTGCCTGGGTGGCTCAGACCGTTAAGTGTCCAACTCTTGCTTTTGGCTCAGGTCATGATCTCACAGTTTGTGAGTTTGAACCCCTCATGGGTCTCTGCGCTGACAGTGTGGAGCCTGCTTGGGATTCTCTCTCTCCTTGTCTCTCTCTGCCCCTCCCCTGCTCTCTCTCTCTCAAATAAATAAACTTAAAGAAATATTTTTTTTTTTTAGAAAAAGGTCAAGATAGCTAGTAATAATTAGCAAGGAGACTAACTTCATTTAGTGATTTTAATGCCATAATGCTTAGCTCTCCACCCAGAACTCAAATCTCACATTAGGATGTTTAGATATTCTCACAATTTTCTGGCTTTATCCTTCTTGTATGCCATAGATCTACAGTAGCTTTTTACACTATATGGGCCAATAAAATGTTCTTGTTTTGCAAGAACAGCACAAAGAACTTTTTTCCAGAACCATTTGAGAATGAGCTGCCAATACAATGTCCCATCACCTTTGATACTTTAATGTGATTTGCCTCCGCAAAAGGACACGTTCCTACATAATCATAACACAACCATAAATATCAGAAAATTAACACTGACATATCACTACCCTCGAATCCTCAGACCCACTCTGGTTTTACCAATTATCTCAATAATGTCTTTTATAGCAGAAGGATCCCATCCATGATCACATATTACATTGAATTGTCATGTCTCTGTAGCCATCTTCAATTTAAAACTGTCCCCTAGTCTTTCCTTCACTTTAGTGACCTTAATATTTTTAATTTTAATATTTTTTATATTTTAATATTTTTAAATATTAAATATTTTAGTATTTTTAAACAATGGGTCATGCACCAAACGCTGCCTAGTCACTCATTTGGGGGAATAGTATTTTATCAGAACATAATCACATACATTCATTGTCTATGGCTGTTTTTTGTGCTACAACAGCAGACTTGAGTAGTTGTGACAGAGACCATATGCTCTGCAAAATCTAAAATATTTATTACCAGTCTCATTACAAAAAATCACTGTCAATGCCTGTGCTAAACGGTACTAGAAGGCAAGGAAAAGAAATGTAAGGAGTAAATACTGAAAAGGAAGAGACTGATTTTAATGTATTTTACTGCTTACATAGACGGTCGTAAGCAGTCTATAAAGTAACTACTAGAATTAATAAGTGAATTTAGCAAAGTTGCAGAATATAAGGCTAGTATAATAAAGTCAATTTTGTTTTTCCGTATTCAACAAACAATAGGAAATTATATTTTAAAATATCATTAAAGTAACATTGGAAAACATAAAATACTTAGAAATAAATTAATGAAATAGGTGCATGTTCTCTGCATTAAAAGCAAAAAGAATATTGCTGAGAGAGACTAAGGAAGATAAAATAAATAGAAAGAAATTCCCTGTTCATGTTTACATACTGGAGGACTCAAAACTGATACAATGTTAACACTCCCTAAATTGACTTTAGACTTAATGCCATCCCAGTGAGTATCCGACGAAGATACTTTTTAGAAATCAACAAGCTTATTCTAAAATGCATATGAGAATGCAAAGGATCTAGAGTAGCCAAAAATACCTTGAAAAAGAAAACCCAAGTTAGATGTCTTACATCACATGATTTGAAGATTGTGATTTCAAGACTGTAACCACCCTACAAGATGGCCCCCAATGATCCCCACTTCCTGGTATTAGTTCCTTGTAGAGTCACTTCCCACATGATATCAGGGTTGGGCTGGCAGCCAAAAGAATATGGCAAAAGTGGTGACATTTTGCTTCCTAGATTAAGTTATAAAAACATTGTAAAACCTCTCTGTCTCTGGTCACTCGTTCTAAGGAAAGTCAGTCATTCTGTCATGAACAATGCTATGGAGAGGACTGTATAGTGAGGAACTGAAACCCAAGCCCAACAGCCAGCAAGAAACTGAGGCTTCGCTTCCAACAGTCAACAGCTGCATTAGTGACCTTGGAGGCAAATCCTCCAGCCTTAGCCCAGATTTCAGATGACTTCAAGCCCGGCTAGACGGAACCACCCAGCTTAGTTGCTCTCAGATCCTCAACTCTCAGAAACCGTGTGAAGTAATTGTTTTACGCTGCCAAATCTGGGGATATTTTGTTATGCAGAAATAGCTAATGAATATAAAAACTTACATTTAACTTATGGTACTCAAGACACTGGTATTGATGTAAAGATTAACAAATAGATCAATGGAACACAATAGAATCCAGAAATAGACCCACATGTGTAGTCAATTGATATTGGACAAAGGCACCAATATAATTCAAAGAGGATACTCTTTCCAAAAAGTGATAGAAGATCCCTTTTCATACCAACCTCCAAAAGTAATTCAAGGTAGAACATAGATAATATGTCTGGATAGGCAAAGATTTCTTAGGATGATGGATGAATGGATAAAGAAAGAGTGATAGATATATATATATATATATATATATATATATATATATCAATATATATCACAATGGAATATTATTTGGCCATGAGGAGGAAAGAACTTCTGTCATTTGAGACAATGTGAATGAATCTTGAGGGCATTGGTGAGATAAGGCAGACAAAGACATATACCATATGATCTCGTTTATATGTAGAATTTTTAAAAGTTGAATTACTAGAAACAGAGAGTTGAATGATGATTACCAGGGACTGAGGATGGGGAGCAAATGAAGAAATGTTGGTCAAAGGGTACAAACTTCCAGCTATAAGACGAATAAGTTCTGGGGATCTAATGCATAGCACAGTGATTGTAGTCAGCAATACTATATTATATACGTGAAAATTGCTAAGAGAGAAGATCGTAAATGTTCTCACCACAAAAAAGAAAAGGTAATTCTGTGAGGTTAGGGAGGTGCTAACTAGCCCTACAGTGGTAATTATCTTGAAATATGTGTGTGTCAAGTCATTGCGTGTACACCTTAAACGTACAGAATATTATGTCGATTATATTTCAGCGAAGCTGGAAAGAAACTCCACATGTGTCCACAAAAAGAAAGGTTTGTACAAGAATAGTTATAACTTTATCATCATGACAAAAGCCTGGTAACAAGCTAAATGTCCCTGAATACTTGCTGTGGATAAGCAAATTGCAATATATTCATACAAAGGAATACTACTCAGCAATAGAAACAAACACGCTACTGATATATACAACAAAATGATAAATCTTAAAAACATTACGTTTCATCAAAGAAGCTAGACACGGAAGAGTACATACAGTATAATTCCAGTTACATGAAAAGCTACGGGCAAAACTAAGCTACAATGATGGAGATCAGAATAGCAATTGCCTCTAGATGAGGGGTAATTGATGGAAAGGGATGGCAGAAAATTTCCTGGGGGATAAAAATGTTCTATATATCCACAAGAGTGGTTACATTTGTCAAAAATTCACTCAACTGTACACTTAGAACCTGAGCGTCTTATTGCATGTAAATAACCATGTAAAAAATAAATGGGAATGCTTTAGACAGAGCCTGCACCTTCTAGATCCCGGCTATTTATAGTGTAGCAAATATGTTCATTGGTTTACGCAGGTCCTGAGAAAGACCTAGAAATCAGGGAGAGGGTGTGGAAGAGATTCATAGAGGAGAAGGATGCTGTGGCAAAGGGAGCCCCTCAAATGGAAAAGAAACACAAACGAAAGAAGTTGAATATTCTCTTGGCATTGGGTCTTACACGACCTTGGACTATTTCCCCTTGCCCATACATCTTCTCTTTAAGGTGAAATTTCAGACTCTTCAAGGGCATTGATGTGCTTTATAAGCCTTTACATTTCCCAAAGCTCCTAGCACTATTTTATGCGGACAGGGTTTGGAAACTATCATAGAAAGAGAAAGACAGACAGAGAGAGCTGTGATTTCGAATATTTTCCAATGGGTTGTACATGACTTTCCTGGAATGGCTGCAATGACATCAAAACCAAGACTGTTCTTTGTTTCCCAGAGTCTAGCACAGTGTCTGGCCCACAGCATAGTGTATTTTTGTCGACTCACTGACGTGTACACTAGAGAGAAAAATAAATAATCTTCTCCCAAAGCCTTTTTGTCCGTCCCCATCTCTCCCAATCTCCCAGCTGTGGAAATCTTTAAATATGCTTTTTTGTTGTTTTACAGCCGTTTGCATTTAAATTGGGCGTGTCACTCTCACATTTTATTAGCTATTCCTCATACCAGCCCTGTGAGGTTAGTGCTGTTATCTGCGCCTTCCAGGCGAGGGCACTGAGAGGTGAAGCAATTTGCCTGGGTCGGATAGCACGGGGAGCCCCGGGAAGAAGAGGGATTTGCGTGCACAGGCTCCACCTTCCAGCCTGCTTAGCGAGTCCGCAGAGCCCTTTGGCTTTGAACCTGATAATGAAATGTGGATTTTCTGTACTGCACTTTGAAAATCATGTTAAAGTCATTAATTCCTAACGAAAGAGTTAGGATTGTAATTCTTTGGCCTGATTATTTTTCCTGAGAAGATTTTTTAAGATACTTCACTGGGCTGCCTAGACCCAAGGTCCTGGAAATGACTCACTCTATCCAAAGCTTCACACCGTTACTTCCTGTCCAAGTACTGCACCGCTCAGATGTCCCTCTCCCTCCTGTAGAGCCCACCCATACAGCATAACACTTAAACAATATTTTAATTGGAGTAAAATAAATCTATCGAGTCGGAAGGGGATTTAGGGTTTATCCAATTAAGAAAAAATTAATGTGGTCCATGAACTTCCCTAAATATAAAATGTATGTAAAGTCATACCTATGGATGGATATGGCTTTTTTTTTTTTTTTTGCTTTTTTTCTGAGAAAGTCAGGCTTTCAGATAGTTCTCCTTAGAAGTGGGTATGTCCCTAACAGATTGGGAAACTGAAGCTCAGCGAGTTTAAGGAACGTGACTTCAGCATCACACAGAGAGGGGACGGCAATGCTGGATCCAGAATTTTAGTCTTCCGGTAAGACAGCAGGGCTGTTATCTTGGTTCCTGGAACATACATTTAGTTAGAAGAATTACACCCACAGGCTCTTTAATGCATATACTTTGTTCTAAAGAATTGGTTTGCCCAAAATGGTATCCTTCATCAAGAGAAAACCACTTGTCTGGCTTTTCCTTCACGTGCATAAATGGATTCCCCTGGAGGACACTGGGCCGAGGGAGCTCAGGCTTGCTGTGTCCTTTCCCTTAATGGCAGGAGGGGACATCAGCATTCCCAGAATTCCCCCGTCTGATAACTCTGCCAATATGATTAACAATACAAGCATTGCATCACCCACTAACTCCCTGTGTGATGTTAGATGATTCAATTAAGACAAGTGGTTTTCAACCTTGGCTGTACTTTAGATTCACCCAGGGGGAGCTTTTAAAAATCCCCATGCCCATGTCTGGGCTGCACCCTGGACCAATTAAATCCAAATCTCTGGAGGAAGGGCTTTTTCAAGGGTATTTTTTTGAGCTCCTCAAGTGGTTGCGATATGTGGCCAAAGTTTGAAAACCACTAATGGAAGCAAGAGGGGGGAAAAATCATATTGATTAGGCACCTATTATGAACCGGTGTTTTACCTACATGCTAGCCCATTTACTCCTCCCTGGCTCAGAGAGGCAGTAGAACTTTCCTAAAAATCACACAGCTGGAAAGCGGCAAAGTCCAGTTTTCATCAGAGACACAGATGGTTTCCTGAATGCTCTCAGTAAACCACAGATTTAGTGGCGATTAAATGTGGCAACATCTATGAAGCACCTGGCACCTAGTGGGTGGGCCTGAATTATCTCTGTCTCCATTTTTCAGCCTATTTGTTTATCTAGAATGTTCCTCCTGGCCCATACTATGATTTCACACCTCCAAGACTTTAGTGTAGGGAGTGTGGTGTTAACCCTGCAGCTATGCAGTTATTTGCCTTCTTTATACATAAACCATGTTAGATTGTAATTTCATTGTATAGGGCTGTTAGGTTTTAGGGAACTTAAATTTGGGGGTTATATAACTGAAAATATGTCTCACCTATTACATGCATTTTATAGATGACCTTAGTTTTATGTATTTTAATGTTCTGTAGCCATTACTTCTCTCTCTTGTCATTACGGAATGGGAGGATTCCTCATTTAACTGATGGGAAGTTGAAACCTGATGAAACCAGGTCATCTATCCATCCAGCACTGTTTCCATCAGACTGGAGCAAGTGGCTGTGCCCTAGTAATTCTGAAGGTTTTCCCTTTCAACTAGTCTATTTGTGAGGCTCACAAATTATTTAAAAATAATTTCTAAGTTGATAATTTCTGAGTCAATAATTTCTGAGTTGATGGCATTCAGTCAAATAGGGCAATGGATGGAGGGGAGGGGCTTCAAGACAGGATGCCTCCTTAGGGTAGGACCAGTGTTGGCTTCTTCCAAGGAGGGAGGTAATGACCATGTCCAGAATATCTCGGTGTGCTGACAGGTACTGAAGGGTTTGACTAAAGCCATTAACAGTTATAATAGCTCATGTTGATAGCAGCCGCTTACTGGAGGCATTGTCCTAGGTGCTCTGTGGTGAGTGAGATGGCCAGTGTTCAAACCCAGGCAGTCTGAATCCAGAGTCTAGTTTCTAATTCCATGCTACACTCTGGGAGCCACCAGGGGGCTGGGGACTCTCACCGAGGGAGGGGTCTGTGTCGGTCTCAGAAGAGACATGTGGCTGGCCACGGCCATGGCTTTATTCCTTGTCCCCCTCTTCCTCCAAATCACCATCCATCAACCCCCTTCTGAGACAGAAGGAAACTCAGGAGTCAGAGAGACCCCTCGTGGAAGGGAAAAGAGGGGAGGAAACGAATAGCTGTATCTTTTTCTCACTTTATTCTCTTATTCATCAAGCCTTCATCGAGTGCCGCCTGTGCATCTCACACGGTTTCAGTTCTTTGTATATATTAACTCACAGAGGCTGAGTCCCTTGCCAAGGTCCACTGCTCTAAAGGGGAGGGATGAGATGTGAACCCTCACTGTGCATTTATTTGTTGCCATTTATGCTGGTCTGGGTCCTGCCCAAATATTTTACAATATCTCTATGTTTATATTTATTTTTATATTATATTATATAATAATATGTTTGGTCTTTGTCTTAATAATGGAACCCCTAGACGCTACGGCAAGGAAGTTTTACTATGTCACTAGCTAACCACTATCACACTATTTTGCATTTCCATAAAGAGCCAAGTAACTTCCAAGTCAGAAGGAGGTGGATGGGGTGGGGGCTGTGTTCAAACACAGACTGGGCAGGGGCTCTGTCTCTCAAAACAGGAACTCTGAGGTTATCCTGTTCATTGACACGGAGCTGGCAAAAGCAGAGACAGCATGTAGACTGAATGCATGTGAGAGGTTTTCATGGGCCAGGCCTGGAAGTCATGCTCAGCACCTCTGCTCAAACTCCATTAGCTGGAACTCAGTCATATGCCCAAACCCTAGAGCAAGGGAGTCTAGACAATGTGCCCCGCTGTGTACCCAAGAAGAAATTGGTTTTTCTCCTTTCCTTTTCTTTCTTTTGTTTTGTGTTTTGCTCTGTTTTTGTAGTTTGTCACTGTTGTGTTATGGTCACTGGTTTGAGGGCCGAGTTGCCAACGGAAAAAAACGTAAGAAGAAGAATCTTTTGGAGTGACCCATGTACAGTGCTAATTCTAAGTGTGAAAACAATAATAACGTATTTTTATTGTGCACCTACAGTGTGCCAAACTGTACGAAGCCCTTTACCTGCCTGGCTGCATTGAATTTGATAGCAACCTTGCACATGGGGTTTAACGTGTATCAAGAGTTGGTTGCAGAATGATACAGTTCTGCTCCTCTAACGGTAATAAAGAGCAAATGTGTCCCTGAAGGGCCGTTTCTCCACCCTTCTTTTCCTTATTGTGTGTCCCAGAGATTGATTTCCATGGATGACTCATCCAGGCCTTCTTGTTTTCTGGCTTCCAGTTGCGTTTGGCCAATGGGAGTCACCAGCAGGGGATCAGAGTTGGGTGCATAGCTGTGTCCTGTCTGCTCCTTGGCAGTGGCTGTGCTCCTCTAGGGATGGCCACAGCTTCTGCGAGGCAGCCACCCTCCTGTGGCTATAGATATCACCAGGTTCCCATAAGAGGTCTCTCTCTCTGCCCCTTCAGGCCTGGCTTCCTGCCATTGATAATCCCTTGGCGCTTCATCAACCCGTGACTGGTCCCTTAAACCTCCCCACACTCCTGTAAATTGTTCCTTCCATGGAGTCTTCAGTTATCCCTTGGAGAGTTCCATCTCTTTCCTACTGATTCCTGGCTGATTCAACTAGGACTTAAGAACTTATATAGCTCTCACCCCACCCCACCCCTTTTTTTAAACTATATTTATTATAGTGGTTGTATTGGAATCAAAAACACCTATTTATGAAGCCCAGTTTGATCAGTTACTAGTTGTGTGATCTTGAGCAAGTTACTTAATCCCTCTGAGCTATTGTTCACTCATCTATAAAACAAAAGATAATGGATTTGTGAAGATTAAAAGAAACAACATATGTAGGGGCGCCTGGGTGGCTCAGTCGGTTAAGCGGCCGACTTCGGCTCAGGTCATGATCTCACGGTCCGTGAGTTCGAGCCCTGCGTCGGGCTCTGTGCTGAGAGCTCAGAGCCTGGAGCCTGTTTCGGATTCTGTGTCTCCCTCTCTCTGACCCTCCCCCGTTCATGCTCTGTCTCTCTCCGTCTCAAAAATAAATGTTAAAAAAAAATTTTTTTTTAAAAAGAAACAACATATGTAAACCACTTAACCCAGTGTTTGGTTGAAAATAAATAATTAATAGAATTGGAAATGGCAAGTGATGTCATGGAAATATGTCCAACTCACTAATTAAATGATTAAATTAATCTGCATATTGTCTATTAAACTGACATATTTTTAAAAGATGATCACTACCAGTATGGACAATGATGTGAAGGAAAGGTACACACTTCAAGTGAAAGCATAAAATTTGATAAAACTTCTGAAGGGCATTTTATCTTAGGTATATAAAGCCTACATACAAAATGTATGTTTTCTCTGAACCAGCAATCCACAGCAATTTTAGGAACTTATTCTAAGGAAATAATCCCAAGGTATTAGTCAGACAAAAATGCATCTACATAGTCACACCATTATTGCTTACAACAGCTGGAAATTGGAAATAACAAGTGTTCAGCAATAGGAAATTGGTTAAATAAACTTTGGAACATCGATATAGTGACCAGTAGGTTATGATTGATAATTATTAATATGGATTAATGATTAATATAGAAAGATGGGCATTGCACATTGGTAAGTAAAAGAATCAGTTACAAGAGATTGCTCATAGAGCTTTATTCCATATTTTTGTAAATCTACAAAAAGAGGAAAAATGGAAAAGATATATATTGAAATAATATTTTAGTTATTTCTGGATGATAGGGTTATTTGTGATATCCCCCTCTTTTTTTTTTTTTCTGTATTTTCTAACTTTTACACAATGACCATTGCACAGAACATTGAGTAGATAGGATTGTCTTGCGAAATAAAGCATTTTACAGACAAGTGACAAGTGACAAGTGACAGAAATCCAAATATATATGAATAGTGGTTCAGCAGCTCAACAGGGCCTTGTCTGAAATTTGCACGGCTACGTCTTTGTGGCCTTAAAGTGGCTACTGTCTCTCCAGTCATCACATGTGCATTCCAAGAAGAAAAGGGGACCAGAAGCACCAGAGCCTGTCTCAGGAAAACAAGAGCTTTCCCAGGAACTCCATAACAGGGTTAGTTAGAAATGGCCGGATTTGTGGGGCGCCTGGGTGGCGCAGTCGGTTAAGCGTCCGACTCCAGCCAGGTCACGATCTCGCGGTCTGTGAGTTCGAGCCCTGCGTCGGGCTCTGGGCTGATGGCTCTGGCTGATGGCTCGGAGCCTGGAGCCTGTTTCCGATTCTGTGTCTCCCTCTCTCTCTGCCCTTCCCCCATTCATGCTCTGTCTCTCTCTGTCCCAAAAATAAATAAACATTGAAAAAAAAGAAATGGCCGGATTTGTGTCCTATGACCATCCCTAGCTGGAAAATGGAAGGGAGAAGGGGCTGGGAAGTAGGGTTGAGCCAGCCCTTTTATAATGTCTGCCACAAACACATATTGCATTTGTGATATATATATATATATATATATATATATATATACATAAAAGTGATCGAAATTTTAAAACAAGTTACAGTTAACCCTGGAACAACATGGGTTTGAACTGCATGGGTCCACTTCTACATGGGTTTTGTATCGATAAATAGAATACAGTACTGTAAATAAATGTACTTTCTCTTATGATTTGCTTAATATTTTCTTTTCTCTAGCTTACTTTATTGTAAGAATACAGCATATAACACATAAAGCATACAAATACGTGTTAATCAGCTGTTTATATTATCAATAAATCTTCCGGTCAACAGTGGGATTTAGTAGTTAAGTTTTCGAGAAGTCAGGTTATACATGGCTTTTCAACTGTGCAGAGAGAGTCGGTGCCCCTACCCCCTGCGTTGTTCAAGGATCAACTGTGTTTCTTTTTTTTTTTTTTTCTTGATTACTGCAATGGTCCCCTCCTTTGCTGCCTTCCCATCCACACAGGCTGCAACAGTCAGCAAATCCATGTTCACAAAGGGGCAGGGGATGGCGGTGGGGCGGGAAGGAAGAAGGCGGGAGAGCTGAGTGAGGCTGCTCCCTAGGAGGCAGAGGGGGTGGAGAGGTGGGCCTGGGAAACTGGCTTGTTGCTTGCTCAGCTCACCTCACCCAGGTATCTCTGGTCTAAGGCCGTGGCCACGCAAAGCTTATCAAAAGAGACTTTTGCAACTTCAGTGCTTCTGGCCCTGCTGTTATTTTATAGAGAGTGCAGAACCTGGTATTTCATCTGGCTTGCTTTGGTCTCAGCAGGCCTTTCCTGGGAAAGAACATGCCCATGATCTGCACTGAGGGAATGGACCCGATTACCTGCACTTGGATCCTGGCTGTGCCACTTACCTGCTCTGTGACTTTGGATCAGTTACTGAAGCTATCTATGTTTCTGCTTCCTCAACTGTAAAATGGAATGATGATAGTATACATTTCATAGGGTGGTTGTGAAAGACTAGATGAGTCAGTATCTGTCAAGTGCTTGGAATGTGCCTATCCTATGGTCAGTGCTATAGAAGTACTTAATTAAAATACATATTTATTAAAAGTAAATAAATATGAGAAAGGTAGAAACAGCCACAGCTGTCTGGGCCCTGTTTGTTTGAGGTCACATCTTACTTGACATAAATCTGAGAAACCTAAAGCTACAAAGAAGGGCTGAATTTTTGTTGTTGTTCCCTGCTGGCTGTCCCATGTGGTCTCAGAGGTGGGAAACGAGAACCCAAGGGAAGCTAAGAGCCACGAAACACCTACTGGGTGGCAGGAACACCCCGAAAGCTTTATGTGTAGCAAGCAGCCCATTTAAATCTTATAAGGCAGGGACTATCCTGCCCTCACTTTACAGATGGTGAAACTGAACCTCAGCGGGCTAAAGTAGGTTGGCCACAGTCCCATGCCTACGAGTGGTGGGGCTGGGATTCAACCCTAGGTGTGTGCATCTCCAAAGCCTGCATATTCCACACTAGAATAAGGTTTATGCAGGGAACTTCCCTGTACATGATTCTAAAATCATGATATTTACATCATGATATTTACATGATATTTACATCAATCCCTGGCCTAAAGATACTTAAGCAGTTTTTATTTATAAGGCATACTTATTTATAACAAATACTTCTGTAAAATGCTTTATTTCGCTATATTTAATTTGGTAAGTTTGAATCTTCATGTTGTATTTTCTGACAATATATACTGCATCTCTTTTGTTCAAAAAATAAATTCCAGGCCTGAAACTTAGCTAAAATTCTTTTTTGGGGAGGAGGGGGAATGTTGGAGATCCTCCCCCCCACCCCCACCCCACCCCCCACCCCCACCTTTCTTGTTTGTTTGTTTGCTTGTTTTTGGAAGGGTGGAATACAGGATCTAAATACAGGACGTGTCTTTCTAAAATAGCTGAAGTTCAGTAGCCCTTACTAGCACTAAGTGACCGTTGTGTTGCCAAGTCTGGGCATATTGTCTTGAAGATCAAAGCCTGGCTTAAGCCAGCTGAAATCTTCAATAATTAACATCATGAGTATCTCTCAGGTCCAAATTCCTCTGTGAGTAGCCCAGAATTCCTCTCTGCTCTCTGATCTGTCCATACCACCTTTGCAAATGCCAGCTCCAAAGAGACACAATGTCCAAAGACATTACGCAGTGGTTTTATTCTTGACTGCAATCAAGTCCAAGCAAAGTGCAAACGTTCAGACACTTCCTTGTTCTTTCCCTTTAAGAAAAAAAAAAATCACTAAGCCCCACCCAACCCCACCCTTAGCTTCTAAAGTTCTGGAGTCAGTGGTGCAAGCAAGAGATAGAGCCAAGATAAAGAGAATTAAAAACAAAATGGGCTTTTTTTTTTTTTTTGAAACTTCTGTTCCCAGCTCTTGCACTGCCCCACCCCACCCCACCCAAGGGACTCTCCTTGGCTCTGGGCCAGTTCTAGGCAGGGTGAGATCTGTCCAGGTCAGCCCACACTGCCCTCAGAGGGGAATTAACCCTTTCAGAAGAAGCCAGTGTGCTAACTTCCAAGGGCTCCACCTTCCGGCTGCAGGTGCTAATCTTTCCCCTTTTTATGCTCTTGGCTTCACAATGGTTGTCATTCTCCTGCCTGGGGCTCAGAGGGTGCAAACAGCCCAGAAGCAGCCCTGAGGAAGCTCTGAAGTGCTCCTCTTGCAGGTAGAGGCCGCTGGCCAGAGTCAGGAGAGGGGAGACAGGGAGAGAGATTGGGTGAAATATTAGCTTCGGCCTTTTGGATCCAGTCCAGTGTCTTACAATTATTTCTTTATGTGCTTTGGTCCTGGGCTTATTTGGCATGGGACAGGCATCCATTAGAAGATTTCACAATGATTTGCCATGTTACAGTTCTAAACAGATGTGAACTCGTCACCAAAGGAAATTTATGTTTTACCATCTTTCCCCCCACCTCTCCCTGGGGGGCTGCAGGGAAAAGCACTCCAAGCGAATTAATCAAAATGACTAGGTAATGCTCTAAAAATAATAAACGTTGTTGTAGCCTGGATCTCTTTCAAGTTGGAGCTCATTTTGTGAGCTTCAAGATCCATACGTCAAATCACACGTATATATTTTTTATTCGAGTGAAGTGGGTTATCGCATAGGGATAGGTAAGTTATTAAGACACATAAATGCAATTACTCTCATAACACTGGCCTGCATTTTAGCTGAGTTAATTAAGCAACTTGGTCAAGGCAGGGGCAAGGGTTAGGTGTCTTAATGATTCCCTAGCTTGTCTCCATAAGTCAGCTATGCAAATTAGGACAGACTACAGGTTTTGGGCTCTGAAATCAGGGCTGGGCAGAAACTAAGGTGCAGAGTTAGAATTAGAACCAGAAGGGAAAATATATGTTTGGTCTCCTTGGGCTTCTCTCATGTGCTAACAATAGATGTATTATTGCTACATGAAGGCAGGAGGTCTAGAAATCTTTAAAACTGCTTGAAAATTTGGTGGATAATAATGAAAAAACAAAAAAGCTAGCAATTATTATCCCATTTTCAAAATACCTTCCAGAGATCAGCTCTTTGAAAAGAAACTTGTAGCTGGGTCCTGAGTTTTCAAGGCCTTCATCCACCATTAGAATGAGATTAGATAAAGCTCAGGGTGAGGTGAAGAAGGGAAATCCTGGACAAAAAAGGAAAGCATTGATGATCCAAGTAGATTCTTTCCGTATTTTAACTGATACAGTTATCTGATTTTCAGTTGGTCTCTTTCCCCAGTATATGTCCCAAATATCCAAGGCAAGGTGTTCTTTGAAGAGCTGGAACCAAATCACCCACGGCCCTTGATGATAAGTTATCCACATCAGGCAGGGCTGCTAGGCCAGTGTAATTGTGGGAAAAACAGAGGCAGGGACTGCCCGCTTTACCGGGTATGCCTTTTGTCTCCAAATCTGAGCCCTGCTGTTATTAGCCTAAATTACAAGGATATTTCCAACCTACGAAATCTCATCCAGCCTCAGAATGCTTCTTAGGTAATTCCCACGTCTCCGTTCTCTTCAAACTCTCCGAAGGTTGATTGCACTGTTACTAATCCCAGCCCACTTTAGCCAGCCTCCATTAATCATGGCTGGCAGGAGAGACTAGAGGGTCATGGGTAATTGAATTCCAGCCAACCTTCAAACCTAATTTAAGTCAACCCTTTGACCTTTTTCCTAACCAAATCTGCTGCTACAGCTAGTAAATAAATATTGTTTTTAAATTAGAAGAAGCCTTTCTTGAATGCCTACTATGTGTTAGCTTTGTGAGGGATGCCTGCATTATGTCACTTCATTCATTCATTTTGTCAAAACTTCAGTCGGAACCCAGACAAGAAATTAACAGATAGTGGAGATGAGCGTAAAGGTCATCTTGGGGTCAGTCCAAGGGGGGGACATGTGTGCTTTGCAGACACTCTGACTTCCTATCTTTGAAAGAAGATAAATCTTTAGCACTGATGGGGAGCCTGAAGCCCCTTGCACACAGGAAAATGGAATGATAACTACTTCCCTTCTCTCAAGGAGAAGCCATGTAGGGTGTCTGGAGTCCAAAGACCTCCATTCAAGTCCTTCTTCCACCGTGAAGACATGTAACGTCAGGCATGCTACTTAACCTCCCTGGGCCTGTGGGTTCTTATCTGTGATAAGGAGCGGGGTGAGTGCATGGGGGTGTGAGGGGCGGTATTAGGACACTAACCCAGCAAGGCTATCATGAGGATTTGGGGATTAAGTGATATGATGTGGAGGGAAGCGCCTTGTAAACTATAAGGCTCCTCCCACATAGGACGTTACTGCTAATTACTCTCACACATTCTCTGTTAAAACTGCCAGCTAGCCATGGGGCCTGTAAAACACAGGCCTTCAGATCAAAGGCTTAGGCAGACAGTAAACACTCTTACTTTAAATAGTGGGAGTTTCAGTGGAATTGATCATCAAATCGTCTTCATTTATTTTCTTTGGTGAATCTCTGGGTCTCCATCGTGCCCACTAAGTGTATACGTGATCTGGATTTTGTTGCCAGAATGCTTTTCTGGCATTTCCAAGTCTCCAGAGACCATCCCCCAGTCCCCCACATCTTTCTCACCCTCGAACAGTTAAAAGCCAGCTCACCGGTGACTCGTCGTGTTCAACTATCACCAACCCTTGAATCCATAATACAGCTAGCACTAAATGCTACAGATGACATTCGCGGCAGCCATACTGTTTTAAGAACGATGAGTCAAGGATGTGCCGAGGTTTGTTCAGGAAAAGAGATGAATGTGAGAGAGTAATTTACTTTCTCTTTTTAATTCTAAAATGATACGAGGCCTCTAAGATTTCACAAGCACCAGAGGACCCTGAACTGCCCGGAGAGGCTGGGTTTAAGTGGCAACGTTAATGGAATTATGCGTTGAATGCTGGATGGCTGTCTGCTGGCGAGAGATAATTACCCAGGCAAAGATGAGGTATCGTTGGAAGATAAATAAACTCCGAAACAGAGACCTCAGTGTTTATTTTCCATGCTGCAGTGTAATCTCCTCCACCATGTAACTTCATCAGCATCGCTGCTAACCCCAGGCCACGCAATTTCTCTTAAACAAAATTAAATAACCTGAACATACATGCAGCTGTAAACACAGTCGTGGGAGGTGTGGGTTGGCATGTTTTTGCCGCCGTAGTCAGTGGCAAAGATTCTCTTTTTACCTCAGCCTTCTCCTCCGTGTGATAAAAATGGGAGTGACTTTGGGGTGCCTGGGCGGCTCAGTCAGTTAAGTGTCTGACTTCATCTCAGGTCATGATCTCAACGGTTCGTGAGGTCAAGCCCCGCGTTGGGCTCTGTGCTGACAGCACAAAACCTGCTTGGGATTCTCTTTCTCCCTCCCTCTCTGCCCCTCCCCTGCTAGTTCTCTCTCTCTCTCTCTCTCTCTCTCAAAATAAATAAACTTAAAAAAAAAAATGAGAGCGACATTTGTCAAATGCTCACTGGGGCCCTGCCCTGAGCGAAGCATTTTCTATACAAGGTCTTATGTCATTTTCATGTACAATTCCGGGAGCAAAGTGCTAGTGGAGGAGACTGGGGTGTTCCAGGAGTTCCGTAAGTTGCCCAAGGTCACACCACTCGTGAGCAGTGACTGAGGTTTTAAGCCCTCGCAGACCAGCTCTAGCTGTTCACAGGAAATCCCTGGAACTTGTATCCACCCCCATCTAGAGTCTGGACTTCTTGACTTTCCAGATGAGTCGCAGTTTTATTACCTCTACAGCTGCCCCTGCTATCTTTCTTGGAAAGGCTGCCAAATGTCCCATCCGGCTCTCAGTCCAGCTCTGTATTTGTTTAATTGAGGAGGTACTTGCATTCAACCCATGTGGTCAAGCCTGAGCTTTGTAACTTATCCCCAAAGGCCCTCAGGTTGGCCAAGTTCCCTGCCTTCTTTCCTCCAATCTGGAAGCAACCACTTCTCCTCCCTCTAGGTTCTCTCCCTTGAAACTCATTATTATGGAAAGAAGATACAGAAAACCTGAAAGAATCAGTGTACATCTATCTGCCTAGCTTCCACCGAATTTGACAACTGCTAACGTTTTGCCATGTTTGATTTACCAATCAATCAACCTCTCCGTCTTCTTTTCTTTCTGAACCATTGGGAAGTTTGTTTCATGATACTTCAGCCCTAAATGCTTCATTCAGCATGCATCTTTTTCAAATGTGGAACATCCCTACATGACCACATCACCGTGATCAGACCTGAGAAAATTGGTACCTCTAAAATCTCTTGACATCATCTATAATCTGGTCCGATGATACATTTCTTAACCATTCTCCAACTGTCTTTTATAGCTGTTTTTTTTTTAATCACGTTTCATGCATTGGGTTGGTAGTGATATCTCTTTAATTACTTGTAATCTAGAAATGCTCTCCTCCCCATTTTTTTTTTTTTTTACCCCCCTCTACCACATTTAGATTTTAAAGAATCCTTCTAGTTTCTGGACAGTGGAAATGTTTCCTATTCTTAGTGGTCTTCACAGGTTTCTACCTTGGACTCTCAGCCAGCTGTTAGTAAGATGGCAGCCCTAGGTTTCCACATGGGAGGGTCTGAGAGGGAGCGAGATCTGGTTATAAGCATGGGGTGTGTGTGTGAGAGAGAGGACTTTCATGAAACAACAACACTCAGGGGGAAAAAAAAAAAAAACCTTAAATTGTTGATTTATTTGACATGGCTGCTGCCCTGACAAAGAGGTTGTCCGTACTGCAGGAGAGGTGATAAATGGTAACAGTGAGTGTTACAGACTCGAAGCAAACTGCCTAGATTCACACCTCAGCTTTGCTGCTTACAAGCTGGATGACTTTGAATAAGTCACTTCACCCCTCTGTCATTCAGTGTTTTTACTTATAGAATGACGGTGAATATTCTAACAGTAATAGAATCCAATTCACAGAATTGTGCTGAAAGGAATCGGTAAGCACAAAAGAGTAAGAATACAGCTTGGAATGGAATATTATCCATAAATGGTACTGTTATCCTTCTTGGTATTCTTCTCCCACCTTCTATCAACATCCTTCTCCAGTCACTTCCTGGAACTGCAGCCTCCAGCATTTCTGGCTGCCTGATAGCTTTGCCCTTGCCTTTTACGCTATGTTCAATTTATTCTGTTGACCTGGGGAACTTCTAGTTTGCCTTCAACCTCATCCTCTTTCTTCTGTCTCTAATTCCCCGTTGGGTTTATTTTCTCCAGTCAAGTTATTTTAAGAATATCCATTTGATTCTTTCTTTTTCTCCTATTATCTTGTGTGTCTGGAATAACTTCCTTCCTCTTTACTCTAAGGCATAGATTATCTTTTGATTTAAGATGCAATCCCATCTGTTGTTTCTAGTCCAGGGACACGTCTTTGCTTAAGTAAACAACAAAGCTTCTTGGTTGCCATTCATTCATTCATCCATCCATCATTCAGCCAGTCATTCAATATACTGGACACTGGCTAGCCACTGGGGATACTAGTGAACTCATATCCTGCCACTAGCAGTGAACTAGATGTGGTCCTGGTGTGAAAAATGAGCCAATTACTCAAAATGAATTTGAACTACATTTAAGACAGGTTGAACCAGGTAGCTCTGGAACCTCCCGGTACCCTGACCACATATGAAAATTCTAGGAGAATGACTGTAAGAATGTTAATGGATCCCTTTCTCCTATGGATCCTGGAATTCCTACCATGAGAGCACCACTACAGTAGCTCTAGCTGCTTCCTGTTTTTCTAAAAGTCCTTTAAACATTTCTAGAATAATTTAAAGCTGTGGCTGTCACTGCCTGTTTCCACAAAAGTGCATGTATTTTATTTGAATAACTGTCATAGCACAAATTGGTCATCTGAAGAATGGGGATAATAATACCTACCTTGGGGCACCTGGGTGGCTCAGTCAGTTGAGCATCTGACTTTGTCTCAGGTCATGATCTTAGGGTTCATGAGCTGTCAGCACAAAATCCACTTTGGATCCTGTGCCCGCTCTCTCTCTGCCCCTCCCTCACTCAAGCTCTTTCTCTCTCAAAAATAACAGTAATAATAATACCTACTTTACAGGATGGGGTAAACATTATATGAGTTAATATTAGTAAAATACATATAATGCAGCATGAATTCATATGTTTGATAAACAAAAACTGCTGTGAGATCATTATGGAGTCAAAAGACATTAAGACTCAGAGCAGGTAAGATTTGAAGAAGGTAAGGAAGGAAAGGTAGGAAGGATGAGGCCTGACTCAAGCAGCAAATAAAGGCAGGAAGCACTTGAAGAAGTTATAGAGAGGTCAGAGGAAAGGTCAAAAATTAACTTTGACTACTTTACAAATTGAAATCTATAAAGTGACCTCATGTACTTCCTTTATTTTGAGTTACGGACTCTGACCGACAAACACTAGAGCAAATATGTCATTTGCTGTGTATTGGAAGAGAAACTTGTTGGGAGAGACAATTCTCCACGGGTGTCTCGAGTTTTACATATCTTGTGAGCAGGGACAGTAACCACCTTTGTTTGGGAATATCCTTTCAAGGATTTTTTTTTTCCCCAAGGATGCCTTCATAGTGAACACCCTTGGAAGATAGAAATAGTCTCTCTTTCCAGAGCAAAGGGCAGAATGCATACTACCGTAATAAAATGTTCAGGTTTTCTAAACTCAGATTCCTCTTAGGTAATGAAATTTCCTCTGTGTATAGGGTCACCTGGCCCTTTTCTCATCACTTTGTAGAAATTGGAGGTCAGGAAGCTCACACAAATGCTGATGTGCTGGCTGCTGCTATGGCTGTGAGTAATAAACTGTCCTTTGTCTCTGACCTGGGAGTCTTATGTCTTCTACCAGCTTTCATGAAACTGCGGCAGGCTAATTTGTTAGTTTGTGAGTAAGGTAAAACCTCAGACCCTTCTTGACACAACTGTAACAGTCTGAGTCCTTCTATTCTCACAGTCGCCTGCTGGGGCAAGCAGTCCTGCTGTTCCTTGAGAGTGGTGGCCAAGTTCTATACCATCAAGATCCTGATGTTTGGACAGGAAATGCAGGTGGACAAAAGGCAGGCAACTTGTTGGCTATCTAGTGGTCCATGAGGCGGTCTACCATGCAAGTTTTGTCCATGGGTGGCAATAATGACTAACTGAACCAACTAGATCCTCTGTCTCAGGAATTTGAACTCAGGATACAGAGAATCTGCCAGTTATCGTAGTGGAGGTTACCATGGACTGACCTACAGAGGCAGAAACAAAGAGTAGCAGAGGTCGGCTAATGGTGGATCACTAGAATAGTGATGAAATTCTGTCAGCCAGGGGACATGGGGAAAAAACATTTGTAAGGCTTCTCTGTAATCTCCACCCTGTAGAAGTCTTCAGGAGCCCTGACCTCAAGATTGCTCTGTGTCTTAGTCTGTTTGGGCTGCTATAACAAAATGCTGTCAACTGTGTGGCTTGTAAACAAGAGAAATTTCTCACAGTTCTAGAAGCCAGGAAATCTGAGATCAAAGCCCCAGCAGATTCAGTGTCGGATGAGAACCAGTTTCCACATTGACAGCCATCTTCTCACTGGAACCTCACCTGTCAGAAGAAGTAAGCTAGCTCTCTTTTCTAAGGGCACTAACCCCAATTAGGAGGTTCTGCCTTCATGAGCTAATCACCTCCCAAAGGCCTTCCCTTCTAATACCACAGTTTTAAGGGTCAGGATTTCAACACAGGAATTTTCGAGGGAGACAGCATTCAGACCTCACTCTGCCTCTTGCCTTCCTCTTAGTGAGGCGTGATTGCTCAATGATTTTCTTTAACGCCTGGCAAAGAGGGTAAGAGAGTGGTCTCTTTTCCTCATGTCTTTGTCTTTTCTTATAAGAAAGCAAGGGAGATCTCACTATCATATAATAGAATTATTACTGCCTCCCCACACCCTTCATTCTCTTCCTTACCCAGGCCAGGATACTACCTAGAAATGGTAACTCTATTCTTTTTCCTCTTCCCAATGTCCCCACCCTCTCCTTACCCCAGTTCCTCCATAACCTAAGCTCATGTCCCATTTCAATAAGAAGGGCAGATTGTACATTTGACCTCCTGCCAAATGTGCCCATTTGTGATCGTAGGCTTGTAAAAAGGAAAGCATGAGGGTTTCTTGCCTTGATGGCTTCCTTCTCCCTTTCTGACCTAACAAAGCATTCCTGTTCAGTCACTCTCTGGTGGATGTGGGCTTATAATGTCCCCATTTGCTGTCTTTGTTCTTTTTTCTTTGTGCCCTAATCCTTCTCAGTATTGTCTGGTCCTCTCTAAGCCTACTGTGCCCCCTGCATTAATGGGAAGTGCATCTCAGCACCTGGTTCAGCAACCAGCACTCGATAATTACACACTCCCAGGCTCTTTTACTCCACCCTTCTTTCTTGATATAATCCTAACCCTTCTCTCCCATACTCCCTGCATCCCTTTTTACTCTTAAAGTGCATCTAGGAAGAATCTAGAAGAAGACAATAAATCAAAAACGAAAATCCATTGAATGCAGCATAATTTTATTTTCTTTTTTTAAGCATAATTTTATTTTCTTTCTATGCAAACAATGAAGCTACATAATGTGCTTTTTTGCAAATGGTTTTGCAGATGACAGTGATAATCTAATAAGTGTTTGTGGGACAAATAATTGTATTTCACAGCCTTCTACTCAGTGAACATTCAAAGTCTTGCAAAGCAATCTCTACCACCAACATTCTGCACAGAATTAGTTATGGGTGATGAAGTTTGGATCTGTTGTACAGAATTTGGGCAACTGATATTGACACACCGCTATGGAATAACATTTCTTTTTCAAGTAGTATTGTTGAAGTATGAGTCAGCTGAGTGAGTTTGGGCAGATACTAGGTGACAACTAGTATCAAATAGATACAAATGCATGTGACACACTCTCTGGGGGACTGATGCAGACCTAGTCTGTAGGGACCATGTTCTCAATGTCCAGTGGCAAGGTCTGGGTCTCTGGACCATAAGCAAGACCCAACCCACTAGAGGTCAGAAATTATCATTTACAAAACAAAAAATAAACCAAAAAGCCACAAACAAATTTTTAAAAATTACTCATATTATGTGTGAACATTGTAGGAACATTAGAAAATACAGTTAGGAGATTAATAAAGAAAAGAATATCTATGATTTCACTGCCAAAATCTAATCACTGTTAACATGTTGATGTATATCTAGTTTTATTCTCAATATGTATGCCTACTTTATACACACACATACATCCACACACAAATGGGAGCACATTACAAATTCTCCTGTACATTCTTTTGAGTTTTTGCTTAGTGTCCCATGAACAAAAATTATGTATCAACAGTGAAATTTTAAATGGCTACATAGTATTCCATTAACTAACCTACTACCTATTGATCAGTTAGGTTGTTTTCAATTTGTCACTATTATAAATAATGCTGTAATGAACATCCTTGTAGATACATCTTTGAACATTTGTCTGATTTGAGATAACTTTCTAAACAGGAAATTTCTAGGGGCACCTGGGTGGCTCAGTCAGTTGAGCATGTGACTCTTGATTTCAGCTCAGGTCATGATCCCAGGGTCATGGGATGGAGCCTCCCATTGGTCTCTGTACTGAGCATGGAGCCTGCTTAAGATTTTCTCTCTCTCTCTCTCTCTCTCTCTCTCTCTTTTTCCCCCTTTGCCCCTCTTTCTCATTCATGTGGTGTCTCTCTCAAAAACAAATACATATATATGTATATATATAATAATACATAAAATAAAAAGGAAATTTCTAGCTCAAGTAGTATGCATATATTTACAGCTTAAATACATATTCAACCATAGCTTCCAGAAAGTTTCAATAAATTTATAGTCAGCCAGCAGTCAGACTGGATTTTTTAAATCAAATTAAATTAAATTAATTAATTTGTTTGTTTCCTTTTTTAAAGTAATCTCTGTGCTCAACATGGGGCTTGAACTCGCCACCCTGAGACCAAGAGGCACATGTTCTACCAACTGAGCCAACCACGTGCCCCCAGGTTGGACTTTTGAGCAAATTTTTCATGACTAGCTAAAGTCTAAGAAGGTCTTTGAGAATCACTTGCTGCTAAAAATTACAAATGGCTTGATATATGTGCAAAGTTGAAAATACCTTGTTTACACAAGAATCTTTGATGCTGTGACCTAGGTCAGTTCTACCATAAAGAAAAAGAATATCCTTGTCTACATGGACATAATATATATTGCTGAAAGCAGCCAAAACCCAACAGTTTTCAAACTCTTAAAGAGGTAAACACAGTGCAAGAATACTTAGCCAGAAAAAATAAGCTATCAAAGGGAAGCGTATTCACTTTTTTCTTCTCGTGGGAGTGTATTCATTTTTCATTGTTGCATAACAAATTACTACGAACTTGGTGAATTCAAACAACACATATTTGTGATCTCACGGTCTATGTAGACCATGAGTCTGGGCACAGCTTAGCGGGGTCTTCCAAAAATCTGCAATCAAGATGTCAGCCAGGGCTGGCTTCTTATCTGGAGGCTCAGCTAAGAAAAGATGTACTTCCATGCTCATTCCAATTGTTGGTATTATTTCTTTTCTTGCAGCTGTCAGACTCACAGGAGCTTGATTCTTCAAAGCCAGCAAGGAGAGCAAGACCCTAGATTGTATCTGCTAGCAAGATGGTCTTTCATAATGTCATGTTAGTCATGGGAGTGACATTCCATCAACCATACTATATAACATCATTTTTAGAGTGGCATCCCACCATTTTTTGCCATATTCTATCAGAAGCAACTCATAGGTCTTAACTACCTCCTCCTTGAAAACCTTGAAGTTCCTCCTTCAAGGGGAGGAGATTATACAAGGGCATGAACACCGGGAGCCAGGGATCATGGGGGCCACCTTAGAGTATGTTTGCCATAGTAAACAACTCTGAAATCTCTCCCCTTACACTGCTTTTCACATGAGTAATCAAGGGAGCCAAAGACTCAGGAAAATGTAAAATATGAAACTCATTGACCTAAAAATATTCCTCTTGTTTCAACTGGAGGTGAATAACACAGCATTCTGTAAACATTAGTTGGCCTGAGATAAATGTGGCGTCTTCAAAGGTGCACCCTGGAACATATGTTTTATGTTTTCCTGGGAATTCAGTTCTACATCCCTATGACTAAGTTATTTTCTTTCAATTTTGTCTTGTGGAATGAGGTGGCTTATTCCCAAACCCATGTCATGGTGACCACAGTTGAGACATTTTCCATGTGAAATTATGCTAGCTATTCTTGTGTCTCTAATTACTATGTCTCCCCCAAGACCTAGCCATGAGTCTCCACAACACTTAAAAAAAAATGTTCCAAATACAAAAGGAGGTAGGCTGTTAAATAGATTCTTTGAAAGAGTAATATGAATTACGTTATTAAAAATGAGCACGAGGGGTGCCTGGGTGGCTCAGTCAGTTAAGCATCTGACTTCAGCTCAGGTCATGATCTCACAGTTCGTGAGTTCGAGCCCCACATCAGGCTCTGTGCTGACAGCTCAGAGCCTGGAGCCTGCTTCAGATTCTGTGTCTCCCTCTCTCTCTGACCCTCCCCTGCTCATGCTCTGTCTCTCTCTCTCTCGCTCTCTCTCTCAAAACTAAATAAACATTTTAAATTAAATTTTTTTCAACGTTTTTTATTTATTTTGGGGACAGAGAGAGACAGAGCATGAAGGGGGGAGGGGCAGAGAGAGAGGGAGACACAGAATCGGAAACAGGCTCCAGGCTCCGAGCCATCAGCCCAGAGCCTGACGCGGGGCTCGAACTCCCGGACCGCGAGATCGTGACCTGGCTGAAGTCGGACGCTCAACCGACTGCGCCACCCAGGCGCCCCTAAACATTTAAAAAAATTAAAAGATGAGCATGAAAGGAGTTCTCTATGTCCATATTTTTATCTTCCTTTTTAAACTCCAAAGGGAGTTTATATTCTATGTTTCATACCTTCTTTTTACTCCCATTAATTATTGCCTTAATTGTGGGGTGCTTGAGTGGCTCAGTCAGTAAAGCATCCGACTTTGGCTCAGGTCATGATCTCATGGTCCACGGGTTTGAGCCCTGCATCAGGCTCTGTGCTGACAGCTCAGAGCCTGGAGCCTGCATCAGATTCTGTGTCCTCGCCCCTCTCTTTGCCCTTTCCCCCGCTCATGCTCTGTCTTGCTCTGTCTCTCAAAAATAAATAAATGTTAAAAAAATTTTTAAAAAATTATTGCCTTAATTGTAAAGCAGCTGTAATGCAACATTTTCTTAGGAAAACATTGTACATTTAACGTATCTTCTTATCCCTACTCAGAATTAACATTTGAGATTGCATCAAAACCTGGGGCAGGAAAGAGAGGAAGGGAAGGGAAGGGAAGGGAAGGGAAGGGAAGGGAAGGGAAGAAAATTCCTGTTAAAGCCCCTGATTCTTAGTCCCCTTGTCTTCCGAAGACTGGCTCCCTTCCTAGACCTACCTTTAGAGAAACACAGAGCCTGACAGTCCATGGGTGAGAATAATAAATGACTGGGGAAGAGTGTGAGCTTCAGTCAGTTAATGAATACTGGGGGGATTTCTCTAAGGCTTCATTAATCAAATCATTTCTTCAAAGGGATCAAAAGTTCAACATCGGGTGCCCACTGAAGGTGGTGTTGCTGGAAGAGCCCAGTTCAGTGTGTAGTGCTCAGAGCCGGTCCTCTCCTTCACTGCTTAGCTTCTTGCCCCGGCCCTATTCTCTAGGGAAAGGAAAAACTTTGCAGTCAGATTGGCCAAAGACTAGCTGATAAGAAAGGAGAAGTATGTTCCCAGGGGGCTGGGGGCAGGAGCATGGATCTGGCGGGGACTGTGTTTTGGGAATTGAGCTTTTCGTGGGTTGGTAAGACGAGAAAAAAACAAAGGAGGGAAACAGAATGCCCTTGGATAACAGGGTTTGGGGGACTAGGAGATCGGGTGGGGGAGGAAGATAGAGCGTAGGGCAGGGCAGGAGGTTTTAGTAACAGTTGCTCCAGACCTTATATTGGACCCCCCCTTAAATGTTAGAGGGAAGTGTTAATGAAGACTAGTGTTCCTTTTTAGGCTGGGCTTCTGTGTTACATGATTCTGATCCCTGCCCCACCCCTGCTCACAAGCATGTGTTATTTATAAGTAAGCATGTATTAGCATGATCCATCCATGATCCTACCCTGTATTTCCTAGGGCTGCCGTAACAAAGGACCACAAGCTGGGTAGCTTGAAACAACAGAAATGTATTCTCTCACAGTTCTGGAAGCCAGAAGTCCAAAAGCAAAATGTCAGCAGGGCCGTGTTCCCTCTAAAACCTGTAAGAGAATACTTCCTTGACTTTTCCTAGCTTCTGGTGGTTGCCGGAAATCCTTGGCATTCCTTGGCGTGCAGACACATCATTCCATTCTCCGCCTCTGTCATCACATGTGGGGTGTGTGTGTGTGTGTGTGTGTGTGTGTGTGTGTGTGGTGTTCTGTGTGTCAGCCCCTCTTATTATAAAAACACCGGTCATATTAGTTTAGGGAGTACTAACCCAGTATGACATCATCTTAACTAATTACATCTGCAAAGGCACTATTTTCAAATAAACAACACATTCTGAGGTTCTGGGTGAATGTGAATTTTGGAGGGACACTCTGACGCAGGACAAAGCAGAACTTAGAGAAATGCACACCCATACAATTGAAACTATTAGCCAATTAAATTTGGTTTTTATGCTCTATTTAGTTAGACTTAGAAACAAAGCCAGTGAAATTCTGCTTGGGGAAGGAATCTTCTGAAAACTTCAACTTCTCTAGTCCTTTCTTAGCCAGCAGACCTCGCCTCAAGCAATGTGTATACCTTCCTGCTGGCTCTGTTCTCCATATCACCTCTTTCCTATATATCCTGCACACACACACACACACACACACACACACACACACATACCACTGCTAGAAGGAGAAGGGGGACCCGGATGGTTGTCTGTCTATACTTGCCTCCTCCAGCACCTGCAGACAAAGCACTTTGCTTCCTGTTTTGGAGAAGTAGGATGCTCTCCCAATGGGTGTTCAGCAGCACACAGAGGTAGGGTCCCTGAAATGTATGTATTGTAGGGTTGGTGAGAAGCTGGGAGGCCTGGAGGACCAGGGGCCACTGGGCAATCTTGCTGTGGGGGCACAGGGAGATGGAAAAGGTGCAGTGACGTTGGAATCAGTCACTGCTCCAGTAAATGACTCCTCATCACCTTAGCTGAAGAGGTCTCCCGGGGCCCTTAGTCACTCACGGCCAGAAGATGTCTTAGGTCCAAGTTTGCCCAAACAGGGACCTCTGTGATTCAGGACGGGTCGAGTTCAATCTCAGACGCTCACACCAGCCTCAGATGTGCAAAGAAAACATAGCTTCTTAACTTTCAGTAACTGACCGAATTGTCCTTAAGTGTCCCCTGATCCCCACACCACTGACTAATGAGGGGTGTGGGTAGAACCGAATTTTAGTCCAATCTGTTAGACTCAGGCTATTCCAGTAAGCAATCTCTTTTGAGTGAGTCAGTTTTTCCAATTTACATCACTCTCACTGTTTCTCTTCAAGATGGTATCTGGGCGGGAAGCTCAAAGACTTTGGGCCACTGGGGGAGAGGGAGGCTGCTAGAGTTGTGCTAGTCCAGAGCTACAAGCTAGTTGGCATCTGGAGGGGTGCTTGGTCTATTAGCCCAGACTGCTCAGAGGAAGTTCACTGCTCAAGTGTGCGGCTGGGGCCCTTGTAGCCTGTGGTCTCCTGGCTTGGATGGACTCAAGGTCCTTCCTGCTGACTCAGCCCCCTGCAGCCCTCCCTGGCACTCTAGCTGGGACTTCCTCTCAGGCCCCAGTTGGGCGGCAGGGGTGGGGTGGGGAGCAACCCTGTCCCAGCATGGCCACTATCCCCTCTGTGGTCAGGGGACAGGTAGACAGTGCCTTATGTCTCCAGTCACCCCATTCTGAGCAGTTCCTGCTGTCTTTAATTATTCTTAGCTATAGCATCTGCTCAGGATCAAGGCAGGAGCCTGAGAATGACACAAAGGAGAGACTGTCATCCCCTCTGATCCACAGGTTTGCTTTCCAAGGTTTCAGTCCGGAAGCAGACCATCATTTTCTGAGGAGGTGCTATCGGGAGGTCAAGAGTAGCTAATGCTACACCATTCACCTCACTTCATCTCATCAGGTAGGCATTTTATCTCACATCCTCACAAGGAGGGTGAGCGCAGCACAGTGAGGTATTTAGGGAAAGAAACCACGTTCACACAACTTTAATTGCAGCATATTGTTATCATTGTTCTCTTTTATTATTGGTTATCATAGTTAATCTCTTACTGCGCCTAATTTATGCATTAAACTTTACCACGGGTAGGTATGCATAGGAAAACATACAGTATATTTAGGGTTTGGTGCTATCAGGAGTTTCAGGCATCCGCTGGGGGTCTTGGAAGGTGTCCCCCGTGAATAAGGGGGGGACTACTGCACACAGCCCTGGCTAGCTCATCGCTCTGAACCGTGAGGGAGGGCAGAGACTGGTGATGGAGGAAAGGCTTAAATATAAACAGGAAAACAGCAAGCATCAACCCAATCCCAGTGTCACTGTTTGAAAACGGTGCCCATAATATTGGGAGTGGGCTGAAGGTGCAGGTGGCAGTGCACAGATGATCAGGAAGTAAGCAGTAAGCTCTAGACCAGTGCTACCAGACAGAACTTTCTGCAATGACGGTCGCGTTCTGTACGGTCAGCTATGGTGGCCACCGGCAGCAAGCATGTGGCTCAAGGCTATCGAGCACTTGAAATGTGGTTAGGGCTACTGAGGATCTGAATATTTAATTTAATTTTAATTCACTTAAAATTAAACTTAAACAGCCACATGCGGCAGGTAACTACCATATTGGACAGTACAGCACTATCCCTTGACTTTTATGTGTCCCGAACCCCTTTAGGACCCTGGGGAAGCCCATGGACTCCTTCTTGGACGGATGTATAAAGTGTATAGGATTATAAGAAAAACTAATCAGTTGAATATTTATACCGCTATTTAATTTGATTTAAAAATTTTTAATTGTGTAATTTAAAAATTGGCAATACAGTGCTCTATACCCTTATTTTATTAATACATTACATATCAATCTAGCAGTGAGTATAATCATAATTTTGAAGCAGTCATGAGCATAAGCAATAATTTGAGATATCTAATACAATGTAATGTGGTATGAAAATATCTCTGATTTATGTTTGTGATAAGGTCACAGGTGCCGCCAATGCTACTATGCCCTGGGTTCAGTTAGGAGTTAGTGAAAACAAACATGTAACCTTTTCCCACCAAAGTTCACAACCCCCCTGAATTTTCTTCAGAGACCTGTTGGGGAGACATGGACCCAGGCTAAAAATCCCTGCCGTAGACTTTTGTAAACAAGACAGATTGATAAGTAAGGTTAGTGCAGTCAAGAAATATTTCTGGGATGCCTACTATATGCCAGGTACTGTTCTAGACTCTTGGGTTGGAGTTTTCAATAAGTTTGTATTTCCATGAAGGAGAAAGATAATGAATCGATAATCATAATTTCAGATGATAGTAAATGCTATGAAGAAAATACGGCAAAGTGATCTGACAGAAAGTGACTCGGAGGGACATGGCTATTTTTGATAAGCGCAGTCTTGAGAAAGTGACATTTGAGTTGTGGCTTGAAGGAAAGGATGCAGCTATGCAAAACCTGGAGACAGAGAAACTTCTGAGCTTGGGAATAATAAACATAAAGGCCCCAAAGCCAAAAGGAGGTGGTGTGATAGGAAGAGTGTAATCAGCAACAAAGAGAGAACCATCAAAATGAGATCAGAGGGAGGGTCCATGTCAGTGCTGGAATTGGTGAGTTGTCATATCTGGGCAGGGTATTTAGATTTTATTCCCAGTCCACTTAGTATAAAAGGTGAGTTACATGACCGTCTTGGTAAAGAATGAGTTAGGGGCACCTGGGTGGCTCAGTCGGTTAAGCGCCCGACTTCAGGTCATGTCATGATCTCCTGGTTTGTGAGTTCGAGCCCTGCGTCAGGCTCTGTGCTGACAGCTCAGAACCTGGAGTCTGCTTTAGATTCTGTGCCTCCTTCTCTCTCTGCTCCTCTCCTGCTTGCACTGTCTCTCTCTCTATCTCTCTCAAAAATAAATAAATATTAAAAAAAAAAAAAGATGGGGAAATGGAAGCAAGGAGTTTTACTGAGATGGAAGAGTGGGAGGGAGGTAGATTTGGGGCAGGATCAAGACTTATATTTTAGTTTTATCAATGCCTTTTAGGTATCAAAGTAGAAAAGATTGGATATATGAATTTGAAGCTCAGTGGAGAACTCAAGATTTGTGCTATAAATGTTGGATTCATCATCACAAAGATGGTACTTAAGCCATGGGATTGAGATGAACCAACAACAGTGTTTGTTTGGACAGAAAAGAAAGGGCTGGGTCTGAACCCTAGGGAAATCAAGTATTTAGGATTCTTTTATTATTATTATTTTTATTATTATTATTATTATTTATTGTGTACCCTTTTTTGGCCTCTACTTTCAGGTTACTTTATTTTTCCAAAGGCAATAAAGTCCCTCCAACCCAAATAGCTTCTCTGCTGATCCTGTAAATTGATTATGGGTTAAAATGATGACCTCACCAAAGCTTCTGATTAAGTACAACTTCCCTGTTTGCCAGGACCCCTCACCACATATTTCTACAACTAACATCACAATGATGCTTCCATGGGCGTTTGCCATTCCTTTTTGGAGTCCATCATCTTTGACTCTCCTTCCTACATCAGAAGAATTCCCACTTCATGAGTCCACTCTTCTTCTAGAGATTTCCCAAAGTGTAGGCAGGTGATGTGGTTTTTGCCAATCAGATATGCCCATCCCCGACTTTGACCAGGAAGCTGGAGAGGCAAGTGACAGATCCTGAACCCAATCCATTCCGGAGAAGGTAGTTGCAGCCACATTCACTCCAGAATCAGGAGAAGCAGAAGTCCCAACGGTGTGTCCGGTGTCCTAGCAGTGTCAGTGATGCAAACTATAGAGTCTTTGCACAGGGAGGAGTAGAAGCATTTCCACTGGAGCTGTCTATGGAGTCATGGAACATTCTTTCTTAGAGCACATTCTCCATGCCTGGCTTGCTGGCCATCCTGGAGATTCTATGAGCTACTTCATATTCTTTAATAAACACTTTTTTTGCTAAGCCAGTGTTGATGTTTGGGTTTCCCAGGAAACCGACAGAGATTTGTGTGCAGGAGATTTTTGGGTGGAGTGGCCTCAGAATCAACATCTGTGAAGGGCGAGGGATGTAGTCTAGGGTAGTGGAAGAGCCTGAACTGTGTTGTTACAGTAGAATCCTCATCTGATCCCAAGGGAGCTATAGAGCTAGGGAGTCCTTTAGGGTTGCCCTGAATTGAGCCAAAGGGACTGAGTTGGTTTTTTTGTTTTGTTTTGTTTTGCTTTTGTTTTTCCCCGCCTCTTTCATTGCCCCATCTTCAGACACAGCCTGCACCAAGGAGGGATATGTCCCTGGGTAAGGTGATCCTCAGATTGACAGCCACTCCTGGGCTAGCGATGGAGCAGAAACCTGTCAACCTCCATTACTCCCAGTCTCCACAACAAACTTTACAGTTTGCAAATCTCTTCCTGCCCTCACATCAAATAATAACCTGTTCATTTTCTTCATAGTTTGAGTGAGAAAAATGAAACTCTGAAATATCAAAAGAACTGTTAAAAAGTGGTGGAGGTCAAACTCAACCCCCAGTCTTATGATTCCAAATCCTGTTTTATTTTTGCCTGCACCATATGGAAGGTTGCAGAGAACAGACAAACCCTCAGGAATTGGCAAACTATCCACGAGCCAGAGGAGAGCCTGGGTAGCTTCAAAATGTTGAGGCATATCACTTTTGGAGCTTTCCTCGGGAACTCTGAGATTTAGCTAGGATTTGAGACAGTGGAGTCTGGTTGAAACCACTATTTGTGAAGGAGTCTTACCTTAGACTCCCCTGCAAAAAGCCACTAAACAGCAACCAGAGCACCATGCTGGTTATTACTTGTTGACATGAGGCATCTATTCCTACCTTCACTTATGTGAGGTGACCTCCTGGGGTCTGAAAGGCATCTGGGGTTCTGGGTGAGATTAAGTTCTACTTGCGAAATGCACTTTGACGACATCTGGAAGGCAGAAGAGAGATGGAGACTGTTTTCCTACAACCAGGATGGCAGACAAGCAAGCACCAAGAGAAATAAATAGAGGAGGCCATACTCCACGCCCGCTGCCAGGTCACCAGTGGCAGAAACAAAGATGGCGGTAGCAGCGGCAGTTTCCAGACTTCTGCCTTGTAGCCACAGCGGTTGGTCTTAAAACCAAAAGGTCCCCTGATTTCTACTCCTCCACCCCTTCCAAAGATTTTGTAAGCACTTAATTTCCAATTCAGTATTAAACCAAACTCTTTCTGTTTGAAATGCTTACAATGACTTTCTTCTTCCTGTGCAAAACCTGATACAGCACCCCAAGAGTGAAGCCAGGGTCACTGACTCGGCTTTCCACACCCATACACATGACACAACTGGAGAAAAATGTTCTTTACCTGGAGAGCAGCACAGAGAGTAACACTGAACCAAATCCCTAAATGCTCGATGATTCCTCCAGGGAAACCAGTGACAATGGGCCAATTGGAAGTTTCTTGTTGGAGTAGATGGGCTTAGAGTCTTGCCTTGCTGTCTGGATTGTACTACGTCATAACCTTTGCAACTATGACGCTTGGTGCCAGGACAGAACTATCCAACACCAAGGAGCAGTAAGTCATGAAATCTTTCCAGGTAGGTAGAAGCCTTGCTGGTGCATCATGTTGACAAATACTTTTCTAGTAAAGCAGATGTGCAAGAGCCCACAACTGTTGGTGATTAGCTACATGTCAGCCACAATTGAAGGTACCAAAGGCAGAACATACAATGACGAAAAAAGAGCACTTTGTGGACTCTAAGATCCCCTGCCCCCAAGGAATGGGAAGTAGCAGTGGACTTTGGATATTGAGTCATGTGGATTCATAGACATGAAAAGCAGAGACGCTTTTCAAACAAAATGCCAATTGTAGAAGAGGACAGAACCGATGGTGGAGAGTCTTTGCCCCCACAAATGCAGGTGTGAAATAGATATTCAATGACAGCCTGCCCACACGTACAGAGCCTGGGACAAGGAAGGTGAGGTGCTATGAAACCATTGGTTGAATGATACACAGTATAAGAAGGGATTAAGGTAATGTGCAGGCACCTTCAATTTTTAATAAGAATCACTAAAAAATCCAGTTTGTACTTCATATGGCTATTTCCATGTTCTGGGAAACAGCTGGTCCCACTTTATTCCTGTGGGTACAGTGAGTTCTAGTAAATCCTGTGTAATAGATGTATTCATATGCTCCATCCTTTTAACAATCTTCTTAATTAGGGTGCTGTCCTTTTAAGCAAAACATTTATATAGTGACTTTATTGCATTTGGATACAGTGTTAGCTTCAATAGACAATATAATTTTATGAGTTTTTTTTAAAAAATTGCTTTACAGTGAAGGGAATTTATTTTATCAGCAGTATGGAGTTATTCCCATGGGTATTTAAGAGCCATTGGTGGTGGTTTGGCCACTTGTTAACGTCTGTGAATGTCAAAGTTTTTATCTATAAAATGGGAACAATATCTTTCTTGCCTATTTCATGGAGTAATTGTGAACAAATAAAACCTTATACATCAAAGGACTTTATAATGCATCAAGAGTTACATGCATTTCAAGCATTATTATCCTCCCAATGGAAGCTCTTGACCTCACACTCCATGTGGAAATGGCGCTGGTGCTTGAGATTTAGAGGCATTAGGGTACATTTAGACGGTCAGGGCCATGGAGAGCAGGAAGAGCTTGGATTGTTTGGAAAAGATGACAGAGGATAAGCAGAGCTGAGAGCTTCAGGCGTCTAGGGAGTGAGGGACAAAGGACAGATGTAAAGTTAGCTGTTAGCTATGAATACCCACTGACAGTCTGATACCTGTCTGTTATATGTTGTTTTCCAGGCCTCCACACAGATGTTTCCAGCCTCACCCCAGATATTCTTAATCACATGAGAGGTCAAACGAACAACTCTTCATTTAAGTAAATGAGTGCTCTGGAAAATCCTCTTGGTACCCTAGAGCACTAAGGTTCCATTCACCGGGATCAGATGTCCTCATCTCCCATTAAATGTACATAAAAATGGAACTTGACTGACATTAGATTTTAGCTACCTATACCCAAAAAGATATATCCTGCACAGTGTAATTTTCAAATTTGAAAGACAAAGATTCATGAAGTAGGCGCTGCTGTCTTTGGAATGATACTACATCACCAGGACTCCAATATCAGTCCGTATCATTTTTCTTTACCATT
Source organism: Felis catus (assembly GCF_018350175.1). Classification (NCBI taxonomy): domain Eukaryota; kingdom Metazoa; phylum Chordata; class Mammalia; order Carnivora; family Felidae; genus Felis; species Felis catus. The sequence continues at coordinate 173,164,473 of NC_058371.1, forward strand.
ATGCATCATAGAACCAAAGGAATATTAGCCACCTTTCAAATCATGGAGTGCAATCCACTGTGTCATCCATGACACATGCAATAAGAAAATATAATTATTTCAAGCCCAGTTGTTTTTCCAACTTCTTTTAAGCATATCAAAGTTTCGAGGTATCCTCAAGCAGACCAGGCAGTGGTAGCAGAGTACAAAGATCACTGGGCATGGATTCAGAAAACATAAATTTGAATCTGATTCTAACATTTCATAGCTAGACAAGTTTGAGCAAGTTACTCTATCCCTCTGAGCCTCAGTTTGCCAAGTTCTTAAAAATCAACATCACAGGGCAAGGAGCAAATGAGATAATATGGACAAAAGAGCTTTGAAAAAAAATTATATGTTGACTCGTTGGTTAGATGCTATGATAATGGACAGATATTCTCATTTATTGGTATCCATTGATACTGGAAAATCTCAAATATATTATCACCTCAAACACTGATTTGCACACTTCTTTTTTTTTTAGTTTTTATTTATTTCTTTAGACAAAAAGAGACAGAGCATGAACGAGGGAGGGGCAGAGAGAGAGAGGAAGACACAGAATCTGAAGCAGGCTCCAGGCTCCCAGCTGTCAGCACAGAGCCTGATGCAGGGCTCAAACTCATGAACCATGAGATCACGACCTGAGCCGAAGTCAGAGGCTTAACCAACTGAGCCACGCAGGCGCCTCTGACTTGCACATTTCTTAACTGCACATCAAGGTTGGGAGCTATCCTTTCCTTCTTGGCTTCCTTCTCCTCCTCTCTAGTTTTAATATTTTATTTAACTGTGGCCATGCCCTCCTTGGCTGACCTCTCCATTCACAATCAAAGCACAGAGTCTCACTGCCAATTTCAAGTCCATCCAACTACTGTCTAGAGATACAGGATTTTATATCTTCCAAAATGACCCGGAGATCTAAGTCACAGGAAGAGTAAAGGGAAATGTGGATTAATCCTGGAGCTCTGAATGAATAAGAGGACGTGCCAAGGCTATAGAAAAATGTAAAAGCCAAATGATTTTTCACTACTGCCTAACTGATTCTGAGGGTCTGTTTGCCTATGCAAGTCTAAAACTGAATACCAAGCTATTTCTTTTAATTTAGTGGAGAGTGAAGGAAATATTAATCTACTGATAAATCTGGAAAAGTAAGTAGAAAAATATGGGAGAACATATTTTCTATCAAATGAAACCTACTACCAGCTAAGGATCTGTTGGTGTTTGTAGGGAACCACTAGTCAACACCACTTTGTCTTGCCCTTATTTGGAACCAACTGAGAGATAAAACAGAAGGTTAGGGCAGGTAGAGAACCAAAACATCACCTTTATTACTGACGATACTAATATTAAGAATGTAGCTAAAAACTAAAAATAAGTGGACTTCCTAATACTTTCTAATATTTAAGAGCATGCCTTATACGTACAAGTATATGAGCTTCTTCCCCTGCAGGCTTACGGCTTGTCTGAGAGCAATGGTGACTTATGCTCTCTGCAGTTGGGCTTTCTCCCCAAGGAAGGAGTTCAGGAATGAATTTCCGGTCCCTCCTTTCAAACTCATCCTGAGGAAGAATAAGGAATAGGGAGCAGAGAAAACCCAAGAATGTTATGCCAGTGGAAGTCCCTCCTTATGGACAGAAATAACAACTCTGGAAAAGAAGCATTCCTCTACAACAGAGCAACCATTCTTTCAGCCTGAAAGCAAATTTCTCTAAGAAGAGTTAACTCTGAAATCCACAGTATCACATAATTGTGCTTCTTGAAGATGATGACTCGGCTGAAACATCCATATTTTAAGAATACTTATATGTTGCAAAATATTTGGCTGCCACATGTTTCATCTGCCTTCTTACAGTGCATTCTCCTCTAGGCTATCTACCCTGCTAATTATAAAATCATCCATCAACTCAAGTCTAGGAAGGCAAGAAAGAGTTGAAGAGCAGTTGGAAATAGAGGGATTGAGCAATGGCTGGTTTCCAGATCACAGAGTCAACACTATGAAACGCTTTGCAAGATGGCATATTTTTTTTCCCTCCCTCAGCCTGGATTACTTCTCAGTGTTCCTGATTCTGCTGGCAGGAGTCCTGTTGAATTCAGGAAAACCATATGAAACCCATCCCGGGTGTTGCCAAAATAAATTGTTAATCATATCAGATGTAGCACCAAAGAGTGTTCCATCATAGTCAATTTTCTGTTTTGTAACTGTTTCCCTTGGCTTCATTCAGGATCTGCCAGGAGGAAAGGAAGCCCATATTGTACATGCCACATCTCGTTATCTGCTGGAGAGAGGACAATAGGTAATGCTCAGGGGGTCAGGGTACGGGTACCCCTAACACTAATGAGAGATGTTTGTTACAGCTCAATTTCAAATATCCCTCTGGAAATGTAAAGAGTTTGGGATCTTCTACAATATCCATTACAGCTTGAAAGTATGAGAATCTCGTGAAGTTGCAATTTTCACAGAATGGGGATAATCGACAGGATTTGTGCAGGCATGTTTCAAAAATGGCTTCCTAACATGCAAAAGCTGTATATTTCCACTATCTGGTTCAATTAAATGGAGCGACGCTACTGGGCACTTGGTTATCTGGAGTGTTGTTCATTTCTCAATCATAGGAGAAGGAAAGAAGCAAATGATAACCAGGAGAGCAAGATTCCGATTTTTTTTTTTTTAAATAGAGCAAAAGCAAAATAATTCAGCAACAACTAAAATCTGTCCTCGGGTAGATACACTGACACATGTAGCCTAATCATAATAGATCCTTGGGAAACAGATTGAATTCCTTTGAACGGAATCTGCACCCACTCCACATTTGTAGTATTCTACAGGTGTTCACATTAGTGAGCTAGAGGGCTATGCAGTTCTTAAATGTTAATTATGGCATAGGACCTTTGTACAGCGTGCCCTTGAGCAACAGGGGGTTAGGGGTGTCAACTCCCTGCACGGCAAAAAATCCACGTGTAATTTTGCCTCCCCAAAGACTTAATTAGTAATAGCCTGTTGACCGGAAACCTCACCGATAACATAAACAATTGATTAACATATATTTTGTATGTTATTTGTATTCTATCCTGCATTCTTAAATAAAATAATATCTAAGCTTATTGGAAGACCCCAGATTTGGAGATAGGACACGTGGAGATGATCAGCCATTGCATGAGTAGGAATTTATTTAGCAAAACTCAAAGAAAAATGCACCCCAGCAAAGCAGTGTGGATACCGTTTCGCTGTACTTTCAACATGAAACTTCCAAATCTGAAGTGTCAGTCCTCCAGCTGGGCTTCTAATAACGGTGTTCCCAAGTATGGATGGGTTGCAGGAAGTAGACATATTTTGTGAAGAAGTTAAAAGTAAGAATTCTAAGGGGTGGGTTACTTCTTATTATCACCATGTGTCAGATAACTCTCACAATTTGAGAGAGAAATCCATTTCCTCAAAGAAGTATTTTATTGGTCTAAATTCTAGAAGAGTGCCGCTATTACTGTTGAGTTTAATCATAGACAGGAAGCCTCAGTTAACACGTTTTGTTATTTAGCCTTTAAATAACATTGTGCGTAGAAGTTAATTTGTAGAACTCACAGTGATGCAGTTGCCCCTGACATACCAGATGCAGTTCATACACTGTGTGTTTTGAAAGTAAGTTCCTAGTGGCTCCCAGTAATTGTACCTCACTTCCGATGGCATCCTTTCTTCCGTGCTTGTGATACAAAGTTTATGAAAAGAAAAATTTCACACAAACAGTGTTGTTACTTATTTCATTTCATGATTTTCCCTAAAAATAATTTTGGGGGAGGGAGCGTTACGAAATGACCCACTTTGGGTGTCAAATACATGAGGTACACCACTGTGGTCTAGGCAAAAATACACAGTTGTTTCTACTCTTTGAGAAAGTACAAAAAGTGATCAAAGGGAGTAAAACTAGTGATTTATTTGTGGATGAATATATGTGAATATATGTGAAGGAATAAATCCAACTTCCATTATACAAAGTCTTTTTTTTTTTTAAGTAGTCTTCGTGTCCAGCACAGAGCCCAATGTGGAACTTGAACTCACGACCCCGAGATCAAGATCTGAGCTGACATCGAGTCAAGTGCTTAGCTGACTGAGCCATCCAGGTGCCCCTCATTATACAAAGATTTGATGTAGCTTTTTAAAAAAGGCCTACATTAAAATAGCAAAATGCAAAATTATAGGAAATATAAGTTAAAGAGACAGACTAGGGTGAAGTACAGGGGAACATATATGCATCCTGTAAAGTCTTCTTGATTGCTAATATTAAGCTTTTCCTTTAGTTCTGAGCTACCTAGCGGTCAAAGATAATAGGCAAGAGGAAACAAACATATTCCACCAGCCTTTGACCGACGTAATATAAAATAACAGAAACAGAAGGTGCACTAGTCAGAAGTATTCAGTAAGCAAGTATGTTCCTTGAGGTCCCAGGAGTCATCATTTGTGATCACAACTAAGGATAATTTTATGTTAATTAATGAATAATTACAATACAATGGCATAAATGTTGCCACTCATACAGAATGGTCTGCTATCCCGGGAAGGTTGCTAACTTGACTGCCCACGTGACAAGAAACAGAGAAGGGCATGCAAATGAACAGAATAGCTTATGCAGAGATGCAGAGGAATAAAAGGGCATGTGAGTTTGAAAAGCACAAGCACTTCAGCGTGACCGGAATGAAGCACATAATTCAGGCCGTGCAACACTCAGCTTTGGAATGACGGTAACATAGGCAAACCTTAGCCTATCTGGCTATGGTCAGATCTGGCTCCTATACTGTTTTTGTACATAAAGTTTTATTGGAACACAGCCACGGCCATTCTTTTACATATCGTTTCGGGCTGCTTTCTCATTCATTACTACCACAAGGTTGAGTAGTGGAGACAGACCACAGAGCCAACTTAAAATATTTACCATCTGGCCCTTTAGAGAAAAAGTCTGCCAACCTCTGATGGAGAACATACTAAGGAGCTTGAATTTTATCTTATAGTTTCAAGGGAAACAGTGAAAGGTTTTTAAAAGTTGGGAGAACTAACAAGGTGCCCTTGGCAAGTTTACTTTACAAATACTAACCTCAGCGCCTTAAAGGTAAAAATGATTTGACGTGTCACTGAGCCCATACACCTCAGGGAAGCCCATTTCATGGCAGAGTACATCCGGGGTCTCAAGAGTCACCTGTGTATACAGATCTGTTTTAGGTAATGAAATCTTGAATCGCTGACTTCCCAAGCAGGACAGATTTTGGATGTTCTAAGATTCTAACCAAGAGCAAGTTGTCCAGCAGAGTCAGTTGAGACAGACTCCAGGCAACAGTGAACAGAAGGGTCAGAAGTAAAGCGAGTAGCTGAGACATTTTATTTGCTTAAAGGAGTCATTCCGTGTGGCATCCCTGTGTTCACGAAGCATATAGCAGAGACGTGAGAAGTCTGGGCTCTAGAATTAGCTGCTGGGTCAAAGCCTGGCTATGGCCACTTAGCAGCCATGTGGCTTTGAGGCAAGGCTCGGTTTCCTTGTCTGGCAAATGGGACTATAAAAGCACCAACCCTATAATAAGGTCATTGTGAAGATTAATGAATTATACAGTTCCTGTCACACAGTAAGCAATCAATAAATGTGCATCATTCCCATTACTAGAAGCATTCTTAGATGGATTTAATCCTGACTTTAAACATGACATGATATATATATATATATATATATATATATATACATATATGATGTATATGATATGCATTATATATTACACTATTTTACATCATACCACACCACCTTTCACGCACATTTGCAAGTAAAATGAGAGATTCTCTTCAGTTCCAGCTACTTGGCAGCTATAGGAACAGGAAGTAGATACAACCCCATCCCCCACACTCAGAATGGAAGAGAAAACTGATATTTGAAAATAAATTAATCATGTTTTTTGATCCAAGACCCAGCTCCCAGTGTTTCTTAGTTATTATATTAGTTTCTTACAGCTTCCAGAAAAATTACCAAAATTTTAAGAAAATGGAAATGTATCATCTTGCAGTTCAAGAGGCTGGAAGTCTGAAATCAAGATATTGGCTGGGGCCCTCTGAAGGCTCTAAGGGAGGATCCTTCCTGCTTCTTCCAGTGTCGGGTGGCTCTTGGCAATCTGTGACATTCCTTGGCTTGTAGCTGCCTCACTCCAGTCTCTGCCTTAGTGGTCGCGTGGGCTTCTTCCCTGTGTGTGCATCTCTGTGTCTTCCCAAGGCCTTCGCACGAGAACACCTGCCATGGGATTAGGGCCCCTCCTAATCCACTGTGTCCTCATTTTAACTTAACACATTATATGTGCAAAGACCCTGATTCCAGATAGACTCACATTCTGAGGTTCCAGGTGGAAAGGAATTTTAGGAGATACAATCGAACCCCGTACAGCTATTTATAGTCATATTTTCCCAACTGCAGCTTCCGGTCAGCGCTACCTTTTATGTACCAGTCCTCTGACATTGGCACTCTGTCCCTCTCACTCTTTACTACCCCTTGAAGCATAGTCACCTCTGCAAAAAGAAACCTTCAGAAGTCAGCTCCTTCACTGTTTTACGTATCTGTTGGCAAAGCAGAACACAAGTAGATAATTCTCTGCCTTGGGCCTTTGCGTTGTCATTTGGAACACTTCCTATTGGAAAAGGCGATATTTTCGCTTAGAAAACACATTTCAAGTTGCAAACAATCAATTTACAAGCTATGTTTAGGATTGGGGCCAGCTTAAAGTTGGGGAAAGCCTGCATTGTTAATAAGACACCACGCAAGGCTTTGGACTATCATCAGAGCCACAGTAGGCGTCCAGCTTTAGTGTAATCCCCGTGGAGCATGATGTCTGTTGGATTTTTAAGAAACGAATGTCATTGTCGAATATAAACACTTTATTTGGGGCAGGATCATATAAAGAGTAGTCCATTATTAGACAGGATTCTGACTAACATGCAAAGAAGTTAAGTATTAGATTTCTCAGTATGAGTTCTTCTAAAATCAGAGCCTGGGACAAGGTCTTGGGTCCAGGTAGTTTATTTGGGAGATGACCCTGGGATGTGAGAGTGAGGGAGCGAAGAGAGTAAGAGAGACAGAAGGAAAAGCCAAGATTAAATGCACAGTGGACGTCTCTGCGGCGTGCAATGGAGCTTTGGCCCTCAAGGACTTTGGAAGATTGTAGAGAACACTTCCCAAATCCTCTTCTTGAAAGACCAGGCTGAAACATCCTCTAGCTCTTTCTCACCATCAAATGAAGACTGCCTCTAGGCATTTAATCTTTTACACTCCTTAGTACCTACTTGGGAGAAGGTGTTGGGGCAGAACTTGCTTAAAACAGGTGCTGGCAGGGTGGCTCAGTTGGTTGAGTGTCTGACTTTGGCTCAGGTCATGATCGCATGGTTTGTGAGTTCAAGCTCCACGCTGGGCTCACTGCTGTCCCTGCAGAGCCTGTTTTGGATCCCCTGTCCCTCTCTCTCTGCCCCTCACCTGCTCACGCTCACTCACTCTCTGTCTCTCTCCCTCCCTCTCTCTCTCTCTCAAAAATGAATAAATGTTTAAAAAAAAAAAACAGGTGCCGACAGTATATAATGGGATATAACTCATATGTAACTGTCCACCACAGCTGTGGCTTCAATCAGAGGTGAGCCAAGGGAAAGTGACACAGGCACCAGAAACATCTGCCATGTGAGAATTCCTTCTTTTCATCATGGATATGACCTTCACTGTGATCATCAACTGAAAGTTAACTGCGCTATGAATTAGGAATGGTATATTATACCTTCCTTTTACAAGTGAAATATAATTAAGGTATTGTAATCTGAACACAATTGGTGTAAGGTATCAGCTAAGATGCTTTTGACTGCAAACGCAAGAAGACCCAAGCCAAGAGCACAGTAAGAGAAGGACGGAGTCTGATATGGCATCCCGTGCTATGAGATATTAAACCTTCTAGCCACAGAGAGCTAGCAGGGATCCTTCTGCAGGTTGAACACTCTGGTGAATCATTCGTCCGTATCTTGGATTTTGAGGCAGTCAGATGTTCAGGTTCCCAAACTGTCAGGCTGTAAATCACACTTAGACTCTGCTCAGGCACTCAAAACTATAAAGTGCTTGGGGAAGAGGCTCTACCTTATTCCTCTTCATGTCCGTCCATCTCTCACAATGCCCTGCACACACAAGGTGCATAGGAAACGGTGGCTGATTATTTGATGATATACAAACACAATTTAATGTTCTGAGCAGATTATGTCCTCATAAATTGTTAATAGACAAAGAAGATTGACTAGGAAGCAGTTTCCTCCCAGCTATGGAAGAAGAAGAAGGGGCCACTGGACACCATTGACATATAGAAGCGTTTTCTTTTTCTTTTTTTTTTTTTATTAAAAGAATTTTTTTAAAAGTTTTATTTATTTCTGAGACAGAGAGAGACAGAGCGTGAGCAGGGGAGGGGCAGAGAGAGAGGGAGACACACAATCCGAAGCAGGCTCCAGGCTCTGAGCTGTCAGCACAGAGCCTGATGCGGGACTCGAACTCACAGACGGCGAGATCATGACCTGAGCCGAAGTTGGACGCTCAACCGACTGAGCCACCCAGGCGCCCCTAGAAGTGTTTTCAACACTCCACAGGTGATAAGTAGAGCCGTTTCTTACCACCTCCCCCAGCTCCTGCCACACCCCTTGGAACACTGATTTTTAAACTCTTCACCAATTTTCCCAGATCCTTTTCCTTTCACTCCACCCGTATTCCACGAGCAGCCCAGCATTTTTCCTAGTTAGAATCAGTGCAAAATTACGTGCATGGAATTCTAGAAGAGGCTCTTTGTCACCAGTGTTGATATGGCTAGCATTTTTCTTACAAGAATCAGACCCGTGAGAAGATATTATGTTGCTGTGACGTCTCTTTGATGGTCTTGCCCATCATGGAGAAGGGAGCAAACAGCCTACTTAACATTCTGCAATGGGTGGTTCTTTCAAATGCAGTTAGTTTCACACGATATTTATCTGTTCTTGCATTTGCTAAAGGACAAGATAGCCTGTTAGTTCATTGTGTCTCCTCCACCTTTTAAACCACAATGAGTGTTTTAGCAGGAAAAGAGCTGAACCTCACTTTCTTCTGCAGATTGTATAATTGGAAAGCAATAAATTTAAAGTTCCAAAAGGAACAGAATAAAGAAAGTGTCAAACAATAACTTACTCTAATTAATAACCATTTATGTCTCCCATTTGGTAAAGTGCTTCGCAAATGTAATCACCTTTTAGTTTAAAGTACTCTATTCATTTTGTGAGTAGAATATGATTTCATTTGTGAGAATGAGAATTAGATATGACTTTTAATCTACCTGGAGCTACTTAGTACTAAGAGCTATTTAACAGGAGTTCTATAAATTATAGCAGTATTGTGAAAAGTTAATTTGCTAGAGTAGTTTAAAATCTAATATCACCATAGAAGCTAACTTTTTACTTATTTTTAATCAGTAGATGGTTAAAGTTGGAGGACAAAAGCATATATATACATACACAGTATTAAAACTGTTGCAGTGTTTAAAGGTCTCAAGTGTTAGCCCTATTTTTGAAAGTCAGGTCTTTAGTTGTGACTTGATTTTTCATGACTTATTGTTTTAAGTAACATGCTGTTCTAGTTAGAACCAGTATAGAATCATTGAGTTCCAACCATAAAAAATTTCTAAAGATACTGCAAAAACTAATAATATCACATTAATTGCACTAAATGTTTAGTACCTGTCTTACTAGGGACAAACATCATTTTCTGGAAAGCTTAGTGATTTTTTTCCCTACATCCTACTGGCTTGTAGAGATCTTTGAAATCTGTTTTTAAGAGATGTGTGCTATGTGGGAGTTGAGAAGACATAACACTCTATGTGCTGAAGCAATAATATATGAGATGTCTTTGTAAGCTTTGATTAGATTTTCACTACTACTGTGGTCCAATTGGAAGGAAAGAGAATAGTGGCCTTATTCCCTCCAACATTTTACAGTGAAAAATTTCAAATATACAGAGCAAATTGAAAAGGTATATATATATATATATATATATATATATATATATACACACTATATATATATATATGTATTCACTATATATACATGTATATATAGTATACCTCTAGAGGCTACAATTAGTATTTTGCTATATTTGGCTTACCACATAGTTATCCACCTATTAATTTCTCTATTTGCCCATCATTCCAGTTTATTTTTTAATAAAAATCAAAGTAAGTTGCAAATATCAGTACACTTCTTTCTCAGTACTTCAGCATGCATATAATTAGGTAGAGCTCTATATTTATTTACAGTTCTTTGAGAGGTTTTCTGGGTAAAATTTATGTATTTTTACATACATAAGTCTTAAGTGTTTCATTTGGTAAGTTTTGACAAGTACCTGTACCTGGATATCCAAATAGTTATCATAATATAGAGCTTTACCATCACTCCAGAAAGTTCCCTCTTATCCCTTTCCAGCCAATCCCTGCACCTACTCCCCCACTCCCAAGCAATCTCCATTTGGATGATTTTCACCATAGACTCATGTTCTCTTTTCTAGAACTTTATACAAACAGAATCATCTAGTACATGTTTTTCTGTGTAAGACTTCTTTCACTCACATAATGTTTCTGAGATTTATCCATATTGCTGCCTATCAAGTGGTCTGTTTTCTTTTTATTATGTTGTGGTATTTCTCTGTATGAATATAACAGTTTTATTTATCTGTTTGGTTGCTGGACATTTAGGTTGTTTTCCAGTGTGGAGCTATTATGGATATAGCTGCTCGTGCATGGTTTTTGTGTTGCTGTAGACAGGTGCTTTCATTTTTCTTGGGCCGCTAGAACTTCCGGAAAGGAATATCTCTTTGATTTTTAGTATCTTTAATTTTAGCCAATGAGACCTACAGAACTTTCAGGTAGTAAATCTGTATTGTTTTAAGCCACTAAGTTTGAGGTGCTCTGTTATCGCAGCTGTAAAACACTAATATAGATCTTGGTACTGTGAGTGGAGGTGTTGCTATAATAAATACCTGAAAATATGGAAATGGCTTCAGAATTGAACAATAGCCAGAGGCTGGAAGCATTTTTGATAGGAAAACTTTGGTTGCTTTGACAAGATTGTTAGTGGAAATATGGATGTTAAAGACTGCCGGTGAGGGCTCAGAGGAAGTGAGGACTATGGTAGAGAAAACATAAATTACCTTGAGAATACCTACACTGTGGGGAACAGATTGTTGGCAGAAATATGACTTCCAAGGCGCTGCTGAGGAGGGTTTTGGAGGAATATATTATTGAAAACTAGAGGACAGGGACTCTTTATTACATATGTGGTAGAGATTATGTCCCACGGTTATGTGAAAAGTAGAACTTAGAATTGATGAAATTGTATTTCACTTGATGAGCTTTCCAAGCAGAGTGTTGAAGGTTTCTTCTTGATATTATTAGTAAAATGTGAGAGGAAAGAGACAAAGTGAGGGCAAAACTGGTAACAAAAAAAAATTAAAAGGAACCAGGATGTGGTGATTTGGGAAATTCTCGGCTTACTGAGATTGTAAAAGATACTAAATATAAGAGATTCACTATCAGGAAAGCATGCTGTAGAGATAAATGGAGGATGTGGCAAGACAACTTTTGCTAATACCTCAGAAGAAGTGAAAGGTCTGAGTATTTAATCATACAAATGCTTTTTGAAGACAGTAAGTGTGTGACTCATAGATCTCCTCAACCATCAGAAACAAAAGTAGATATGGGTTATCTAGAAAAGATCTGTGGAAGAAGGGCTTGTGTAATGGACTTAATCTCTGTGACAGACACAAGAGACCCACAGCATTTTTGAGAAAGTTATATGAGCAGACACTATGTCATTCTGGACTGGAAGGGGCAGAGAAAATATGGAATGAGACAGTTGTGAGAAGGACCTGATGTACCTATACTAGCTTGACAGAGAGAGAGGGAGACCAAAGCAGGCTCCAGGCTCTGAGCTGTCAGCACAGAGCCCAAGGTGGACTCAAACCCACAAACTGAGAGATCATGACCTGAGCCAAAGTTGGAAGCTTAACTGACTGAGGCACACAGGCACCCTGGAAAATTAGTATCTTAACAATATTCAATTTTCTGGTCCATGAACATGGTATATCTTTCTGTTTATTTAGATCTTCTTGAATTATTCCCAGCAGTATTTTTTTAGTTTTTCACGGCAGATCTTATATATCTTACCAAATTTATTCTTAGGAATATTTTCTGAAACTATTGGAAATGGAATTTTAAATGGTTTTATTTTCACTTGTGTGCTTTTTTTTTTTAATGTTTATTTATTTTGGGGGGAGAGGAGCAGAGAGAGAGGAAGACACAGAATCCGAAGCTGTCAGCACAGAGCCCAATGTGGGACTCAAACCCATGACGAACTGCGAGATCATGACCTGAGCTGAAGTCAGACACTTAACCAACTGAGCCACCCAGCCACCCATCACTTGTGTGCTTTTTAAATTTTTATTTATTTATTAGATAGAAGAGAGAGTGCATGTGTGAGAGAGTGGGGAAGGGGAAGAGAAAGAGAGAGAGAGAGGATCTTAAGCAGGCTCCACACCCAGAGCAGAGCCCAAGATGGTACTCAATCCTGTGAAAGGATCATGATCCCAGCCAAAATTGAGTCAGTTGGTGAACTGAGCCATCCAGGCACCTCAATTGTGTGCTTTTGAATGCATAAAATTACATTAGTTTTTTTATATTGGTACAAATCCCTGTAACTCTGCTAAATTCACCTGTTAGTTCTAGTAGTTATTTTGTAGATTCTTGAATATTCGATTGTGAACATTCAGGTCATCTACAAACATAACCGGCTCGACTGCTTCCTTTCTGATCCTTATGTGTCTTTTTCTTTCTTTCTTTCTTTCTTTCTTTCTTTCTTTCTTTCTTTCTTTTTTCATTGCATTACTGCATTGGATTTAACATCCAGTACTATGTTGATTCAAAATTGTAAAACCAAAAATTCTTGCCTTGTTGCTGATCTTAGGGAAAAGTTTTTAGTACTTAAACAACAGGTATAAAACTACTTATAGGTTCTTTTGTAGGTGTCTGTTATCTGACTGAAGAAGTTCTCTTCTATTCCTAATTTTCTGAGACTTTTTATCATGCATCAGTGTGACTTTTGCCAAATGGTTTTTCTGCACCTATTGGTTTTTTTCTTCTTTGTTCTGTTAATGTAGTGAATTACATTGATCTAAATCAATCTGGCATTCCTGGAGTAAACCCAACTTGATTTGTGACAGTAGATTTTTTGTATCAATTTGACTGGACTTAGGGATGACAAAAGACCTGGTAAAACATTATTTTTGTGTGTGTCTGTGAAGGATTTTCTGGGACAGATTGGCATTTGAACTGATGAACTGAGTCAAGCAGATGGCCCTTCCCACTGTGAGTGAGTGTACATCATCCAATCCACTGAGCCCTGAATACAACAAAAAAGGGGACATCAGTGCTCCTGGTTCTTAAGCTTTTGGACTCAGATCAAGACTTACACCATCAACCTCCCTAATTCTCAGGCCTTCAGACTCAGATTGAATGATGTCAGTTTTCCTGGTTCTCTGGCTTGCAGAGTGCAGATTGTGGGACTTCTCAGCTTCCATAACCATGAGTCAATTCCTGTAATAAATACCTTCTTGTATATAGCTACATATATCCTATTAGTTCTGTTTCTCTGGAGAACCTTGACTCTTAAACATGGTCATAATGTAATATTATATTTAATATAAAATATATTTCTGAATTGACTTTGTCAACATTCTGTTAAGAAAGTTCATGTAGGATATTTGTCAGTATTTTTATTTCTAATGTTTTTATCAGATTTTGGTATCATAGGATGCTAGTCTCATTAAACAAGCTTTTGGAGAAAGCTTATCTGAGACTGATGTTCCTCAATCCTATCTTAAGATTCCTTAACTATTTGATAGAACTCACCGGCAAAATTACGTGGTTCTAGAGGCTTCTTTGGGTAAAGATTTTAGATAAAATTTCAGCTTCTCCAATAGACATAGGACTATTCAGATTTTCTGTTTTATCTTATGTCAGTTTGGGAAAGCTACTTCTCTTAAGTTTTTTTTCTTTTTTAAGTTGTCAAATTTATTGCAAAGTTTTCTCTGAAATATTCCTTTTATTCTTTTGTTTGTAGGCTCTTTACTGTTTCTTCCCTCTTTAGTTCCTGATCAATTTGTTAATGATTTTTATTATAATCATTATAATACATTATAGAAATTATAGAAATGGCAGTCAGTTATAAGGGGCGGAGAAAATGGAGATGCTGCATAGTCCAGAATGCTGAGGCTTACGGGTGGGCTAAGAGCTGACACGTATTGCTTCCCAGAACATTTTTGCTAGAGTCTCATACAGAGAAACATGTATGGTATATAAAATCATACATCTATTTCACTATTTCACAGCACTTTTTCATTTATCAATCCATGGGTAATAATGCCTGAGCACACAACATATGTGGGGTGGCAGGGGGAGAATTTAACCAAAATATATCATTATAGCATCAAGGTTAGGCAGTGTATCCTAGTGGTTAAGAGCTAAGACTTTGGAAACCAGACAAACTTGTGCTCACATCCTGCTTTCAGTGCCTGCTAGCTGGGGCCTTTAAACAATTTACCTTATTTTGGGGTCCATAGGTGGCTCAGTCATTGAGCGTATGATTCTTGATTTGGGCTCGGGTCATGATCTCACTGTTTGTGGGTTCAAGCCCCATGTCAGCCTCTGTGCTGACAGCGTGGAGCCTGCTTGCAATTCTCTTTGTTTCTCTGCCCCTCCCTCATGCTCTCTCTCTCTCTCTCTCTCTCTCAATTTCTCTCTCAAAATAAATAAATAAACATTTGAAAAGAAATGCAATTTACCTTATTTTTCCAAGCATCTGATGTTTCTAGGATTAAATAAGATATTACACATAAAGCATTACATGCAATTATGGAGTCAGTGTGTTCAAAAAATTTTTAGCTATTATTTCAGTTATAACCTGGTCAGATTTAATCTTAGATAACAGGGTGGTTTATTTGTGTGTGTGTTTTTCTCCTGTTGCATTGTCTCAAGATTTTTACTTCCTGTCCTAAACTTTGTAAAATGCTGTTCAGAATTATTTTACCAGTATTGTGGCTGTAAATTATCTCCAGAGAAAGTTTTGACATCAAATGGAGTGTTGTCCTAGATTGATTGATTTCTGTACCATTTTCCTTTGCATAGTTCTTTGGGGATAAAAGGGTATTAGCCAAGACTTTTTCCATGTGTTCTTGAAAATTATCTAGTCCAAAAAAGACATTAAAATATAACCCCAAGCAAACAGGAAACTGGCTTTTTCTTTTGGGAACTTAGTCAAAAGCCAACTTTTTGTGGTTTATGTGAAGGTTCCTCTAACAAAGTTCAGAAATTCATCTTACATTTGCAGTCTCTTATTTTCCTCTTTTTCTAGGCTACCTGCAAAGATACCACTCCTTCTTTTATGTTACAGAAGCTAACTACAGAGAAATCTGTGCAGACTTTTTTTTTTCCTGGTGTTTTTTCCTTCTTCTTACAAAACAAAGCTTTTTGTTTTTTACTTTTCCTTCGGAGTTGAAGACAATCCCATAGAAATACCAGACAGCCACACTGGCTTCAGGCAACTATAAATAATTTCCCTGTCCACAACCAAATACAAGTACCTGGCATGTTGTTTATATAGCCTATTAATCATTACTTAGTCAAGGGAAATGTCAAGCAATGGGCAAGCCTGGACAGAAGAGGAGTCTTTTGTAGAGAGTCGCTTTTGGCTTATTATATAACTACCTATATTTTATAGCCATCGCATTTTAGGATAAGACTGTTGAGCTATCCTTTGAAGACATGGTAATTTTTTTCCTATCCAAAAGTGACACAGATGGGCAATTTTATTTGGAGGAAAAAGAGAACTTGATGGGCATACACATCTACTCATTTTCCTCATTGCAAGTCCTTTAAATATATACATTGATACATTTTCATATGACTATAACCTGGGTGTGTTTATTGTGTTCTGTTTTTCACTTGCTACTACTTTCTATCTGCATTTCCATGTAGTGATGCTGATTGTACATTTGCCGTCATTGACTAAGGAGCATTCTATCGTGGTAAGATAATTTGGTGTGCTTAACTATTCTGTCATTGAGAATTTGGATGGTTTCTAATTCACTAGCTACTCTAAAACATATTGGGCAGTAAGGAATTGACCGTCCTCCCTCTTTTTGGAGATTATTTCCAAGTGTATTATAAACAGTCTTGTGTATCATATT
Source organism: Felis catus (assembly GCF_018350175.1). Lineage (NCBI taxonomy): Eukaryota > Metazoa > Chordata > Mammalia > Carnivora > Felidae > Felis > Felis catus. The sequence continues at coordinate 173,180,780 of NC_058371.1, forward strand.
AAAGCTTTTGGGGGGGGGGTGATCAGAAGGAAAGCTTTATTCTGAGATAATTCTTAGTTATCAAATTTTACTTCAGATATTCGAGTAACTGTACTTTTTATGATCACATTCCATATTTTTTTCTACTTATGAGATATCTTAGAATCATAAAGTCAAAATAAGAACTTTGGAAAAACTTAACCAAAAAAGATTTATTATGCACTTATTATACACTGGGAATTATGTTAATCTAAGCCCTTTCACCTTTTATAAATGAGGAAAATGAGACCAGAAACGCTGAGATTGAAATGCTAGTACTTTGGTCTTGTATTTGAATTTGACTTGCTGTATTTCAAAAGTTTTACCTTTAATTATTACCTGTAATTATGCCATTGTATTGTCTTAGGGCTCCATAAAGTAAAAGGGGATACATTCACTGTCTTTTGTTTTATTTTGTTATGTTTTACAGATCAAATGTGAAAAACTTATCGAACTGATCCAAAGTCACAGAGTTAATTCTTGGTCAAGCTAGGATATATTTTACTGACTTCTCTCCCATGATTCTGTCCTTAAGACTATGCAAATCTTCCAAAAGTAAAAAGATAAGCCAGTTCACATATATGGGAATGTAACTTGAATGCTACTTTTTATAACTGTATTATAAACCCTTAGTCTTCCCAGTACAGGATCCAATCATTTTCAAATACCAGATCATTAAATACATTATTTCCTAATAGATAAGTGAGCAAAGACTATAATTTAAAAATTCATTTCAAAACGTATTTATTGAATGACTTTTAAAAAAAAATTTTTTTTTTTAATGTTTATTTATTTTTGAGACAGAGAGAGACAGAGCATGAACGAGGGAGGGCAGAGGGAGAGGGAGACACAGAATCGGAAGCAGGCTCCAGGCTCTGAGCCATCAGCCCAGAGCCTGACGCGGGGCTCGAACTCACGGACCGCGAGATCGTGACCTGGCTGAAGTCGGACCCTTAACCGACTGCGCCACCCAGGCGCCCCAACGAATGACTTTTAGATGTCAGGTACCCTTCTCAGTGCTAGAGATTCAGTAACAGGCAAAATAGAGTCCCTTCTCTTGTGGCCAATAGATATTGAATTAAAATGTTCAACTTTATTGATGTTCAAATGTATACGTAATTGTAAACAGTAATTGTGTAGTTTTTATTATTGTTGTATCAAATCAGGTCTTTAAAACTAAAAGAGAAAATGCTCAAGATCTGCAGGTTCGTATGAAACTAACACTGTCATACAAGCTCCTATAAGAGGAACTGTGATAATAGAATCCCTTTCTGGGAAAGACATTTTGCAATATATAGAGCCTTTGAAATTACACTTTTTGATTCAAAAGTCTCACTTCTGGAAATCTTTCCTAACAGAAGTCCACGCACAAAGATGTTCATTTCGGAGTTATTTATAATAGTTTTTTTTTTTTAAGGGAAGTATAACAATGAAAACAATGAGAACAATATGGACAATAGTGTAAAACATAGGCTTTCATATATAGTAATTATAAACAGTTTGGGTAGAACAAAAAGACTATATAAAATGACATATTTAGTATAATCTAGAAAGAGAAATGCCAAAATGATAACAAAATTGTGGATGGCTTACTTTTCTCCCATGACCTGTTCTGGTACTTTCCAGATTTCGACAGCAAGATTTTGCTACTTTTATAATCAGAAGAAAACTGCAGCACATCTGCCCCCCAAATAACGTGTTGGCCACAGATATATTTGTCTTCGTGGATACACAACACTGAAAATGCCCATGGGAGGCGAGTATCAGAGGATGGATGAGTAATGTGTTTTATTTTTCTCAATTGTTATCTTGTTTTATATTTAACTCCGAATAGCTCCTCTTATCTTCTTTGTGCTGCTTACATATCACAGGGTTTCCAAAAGACAATTTAAAAATTAACGTTAGATTGAAATTTCATCCTCTTGCCTTAGAGACTAGATTCGAGCCCACATTTGGTACATATTTGGGGACTCAAAGTCAAGGATCTTGGGGCAACTAGAATCATTCTCTTATTCAGTAAGGGTGGAAATTCAAATTCTGGCAAAAGGGCTCAAGAAAACCTGCTGGAAGGCTCAGGAGGAGATTTCTTCATTCGGCCTCATCTTTCCATAGCTTTTCTTTTTTTTTTTTTTTTTTTTTTTTCTGGACAGAGAGAGACAGAGCATGAACGGGGGAGGAGCAGAGAGAGAGGGAGACACAGAATCGGAAACAGGCTCCAGGCTCTGAGCCATCAGCCCAGAGCCCGACGCGGGGCTCGAACTCACAGACCGCGAGATGGTGACCTGGCTGAAGCCGGACGCTTAACCGACTGCGCCACCCAGGCGCCCCTCTCCATAGCTTTTCCATGAGCTGCTTGTGGGTTTATTCCGGACAGAATGCTCAGAGCTTGCAAAGGCAATGTCAGCTCAAGAGTTAAGTCCGCCTGGGCCAGGAGAGTGCCGGGGAGGGATCTAAGGAGCTGGGGGCACGGGAGGGGGTGGGGAATAAGCAGTGAGGGGATTGTGATGCTGACCAGCTGTTCCCAGGGCCTTGAGAGATTTCCGATGACCTGACCCTCCTCTCCTCCAGTCGCGTCTGCTTGTCCTGATGCCAGATGCCATGTGGCTGTTAGGATCAGTGATTTAAGTGGAATGAAACCGTGGAACAAATCTTAGCGACGGATAGAACTCTCACCAAGTATCAATTTGGTGCTGATCCATGCTAAATCCTTAAAGAAAAATCCTCTGTAAGCCACTGTATGTTTAATATTGCCATTTAGTTGGAAAAATTGCTAGGAAAGCCTAGCTCTGAAAGATTTAGATTATATATGTTTATTTCTTTTATTATTAATACATGTTTATATGTGTGCCTGCATTACTTAACAACTACGTTTAGAACAAAATATTACGCGATGCTACGTCATGTTGTGTTACATTATGTGGTACTGAATAACACCGTCAAGGTGAAACTAATTCAGAATGCCCAAGTATTTTCCAAAAGAAAATAGTCAATTCAACTCAGGACCCTGACAATGTACAAAAAGCTCTGTGCCTCGCATCAGGTAAGTTCTACTGAAATGTTTGTATTCCATTGAGAATGCTCTGGAAAGTGGGGCAGGGGGCCATGGGACACTGTGCAAAAACTTGGCAAACACTCTGGACCGGCTAACCCACTGCGGAGTTTGAGGAAGACGGTTACTCTCCACCTCTGCGTCTCAGTTTCTGTTATCTGTAAGATGAGGGCATTGAATGAGGAGACCTCAAAGTCCCCTTTCAGCAATCTGGCACAGGATTGATGTGCTGAGCTCCCAGGAATCCAGGCATATCCATACTGTTTACCAAAGAAAGGAACTTCAGGACCTAGACTCCACTCTGCCTCCGTTCCGGGCCTCTAACTAAGCATGTGCTGTGATTACGGAAGTGTGTGTGTCCATGACTTCAGGCAGATACACATGTCCCAAGGGATAAGAATAGTAAGACACAAGGGAGGGACAGGAACCAGAGAGAAAAAGATGGTTCTGGCATCGTAGGCAGGGTCAAACCTCGTGGGATAGAAACACAGTACTGAGGAAGCAATCCTGAGTGTGACCACTCCCTCTCTGTAGCCAGAGCCAGAAGCCCCTACCCGGGGAGCCCCGCCTCTGTCATCTCTTATCAAGGACCACTGAAATGTGCTCTCACTTAAAGCAACCGATCCCTTTTATCCTCCACAACTCTGAAGCGGGGTCAGGATGAGAACAGCCTCCAGGGTGCAGAAGGGACCCTTGAAACCTCAGTGACAAAATACAGGTAGCCTTACAATGCCTACGACAATAGAGTTATTCCTTTGTTTAATCAGCCCTTGTCGGGCATCTTTCTATTGCCAGGAAGGTGTTGGGGACGGAAGCATGAAGAAGACATAGTCCCTGCCCCCAAAGATATACACACATAACCATCAACTGGCTTCTCAATTCTATAAAACTTACAACATGCAGAGTCATCACAGATATGACCATATAGCACCCACAGTGTTGTTTTCTTAGGTCCGTACAAACGCCTCCTGATAATTGCCTTTCAGTCTGAAGGCCACTCTTCTCCACTCTGTTTTGCGATGCCGCATCTGGGTGCCTGCAAACCACCTTTCTGCTCAGCCGGGCGGCCCCATGTGAGGTCCCGCCAACAGGAGGGCTGAGGGCGCCACAAGGTGGAGGGAGGAGGAGAGTTGCTCCTTCCTGTCTGCTCCCTGCTCCTGGGCGGGTTGCCTCAGCCGAGGCAATTCCTTCCCATCACAGAGGCTGAATCTAATCCACACTTTGCAAACACTTAGAACCCACCTTATGGTATCCTCCTCAAAGACACCACCAAGGGGCTGGCTTCTCAGAGTCTGGGCCCCAGACTCTTAAGCTCAGAGCTGCCAGCAACGGGCAAGGAGCATCCACTCTGCAGAGGCCCAGGTACACCGCATGGCCTTGGCCAGTTCTCTCAATTTCTAAGATTTGCAAATAATTACAATCTCCGCCCTTTGTTTCCTCAGCCCTGGGGTATAACAGTGCTTCCTATGGTTGCTACCTCCTTGCCACCTTAGCAGTTCCCTGATTAACCTGCTAGTTTCCTAGTGAACAGCTTCTAATAAGGGGTCTGGCGTCTGTCTCCTGATAAGACCCGGACCGAGAAGGCTCCCAGGCTAAACCTGGAGACAGTGTAGAGTCATGGAAAATGGCATGAGCTTTGGAGTTAGCCAGACCTGGATTTGAATTCTGGCTCTTGTAATCTATGGCTTTTTGACCTGGAACAGCTACCTAATTTCTTCCAGCCTTATTTGCTGGTAATAAAGAGATGGGATTTCCAGCTGTTGGGAGGGTAGCTGCCTTGCTTGGCACAAACGTCCTGCTCGGTGGTTAACAGCCAATATGATCACCAGATTGTTTGCTTCTAAGGCCAAGGCCTAGGTCTTGTACAGTTTATCCTTCCCGCGGTGGGGGGGGGGGGGTATCGTAAATGTATTTCTTTAATATATGCTTAATAAGAATCTGTTGCATGGGGGGGGGGTCAGTGCTTAAGATAATTATGGTTCAGTGGAGTAATTAACTTTTAACTTTTCTAACACGAAACCCATTGTGGCAGTCAGATTTTGTCTTGAAGTTATGGTTAAAACCTTTTTTACGTTATTATTTTTTTTAATTTTTTTTTTTTTAATGTTTGTGTATTTTTTGAGAGAGAGAGAGAGACGGAGACAGAGTGCAAGCTGGGGAGGAACAGAGAGAGAGGGAGACACAGAATCTGAAGCAGGTTCGAGGCCCTGTATCAGCACAGAGCCCGACGTGGGGCTCAAACTCACAAACCATGAGATCACGACCTGAGCCGAAGTCGGATGCTTAGCCGACGGAGCCACCCAAGCGCCCCTTTATGTTATTATTTTATTTTTTAACTTTTTTTCCAACGTTTTTATTTATTTTTCGGACAGAGAGAGACAGAGCATGAACGGGGGAGGGGCAGAGAGAGAGGGAGACACAGAATCGGAAACAGGCTCCAGGCTCTGAGCCATCAGCCCAGAGCCTGACGCAGGGCTCGAACTCACGGACCGCGAGATCGTGACGTGGCTGAAGTTGGACGCTTAACCGACTGCACCACCCAGGCGCCCCAATGTTATTATTTTAAAATGAGGAGCCATGAGGTTACCTGGAGGATGAAATAAGAAAATCCATGGCATTCTTCTACCAGCCTGGCAAACCTTCTCGGAGCCTGGATGAGGGGATGTGGGAACCCACCGTGTCTTCAGAAAGAAGCCAAATTGGGTGGGTGAGTGACCCGGTTGTGGCTCTTTCCAGCAATACGGCAGACGCCGTTTTATGTTTTGCTTCACAGTACACTTCACGAAGAGAAAAGATTGCCACTGCTTTTATACACCCGGTGACATCTCTCCTGAGTGGTGAATTCAGGACTCTAATGAGCAAGGTCCAAGGGTCCTGGGCCTTCGCTAGTCAACGTGGCTAAAAGTCATTCCACACAGAGGGGAGAACAAAGCGTCTGTTCTTTTTAGCACGACAGAGAGATAGACACCCAATCTGGGTGACGGCTGTGTACACAGGAGGAGGAGGAGGAAGTCAGCAGTGCTTTCTTGTTTCCTATTTAGGATTATGCAGGGCTGGGCCCGATAAAGGTATTTGTGTCTGAGTCTGGAGGGAATACTGTCCAGCCCGAGACTTTCCCCTTCCAAAAGACCTGAATGGGGATGTGCAAGAACTCGGTTCATTCCAGAACCTTTCCTACCCACAAAAGCCTAAAACCTTCTACGAGGAGAAAGACCGCTCCATGAGATCCAAAGCCATTCATTTCTTCAACAGACCACGGACCTTACAGCTAAGCAGGGAGGAAGGTTTGAGAGAGTCAGAGCTCACCGTCCTCTTGAGATGGCTTTCCTAGCCCCAAAGTAGCTGTTTGTTTCTCTGTGGAAGGGCGGTGACTTCTACACACAAGAAAAGAGACCAGCAGTTTGCAGGTGGAGCCAGAGAACCAATCATTCTGTTTTCAGAAGACTTTTCTTGTCTCCATACCTGCTTGGTTGAGGGGCCTCCCAGGAGCCTTTTCTGAACATGCTCCCTTTTCAACCAGGCAAGGACTTCCGGCAGGCATCATAACGAACACCGAGGCCCATTTTGGACTGTGTGCAGGCCCTATGTCTAAGGAGGGTAGAAGGGAAAAGAGAGAGGCAGAGAGAGAGAGAGAGAGAGGAGGGTGGGGAAATCATTCAGAAACAAAAGTGCTATCAGGCTGTGAGAGCCAGCCCTTTGTAGAGACATTGCTACCACATAGGCTAAGATTATTTCTTTCTGAAATTAATTAAATTTTCTTAAATGATTTCTTAATTAATCATCCCCCAGATTCAAGGTGAAGTACTTGAATTATCTGCAGAAAGCACGTGGGGGAATAAATCTTGGTTACCTGAGAGGAGAAAAAGCTTTGAACCCACCTCAGGTCTCTAAGATTCATTAGGTTGGGAGTGTTGGTCACCTTTGCTGTGCTGATTAGGTGCAAGCCTGAGGTTTGTCCTCTGGCAGACTCTGGGCCAGCGGTGATTCACTAGGACCCCAGGCAGAGGTGGCCTCTTTAAATGAGCCAGGGCCAGGGTGTGAGGTGGCAGCCTGGGGAGGCCACATACCAGCCTAGATTCAAGGCAAGTGTCTCCAGGCGAGGGGGAACGAGAGAGAGAGAACATCTAGCTAATGACTATGCCTCAGGCAAGTTCAAGGACAGCTGGTTGAAGGCTGGGCAAGGCTCGGTGTCCCGGGTGCCCTTTCAATTGAGACTTCATGTCCTCGATCTCTGTGTTGTCCGAGCCCAGGCAGTCCTCTGCTGGGCGTGAGTTATCTCAGGACACTCAATCTGTGCTTCTTCTCCCAGCCATTTCGTTACCTTGTGGTTTCTTTCTCTCCTTGGTTTTCAGCCACACTTATTTTGACAAAAAATGTTAACTCTTTCTTATCTGACATAAGGTGTGAAGGGTATGCCTGCATCTTAGCTAGGAAAAAGAAAAAGAAAGAAAGCATTTACGGCCTAAGCATGACGAATGTATCATCCAACTTCTTTATCCTCTGTCCTTGGTGGGCGGGTCATACAGGCTTAGGAGCCAGCCGTTGGGTCCCAATTTCTTCTTTGTTAATAGCTGTGTGACCTTAGGCAAGTTAACCTCTCCGAGCCCCAATTTCCTCCTCTATTAGATGAGGATATCAATCCCATCCAACTCACAGGATTAAATGATAATAAGGATCAAGTAAGTTAGGATTGTGGTAGACACCACTCCATGTCTACCTAAATACCTATTTCCTCTTTCTTCTCTAGGCATGGAGTTTTCCCTGGGCACATGGCAGCCTGGAATAAAGAGTACGTTTCTAAGGATCCCTGGAGCTAGGTGCTCCATTCAACTGACTTCTGGCCAAGGAGTTCCACATGGAAAAGTGGTGGTCAACTTCTAGGGAAGGTCCTTGAATTGGAAAAGAAATGCCTTCTCGCCCACTTCTTTCTCTTGCTGGTTAGAATGTGGAAGTGATGGTGAGAGCTCAAGCAGTTCTCTTGGCACCAGGAGGCAGCACACAAAAGACGGTGGAAAAGCAACAGGAAAGAAACCTGGACTCTTGTGAAGTTTGAGAAGACCACTATACGGCCCTTAAACTGCCTATCTCTGGATTCGTTACAAGAGAAAGGAATGAACTAACCTTTGAGGGAGTTTTCAGTTACTCGTTAGTGAACTTAAATCTACCTAAGTCTAGGGGCGCCTGGGTGGCTCAGTCAGTTGAGCGTACGACTCAGGCTCAGGTCATGGTCTCGCAGTTCGTGAGTTCGAGCCCCTCGTCGGGCTCTGTGCTGACAGCTCAGAGCCTGGAGCCTGCTTCAGATTCTGGGTCTTCCTCTCTCTCTCTGCCCTTCCCCTGCTCACACTCTGTTGATCTCTGTCTCAAAAAATAAACATTTAAAAAAAACTCGAACTGAGTCTGTGCGACATGCAGAGCGCTTAGCACAGTGTAGGTAAAATCTTACCATTTTTCTGCTTTAAGGAAATACATATCAAAGATCTCAAAAACACAGACATAAAACAGAAGGACCAAGAGGGCCAAAAAGGGAATATTGGCTCACGCCTTCCTGGCCTTGGTGCCACTCTGGAGCTATGTGAGTGGGACAAGAAATACAGCCTTTTCTAGGCAGAGGCTATGGGCCACTAGGGCAAGAGGGATCACCTAGCCTCCTGGCCTCAACTTGCTCACCCTGCTAAGCCTCTCCTGCAAGCAGCAATGGATCTGAAGAAGAAAAAGGAGAAAAATAGCCCCTGAGAAGCACGCAAACTTTGAAAGTTAATAGACCTGGGTTGGTCTCCTGGCTTCTCCTCCATTAGCTGTGTGACTTTGGGCTACTTATGACCTCTCTGAGCCCCAGTCTTCTCCTGTTACAGTGGAAGATGGGCTAACACTGGCCCCGCAGTGCTGTTGTAAGACTCAAAGAAAATATTAGTCAAGGTCTGAATATAGTGCCCGTCATAAGGTAAGAATTTGGTAAATGCTTAGAAACGAAACGTGAACTTCATCTTGTACCATCCCCGGCCCTGGCCCCAGGCTTCCTCCAGACCCATTCACTAACTGCCCCCGGCAGAGATTGTCTTTTCCCCATGCTGTGCCTGTGCTTACTCTGTGGAGGCCCACAGCCCCCCTCTGGCTCTCCCTCTCTTTTGCAACTTTTCAGGGCAGTTCTAGGCCTTCCTTGACTTCCAGCTCTGGGTAATCTCTGTGCCTCTCCTCTGAATGGTACCAGCATTTGATGGCCAACCACTCAACATTTACTGCCTTGTTTTGGTATTTAATTTTGAAGTGCTCCTCTCATATGCTCCTCTCATGGCCAGCCTCGCCATATGCCCTTCAAGGATGTGGATCATGCCTTTTCCAAACTTCGTGTCCCTTCAGCCCTTAAGTCAGTACCAAGTGCAGACTTCAGTGAATACTTGCTGAACAAGGAAACCAAATCCAATTATCGAGACCCCTCTCATTTGTTTTTCAGAATATTTTTTGAACCTATGTGCCTACTGCTTTTCTATGTTCCTCAAAGCACTTTGACGATGGTGTCTTTCTGTAATGTTATCAGGAGTTCAGTTAACTCTGCACAGCAATCAAACTTAGGTCTGACCACACAGATTGCTTTGCCGACCTTGATCAGTCATTGGACATAAAGGGAGAGGACTTCATTTAGGAGAAATCCATTACTCCAACCAAAATAACCAATCAAAAATGTTTCATGGGTGGTGAGTCAATACCACTATTTGGAATTTAATTTGTCTTTTGAAAGAGGAATATTGTAAGATAATCCAACACTATTATTTTGAATATGAGAATGCATTTGTCTTTTTTTTGTTTTTTGTTTTGTTTTTTTTTAATTCTCATTATTTAGACTTGTTTATTATAAAATAAGATTTTAAAAATCATGCAAAACAATACAGAATTTAAGGAGAATATACTTGTCACCACCACCCAGGTAAAAAAACAAAAAACAAAAATCCACCCCCCGGCCCCCTGTGTAACTTTTCACAAACCCAACTCCCTCCTATCCTCCCAAATTAATCACTATTCTAGCTTTTATATTAATAACTTTCTTTCATTACTTTATAGTTTTCACCTCTCAGCTGAATCACTAGATTTTTACAGTTTAGTCATATGTCTCTCACTTTTGTGGATGTTTTCTTAATAAGTTGGTCTAATATATCAGCTTTAACTTTATTTATTTTTGTGTGTGTGTCTCAAGTTTATAATTCTTTTTTTTAATTTAATTTATTTTTTTAATTTACATCCAAATTAGTTAGCATATAGTGCAACAATGATTTCAAGAGTAGATTCCTTAATGCCCCTACCCATTTAGCTCCTCCCCGCCTCCCACAACCCATTCAGTAACCCTCTGTTTGTTCTCCATATTTAAGAGTCTCTTATGTTTTGTCCCCCTCCCTGTTTTTATATTATTTTTGCTTCCCTTCCCTTATGTTCAACCACTTTGTATCTTAAAGTCCTCATATGAGTGAAGTCATATGATATTTGTCTTTCTCTGACTAATTTCGCTTAGCATAATACCCTCCAGTTCCATCCACGTAGTTGCAAATGGCAAGATTTCATTCTCTTTGATTGCCGAGTAATACTCTATTGTATATATATCCCACATCTTCTTTATCCATTCATCCATCGATGGACATCTGGGCTCTTTCCATACTTTGGCTATTGTTGATAGTGCTGCTATAAACATGGGGGTGCATGTGTCCCTTTGGAACAGCACACCTGTATCCCTTGGATAAATGCCTAGTAGTGCAATTTCTGGGTCATAGAGTAGTTCTGTTTTTAATTTTTTTGAGGAACCTCCAAAAATTTTTTGGAGGTTTTCTGGAGAGTGGCTGTACCAGTTTGCATTCCCAGCATTTGTCTTTTTCAACAGATATGTTGGACTTGTTTTATGTACTTGTGCTTAATTTGCCTGCTGCCCCCCCCCACCCCCACCCCACTGCCGACCATGCCTCCAGGAAATGAACACAACAGCAATAGCACTGACTTGGTAGCCTCTAGAGTGGATGTTCTCCCCAGGGGAGGATGCACTGCCTTCCTCCAAGCAAGCTAGAAAAGTCCACAGGGGTGAGGTCATTCTAGCTGAGTAGCAGGTCAAAAATACCAGAAAATTCTAGTGCCATCGCTGCTGCTTTTCAGTAGGTAATTTGAAAGCATCACTTGGGGATGCTTATTAAAAAAAAAAACATCACTGGGGGATGCTTATAAAAATATAAATTCCCTGGTTTCTAACCCCACTCCCTACTCCCAGTGATTCAGTAGGTCTATGGTAGGACCCAGGAATCTGCATTCTTACCAAAACCTCAAGTGATTTTGATGCAGAAGGCGGGCACACAGACCACACTTGAGAGACACGGCTTTAAAGGAAAGATGCGTCATTTTTATGGGATCCAGGAATACCTTCCCTCTTGCAGTCTCTCTACTTTAGATGTGGCAATAATAAAGTAATAAGGATTAATAGTGTGAGTTAATATGTAGACAGAGCAATCGTGTGAGGATAATTTTGGAAAGATGGGTGGCCGGCCCTTCTAAGAGAACTCACACTAAAGGGTAGGTCAAAGTGCTTTTTGCGGGGGTAGGGGCAGGTCCTGGTAGTGCTCCCAAACTGTGGAAGAGAGAAGTACAGTGGCCACCAGCTGTTCTGGGAGAGTGAGTCATCCGCCTATGTGGCAGAAACCACGGCTAGTGGAATGACTCCCTGGGCTGTGGGGCCCTGGGGGAGGTGATGTCTGTGGTTGGAGAGCACAGTGCATTCCAGAGGGGAACCAGACCTCCTGCACAGATGCCAATCTGTGCTGTCAGTCACCTTGGCAGCGATGAAGGAGGGAGAGGGAGGGGCGCAGGAACGGTCTCAGCAAGACCACAGAGGCACTATTTAGTCACTGGTATTAAAAGCCCTGTGTTCACTGTCCCTGGGCTCACCCTTGCCTCCTCCTTTTCCTCACCCCTAAATCCAATTACTAAATCTGGTCTGCTTCATGCTTTAATGTCATCTACCTAGCCCCTTTGCCACTGCCTTTGTCGCCATACCCCTTCTACATATTCCCACTGCCATGACCCGAGCTCGAGCTCCCCATCACTTCTCCCTTGGACCCCTTGTCCTGCCTTCCGGTCCCCCATCTCTGATCCATCCCACAGACAGCCACCACCCCCTTGTCTCCAAACCCAGAAATCCAAGCACATCATCCCCTTACTTAAAATCCACAGCTTCCCACAGCTCAGTGGTTCTTAGACCCCAGCGCACATCAGAACCACCTGGAGGGCTTGTTAGAACACAGTAAGGGGCCTCCTCTGGAATGTTCCTCACCCTTCCGCAGGTCCCTCTTCCCCCCCTCCCACCCCACCAAAAGTCCTGACCCTGCAGGTCTCTGTGAAGCCTTCTCCATCTCCTCTCCCTCATCCTGACCTCCCCTCCACCACCACCGCATCATTATCATCCGCAACACGCACTGAGTGCTTACTATGGTTCAGCTCAGTGAATCCTCTCAGGGAAAAAAAAAAAAAAACAACACACACACAGAACATGCCATGGTTATCGTTATTCTTCCCATAGTATAAAGATATTGAAACTGAAGCTCCGATAGATTCAGAAACTTGACCCAGCCACACAGCTCATCAATGCTGGAGCCGGGATTCAGTCCCAGCAGCTTGAGCCCCAACCCCTGCAAGTACTGACTCCTGCAGGTGGATTGAAGCTGTCTCTGTCCCATTTTCTCAGAGCACTCTTTCGGTCACAGACATGCGTAAACACACATGCAAGGAAACGTGAGGATTCGTGCTAGACTGCGAGTTATCCAAGGAAGGATCTTCACCTTTGTTTCCTATGCCTGGCATAGTGGGTTCTCAATCAAGAGTGATTAAATACATGAATTACTGGGGCACCTGGGTGGTTCAGTCGGTTGAGCATCCAACTCTTGACTTTGGCACAGGTCATGATCTCACCGTTCCTGGGTTTGAGCCCCAGGTGGGAATCTACGCTGACGGCGTGGAGCCTGCTTGGGATTCTCTTTCCCTCCCTCTCTGTCTGCCCCTCCCCTGCTCACTCTCTCTCAAAATAAATAAATAAACGTTAGTACATAAACAAACAAATAAATATATAAATTACTTGAATGAGGGTGCTTGCAAATGTTGATTCCCTAATTGACCATGAGAAGTAAGAAACATTCTAGAAGATTATCTAAATTCCTTATGCTATACCAAGTTAACATACAGGCATCATTTTGTATTGAGGATACATAGGTATCATTATGGTGAGAACTATAAATGAGGCATGGGTATCACTTCATATTAGGGGAAACCTGGACAAGAATGGAGACCCAAAGAACTTTAGTAGCCTATACCCTCAGTGGGCCGCCATTTTGTCCATTTTCATTTTGGTTGCCCTAATTACACCTTTTTAAACTTATTCACAACGAAGGGAGTTTTTATGTTCAGAACAACATGCAGGCAGAGATGCCCACATGGTAGTTTTACAGGAAATTTTGTTTATTTTTTCTACTGCTCTAGAAAGATACCTTAGGAAGTCAACATTTGAAACCAAGAGAAAGAAAAAAATACAGAAGCAAGTGCATTAGAGTACAAATTTCACGTGCATTTGTAACCAAGACCAAAACAATGTTTTCTGTAAATAACCCCCATTCACAACAGAAAATCAATTATCTTCTATATATACAAATCCAAAGCGGAGGCAAGCGTCGACTTTTGCTTCTTCTATCTTTCACTGGAAAGGAAACTGTTGCCAGCCAACCCTCAGGGTATCTCCCCTGCTGCAACTTTTCTCTCCCAGGTTAAGAAATTATAGTTTGGGTCCAGAAAGGGAAAAAGAGAGGATGCTACACCCCAGAAGAAAACCAGCCTGTCAGCATGCAGAGCTATTCCAGAAGGCGCGCAGGCCTCAGAACTCACTCCCAACCTCACTCTGGGCTTAGGGTCATGCAATGCCAAAGGTATTTGTTTTTTTTTCCATCTGACTTCAAGGCCCTTGTCAAAATGTACAATAAGTTAACAGGCTCTGTCGAAGCGAGTGCCTTGTAAAGGCACCTGAAAACCAAGCCAGCCACCTGCACTGTTTTGGAAGGCAGAAATATCGTGAAAAGAAAAAAAAAAAAAAAAAAAAGGCACACATCTCCCCCCTCTGCAATGTACGTTCTAATTCTCTTGCCACGGGCCCTACAAATTCTTGTCTTCTCAGGACCCAGGACAACCCATCGTCTGGGCCTCTGTGTTTTCTCCCCTGACACAGAGACAAAGCTTCAAGGGCCTTCTCTGACTTGCAGAGGCCTAGAGCTGGGGGGCCTTCCCAGTGACAATGTGGAGACCAAGTTTACTCCCTTTGACCCTGTAGGCATAGAGGTGACTAATTTCTACAACATCCTGAGGCTGATTTTTCCCACCCCACGAATCAGTAAGTACAAACCTTGCAGAGAAGGCTGGAGTTCTAAGCATTAGGCTTTGGGGGGGTGGGGGTGGGGGGGGTAGTGGGGAAGGGGGGCTTTTCCAACCCGGGCCTGTTAAGGACACATGATCTCAGACATTTCCTGCCTGAGCCCCAGTGGCTTCCCTCCTCTTACACACATGCTCCCCCTAATGTCTGTCACTGACAATGCACCCCCTGGGTACAAGAGAAGCAGGAACACCCTGGCCTGGCCCTGGAAATAGCCATGTTGTAAGACCGCCCAGGAGCTGCCAAAAAATGAAACAGCAGGGCCTTAAGAACTGTTCCATTGCTCTGCTGAAGGGCCTAAGTGAAGTCGTTGTTTTTGTTTTGTTTTGTTTTACATTTCAGAAATAAACTCTGTAATTAAAATTGAACAAATAAATCCTTCAGAATAGAATTTTGCCAGGTAAATCAAAGTTCCGCTTTCCCCTAAGAGTTAAGCAAGCGAAAGGAACTTTAAATTTGGATTCAGAAGCGGGGAGTCAGATTCGGGTTCCTGCTCCTATAGTTGATGAGTGACCTTGAACATTTTAACCCTTTCAAGCCTCAGTCTTCTGCATCTCTAATTCGGGCATAAGGATATTGCTTATCCCCTCGTGCTGTTGTAGAAAGTAAACGAAAGGAGCTGAACATGTGAGGAAAGTGTTTTATAACACGGAAATTTAATGCGAGTTATTATTTCTTTCCCTTCCAATCCAACACACCCATATACACATACCCCTTTTCCGAACATCTAAGTGGAAATGGTAGTCCTGGCGACCTAACACCCCCCAACTCTGAAAAAAAGGAAGTAGGGCAAGGAATACTCAGTCACAAACAGGAAGTAACAGAAATGCCACCAGAAAAATTGGCACAGGCCAAAAAAAACAAAACAAAACTAAACAGTCCTGGGTTAAGTTTTAAAGACCAAGTTAGATTTAGTTAATGATTTCAGGTGTTGCCAGCCTGGCTCAACCCCTCAAAAGAGGGGGTTTAGACATGATTAGGTAATTCTCTCGACCTCCATTTGACCTCACAAGTGGGAATTCGCACTGGGCATTTTAGGATATCTGCAGTTGGTAGGTTCCTGCCTTTTTAAATGTAGGTCTCTCCTCCTTTTCCCCTGTGGCAATAGGAGGGGCCCAGCTTGGGGCCCCGAGGAGCTGGGTCTCCGCCTTCCCCACACCTCCTCCTCCTCCTCCGGGAGCCGCCCTGCAGCTCCGCTCAGATTACCGCCTCCCTTCCTGGCTTCCAGAACTTGCCACATTGTAGGTTGGCTTCTTGAGGGAATGTGAGAAAAGCACTCCAGTGATGACCTGGCATAAAGAGGTTTCACGGTTCTGGGGATTATGTCACCCTTTCCTTCCAAATTTTTGTTAAAAGGAGACAAAATCCTGGATATCTTTCTAGGGGGGCAAAAAAAAAAACCAAAAAACAAAAAACCCTACAGGGAAACCTATCAACGTGTCAGGACACATTGTATTCTTTATTTTCTTGTTTTTCCTGTCTCACTCTTGAAACCTCTTCCAGGTGGGGCGCCTGGGTGGCTCAGTCGGTTAAGCGTCCGACTTCGGCTCAGGTCATGATCTCACGGTCCGTGAGTTCGAGCCCCGGGTCGGGCTCTGGGCTGACAGCTCAGAGCCTGGAGCCTGTTTCAGATTCTGTGTCTCCCTCTTTCTCTGACCCTCCCCTGTTCATGCTCTGTCTCTCTCTGTCTCAAAAATAAATAAATGTTTAAAACAAAAAAAAGAAAGAAACCTCTTCCAGGAATCTTACCACCTTCCTCACCTCTTCCTTAATGTTGTGTTCTTAGGATAGGGAAGTGAGAGAATTAGAAGCCTAAACATTTTAAGCTGTCGCTGAGCATTCTTACTACTTCCTACTCGTCATTTGTTCACAGGACCAGAGTTCCTTTTCTGGCCCAGATGAAGCGACTACTTTATGTCTCCCTTTGCCTCCACCTTTTTTTTTTTTTAATATAATTTCTTTTAAGTTTATGTATTTTGAGAAAGATAGAGGGAGGGGTGGAGAGAGAATCCCACACTGTCAGCACAGAGCCGGACGCAGGGCTCGATCTCATGAACCGCGAGATCATGACCTGAGCTGAAATCAAGAGTAGGACGCTTAACCAACTGAGCCACCCAGGCAGCCCTCCCTCTTATTTATGAAACAGCCCCTCCAACTGTTAACAAATTCCTTGGTGGGAGTGAGAGCCAGAAAAAAAAAAACCCTCATCCATCCTTTGAGTGACTCTAGTCTTTGGACAGTGCCATCGAGACACGCACGAATATTGGAAAATTTGTACCAGGTCTCTTTTTGGGCTTTGTAGGTTTTGCAGTGGCTTTACTTGTACGTGGTCGAGTGGATACTATACTGTCAAGATGACGGTGATGGTGCTTTCAGAGTATTTTCACCTGGGAGCCACGGGAAAACCTAAGAGCACCGAGAGGGGGTGGAATTAAGCTGGAGTTGCATATAAAGAGTTGAGGAACAGAAAGGTTAAGTGATTCGCCCAAGGCCACTCAGGTTTCCTATGAAGTCCAAGCTATGAGGTCAAAGTCTTCCAAATCCTACTCTCGCATTTAATGCCCATTCTGGCGTTATCACCAACATGTTCTACAGGTTCTCACTTATGCCAAACAAAAACAGACTGTCACCATTTTAAAATATAGGGTAAGGTAAGCACTTAAAGGAAGATCATGTTTAACAAATTACATAGGGTATATTTCAGAAACAAAAGTGGGGCTCTGGGGGCCTTTTCAGTAGTGCCTTTTTTAAATTAAAAATTTATTTTTAATGGGTAATTCATGCATAAGATCCAAAAGTCAGAATTCTTATTGAATCATTATATTGTACACCTGAAACTGATACAACACTGTATGGTAATTATATCTCAATGAAAAAACGTTTTCTACAAAGAGCAAAAGTCAGGGGCGCCTGGCTGGCTCAGTTGGTTAAGTGTCTGACTTTGGCTCAGGTCGTGATCTTGCGGTTCAGATCATCAGGCTCTGTGCTGATGGCTCAGAGCCTGGAGCCTGCTTCAGGTTCTGTGTCTCCTCTCTCTGCCCCTCTCCCACTCATGCTCTCTCTTTCTCTCTCAAAAATAAACACTTAAAATTTTAAAAAATAAATGAACAAAATAACAAGAACAAAAGTCAGAATTCCAAAGCACAGTATACCTGAGATGTCACTACCTCCTGCCCCTTCATCCCTCTTCTCCACTTCCTTCTCTCCTTTGTTGGTGATCATTCTTATTTTGTCTTCTCACCTATGTTTCCTTATGAAAATACAAATAAATGCAAGTGTGTATTCATGTTATTTTCAACACAATCTCCAAGTAAGGTTCTTCCACCAAAGGAACTTTCACATCTTTTCCATTGTCACCAGGCACTGAAGACCGAAGGAGGTCAAACCCAGGTCACTCCCAGGAGAGGAAGACCAGGGACTATCTGTGAGTAGAAACACCAGGCTGAAACATGAGTAATGGAAGGTCTGGTGTAGGTCAGACCACCTGGGCCACAGCTTCTCTGGACTGAGGGAAGGACTCCAGTCAGACCAACAAATGTAGACTGTCTCCCCAGCCCCACTAGTCATGGGCTTACAATGGTTCTTCATGAGGAGGGACTGGAGACAGAGCTGAGACCCCCAAGATTCTCCACACCATTGGTCAGACAGGCCCTGAGGAGACAGCTGAGGGGTACATCACAGAATTATTTATTGTTGCTTGTATTGATTTGCTACGGTCGCCATAATGAAGTACCACAGACTGGGTGGCTTAAACAACAGAAAGGAATTGTCTCACAGTCCTGGAGGCCAGAAGTCTGGGATCAAGGTGTCTGCAGCATTGCTTTCTTCTGCAGACTGTGAGGGAGGGATCTGTTCCAGGCCCCTCTCTTCTTGGCTTGTGGGTGGCCATCTTCTCCGTCTCTTCATGTTGTCTTTCTTCCTTCGTATGTCTGTCGGTGTCCAAATTTCACTTTCTGTAAGGACGCCAGTCATACTGGATTAGGGCCGACCCGAACAACCTCATTTACACTTGATTACCTTTTCAGGGGTGCCAGGGTGACTCAGTCGGTTAAGTGAAGGATTCTTGATTTCAGCTCAGATCATAATCTCATGGCTTGTGAGTTCAAGTCCTGCATCAGGATCCATGCTGACAATGTGGAACCTGCTTGGGATTCTCTCTTTCTGCCCCTATCATACTTATGCTCTGTCTCTGTCTCTGTCTCTGTCTCTCTGTCTCTCTCAAAAGTAAATAAATAAACATGTAAAATAAAATTAGAAAAATAAACTTGATTACCTTTGTAAAACCCTATGTGCAAATACGGTCACATTCTGAGGAATTGGGGATTAGCACCCCAATATATCTTTTTTTTTAAGTTTAAAGAATTTATTTAAATTAAAGCTTGCCCCTTATGGTCAGCGTTAATAGTAACACACATTTTGGGTGTTTGGGGTTTTTTTAGCCTTTTAAATGAAAATATCAAAAGCAAGATTTTATTTATTTATTGAGCATAGCACCACTTACTGTTCATTAATAAAGATTTCTGATGTTGAACGTGAACAACTTGAAAAAGCATAGTCTACATTTTTTTATTCTCATGGTATTTACCTGGGACCATAAAGTTTTAGAGAAGATTGTTCTCTTTTTTTTTTCCCCTCTTATTTTTTTGGTAGTAAAATACACATACCATAAAAGTTACCGTCTTAACCGTTTTTAAGTGTCGATTCAGTGGTATTAAATACATTCATCTTATTGTATAACCATAACCTCCTTGCATTTCCAGAACTTTCCATTTTGTAAAACTGAAACTCTATACCCCCTAGACCTCTATAGCTTCCTTCCCCCAGCCCTGGTGACCACCATTCTACTACTGCTCTAAGTACCTCACATAAATGGAATCATACACTATTTATCTTTTGTGACTGGCTTATTTCACTTAGCATAATATCCTAAAATTTCATCCATATTGGAGCATATTGCTGAACATGTTGAATAATATTTTTTAAGGCTGAATAATATTCTACTGTGTGTGTGTGCGTGTGTGTGTGCACTACATTTTGCTTATCCTTTTTCCTGCTGATGGACTCTTGGGTTGTTTCCATGTTTTAAACATTGTAAATAATGCTGCAATGAACCTAGGTGCTCAAATATCTCTTTAAGACCCTGCTTTCAATTCTTTTTTTTTTTTTAACATTTATTTATTTTTGAGA